>NC_080100.1:62794519-63394519 GCF_950005125.1 Chionomys nivalis
AAGATGGGTTCTAGAGATGCGCTAGTTGTACTAGCTTAGAGGCCTACGGGTCTGGCCCGGTTTCCGCCATACAGATAGCATAAGAGCATTTGGACTATTAGCCACCTCTGGTCCTGGTTGGGGGAAGTTGTGGAGCCTCTGGCTATCGCGGCCATTTAGATTACTAGCCGCCTCAGGTCTTGGTCGTAAGCTTGATGACCCCAACAGATAACACACATCACCAGGCAGTTCATCTTTTCCAATTCTCAGCTTTCTGGGCGGAAGAACAGGTTTTTCTTCTTTCTCATTGGAAAGACAATCTTGTGTGCTTAGCATTCTTGGTTTCTCTAGAGATCTGTGGGCTCAAGCACTTTAGTGTTCAGCGCCCAACAGATCCAAAGGCAATTGCAGTTCCGTGGATTCTGGGGGAGAGGTCAGTGTCTAAGCTGGTCCTTGGTTGCCATTCCAGTTCCAGGCCTGATCCATTGGCATCCTGTTTTCCGCAGTTATTGGTCCTAGGGTGCCTCTGGGTGGGGATCGACCTTGACTGGCACCATTTGCTGAAGCTAAGGACTGTCTCCAAATGTGAACATAGAATATGCTGCTCCCACTAGTTGAAGGATGGGCTCATCGAGGTGTCTGGGCTGAGAATCACGTTATCCATCTTGCAGATTAGTGTGAAATTGATACTCTACTTCAAATATGTATCAGAATGACCAACAGGACAGTTGACTCACAAAGAGCCTTTTGTTAACTATTTGTAGGAAGGGCGACCTCATGTGTTTCTGGGGTTTCATAGGTCAGTATTTTATCCAAATATTTCTTTGAAGAATTATATAAAGGAGCTTTTTATGAAATTATCTCCTGGAAAAAAAAGTGTGTAACAGTCAGCATTTCTAGGTTCTTACCATTTCAAAGGTGACAGGCACTTCAATGTGTTAAGGATGTCTTAGCAGTCTTTTGTATTTGACACTCACTTCTATGCAAATTAAAAAAGCTACTAGCTGTATCTCTGTTCCTGTGTGCACTGAATTATATCTCTCTAGTTTATTATGTGAATATGATTAAGATTTGGAATTTATAATTGCCCGTTTCCTTGACATTCTTTTTGAAAGAGTTATTTTTATGTAGTGTAGGAGTCAGTACATTGTTTTTGTAAAGGGTCACATAGTAAATGCTTCAGATTTTCTTCTTCTTTCTTCTTCTTCTTCTTCTTCTTCTTCTTCTTCTTCTTCTTCTTCTTCTTCTTCTTCTTCTTCTTCTTCTTCTTCTTCTTCTTCTCCTCCTCCTCCTCCTCCTCCTCCTTCTCCTCCTCCCTCTCCTCCTCCTCCTTCTCCTTCTTCTCCTCCTCCTCCTCCCTCTCCTTCTCATCCTCCCTCTCCTCCTCCTCCTTCTCCTTCTTCTCCTTCTCCTCCTCCCTCTCCTCCTCCTCCTCCTCCTTCTTCTCCTTCATCTCCTTCTTCTCCTCCTCCTCCTCTATTTTGCTTTTGTAGCACAATTGTACCAGGTAATATAGAGAAGTTATTACAGGTAGTGACTGCTCAATCAAGTCTGTTTGACTGCATCCCAACAACACTTCATTTATATAAAACGGACTTGGCTCATAGGAGAGCTGGAGGCTCAAATGACAGTTTGAGTAATTGATTTGGAAATGGATATTAGGATGAATGGTGTAGGAATAGTATCGAGAAGTGGACAGATCGCCATCAGCAAGGACATCAGATGCTTTCAGCACATTTGAATCTGACACCAGACAATGGGAGCAGAGAAAGGAGGAGGTTGTAACTTCCATCTCTGCTGTCTTCCTTTTCTCCTTTGAATCAGCAGTCATTGCTACACGATGCATCCATCTGCAGAATCAACTATTGCAAAAACTTTGTAGATAAAAACATTTAAACTTATAAACCTTTTTTTTTATTTTCCAGAGATTTATATATACTGTCTGTCTGTCTGCCTGTCTGTCTGTGTCTGTCTGTCTGTCTGTCTATCTATCTATCTATCTATCTATCTATCTATCTATCTATCTATCTATCTATCTATATTCCTGAGAGACTGTGTCCTTTATATTATAATTAAAGGCAGGCACCAAGATACGACAATTTGGCTACAAGTATTAACTCGAGTTTTTTCAAACAATCTTCTAGTTTTAATATAAAAGGCATTTGATTTGTTTGTAAAATCATACTATGTTGCAGAATCATCTTTGGTTTATAATTGTGGTCATATTAAAAGAAAATAAGAAATGGACATTTTATGGTATGATGTTAATCCCAATATCAGCAAAGCTATATATATATTTATTTATTTTTTCCTTTTCTTTTTAGATTTCATTCACAGAGGACCAGGCACTGTCTACAATTACTCTGACTGTTCTTGCGGATGATCTGCCAGAGCTATCTGAGGTTGTGATTGTGGCACTCACTCGGATTGTCACAGAGGGTGTTGAAGATCCATCAAAAGGTGCTACTGTGGATGAGAACAGAAGCAAGTCCGTGCTAACCATCCTGCCCAGTGACTCGCCCTATGGCGTGGTTGGCTGGCATACTGATTCTCTCTTCACTAGGGTGCCAGAGCCCAAAGGTAAGTCCTGGTAAAGATTGCTTAAGTTCTAATAAAAAGTTTCTTTGTACATTTTGATTATAATATTCGAAAGGAATATAAATTTCTTTTTCATGTGTCTTCTTCAGTTTGATAGGCCATATTTCTTTTAATGTATTTTAAATTGTATAATTATGGAGTCACTTTGCAGTGATGGTTACTTACACACTTCTAATTTCCAGGAGTATGGTTTGATGTCACTCCTATGCTGCTTTCGCAGCAGGCTTTGGCTTTTACCTCCCTTTTCCTTGTTTCTTGACTTCTCCCCTTGCCACACCCAGATTTCCCCTGTGTTTTTGGTAGGTGTGGGGAACAGGCAGCTACAGTGTGGATGGACTCGGTGCTGTGGTTTTAATTTTGTTACCTCGAACAGTAACTGCAGTGATTTCCCCTATGATGTGTGCCATGGCCAGTCCTTACCTCCTTAGAGAGCTGAAATATTCACCTAACTAACTTCTCACATCCTCTGCTGAATAAACATTCTAATAGGTTATGGTCAATGGGCCTATCGAAATAAAAGGTTATATATAATATTTATTTAAGATGAATTTACAGAATGGCTTGAAAAATTTCAGATAAAAACGTACAGATTTCAGATTCCTTTCCATCACAGAGCTGATGGGAAATGTGAAATGTAGTTATATTTCTGGGCCCTTGTCTATCTGGATGTGCAAGACCCAAAAATATAAACTTTAATAAAATAATGTGTTCAGTTTCAGTCAATAAACATAGTAATTTGTAGGAATTTCATTATCGTTTTGATAATAAACACAATCATTAGAAACTTGAACTGGTGAAAATACTAATAAATATTTTTAATGTTTTACATAACAAATTATTTTAAACTAAGAAATGAAAAGTAATAGGTTCTGGGAGACACTTTGAACCTTGTGACTGACACCTCACTACAGAAATTAAAATCACTCTTCCAACGATTAGTATTAATTATGGTTGTGTATTTAAGTACTCGTTTTCAAGAAATTTCTAAGGATTGTGCAATTATCGCCTGTGTTGTACCCCCATAGTTCACTTCTGTAAGGCTCCCTCAGGTTTTCTTCCAGTGTGTGACCTGTAAAACACTGGAGGCTGCAGTGGGGACAGAAGGCTGAAGCAGATTAAGGCAGGAGTGGATTTTGAACACAGCTTTTGGGGCGATGGAGACAAAACAGAACTCTCCATAGGATGGTGTCCTTGTGTTATGTCTGCTTCCTTAGCTGTCCAGACACCGTGCTTGGAGCAACATTAGCAGAGCACAGAACACAGCTCACTAACTTGAGGCACGTTTATCTCCTAGAGAACACCACTGTTCTTCAGTTACGTGTCATTCGAGACAAAGGACTATTTGGGGACATTTCCATTCATTTGATAGCAAAACCCAACTTCTTACTGCCCATCAATAATCAAGCTACAGAGAATGAAGATTATGTGTTGCAAGACTCAGTGATAATAATGAAAGAAAACGTAAAAGAAACTCATGCTGAGGTTGCCATTTTGCCAGTAAGTATAGATTATAATAAATATATGAGATTAGCTAGGATGTTTAAAACCATAAAACTGTAATTCTCTAATAGTTAAAAATAAAATAAAAATAAAATAAACATTTTATTATCAGATGAAAATATGACAGACAGTGTATTTATTATGTTTGTTTCGAGTAGGAATGATTCGGATGCATTTGAAGTACTGAATTTGGATTGCTTATGTGTCTGATTGGTTGGGCACACTACAAAGATAATTGGGTAACTGCTTTAATAATGGAATGATTTAAATCACCAAATAAGTCTAGATATTTTTATTGTTTGGCTGGATGATGCAATGACTTCAATAAGAAGAACATTTAGATGGTGTAGGTCCAGCTTTTGCTGGCTACATCTCATTCCCTTTCCCGTTCTCTGTGTAAGGAGGAGAAGGAGCTAGAGATGCAGAAACACAGAGGGACCTAACAGGGAGACACACACGAAAAGGGAGGCAAAAATCAGAGGTGCTAGTACCACTCTTTGTGTCCAGAACGCCATAGTAACGTGTGATATCAGGGCTGGGCTGCACTTTGGAACTAAATAGCTTGCCTAGCGTAATAAGGCCCTGGGTTTGATATGCAGTGCCATAAAATGTTTAAGTACATTTGTAAGTAACAACATGTGAGGTTAAGGACAGTATATATCAGACACGTAAACATGTCATGTGTCATTAAGTAGATGCAGTAATATTTGTATTCCCGTTAGAAATTTTGGTGGCTATCAGTTACCTTTCCTGTGGAGAGGACCAGAGGAAAAGCCCATAGCGGGGGAGAGGGCAGGGATCAGTTGTCCTTTTATTTTTCTATATGTCCCTTCCACATCTTGATACTTTCTAGTACTTTCACACAAATACAAAGTATTTTTTCAAAGTTAACTGATATTTGCTTACACCTAGATTTATATCTAGAATTTTCACTTTTTTTAAAAAAGATTTATTTATTTATTATGTAATCAATGTTCTGTCTGTCTGTATGGTTGCTGGCAAGAAGAGGCCACCAGATCTCATTACAGATGGCTGTGAGCTACCATGTGGTGTCCGGGAATTGAACTCAGGACCTCTGGAAGAGCAGTCAGTGCTCTTAACCTCTGAGCCGTCTCTCCAGCCCTAATTTTCACTTTTAAAATACTTGTAAATTTATCAAATTTTCCTAAATTTCTTTCAGAATGTTGTATATGTGTGATGTCTTCAATAGAGTAAGGTCAAAATTGTGGGGCAGGACTGCAAATATTTGCTAAGGCAGCGGTGGTACCTTTGAGAGGTCATCATTAGTCTTGAAGATATCAAAGATGCTGAGGGCACCCTGAGAATGTATTGGATATATTAAAATATGGCAAGAAATCATGTTTATGTGACAGAGGCGCCAGTCCTGGATAGCAAGTTAGTTCCTTGCTGAAAAGTATCAGGTTTACAATGGAGATGGAATATTGTTTAAAAATATCAGTTGGAGCTGGAGGAAGATACCTGCAGCTGCAGCTGCTACAGAGACTGTGGCGGGGCCAGCCAGGCCCACAGACTGGAGACCAGCCTGGCTAGGCATCATCTCAGGAGCCAAACAACCACATAAATATCTTCTCTCCCCACTTCCCAGGACGAGGCTGCTGAACTGGAGGAAGGCCTCATCATTACCATCACTGCAGTGAACTTGGTGAACCCCGACTTCCCTGCGGAGCAGCCGCGTGTGCGGAGGCCAAGGATGGAAATAGCAGAGATAATGATTGAAGAAAATGATGATCCCAGAGGGATCTTCACCTTTCACATCGCCAGAGTGAGATGCAACTTCTCATATTTATAGTACTATAAGTTAGGCTGATCCTTGCTGATGTGGTCAGTGCTTTTACAATTTTTTGCAAAGTAATTGGATTTGTTTGTAGACATGTATGCAAAGATAAGCTTTCAATTTGTATTATGAATCATTTTTAGTTCTCTGAGCAGAGCACAGAATTACATATTACACAATTGCACAAGTTTTTCATTGCATATTGCTGTAAGTTCTGAGCACTTCTTACACACGTGAGAATAATAAATTGAACAAGTTATTGCCTAGGAGAGTTTTGAACTTGGCCTTCCTTTCGATGTCTGCTCTTTTTGAAGGGTGTTGGTGGAGTAGTTACTGCTCATGAAGTGCCCCCACCCTTGAATGTCCTTCAAGTTCCTGTCACCCGGCTGGCTGGAAGCTTTGAGACCGTGAACGTTCACTGGAAAGCAGCACCAGACAGTGCTAGCCCAGGAGACTTTCAGCCCTTTCAGGGGATTCTCCAGTTTGCGGATGGACAAGTATGTTCGTTATGAACAGATTTATTGGTAGTTTTGGCTTTGCTTCAAGCATTTGTGAGCATCCACCAAGTGAACATGCATTAGTGAATGATAAATGCGTTCTAGTCTGTTTCTTTATAAAGTGAAACTTAATCATTATTAATTACTATATAGTCTATTAATAATCACAGGAAGAGAATTCTTTTATAGTTTTTAATGATAAATCTTGCAATGTATTTTAATCCCACTTTCCCCCTTTCCAGTGCCTCCCAGGTTCTCCCTACCTCACTCAATTCCACATGCTTTCCTCTCTTTAAAAAACAATCAAAAACAAAAATCAAGAAACACATGCAAAAGCACAAAAATGAAAGCCAAAGTAAACAAGCAAAAGATTAATATGAGGAAAAAGGCCCAAAGCATAATGAGACAAATCGCACTGAGTTTGTTTTGTGTTGGCCAACTTGTCATCTGCAGGGGTCCTAACCTGAAGCATGGGAAATCTACCCTGTAAGATTACACTGGAGGAAACTAACTTTTTCTTTATCTGCAGGTTTCAGTTGTAGATAGCTTCCTGGATAGGGGTAGGGACCTGTGTCCACTTCTCCCTTTCAGCTCTGGGACTCTGTCTGGCTTAAACCTATGTAGGTCTTGTGCATTCTGCCACCATCTCTGTGAGTTCAAACGTGCATTGGTCCTGCAGCGCCTGGAAGCCATTGTTTCCTTGAAGTCAGCATCAATCCTGGCTCTTCCACTCTTTCTGCCTTCTACAGAGAGAGAATTCTAAAAGACAAGAACCCTAGCTCCTTTTGAACTTCTCTTCCATTGAAATAGACGTTAGGTAGTAGATAATAATAGAACTCAATTATTATTGACTACAGGTTCTTAACCAAATTTTTTTTTAAATGCCTGATATACTAGTCTCTTCCCAGATTTAGGTCCTCTATTTTATTTTTTAGTATTCATAAATTGATATTGTTTTATATTTATTTTTAATTTATAATCTGAGTAGTTACAAGTTTATATAGTGAATTAGTTACATAAATAATAATCATTACTCTCTCAGTCTCCATGCACTGAAACTTTTCTTCCTTCCTAAGTCCTGCTGTTACTTTGTACCTTGTCCTGTGTGTGACACACGGAGTTTACTCAAGTTGTTCGCATGAGCGTGGGTGGGAGGTTATTTCCTTCAGCATGAGTTACTTTTCATTGGCAACACCACTGAAGAAAATAACAACCTCTTTCCCTGGAGCCATTAATTACCAATAGTGCCTCAGGGATAGCTGGGACTTTGGTCCCTCTCCCACCTGTGATGAAATGTTCATGACATAATCTCGTGCAGGTCTTGTGTGGGTGATCCCATTTTAGGGAGTTTGTGAGCACAATAGCCATGCTATGCTCAGCATCATTCCGTGGCATGCCTCCTGATCCTCTGGCTCTTAAGATCATTCTTCCCACTCATTGAGCATGGAAGGGGAGATACATATGTACAGAGGGCTGCACCTTATATTAGCATCTGTTTTTGTTGTTCTGACCAGTTCTGAGTCTTTGACTGGCAGCTGCCTGTTGTTTTAAGAAGCTTCTTGCTGTAGGGTGAGAACAGAACTAAGTCATGGGTGTACATATGGGTATTTAGGAGCAGTGTAAATGTCTCTTTAGCGAATAGCAGGCCACAGCTGCAGGCTCTTGGACGGGTGTACACCACCAGGCATGGCTTTCTCCCTGGGAATGTGCCTCAAATCTAATCAGGAGGCAATTGGTTGGTTCTGTCCTAATCAGCCCTGTGTCACCAAGTCAGATCAGTACTGTGGGTCAGTTCTGCAGTTAGCATGGTTTCCTCAAGGCAGAACTGAGGACAGCTCTTCTTTCCAAGCAGGCTACCTTGCATCTCTGGTACTGTGAAAGCTAGCCAAAGGGACAGGGATTTCCTGCTTAGAGGAACCTTGCTTTGTGTGTTCTGTGTCTTCAGTGTGTGGCTGGATTTCTGTGTTCTGTGTTTACAGTGTGTGGCTGATTTCTGTTCTGCATCTTCAGTGTATGGTTGGATTTCTGTGTTCTGTGTCTTCAGTGTGTGGCAGGATTTCTATGTTCTGTGGTGTCTACAGTGTGTGGCTGGATTTCTGTGTTCTGTGTCTTCAGTGTGTGGATGGATTTCTGTGTTCTGTGTCTTCAGTGTGTGGCTGATTTCTGTGTTCTGTGTCTACAGTGTGTGGTTGATTTTTGTGTTCTGTGTCTTCAGTGTGTGGCTGGATTTCTGTGTTCTGTATCTATAATGTGTGGCTGGCATCTTCAGCGATAAGTTCATACCATATTGTCCTGGCGGACAAACAATAATAGTGACCACAGGTTGTATTGTTTTAGAGACCTCCCTAGCCAACAATTTGAAGGAAGGTAGTCTCCACCTGGTACTGGAACTTTTAATACCCTGTGGTGACTTCGAGGAGGCACAATGTACACCTATACTGGTTATCTCAATTCCAATCCCTTTTAAAATGTAATACCATCTAATAAGCTTACAAACCAGCAGGTTTTCAGTGTTTTTCCATGTGCTCTGGCATTAGTTATCCCTCTCTTTTATGCCTTCTCCTTTGCACCCCAAGCCTCTCCACTCTTAAATCCACCCCCCCGTCTCTGCATCCTAACGATTTTATGTGTTCTCCTCTTGTTCCCTTCAAGCCCCTCCCCACCCACTGTTTAGCAGTTGCTTTCTATCTCTTGGCCTTCTATTATAGGCACTACAGGTTAAACACACTACTCTGAGAATCTGAACCAAGCCCACATATTAGAGAGAATATACAGCTCATCTCTCTAGGCCTGGGCAGATTCACCCAGTATATTTTTAGTTCCATTTCTATACAAGTTTTTTTTTTTTTTTTTGGATTCCAGTCCCCGAGAAGAGGGCACGGGTCTTTTTTTTTATTAATATTTATTTATTTATTATGTATACAATATTCTATCTGTGTGTATGCCTTCAGGCAAGAAGAGGGAACCAGACCCCATTACAGATAGTTGTAAGCCACCATGTAGTTGCTGGGAATTGAACTCAGGACCTTTGGAAGAGCAGGCAGTGCTCTTAACCTCTGAGCCATCTCTCCAGCCCCCTCTATACAAGTTTTATAATTCCAGTTTTGTCAGTGAACAAAATTCCATCACGTTTGTGTTGCACATTATCCATCCATTGATAGATATCTAGGCAGGTTCTATGTCCTGGCTCTCGTGAATAGATTAACAATGAATATGAATGCATGAGTATCTCCTTAGTATAATATAGTGTAACATGCAGGGCCGGCTTGTTGGGGTTTCTATCCCGCCCGGTACCCCACAGCCGGCAAGCCCCAAAGAAAATTACACACAGGTCTACATAGGTTATAAACTGATTGGCCCTTAGCTCAGGCTACTTATTAGCTCTTGTAGCTTATATTAACCTATAATTCTTATCTATGTTGGCCACATGGCTCGGTACCTTTCTCAGCCGGGTAGGTCACATGTTGCCTCTTCAGTGGTCTGGGCTGGAGTGGGAGGAATGGGCTTCCTCCTTTCCAGCATTCTCCTATTCTTATCTCACTGCCTCTGCTTCCTGTCCGGTTGACCCACCTATACTTCCTGCCTTGCCAATCAGCGTTTTATTAAAATACATGATTAGCAGAATACAGACAATTCTCCCGCACCAATATAGACAAAGTTTTTGAGGTATAGTCTCATGAGTATAGCTGGGTCATATGGTTGTGCTATTACTAGCTCTTTGAAGCATCTCCATACTGATTTATATAGTGTGTAAACCAGCTTACATACCTACAAACAGTATATATGATTCTTCTTTTCCTGTATCCTCACCAGTATTTATCATTATTTGCTTTCCTTATAGGTATTCTGATTGTACTAAGATGAAACCTCAAAATAGTTTTATATTTCCTTGTGTTTAGTGATGTGAATGTCATGCATGTTTGTACAACTGTGTTACTGGTTTGTGCATGTGTGTGAGGTTACCGAGGAAGCCAGATTAGGGCATCAGATCCCTTGCAGTTACAGGTGATTCTGAATCACCTGGCTTGGGTGCTGGAAGCCAACTTGGATTCCCTCAAAGAGCAATATGTTCTGACCGTCACTGAACTGTCTCTGCTACACACAGTGATTGCTTTTATGATCCCATTTCCTATCATGCAAAATTAATATCGTGCACACTGGGTTTTATACTAGTGTGATGGTTGTTAGGAACTGCATGCCATTTAGAAAATTTGTTCAATAATTCATTACCTTTACATCACTAATAGAACAACCTATATTTTATTAAATATGTAATTTATCTTAAAAAATAATAGCTCTTAAATTTCTAACATTGAAGTACTACATATACATTAAGTGTATTATGGATACAATGTGGAAGAATCTGTTATTTTCTTTTGTTTCATTCAACTAAAATAATTAAAATATACTAGAGGAAACATTGTTACTATATTACATCTGCCCCCTTCTCTAACTCTTGCTCCCCTCCCCTCTCTGTGTTTCATAGGTCACTGCTGTGATAGAAATAACTATAATTGATGATAGTGAATTTGAACTCATGGAGACATTCAGCATCGGCTTAATGAGTGTGACTGGTGGTGGCCGACTAGGGGAGGATGTTGTGGTGACTGTTGCCATACCACCAAATGATTCTCCATTTGGAATGTTTGGATTCGAAGAGAAGACTGTAAGTTAAATATAAAACATTTTCTGCCTGGAGAAAGAATCAAGCAGAAATCCTTGAGTGACTTGTAATAAGCTAGCACCTAGAGGACAGGAAATGTTTGAGAACAGTGTTTCTATAATCCTGTGTCCTGAGGTAAACATTGTTATTATTTTGTGGTAATTTCAATCACATAAAGTTTCTGGGAATATTGGCATATATAGAATATACTAATTGACATAGTCTAGCACACATGACTATGTAATTTAATTTTTATTTTTTATTTATTTATTTATTTCTTAAAGATTTCTGCCTCTTCCCGCCACTGCCTCCCATTTCCTTCTCCCTCCACTATCAAGTCTCCCTCCCTCGTCAGCCCAAAGAGCAATCAGGGTTCCCTGTCCTGTGGGAAGTCCAAGGACCACCCACCTCCATCCAGGTCTAGTAAGGTGAACATCCAAACTGCCGAGGCTCCCACAAAGCCAGTACATGCAGTGGGATCAAAAACCCATTGCCATTGTTCTTGAGTTCTCAGTAGTCCTCATTGTCCACTATGTTCAGCAAGTCCGGTTTTATCCCATGTTTTTTCAGACCCAGGCCAGCTGGCCTTGGTGAGTTCCCGATAGAACATCCCCATTGTCTCAGTGTGTGGGTGCACCCCTCGCTGTCCTGAGTTCCTTGCTCGTGCTCTCTCTCCTTCTGCTCCTGATTTGGACCTTGAGATTTCAGTCCAGTGCTCCAATGTGGGTCTTTGTATCTGTCTCCTTTCATCGCCTGATGAAGGTTACTGTTCAGGAGGATGCTTATATGTTTTTCTTTGGGTTCACCTTCTTATTTAGCTTCTCTAGGATCACGATTTATAGGCTCCATGTCCTTTATTTATGGCTAGAAACCAAATATGAGGGAGTACATCCCATGTTCCTCTTTTTGGGTCTGGCTTACCTCACACAGCATAGTGTTTTCTATTTCTGTCCATTTGCATGCAAAATTCAAGAAGTCATTGTTTTTTACTGCTGAGTAGTACTTTAATATGTATATATTCCATACTTTCTTCATCCATTCTTCCCTTGAAGGGCATCTAGGTTGTTTCCAGGTTCTGGCTATTACAAACAATGCTGCTATGAACATAGTTGAGCATATACTTTGTTGTATGATAGGGCATCTCTTGGGTATATTCCCGAGAGTGGTATTGCTGGATCCAGGGGTAGGTTGATCCCGACTTTCCTGAGAAACCGCCATACTGCTTTCCAAAGTGGTTGCACAAGTTTGCATTCCCACCAGCAATGGATGAGTGTACCCCTTTCTCCACAACCTCTCCAGCAGAGGCTGTCATTGGTGTTTTTGATTTTAGCCATTCTGACAGGTGTAAGATGGTATCTTAATGTTGTCTTAATTTGCATTTCCCTGATTGCTAAGGAAGTTGAGCATGATCTTAAGTGTCTTTTGGCCATTTGAACTTCTTCTGTTGAGAATTCTCTGTTCAGCTCATTGCCCCATTTTATAATTGGGTTGATTAGCCTTTTACGGTCTAGTTTCTTGAGTTCTCTATATATTTTGGAGATCAGACCTTTGTCAGTTGTGGGGTTGGTGAAGATCTTCTCCTAGTCAGTGGGTTGCCTTTTTGTCTTAGTGACAGTGTCCTTTGATTTACAGAAGCTTCTCAGTCTCAGGAGGTCCCATTTGTTCAATGATGCCCTTAGTGTCTATGCTGCTGGGGTTATACGTAGGAAGTGTTCTCCTGTGCCCGTGTGTTGTAGAGTACTTCCCACTTTCTCTTCTATCAGGTTCAGTGTGTTCGGACTGATATTGAGGTCTTTAATCCATTTGGACTTGAGTTTTGTGCATGGTGATAGATATGGATCTATTTTCATTCTTCCACAGATTGACATCCAGTTTTGCCAGCACAATTTGTTGAAGATGCTCTCTTTTTTCCATTGTATACTTTTAGCTCCTTTATCGAAAATTAGGTGTTCATAGGTTTGTGGGCTAAAGTCAGGGTCTTCTATTCGATTCCATTGGTCGACTTCTCTGATTTTATGCCAATACCAAGCTGTTTTCAATACTGTAGCTCTGTAATAGAGTGTGAAGTCAGGAATGATAATGCCTCCAGACGATCCTTTATTGTATAAGATTGTTTTGGCTATCCTGGGTTTTTTGTTTTTCCATACAAAGTTGATTATTGTCTTATCAAGGGCTGTGAAGAATTTTGATGGGATTTTGATGGGGATTGCATTGAATCTATAGATTGCTTTTGGTAGAATTGCCATTTTTACTATGTTGATCCTCCCAATCCAAGAGCAAGGGAGATCCTTCCATTTTCTGGTGTCCTCTTCAATTTCTTTCTTCAAAGACTTAAAGTTCTTGCCAAATAGATCTTTCACTTCCTTGGTCAGAGTTACCCCAAGATATTTTATGCTATTTGTGGCTATCGTGAAAGGTGATGCTTCTCTGATTTCCCTCTCTGCTTCCTTATCCTTAGTGTTTAGGAAGGCAACTGATTTTTTGGAGTTGATCTTGTATCCTGCCACATTACCAAAGGTGTTTATCAGCTATAGGAGTTCTTTGGTAGAGTATTTGGGGTCACTTAGTAATTTAATTTTTAAAACTTGAACAAGACTAGCTGCTTAAATCTTTAACTGGTGAAAGCTTACAAAACACGTTGGCTTGTGACATCATCGCACTTGAACTTGTATACTGAAATCTGTATTTAAGCCACCCCTCATTTTATGGATCAGAATAATTTCATGGTTTATTGTTCAGTTCTTCTGTTATTAAAGACTTTTTGAGCTTGGGCATTCAGTTTATCTTAGCTGCTGTTATTAACATTATTATGCTAAACCTCACTTAAGCATGATTGGAGAATTTATCTAGGAGCCTCTAGTTACTATTTGTCTTACTCCAAAAGTAACATTAGACAACCAGGTCTTATTGTAATTTTCGCAAAACAGTTGCAAGGCACAATGAGTTGCTGTGTGTAGCGTACGCACATGTAGGATTTGCACCCAGAAGTGCAGCTGATATTTTTACTCTTGGTAGAATTGGTACTGATTGTCACACAGTCCTTGGCCTCTGCTTTCCTCATATCCTGTCTTTCTTACCACAAAGCATTTCACTCTGCAGCATGAACGTGAAACATATAATATTGTGCACAGTGAGTGGTATTAATTGGTAACAGATTAGGAAGAAAACTGAAAACATTGAGAAAAGATTATTAATATAAACCAGTCAACATAAAGTGCTCACAAGGGCAATGTGTAAGAACATAGACACGGGATATCTCCGTGCATATTCAAAGCTAAGCAGAAAATATTCACGCAAGTTGTTTATAATTCATCCCTTTATTCATTGTTATAAAATATTTCTGGTGCCTATGGAGTGGCATGAACAGTACTTGGTGTGGAGGCAAAACACTTGAGTTAGATTTGAGACTCTTTTTATTCAAATATGTGTACGTGTCTGATCTTGGAATTTCTATGATTTCTCTGGGGCTTAAATAAAATGAACTGTGCAAAAAGTAGCACAATAAAACCTTAATAAATACCAGTTATTTCCAAATCTCTCTTCTTGATTATAACATGGAGCCCAGTGAACAACAACAACAAAAAAAAGCAAGCAAACAAACACAAAAACAAGACTCTGTTTGGTAAGTTTCTGTGTTCAAAATGGAAAGCATTGTGTTACATTTCAAACCTGTATAACTGAGTCATATAGATTCCACTTGACCTTTGCTGCCTAAAGTTAACATGCATAATTCACTCATACCAGATCTTTTAATCAGGACTTAAGAATAAGAAATGCTACTGCTAGGAAATTCATATAGTGAGTTTTCTGTAATAAGGGGGAAGGTGGCTCAGAAGAGCCAATGCGGGCTCCGAATTCAAATGCCAAGAGCGTACATAAAAGTGAAATCTGTGGTAGAGACATTTATAATCCCAATACTCTCATGGTGTCTTAGTAATTTTTCTGTAGCTGATAAGAGACACCGTGACCAAAACAAAACAAAACAAAAACAAAAAAAGGAAAAGCAAAAAACAAAGCAAAAACTTAGAAAAGTTGGGGACTTGCTTGTAATTCCCAAGAATGAGTCCCTGCCCGTCACAGTGGTAATGTGGTAACAGGCAGACAGACATGGTGCTTCTGAGAGCTTATATCTAATTCACAAGCTGGAGGTAGAGAAATAGAGACCAGTTCTGGCATGAGCTTTTGAAACCTCAAAGCCAACCTCCAGTGACACATCTCTGAAAAGACCACACCCCCTCATCCTTCCTCAAACAGTTCCACTAACTAGGGACCAGAAATTCAAATATATGAGCCTATAGGGGGCCATTCTCATTCAAATCACAACATATGGAGAGGTGGAGGTGTGTGCAGAAAAGTCCTGGAAGTCTGTTGGTTAGCTAGCCTGGCGTATGCAGTGGCAGAGCAACAGAGAGAGCCTGTCTCGAGCAAGGTGAAAGGCCAGGACCAGTGCCCAGGGTGTACTCTTGACTGCTGTGCTACATAGTGGGACACGTACACCTGCTTTCACACACAGGAATGCACACACTCGTGCACAGTGAACACTCAAAAAAAAAAAAATCTAAAGAATGAGAGAGAGAGGGAGAAAGAGGGGAAAGACTATATGTTCAAAACTATTTTATTAGTTTGGACTCTTTCTCCGTCCCTCCAATCATAGTTGCTTTTAAAATACCTTCTCTTCTGATAGAGACAACCAGCATAATAAAAATTTCAGTGTCCAAAGATGGTAAAAGACTGACCATTCAGAAGGTAGTCTATAACTGCATTACTTGCTAAACCTATATGCTATAAAAAACAGTCCCCAAATCTCAGCTTCTTTATTATAAGTGCTTGCCTCTTTATGCAAGAGTTTCACAGTAGTGTGCCATTTTTTTTCTGATAGCTGTGGGCCCCTTTGCTCCAAGTGGCACCCCAGGCATAGGATTCCTCCCATCTCTGCATACTAGCTTTTTAAAGGCTTGGGGCATCTTCTCTGTTTTCCTACAAATGGGAAAAGAGCAGACATGAAGGATTGTGGGGCAGTTTGAGTGGACTAGCAGCTACAATCTCTTCTACCAATATCCTATTGACAGTGCAGTCACTTTGCTGCACCTAATTGCAAGAGAAATTTGAAATATCAAGTCACCTAATGTCTAGGAAAGTAGACAAGTGGGTCTGAAAGAAGCCTTTTCCCTGCCACGTGTTAGTACATCATGAATAGAATTTGGAATTCAAAACTACATTGATCACAAACAATAAGATTATCTCTTCCGTTTTTTAATGTGTTCACCTTACTGGATTTTATGTTTTTCAGGTAACGATTGATGAATCCCTTTTGTCTGATGACCCGGATTCATATGTGACACTGACAGTCGTCCGGTCCCCAGGAGGCAAAGGAGCTGTCTCTCTGCACTGGGCTGTAGAAGAGAAGGCCAAAGATGCTCTCAGTCCTTGGAACGGGACACTTCGTTTTGATGAGGTACGGTCAGGCTCCAGTTCCTGTAACTTTTTTTTCTTTTTCACAGACTGGTATTGTTAGGAATTCACATGCTAGTGTTCATTATTATTTCTGTTTTTTTTTTTTTTAATTCATGTGCACAGAGAGGAAGTGGGAGGAGAAAAGGAAAGAGGGAGAGGGGAGAAAGAGGGAGAGGGGAGAAAGAGGGGATCCGATTGCAGAATTCAGACCCCGTCTCTGTAACACAGTCCCAAGCACCTTTCACATTTCCCTACTGCCTGAACAGCGCGAGTCACGCAGACCATCCAAACATCAGTGCGTCATTCCTAATGCCAACCTTTCTGCGGCCGTAACATACATTTTATCACTGAGTCGGATTCTCTATTTAGTTTGAATTTGCTTTTTTACTATCCTAAGTGTGAAGAACTTCCACAATGAGTCAAAACATTGATAGTGCAAGTCTTTAAGACAATGTCAAATCTACAGACATCTAGCCAACATGTTAAATGCACACCATAGTCACATAATGTGAAAGAGAATCTCACTTACAGACTTACATTTTGAAAGCTGTTGACACTTTGATAACACGATTGAGATACTGCCTCAGGCATCCACCGCAGAGATGTGAGGAAGGACACACTCAGGAGGATTGTCTCTGCTCTTTGTGCGGCTGTTCTTCTGCTTCTCATTAGTCATCTTTGCCTTCTGTGCACTCCTGCTGCCCTCGCACCCCTGTGCCTCTGAGAAGAGCTCCTGGGTTCTATCTTGCAGCATCGACCTTTGGATATGCTGCTCTCGACAGCTCCTCCCCTTTCCCATCAGTTCTCTGCCTCCACTTCACAGTGTGCAGCTTCATGTGGAGGAGAATTGGTTTTGAGGTCTCATCTTTAAGACTGTTTTTCATCTATAGCCATGTGTGGTATATAGAGCTATTATGATGAATCCAATTTTACAAAGAATGTATTTTTTTAATTATGTGAGAGCTTCTAGAAAAATATGATGTCTTGTCTGTGTCTCGTGGGAAGCCTCTAAGTCCTGGGGTGCGGTGGTGTCCTCTCCCACTGTGTTCTCGTGGGAAGCCTCGAAGTCCTGGGGTGCAGTGGTGTCCTCTCCCACTGTGTTCTCGTGGGAAGCCTCGAAGTCCTGGGGTGCGGTGGTGTCCTCTCCCACTGTGTTCTCGTGGGAAGCCTTGAATCCTGGGGTGCAGTGGTGTCCTCTCCCACTGTGTTCTCGTGGGAAGCCTTGAATACTGGGGTGCGGTGGTGTCCTCTCCCACTGTGTTCTCGTGGGAAGCCTCGAAGTCCTGGGGTGCAGTGGTGTCCTCTCCCACTGTGTTCTCGTGGGAAGCCTTGAATCCTGGGGTGCGGTGGTGTCCTCTCCCACTGTGTTCTCGTGGGAAGCCTTGAATACTGGGGTGCGGTGGTGTCCTCTCACTCCTTCACCTTAGTCTCATCCTCGTTTGTGCCCCTGTGGTGTCTACACACCCGAAGAAGGAACATCTTCCCCAATCAGCCCACTGTCAGTCCAGCTCAGAGTCTCTTCCATGTTTATGTTTTTATTAAGTAAAACAAACAAATGGCTACGTGCTCTTGGTATGAACCACAGAAGTTCAGAGTGATGGAAAAGAAGCAAAATCCCTTCACTCCTCTTGTGACGACCACTATTGATAGTTTCTTTCCAAGCATATGTACCTTCTTCTTCCACACATGAAATTTATGCTCAGCATCTGTTCTGTAAGTTGCTGCTGCATATTACAATTTAAATTAAACATGTACTTTTCATGCTAACCAAATTGCATTTAAAACTTGAGTAAATCCGGGTGGTGGTGGCAAACACCTTTAATCCCAGGACTTGGGAGGCCGATGCAGGCAGATCTCTGTGAATTTGAGGGTGATCTGATTTACAGCATGAGTTCTAGGACAGCCAAGGCTACACAGACAAACCCTATCTCGAGAAACAGAACAAAACAAAAACAAAAACAACAACAAAATCTTGGGTGAATGCATCGTTTTGCTCAGTGTTTACGGCTAACCCTCCCCACTCCTACAACCTCTTTGTACCGTCATGGCTTTGGGAGTTCAGAGATTGATATCTGTCCTTCCATTCTCACCACTTGCTGTGTGCTTTATTCTCTGAAGTTCTTTTCTGCCCACTTTTGTGCTATGACAGATTTCCTTTTAGCTGTGCTTCTCTTGTAATATTGGAAGGAACCATGGGCAAATTTTACATCTAGTGAGACTAACTGAAATCTTCCTACTATTGAGCACTCTGTGGAGCTAAGTAAATTTGTTAATGTTGATCACATTTGGTTCCCAAAGTACAAAATGAGAGCAACAATGTTTAACCAGGCAAGTCCTAAGGACTATGGGAAATCGTCTTTGTGAGCAGGCTGATATCCTGAGACTTTGAAGTACTTAATAAAATAGATGATGTTTACAAAGAGTTAATGAAAATAGCCGTTTCCTCTCAATGTACCGAGACCCACTTTCCCTCCATTGTGTGTCTAAGATTTAATAACTCTGAAGTTGCAAAGCCAGTAATAGTTTATATTTCTGTCTCTTCGAAATCACCTACAGTGGTCATCCCCAAGTTGCTGCTCCATAGAGCTTTTGTGTAGAATATAAATAATAAAAAAATCATGAGAATCTTTGCCATGAAAAGATATAAAATCAAATATCAAATATCTTTGAAAACTCTTGATTGAATTAAGGAGAATTTTTTGAGGGGTTAGATGAGGAGATTTGTTTTGTTTTTTTTTTAAAGAAACTTTGTACTTAAGTAAATTTTGAATCCCTAGTAGAGGTTTTCTGACCTCATTGTCCCCATTGGCTCTTTGTGCGAGAGCCATTTTTATCAGTTTTAACCAGCATCACAAACTATTGGTTTGCAGTGTCCGCCTTTCTCTCCTCTTACCGGCTGTTAATTCTATTGAGAACTGGAGAGGCTGTGACATGAAAAGTTGCCTTCCATGTTCCCTAGAAGGCAGTGTGAGTACACAGAATATCGTAGATTCTTATGATTCATGAAAGTGTTGTTAATACTTCTGCATTTGCGGATTCGTATTCCTTGGCCAGCATGCCTGATGCTTTCACAGTCATTTGCTGACACAGGCAGAGTGATGGAAAATTCAGTTTTCTATCCTGTGCACTCTTGCTGAGGGAGGACAGAACGGAGTCATTTCCACCTTATGATGAAAACAAATGTCCTTTTCATAGAATATGTTTAAAGTCATTTTCCTCGTCTGTGGATTTGTAGTTTCTCTGTTTAAAGTGAGTCCCATTGTAGCGCTGTGATCTTTTGTTTTGAGCATCAGGAAGGCGGTTACACAACATGAAGAGCAAAAGCCATGTGTGTGATACAATTACTGCACTCAGGTGTGAGCTGTGGTTCTTATTTAACACAAAAATATGTTAGAGCAACTCCAGGTTTCAAATGATATTCATGTATCTAGTAACAACCAAAAAGTACCCCAAAGTCGATTTGAGGTTGCAAATGAATTTTGGAGAACAGACAAACTTACTGTCTAAGGATGGACAGTGTCTGGGGCACCTCAGAGAAACATCTGAATGCACATAAGGGTGTGCAAGAATACCTGTGGTGGTATTTATTAAAGTAGTGCGTAAGCTAGCAGTCAGATGAACATGAATGCGCCCATGCAAACAGTGGAGCCTCCCTAAGAATCAAAGGATAAATGGGCTCCACAGAGGGAAACACAGATGGCTCCAGCAGCGTGAGGTACCGAAGGGTAACTTAAAGGTGGAGAGTGCATCTAACGGAGCGGCAGGCGGGGGCGGCTCTGGAAGGTGAGCCTCAAGTGAGAGCTAAAGAGAGACAAGCAGAATATAATAAAAAGAAAAGCTATGTGCTCTCCAGTAGGGATATCATTGACACATAAAGGTAGTATATTTGTGACAGCATTAAAGATAAAAATTCCTATCAGGAAATATGTTCAGTAAGAGACAAGCAAGAGGTACGTGGAAACAGATAAGTGAAAACCTGTAGCAAAGCCCTGGGCTTCGAGAGAGACTCCAGGGTTTCCTTTAGCCCCTGCTGCGGCTTTCATGCAGGACTGCCAACCAGGAAGGCACCACCAACCGACCACTGGGGAAGCCAGGGCTGTGGGCAGCAGGCATCCCAAGTGCAGCATGGAATGGTCTCTCCTTTGAGTGCAGAGCACGGTGTCTTGTGTGCCTCAACCCCATGGCCTCAGTCTTGTTGGGATGGGAACAGTTAGCTCTACAAGTTTGGATTTTCAATGCTGGAAATTTTTCAATGAACTTAAGAGTTGTGTTAATTTTTTTCTCACTTTTCTCCTCAAGAAACTAAAATAAAATTTGTAGTTAGAGATAATTTTTACATTGCAGTTCTTCCTGCATAGAATTCCGAATTATAGGTGACAAAATGGCCTCTTACACAGTTTATGTGCATAAATCTTATTTTTCTAATGAGAACATTCAAAATTTGATTTCGTTACTGTTTTTTGAAACTGTTTCCTCTAATTTAAATGCTATAGAATGAGTACCAAAAGGTCATTGCGTTGCGTACCCTTCAAGACAGCACACTGAAGGAGGACAGGCACTTCACCATTGAGCTGACAGCAACTGATGAGATAGAAATATCTCCAATCAAAGGTAGGAAAAATTCACATAATTTTCTAAATTAAATGTATCCAAAAATCAGTAGTTACAAAGATAGGCAGTGCTGGGTTTTGTAATTTTTAAAAGTGTACTTTAATGTAAGTATACATTTATCTGTCTTATAGGCAAAGTTTTTAAAATCAAAATTATAATAGAATACTTACAATTTATACAGTCATAGATCAAACATCATATACTTCTGGATTTTATGTTTGTTTTAAGGTAAAGCTGTTCATTATAGTATTGTTTATATAATGAAATATGAGCGCTAAATGATTAAACAGTAGTGAGCTATTAAATGTCACTGTACATTGTAGAAAAAAACTTTTTATTACATTAAAATAAAGAATAATTAATTTTTAAATTAAAAATCGTGTGTGTGTTCATGTGGGTATGTGCACGGGAGTGAGGTGTGTATGCAAGCCAGAAGAACTGAATCTCACTGGGGTTTCTGTTACCTTGAGTTATGCGCTGACTTACATAGGAGTTGTGAGCTGAACTCAGGTCGTCAGTTAGAACGCTACATGCGCTCTTAAATGCTGAGCCATCTGCCCAGCCCCAAGAATTATTATTTTAAATATTTATTTAATTTAGTTTGTGTGTGTGTGCCACTGTGTACACACGAGTGTGCCATTGTGTACATATGTGTGTGTGTGCGTGTGTACATGCATGCATGTGCAAGGGTGCCCAGGGAGGCCAGAAGAGGCCATTTGATCCCTTTGAGCTGGAGTTTACAGTGTTTGTGAACTGCTTGTTGTGGACTCTGGGACTAAAATTTGGTTGTTTGCGAGAGCAATAGACACTCGTAACTTCTATATCATCTCTTCAGTCCCAAGAATCCTTAATTACATGAATAATTGTTGTGTTATACAATTGGACTTCATATGCTCAATATCATCCCATTTTGTTATGATCTTTATATTAGATGAATTTAGAATTGTTACCTTGAAATGCCGTTAGTGATGCTTGATTGCCTATAGTTTTTATGTATTTATAGTAATCATATAGGGCATAATTTAAAAACCACATGAAGTGTGATTATTATAGCTTATATCTACATTTTTATCTAAAATTAATTACTTGACTATTTTAAATTTTCATAAACAGGTATCCTGGTTCTTAGATCTTTATAGGAAAGACAGGTCTTTAATTATTTCCTTTTGCTATGAGTAACATAACAACAGAAAGGATGAGAAGTTCTAAAATAGAAATGATTGTTCTATGGTCCTTTTATAACATTGAGACTCATGCTAAACAAGTCTCTGAGACTGCCAGTGGGTGCCGTGTCCAGGGTCGTTCTCAGAAGTGTATATAACACTAAGGTGGCTGGTTACTCTTCCTACATTTATGTCCATGGTATTGGCCAACCTGTGAAATAGTCCTATCGAGACACCACATCCTGCATAAGTTTTAAACTAGGTCAGTGACATCTCATGAGAGTGACAGGGCTGATGTTGTGCAGGATGACTCTGCACAAAGTAGGAATATATCTATGGGGCCGGGTACACCCGGGATCAGCATAACAAAGTCTATGCATGTCTGTCTTATTGCAGCGGGGTACACCCGGGATCAGCATAACAAAGTCTATATGTATCTGTCTCATTGAAGCAAGGTATACCCGGGATCAGCATAACAAAGTCTATGTATGTCTGTCTCATTGTATCAGGGTACACCCGGGATCAGCATAACAAAGTCTATATGTGTCTGTCTCATTGCAGCGGGGTACACCCGGGATCAGCATAACAAAGTCTATGCATGTCTGTCTCATTGTATCAGGGTACACCCGAGATCAGCATAACAAAGTCTATATGTGTCTGTCTCATTGCAGCGGGGTACACCCGGGATCAGCATAACAAAGTCTATGCATGTCTGTCTCATTGCAGCGGGGTACACCCGGGATCAGCATAACAGAGTCTATATGTATCTGTCTCATTGAAGCAAGGTATACCCGGGATCAGCATAACAAAGTCTATGTATGTCTGTCTCATTGTATCAGGGTACACCCGGGATCAGCATAACAAAGTCTATATGTGTCTGTCTCATTGCAGCGGGGTACACCCGGGATCAGCATAACAAAGTCTATGCATGTCTGTTTCATTGCAGCGGGGTACACCCGGGATCAGCATAACAAAGTCTATATGTGTCTGTCTCATTGCAGCGGGGTACACCCGGGATCAGCATAACAAAGTCTATATGTGTCTGTCTCATTGCAGTGGGGTACACCCGGGATCAGCATAACAAAGTCCATGCATGTCTGTCTCATTGCAGCGGGGTACACCCGGGATCAGCATAACAAAGTCTATGCATGTCTGTCTCATTGTATCAGGGTACACCCGGGATCAGCATAACAAAGTCTATATGTGTCTGTCTCATTGCAGCGGGGTACACCCGGGATCAGCATAACAAAGTCTATGCATGTCTGTTTCATTGCAGCGGGGTACACCCGGGATCAGCATAACAAAGTCTATATGTGTCTGTCTCATTGCAGCGGGGTACACCCGGGATTAGCATAACAAAGTCTATATGTGTCTGTCTCATTGCAGTGGGGTACACCCGGGATCAGCATAACAAAGTCCATGCATGTCTGTCTCATTGCAGCGGGGTACACCCGGGATCAGCATAACAAAGTCTATGCATGTCTGTCTCATTGCAGCGGGGTACACCCGGGATCAGCATAACAAAGCCCATGCATGTCTGTCTCATTGCAGCGGGGTACACCCGGGATCAGCATAACAAAGCCCATGTATGTCTGTCTCATTGCAGCGGGGTACACCCGGGATCAGCATAACAAAGCCCATGCATGTCTGTCTCATTGCAGCGGGGTACACCCGGGATCAGCATAACAAAGCCCATGCATGTCTGTCTCATTGCAGCGGGGTACACCCGGGATCAGCATAACAAAGCCCATGCATGTCTGTCTCATTGCAGCATACTTGTAGATGACGAACCACCCTTAGTTTCATTAAGCATTGCAAGGAATGCAAATGCGCAGCAATCTGTCCATGTTTTTGGTTTTGTTTCCTATGAAATTCCCGTGTGTGCTCCTGGAAATAATCTCCATCAAAGTATGGCTAAGTTGTTTTATATGTATTCTCGAATTATTAGATGATTTAACTGACATTTCAATAATTGTAAGTGATCAGCTTCTTGACTAGTAGTCAGGAAATTAAAAGTTAAGAAAGGGCCCTCAAGAATCCCACTGACAAAGCCACACAGCCAAAAGCAGTAGGGTGAACGCTGTGGGAGTAGTTCAGGCATGCGGTAGAGGAGAGCTTGCTTGTCCAGTGAGAGTGGGGCTTTTGCCAAGCGCCTCCTGGCTGTTTCTGCAAGTGTGATCATGGGAAAGTCTTCAAATGCTCCAGTGCCTCAGTGTGCCTTTCAACCCTCCTAGTAAAAGGTGGCTATCAGTGCCTACCTGCTGGTATTGCCATCTTAGTTTAATTGGTGTGTGTGTGTGTGTGTGCATTTACATGTTTGCATCAAAATGGACTATATTATCTGAAACTTAGGCAGTGCATCGATAATCATTCGAGGAGATAATGGTGCATCAGAAGTTGGGATTGCTTCATCATCTAGACATGTCATTATTGGGGAACCCTCAGCAACATATAATGGCACTGCCTTCATCAGGTGAGGATTTTAGGAATTTTTTCTTTGTTTAATTAGCTTAGAGCGGGGGTTCTCAGCCTGTGGGCTGAGACCCCTTTGGGGTTGCATATAGGATAGCCCACATATCAGATGTTTACGTTACAATTCAAACAGTAGCAAAATTACAGTTATGAAGTAGCAACAAAATTATTTTATTATTGGGAGTTCACCACACATGAAGAACTGTATTAAAGGTCACAGCATTAGGAAGATTAAGAACACTGCCTTGATCACCATTCTCAAGCACACATAATACTCAATTACCACATTACGTACTGGTAAGCATTGTGTGGAGAATAGAACAACCCTCCGGCCAAAATTAAAATCTCTGCCCAAGCTGTCTTGTAGCTAGAACACAAGTAGTCTTGTTCTTTTAGGGATGAACTGCACAGCCCACAGCCAAGAGCATCCACGGGGATAAAATCAGCAGCCCCATTGGGCACCGCATCCACAATGAGTCCCTCCCTCTGTAAACCTACACAGTATGCAGCTTTTATCCCCACACTCGGCAGATGTCTGTGATCTGAGGCCAGCCTGGTCTACGTAGCCAAGTCCAGGGCACATAGGGCTGCATAGTGAGATCCTGCATCCAAAAATTCCCAAATGTAGGAAAGAATGGTAAATCAAAGCAAAACTGCATTTATTTCAGGAGTAAGCATATAGATTTATTGATCAAAAGGTTTGCTTCATGTCTTGGGGTGAAAAGAAGATAAGTTAATTTAAGTAATTGTTACAAAGAAAAACATTTGATGAATTTAGCAGCAAAACCCAACTTAAGCAAAAAAAAAAAAATGTAAACTTAAGTTTTCAATATAGCATAGCATAGCTACAAGTTTTAAAACTCTTCTTTCTTAGTCAGGAAGAGCACGTAAGTGCAGTCTCCTCCTGCCAGCCAGTTCTAAGGGTATGAATTAGTTTGACAATACCAAGATCTAACATAGGTTATATACAGATATTAAACATTAAAAAGTTACCGATTGTAAGTGGGAAAGTTTTGTGGATGGAAAATCTAGAAATTCAGCACATAGCATCATTAACCTGCTAATTCATTAAGACTCCTGGTCAACCCATGGGAGGCCTGCCCTTTCCGAAAGGAGGCTAAGGAGGAGTGTGTATGGGGCGGGGGGGGGGGGGGGGGAAGGGAAATTGTGGTTGGCGTGTAAAATAAATGAAAAAAAAAATATTAAAAAATAGTTCACTAATTTCACAACAATTTTATGGTCACACAAAAATGAGGGGAGTTACTAAAATTTTCCACATTGAAAAAGATGATTAGCCAACAGGTCTACATATAAGATTCGGTTGCATTTCCAGCTAATAAACTAACAGTCACTTCCAGCAAAAGGCTTAAGAGCGCCTGCTTCTAAGCCCACCTCACAACTGAGTCAGTGTGACTGGGGCAGGCTCGGCTCCCATATTTCCTTCCGAGGAATGAAGCAGCAGTCACCAGTGCAGTAGCTGGGCTGGGCTGGAGATTTTCTTATGCCGCTGTCTGAAGTCCATACCTGGTCTGGACTTCCTCCTTTCCATGCGGCTGCTCAGGCGTTTCTGCTCTTCAGAGGACCTGTTAGGCTTCTTCTCATAGTCGATGTGGATGTTAAATAAAATTCATAATTGCTGATTTTTGTTCCTTTAAACCTTCAGGTTTAGTGTTCATTTTTGTCGATATAGACATATGCTAGTTTAGGGATTATAACATTTCTCCCTTGGAATTCTAAGACTTTTGCCTGGTTTACAATTGATCGGCAAGGTTATTTAAAAGCATAATATTCTTGAGATAAGGTAAAATTGGTTGAAAGGCACAGAAAACGTTTGGGGAATACCATGAGTTAAAAATATACTAAATGTATATCCATGTATTGTAGCCTTGTTCGTGGCCCAGGGGTCTCAGGGGAGATCACAGTGTACTGGAGGCTAGTTCCTCCTTCCGTGGGGGAGTTTGCTGAAACGTCAGGACAGCTGACAATGCAGGACGAACAGTCTGAGGCTACTGTAGTCATTCAGGTACCAGTGTGACTGCCTTCTGTTAGCCCGCGTGTGTGTGTGTGTGTGTGTGTGTGTGCGCGCGTGCGTATGTGTGTGTGTGTTTGTGTGTGTGCATGAGTGTGTGTGTGTTTGTGTGTGTGTGTATGTGTGTAGAATCGGAGGGAGGTTACAGAGTCCGTGGCTGTTTCTATGCATAAGACACTTCCTTACATTATGCCTTTTTTGGGTTTTGTAACTTCTCCAGGCTCTGAATGATGACACCCCTGAGGAGAAGTGTTCCTATGAGTTTCAGCTGACTGGAGTCAGTGAGGGTGGGGCACTGAATGAAGCCAGCGTCACCGCCAGCGTCACCATGGTGGCCAGTGATGACCCTTATGGCCGGTTCTCATTTTCACAGGAGCAGCTTCGCGTCTCAGAAGCAGCGCAGAGGGTATGGCGCGGGCAGCTTCAGCTCTTACTGCTTCTTTTGTTTTTAGTGTGCTGAGCAGACATCAAAATGCTTGTCTTTTTCGTTTCTTTTCTAAAGCTTTCCCCCAATGGATTAATTTCTTTCTGGTATCTTCATTATAACATGTAATTTCTATAATTGTATAGAGTTAAGTTTAATTCCAGCATAATCCCAGTAAAAAGAATCTTTAATTAGAGATGATTTGTTCGGTGGATTAAACATTCAAATTAAACAGGTAAGCAATTTTCTTCTAGGTTAATGTCACAGTTGTCCGCTCGGGTGGCTCTTTCGGACGCGTGCGAGTCTGGTATGAGTCTGATAGCCAGACGGCCAAGGCAGGCTGGGACTTTGTTCCTGTATCAGGGGAGCTCCTCTTTGAAGCCAGGGAGAGGGCCAAAAGTCTGCATGTTGAAATCCTTGACGATGACCTTCCTGAAGGCCCGGAGGAGTTTGCTCTCGCCCTTACAAAAGTGGACCTCCAGGGAAGGTAAAGGAAAGGAAATGGGGGCGTGAGGAGAAAGCAAGGGGGGGAAGACCCTGGGCCAGGACTGAACAGAGACAGTAAGACAAACTGCTACTTGCTTAATTTTCTGGACTTTACTCCCCGACTTCCATGCTGAGAGAGCATGTTCCTTTTCTGTGCCTTCGCCCGGCAAAGCCAGGGAATTGCTGTGGTATCTCAGCTCCTGTGGCGTTAGCCCGACTGTTTTCCAGGGCAGCGCTCATCTGGGGTGGCCCTTCTGGACCCCTGACCGAGTGGAGTGGGAAGCACATGTCCTTGGTATACCAAAGTCTCTGCTGTCTTCCCGGTGGGTCAATGAGATCGATCCTTGCCCAATAGCAGTTAAAACTGGAAAAAAGATCGAATGGTAGTTGACAAAACTTGTGCAGCATGTTTTCAATGAAGAATCAAAATTCATCATATTGAGGCTTGTGTCTTCCCCGGAGCTGGCTTGATTGACAGAGTAGGAGGCATCACTACTAGCACTGTGAACTGCTCTTGGTTGACTCAGTCATCCTTATTCAGTCTACAAAGGGCCCTGGAGGGGACCTTTTCCTAGAACAATGCATGAATTCAGAGAAGACTGGAAGTTTTCTTATGGCTTAAAATATATATCCATTAGTTACATACTGTCTTCAAGTTCCTATAACTGCAACGAAGTACCATGACCAAAAAGGCAAGTTGGGGAGAAGAGGGTTTGTTTATCTTATACGACCATATTACTGTTTATCATTGGAGGAAGTCAGGACAGGTGCTAAACAGGTCTGGAACCAGGAGGCAGGAGCTGAAGCAGTGGCCATGGAGGGCTTGCTCCTCATGGCTTGCTCAGTCTTCCTTCTTACAGAATTCAGGACCACCAGCCCAGGGATGGCACCACCCACATGGGCTGGGCCCTCCTCATTGATCACTAAGTGAGAAAATGCCCTACAGCTGGATCTCATGGAGGCATTTCCTCAGCTGAGGCTCCTTCCTCTCTGATGACTCTAGCTTGGTTCAGGTTGACACACAAACCAACCAGTACACATATAAATTTTCTCCACTCAGTATTTCACTCAGAAGCATATGTAGAGTGTACATTCTTAGAGAGCCTTAGAGAGCTAAAACTGTATTTTTAGTTCACATCAAGTCTTCCACTTTTAAGAAATGATTCAGTGTCTGGCCGTGGGAATTCAGTCCCTTCTCTTGCTCAGTCTTGCTTCCCTGAATGCAGTGTGGAAAGAGCAGCTCCCCACCTGGGCCAGCATGTTTGCGACTTTGATTAGCTAGGACATGGAGATTTTGCTATCTTGACTACTCTTTCAGAGATAAATTTCCATGTTAATTCTGGGAAACAGTTTTTGCTTGCCGATAATTACTAGGCTTTCTTTGATATGAAAGGGGCAATAGAATACAGTGCGCTTCCTGTATTGCCTCTCGGTTGAGAACTGCTGCTTTGGTGGGACTTCTGGTATCCAGTCCACGGTAGATCTCCTGGTGCCGAGGAGCGCAGTTACTCCGCCCATTTAGTGTTTCAGCCTGTGCTGCTCTAAGTTCGCTTCACCGGAGATCGTATTTAGCAGGTCGCAACATTTCAGTATAAGGTGGCTATGAGCACCACATTAGAATTTGGGAATTGAAGAAAGGATTGGAATGGTTTTGTATTTTTTAAAAAATTCTTTCACTTCAGGAATTGAAATGCCATAAGGACCTGGAAGTTCAAGTTGGTTGATGGGAGTGACATCAGGTCTGAGTCTTTTGCCAAAATAGGTTGTTATTATTCAAGTAAGCTGAGGACTGGATTGGAAGATATTGATTATAATTAAATTGCATTGCCTTGTAGCCTTATTTTTATTTTGCCCAAACTTGTAATTTTATACTAGCCTTTATTTCATGTAAGCGCCGATACTTGGGAGCCACATAAAAACCTTGCTTCACACCAGACAACCTTGGTGTTGGGGATACTTAAGGTCGTTACAGTGCTGGGGTAGAGCATTTGACTAGCATGCCTAAGGCTGTGATTTCACTGTGCAGTACTGCAACGGAAATGAAGCAGTGCAACACTTGGTACTACTCAGGTATAGGAGCTAGAAAGACCGCTATGTTCACACTACACATGCTCATGCTTGTTATCTTGTTATGTTTTCATTTTTGTTTCTTATGACTTTGCAAGAGGGTATGATTTTACCATCCAAGAGAATGGACTTCAGCTAGATCAGCCTCCTGTAATTGGAAACGTCTCCATTGTTCAGATCATAATAATGGAAAATGATAATGCGGAGGGCATCATTGAATTTGACCCAAAGTACACGGCCATCTCAGGTAAGCTTACTCGGCTGGTCCCTAATGATCACAGCATTCTCTGAACTGCAAAGGAATCTGAATTTTTATATGCACTCTTTTGTCTGATCACAAAATATCCCTACAGTAAAGATTTTCAGTTACTTTTAGGGAGTCTTGCATCTCTGTATTTTGCTAGGAAAATAATTGATGTTTAAACTTGAAGGATGATTCAAATATGTCTGCTTTTAGCATCGTTAAGGGGCTGGAAAGATGACTCAGTGGTTAAGGCTGCTTGATGCCTGTCTTAGCTGGATTTCTATTGCCTAGATAAAACCCCATGGCCAGAGCAGCTTGGGGAGGAAAGGGTTCATGGCATCTTCTGCCCTGTATTCAGGGCGGGAACTCAAGGCAGGAACCTGGAATGGGGAGCTGATCCCGAAGCCGTGGGGGACACTGCCTGCTGGCCATCCTCCTGGCTTGCTCAGCTTGCTTTCTTATCCCATCTGGGACTACCTGCCCAGGCGTGATATCACTCATAAGGCTTGGGGCCCTCACACAGGTATCATTAATCAAGATAGCACCCCACAGGTTTACCTACAGGCCAATCTTATGGAGCTACGTTTTCAATTGATATTCTCTCTTCCCAGGTATGTTCTAGGTTGTGTTAAATTGACGAAAACCAAACAACACACTGCTCTCGCAAAACACTGGCGTTTGGTTTCGTCCATCCACATCTGACTGCTCAAAACTGCCGAGAATTCCAGCTCCAGGGGATCTGATGCCCTCTTCTGGCTTTTGGGGAACTTGCACATTCAAAGACACATTTACATGAATAAAAATTAAAGAAATCTAATTTTTTAAAAAGAAAAAACTTTCAAATTTATGTAAATTAATTTGATATGATCATAGCTTAGTGTCACTTATTCTCTAGTGAATATCACCATCGAAATGAGCATTCTCCTGTCTTGTAGCTGCAGATCAGACCTGGGCCTGGTCACGGCTTCAGCCCCTGTCAGGCTTGCCCAGGGCCGCAGTTCCCCTATGTGCTATCAGGACATAAAATGCTTGGTTACATTCCTTTCTGGGCAGAAAGAGAGGACTACCTTTCTAGAATATGCTTCTGTTCAATGGTAGAATGTAAATATCATTTAGAAGTAAGGTGGGTGGTGGTGCATGCCTTTAACCTGGCACTCAGGAGGCAGAGGCAGGCAGATCTCTGTGAGTCCAAGGCCAGCCTGGTCTACAGAGCAAATTCTAGGACAGACAGAGAACCCTGTCTAAAAAAAAATTTAAAAATATACATAATTTTAAAATAAGCATATTACCTCGTTTTTGCAAATGGTTCATTGGCTCCATCGCCTCTCCTCAGACTCCTTAGCTGTCTTGAACCCTGAACAGAACCCCTCGTGCATGCTTTCCATGGACTTTTTGAATAAGCCGTGGCTTATTCCTTAAGTTATTTTATGAGTTTCAGCCCATTACTGATAAAGTGATGTTGCTTGTTTGCATCAAGAAATAAATATGATTTTTTTCTATTTACTCATTTCTCAATAATTTACTGCTTCAGGGAGGAATCTTTGCTAGTAAATACTTTTTAAAATTTGAATTTGAATTTTGGAATTGAAATCAAACATGAATATTGGTATTTTCTGATTTTCTCTGGTTAAAATTACAATAGTTTATATATGTAGATTTAAAAATATTCATACAAGGGCTATTGAGATAGCCCAGTGGGTAAATGCACTTGCTGCCAAACCTGAAAGCTGAAATCAAACCTGGAAATCCAGCTGGAGGAAGAAGGGATCTGGTCTTTGAGTACCACACATGTGCCATGTATGCATATATAAGTGTATATGTGTATATATACACACACATACACACATATGCACATTAGCGTGCACACACACATATACACATACACTGTTGGTGGAGCAGCGGGCTGCGTTCCTGGCACCCGGCTGCCCGCACGGCTAGCTTTATACTCGAAATAATTACATGGAAACTATATATATTTTTTTAAAGATTTATTTATTTATTATGCATACAACATTCTGCTTCAATGTATGCCCGCACGCCAGAGGAGGGCGCCAGATATCAGTACAGATGGTTGTGAGCCACCACGTGGTGGTGGGAATTGAACTCAGGACCTCTGGAAGAGCAGCCAGTGCTCTTAACCTCTGAGCCATCTCTCCAGCCCCCGGAAACTGTATTCTTTTGAACACTGCCTGGCCCATTAGTTCCAGCCTCTTATTGGCTAGCTCTTACATATTGATCTAACCCATTTCTAATATTCTGTGTAGTACCATGAGCTGGCTTACCAGGGAAGATCTTAACCTGCGTCTGTCTGGAGTGAGAGAATCATGGTGACTCACTGACTTGGCTTCTTTCTCCCAGCATTCTGTTCTGTCTACTCCGCCTACCTAATTTTCTGTCCTATTAAAGGGCTAAGGCAGTTTCTTTATTTAACCAATGAAATTAACTCCTCCATCACATGCACAGACACACACACATGCACATTAGCGCATATACACACGTGTATGTACACACATATGTATATGTACACACAGTATAAATGTGAAACATACCCCACGATAGAAATAGTGCAAGGCTCCCTTACACACACTGTTTATATTTCAGCTGAATGTGCAGAGGTGATCCAGATTACCTCCCCTCTATGGACACCCTGTGTTTATCTCCCACCGTCTCAAGCAAGAGTTTCTTATTTGTGCACAGCATGAAGAGAAAGAGTGCTCATAGGTTGCTTACATTTTTAAAAATTAGTCATTTTAAATCTCAACATCTGGCAAACTATATTCTTCATAAAAAGAAAAAAGGGACAAAACTTTCACTAATTTTTAAAAGTTTGACTAAACTTTCACTTATGAACCATGAAAACCATGAATGTGAGCACTGGACTATTATTTTGAGTTGCCTACTACTGTCTGGCTGTATCGTGTAAGCGTCCTTTGCTTTCTCTAGTAACCTGCTAATTGCACATTCCGTTACAGTGGAGGAAGATGCCCGTGTGATCACGATCCCCGTGCTGAGGCTCCGTGGAACGTATGGCCGCGTGTCAGCTGACTTCAGGTCCCAGGGCTTCTCTGCTGTCCCAGGAGGTTACATACTGCACGGCAGCACAGTCACCTTTCAGCATGGGCAGAACCTAAGCTTTATAAACGTCTCCATCGTCAACGGAAGCGCAAGGTTGGTCATAGAGGAAGCAGTGGGTACCCAGGCCTGATGACAAGCATTCCTGCTGACAACACTTGAGAGAGAGAGAGAGAGAGAGAGAGAGAGAGAGAGAGAGAGAGAGAGAGAGGGAGGGTAGGGGGTACCAGGAAAGAGGACGGCATTGTGGTTGTATACATCGTGTTTTTCTCAGATAGAAACCCCTAACTTCTGCTCCTTACACAGCCTGATAAGAATGTGGCAGCATCTTTGGGTCCAGTTTCTGTATCCTTCCACAGTTTAAAAGTCTGATGTCTGGGTCCTGAGAGCTTCATGTTGAGTCTGCTTTTTTCTAAGCACCCTTCTCCTGGTGTGTGCCTGTTGTGCCTTGAATATGGATGGCCACTTTGGGAATGTCTAGCTATTTGGATTTTTCAGGCGTTTTAATATGTTTAGACTCACAGATTGCTCCTTCTTGCCATGTAGCGAATTTGAGGAACAGTTTGAAATTCTGCTCACTGGAGCTTCTGATGGAGCAATCCTTGGGCGCCACCTAGTGTGCAAAATCACAATTACCAAGAGTGACTCCCTGTTTGGTGTCATAAGATTTCTCAACCAAAGCAAAATTTTGATTCCTAACCCCAACTCCACAATGGTTTTACACTTGGTGCTGCAGCGGACTGGAGGACTCTTGGGAGAAAGTCAGGTAGGGTCATTCTTTCTCTGATGTTTAAGTAATTCTGATGTTTAATCTATGACATTGGATCTTCTTATTCCCCAGATGTTTGTTTATTTATTTGTAGTATTTGCTAATTACAGTAAAGTGTTGAGTGGCTCCTGAGCCTGATGAATTCTGTAGAAGTGTAGAAGCTGTAATCTGTTTCCAGGGACTCTTAACAGCAAATGAGGAAGCGAATGAACGACTGTGATAAACATTAGTCAGTCCAACAGGAAGAGAACGAGTTTGGAAATGACGCCATCCCTGCTTTCACAGTGCTCATAAACCCGAATAATCACAAACTAGATTTTTTTCTTTTTCTTTTCTTTTCCTTTCTTATTTTAAAATTACAATTGTGTTGAATTCGCTTGTAATGTTGGGATACACAGTCTGAATGACCTGTGTTACTCAGTATGTGATGATATGGGAGAAAGGAATGATGGATCCTGGAGAGGAGCAAACCTGACTTGTTGGAAGGAGAAGTCCACGTAGTTGGGCATTAAACAAAAGGGTCAGACAGTGCACAAGTAATTGATGACGCAGGACTAGGACTGATGCAGGACCCGTCTGAGACATCATGCCCTGTGGAGAGCACGGCATTAAGGAGACTTCACCAGAGAATCTGCCACCCTGTTTTCACTTGCATGGCTCACCTATGGCTGACAAGAAGTCCGTAGAGCCGTGTGCAAGCAGGAAGGGTTGTTAGGACTTCTGTCCTGTAGTCAGGAGTGATGGGGACAGAGATGACAAGATGTGGACAGGTTGTTGGGTCAGAGATGGAGGCGGAAGAAGAGAGAAGTCATGGGTGACTCCTAGAAGCAGCTGGAATGTGGTGCCAGCCTTATAAAGTTTCATGGCTGCGGTGAATATTTAAGAATTCTGCTTTGTATGTATTAATTTGAGATCCTGCTGGGCAAGCCCATGGAGGGGTGACGGGAGACTGAGTCTGCTCGTTGTTAGGTGGTCAGGGATGACCAGGGAGCTGGGATCGGAGACAGGAAGGCTGGAGAACAAGGAGGGAAACCAGGAGGGCACGAGTCCTGTAAGCATCAAGCATTGCAGGAAGCAAGAAAGAAGGGGCGTGGTTTCCAGCGGGAGGGCGTGGCCAGTGCTGCCGAGCAGAACGTGATAAGCAAAAGGAACCACATGGTCCTTTTCCTCCAGAGGATAGGAAAACAATACAAATTAGAAGGATAGAAACCTAAAGCATGTATTTTATAATCCTAATAATAGTTTCTGATCAAACGTATGAACACTTGTACACATTTTTATAATAAGAATTTAAGTATCTTCAGAAAAACTTTACAGGTCAGAAATTTCAATTTTGGTGTCTATGCTACCATGCTCTGATTGGCAGAATCCAAGCGCATGCTGGACAATGTTGGATTCTTAAACTTCACCAATGTCGTATATTTGTAATATAAATACTTAAAATACAATTTTGTTTTTCTGAAATTATTACAAATTACTAGATACTATTTTCAAGTTTTTATTTGAAAATATTATTTTCATCTCAGGTAAGTCAGAAGTTAGCCCAGTGTGCCCTAGAATAGTTTCATCTTTGTGTGCTTTTTCTAATAGCACACATAGTGCACAAATCCCCTGTTTAACACTGATCATGCCTTGCAGGTGAGCTGGGAGATAGTGGGGCCCAATTCTCAAGAAGCCTTACCGCCACAGAATGGAGACATTGAGGATCCTGTGAGTGGCACAGTCTCTTTCAGGGAGGGAGACGGCGGTGTGAGAACCATCGTTGTCACCGTTTGTCCTCACGAGGAGACTGAAGCTGAAGAAACATTCATAGTGCAGCTTACGCCTTTGAAAAATGCCAAGTTAGATCCCAGAGCAAAAACTGTCGTGATAACAGTAAGTCTGAGTGTCTTTGCCGTAAATGTTTGGATCTAATGGTTTTACCATAAGCTGTTACGATGGCTTGAGACATGCCAATGCTGAACAGAGATGCGAGACTCCTCGGAAGGACTGGGAACGTGGCTCAGCTGGTGTGCTGCGTGCCCAGCATGCATGAAACCCAGGCTTTGAGCCTAGCTTTCCAAACCCCAGTGGTGGTGGATTATACCTATAATATATTTCCAGCACTGAGGAGGGGGAGGCAGGAAGATCAGAAATTCAGGGTTAGCCTCTGCTACATAGTGAGTTTGGAGCCAGCCTAGTGTACAAGAGACCGTGTCTCAAAATAAACAATAATATAAAGTTTTAATAACTCTCATGAGTCAAACATTCTCATTTTTATATTAGTTAATTACATAATAGCTTCATTATTGATAATTTTTGTTAAGATTTTAATAGAATGCTAAATTGCTTATTTTATAATTTTAGAGAAAATTTTGTGTGGGAGAATATTTGACATATCTAGAGATGCGTTATTTATTGTGTCGTGGTAAGTAGAGTATCTTGTCATCAAACTTGTAAAAAAAATTCTTAACGTTTAATGAGCCGGACTAAAGGTTCCTGCTCACTTGGCACAGTGATGTGGTGTTGATTCTGACCTGACTCCGGCGTCTTCCAGTCCAGCGCGGGGAGCTCTGGGGGTAATAATGGCTGGCTTAGAAAAATAGTAAAGAGAAATGATAGATTTGTTTCTGAAAACCCTGTTTGGTGCCTGAATCTGTTAGTGGTTTCCTGAGAAAGAGAACCAAGGGAAACACACACATGCCTGCACACACGTGCTCATATGCATACACATATACATTCACACACATACACACAGGCACACATGTGCATGTATACCATGCATGGTGAGATAGAGAGGGAGTAGACAGGGAAAGAGAGAGAAGAAGGGAAGGAGGGAAAGAGGAGGGAGGGAGGAATGTATGATTTTGGTCAGTAGGTGGGAAACATGGAAGAGATGCAATGGTCTTGGTATTTATTCCACATGGTAGGGACAGGAAACTCAAGCATGGCTTCTGGGTTCCAATCTTCCGTCTTTATCATTCAGTCTTTAAGTTGATTGGATGAGATCTACCCACATTATTGAGGGTAATACGTTTTGTTTAGAAACAAGTGATTTGAAAGTTAATTGTATCTACAAGACTTTCCCAGCAATATCTAGAACGGTGTTTTAGTCAAGTTAACATCATATCCTTGCCCATTTGGTGCATAAAATGAAACAGCATGGGGGCTGGGGAGTATTACTCAGTGGTAAAACACTTGCTGAGCATGTGCAATGCCCGGGGTTGATTCTCAGCATCGAAAGTAACAATGACCGCCACAGGGTCTTTTCTCTGTCATAGGAGGCATCTGAACGAAACCACCTGGCTAAATGTGGGAAGCATATGGTGGCTAAAACACCGGCCTGAAACAGTTACCCTTTGGACTTTCTTGAGATACCCTTTCTAATTGCTTCTTTATTTGGAGAGTAGGAACGGATTTGATCTAGACAATAGTATAGTAAGGAAGATTTTTTTTCACCTCAAATGGATTGGTAGATTTTATTCAAGTAGTACGTGTAGAATTCCTTCTGGTTATCCCAGGGTTAATTTGTTAAGATTCTGTCATGATTATCCTATATTCTATTGACGTCCTGTTAATGTTTGATAGGTACAAAAGTTTGGTGATCCGAATGGAGTCATTCATTTCGCTCCTGAGTCTTTATCTAAGAAAATATATTCAGAGCCACAGCCGTCAGATGGACCCACATCCATTTCCTTCCTTGTCACAAGAGCCAAAGGTGTCTCTGGAGAGATCATGGTATTACTTTTTATTTGATTTTCCTGAGTGAGTTTCAGCTTGCCTCACATATGTGGTTAGGGGAACAGAAAAACTTTACGTTCTAGTTAATTAAAGACTTTGCTGACTTGAAATTACTAGGGTTTTCAGAGGAACTCAGAGGTTTAAGTGCCTTTGCAGTCTGCAGCAAGAACCAGCCCTGAATGTGCTCTCTAAATTAAATTTGGTACAGTGAGCAGAGTCATCAGCTTCATTATTATGAAGGGCTGAGGTGTTTTGTATTTTCTCACTAACTCTAACAAGAAGCCACCTTTCTTAAGTCCCACAGTGATTTTTGTAAATTGCTTGTCGTCTTTGTCCATGCTTTATTTCTCGGAGAACATTTCTATGTAAGCAAACATTTTCTAAAGAACTGCATTCCATGTTTGTTGGTGAAGCCTGCATCTGTGCGCCTGGGAGCTCTGATGGCGTGTCTGTGGGAGCTCTGATGGCGTGTCTGTGGGAGCTCTGATGGCGTGTCTGTGGGAGCTCTGATGACGTGTCTGTGGGAGCTCTGATGGCATGGCTGTGGGAGCGCTGATGGCATTGGTGTGGGACCGCTGATGGCGTGACTGTGGGAGCGCTGATGGCGTGTCTGTGGGAGCTCCGATGGTGTGACTGGGAGCGCTGATGGTGCAGCTGTGGGAGCTCCCATGGCGTGGCTGTGGGAACTCCAATGGCGTGGCTGTGGGAGCTCCGGTGGCGTTGCTGTGGGAGCTCCGATGGCTTGGCTATGGGAACTCCGGTGGCTGTGGGAGCTCCCATAGCTTGGCTGTGGGAGCGCTGATGGCGCGCTTGTGGGAGCTCCGATGGCGTGGCTGTGGGAGCTCCGATGGCGTGGCTGTGGGAGCTCTGGTGGCGTGAGTGTGGGAACGCTGATGGTGTGGCTGTGGGAGCTCCAATGACGTGGCTGTGGGAGCGCTGATGGCGTGGCTGTGGGAGCTCCGATGGCGTGGCTGTGGGAGCTCTGATGGCCTGGCTGTGGGAGCTCTGATGACCTGGCTGTGGGAGCGCTGATGGCGTGGCTGTGGGAGCGCTGATGGCGTGGCTGTGGGAGCTCCGATGGCGTGGCTGTGGGAGCTCCGATGGCGTGGCTGTGGGAGAGCTGATGGCGTGGCTGTGGGAGCTCCGATGGCGTGGCTATAACAGATAAGGGGATATGTTTGTTCTAACGCTATGTTTCGCAGTTTGTGAAATTCCCCTAAACACATCATCTCTCCTCTGCACTGAAGATGAACTACGTTTGTTCATTTGTTTTCGTTTAAAAGTTGTGATCTGGTCACAGCACTTGTGAAGTAATGATTAATTATTATTTTAAAGGTGTTTATTTAAAAAGCAACAACAATAATGAGTTATATACTTTCTTTGAAAGCTTTTAGAAACTTTACTGTTAAACTTGCAATCCAAATAAAAAAATCCCATGACCCAAAGTCTGTATAACTACAGTTAAAGTGGGCTTTCAGAATGGAAGCCATGGAGCATCACGCTCAACGTTATAGTTTCAGTATCAACTATATTTTGTGTGCTTACCCATCACCAAAACAAACAAGAACAAAAGTCCACGACAGAATTAGAACTGGAAGAACAATCCACTTTTTGCCTTCTTTCATAATTAGCAACCACGACCTGTACTCGGTCCTTCCTCACCCCCAATAATTAGCATTTCTTGTTTTTCCTTCATGTTGTACTATAACCACGTGTACATTTGTTTACATATATGCATGTATTATTGGCTAGGTTCCACATATGAGAGAAAGCATGTGTTTTTTCTTCCTGAGCTTGTGTAAAGATTCGCTTGATTTATACATTCTAAGTTCACCAATTCTCATGAAGAAGTTTAACTTTATTTTCTCTAAAGCTTAATTATATATATATATATCAGAATTTCATTTCCCACTCATCTGTTAATGGTCCAATTCCTTGTAGCGAATGAGGCAGTAATAAACACAGATGTAGAAGAATCTCTCCAGTATGGTATGCAGGTCTCCGGATGTGTGTCCAGGGATGATTTAGGATATATCATATACTGATTTTTGGCTTTGAAATATTGTGCATCGTTCACAACATGATGTCTGTGTGGAACTGGCACTTAGAGTTTACTTGATTCTCTTTATCTTTTCAAATCGTGGTCTTTTTAGAAGATTATATAATCTTAATAATAAGATTAACAAACCCTCTGTCCTTCAGATTCTCTTTGAAGGGACCTAATGTACTTTCTGAATTAGTATATAGTTGCAAGTTTGTCTAAATGTAACAACATGTAATTTGCATGTCTTTTTTGCATGACACAGAGGAAATGTGACTGGGAGGTTTTCTGCCCCACGCGCTAAGTTGTGTGACCTCTGATTGTCCTCTCTTCATCCCAGGTGCACTGGGAGCTGTGCAGCGAGTTCGATATCGCTGGAGACTTTCTTTCTACCAGTGGATTTTTCCCCATTGCTGATGGAGAGAGTGAAGCAAGCTTTGATGTCCTTTTGCTGCCAGATGATATCCCTGAGATACAGGAAGAATATGCCGTGCAGCTGGTTTCTGTGGAGGGCGGTGCAGAACTGGACCTGGAAAAGTGCACCACGTGGTTCTCCGTGTCTGCAAATGATGACCCACACGGCGTGTTTGCCTTGTATTCAGATCGTCAGTCAGTACTGGTTGGGCAGAACCTCAGCAGGTCCATCCAGATTAATATTACCCGCCTTGCCGGGATGTTTGGTGATGTGGCCATTAGATTTCAAATACTGTCTGATAATGAAGAAGACCCTGTTGCTCCTGAAGATGAAGAGAGACGGCTGGTGATCAAAGGTGGCACCCCATACAAAGTAGACTTGGTGCCCTTAAAGAATCAGGTATGTAGCACTATTTCAGATTCCAGAACATTCTAGCAGTACTCCTTTGGGAGAGCCCCTTTGTACCTCCTGATCATTTGAAAGGCTTATTTCAATATTTAAAGGTAGTCGTGAAACTGCCTTAGAAAATGCATAGTAATTATTGCATAATGCATTGCAGAACCTGAATGGAGAACCAGATTTCCATTCAGAATCAGTAGCTGGATTTCCATCCAGATTTGGAAGGCGTTTGTTTAGTATATACGAAGTGCAATGGTCAGGGTACTGGGAACTGAAGCATGTTCCCTGGGGTTCGGAAAACTACAAAGACACAGTCTGATGGCGTTGCTTCTGAAACTAGAGATTTGTAGCAGTGAAACTGACTGTGGCAATGAGGAGGGAGTCTAACAGACTTCTCTGCGGGCACTTTGTAACAGGGTGCACGGACTTGGGTGGGTAATATGGCTCAGGGAGTAAGGCATTGTCATTAAGATGACCTAAGTTTAATCCCCGTGACGCACATGGTGGAAGGGGAGAATCAGTCTTCACATAGGAGCAGAGATGGGCATGTGTCTTCCATCCCCATGTAAGTAAAGAAACAACAGAGTCCTGGAGGGCAGAGGCAGGTAGATCTCAGCTAGTTTGAGGCCAGTGAGATCTACATAGTGAGTCCTAGATGAGCCAGGGACATACAGAAAGGCCATGGTTCAAAATAAAGTAATATTAAAAAAATAAGATGCCCTCACACAGATACACATGCCACATATGTACACACACACACACACACACACACACACACACACACACACCATGCCCTGATCGAAGTCGGCTAGAAGATCCTGGCAGTCTTCTCTGTCTAAACACATCAGAAGTGGTTGAGCAGCTCTATAAATCATTGCAAGGACAGTATGCATGTCATTCTCCTTTAGATGAGAGATGCTAGTTTAATTCATTCACCTGCCACTTGATGGTGTTTGTAGTTTATGGTTAGAAATCTGCTCAGAAAATACCTAGATTAGAGCCTTGAGAAAAATCTGGAGCTTGCATCGTGAAACTAGAAGGGAATCTCAAGGTCATGGGGGATTGTATTGTGTCAGTGGAGAAAGGGGAAGAGTGAATTCGGACGCCTGTGGGGAGCACCCAGCGCAGTTCAGTGACGTACTGAGCACTGGAGTGATGTTGTCAGTCATGCTGCTCTGCTCCGTCAGCTAAGGGAGGACTAGAAGAGAGAGGCCAGACTTGCTGCTTGTTTAAAGATTCTTTTCTGCAGAAGTGGTCGGAAGGTGGATGGACATGTCCAACATTCGGGAGACTGGTGAAGAACTGAAGACTCATAGACAGCATGGCATGTCTTCCATTGCCAATCTATGCCATGGGTCTACCTACAACTGTTGTAAATAGGGAGCTTTAGTTGAGGATAGTGCTACACTTTAAATAAGCACATCTGATCAAAGCTCCCAGGATCTGAAAGGTGGGAGACACTCATGGGGAAGGAAGTGTAGTAGTTTTCCATTCATGTCATCCACGTTTCATACAAACTTATGACCCATGACAGTTAGGCTCCTTTACATGACAAACAGCACGCCTATTACAAGAATTTGTACTTAGCATGTGTCTTAGTTAGGGTTTCTGTTGCTGTGAAGAGACACCGTTACCATGGCAACTGTTAGACAGGGAAACATTAATTGAGGCCAGCTTACAATTCTAGAAGTTTAGTCCATTGTTATCATGGCAGGATGCATGGTGGCGTGCAGGCAGACATGCTGCTGGAGAGGAGATTGAGAGTTCTCCATCCAGATCAGCAGGCGGCAAGAAGAGCAAGTGAGACATCTAAGCTTGGCTGCTGAGCATCTGAGACCTTAAAGCCCACCCTTACACACCTACTCCTGCAAAGCTACACCTCTTAGCAGTGCCCCTGCCTGTGGACCTGTGGGAACCATTTCTTTCAAACCACCACTGTGTGACTTTTTAACCTTTTCTAGGTCTTTTGTTAATGCTTAATGAATGGGGACACTGAGACTTTTGGTAAGGCATGGGTTTCATGGCCGTTCCTGCATTTTTGCAGATCTGTGGGAAACTGATTCAAGTATGACTCTGGTTTGTCAAGTTCTAAATCTATATCCAGTGCCTAAACATATCAGCACTAGCAGACATAATAAAAATGTGGAAAATGAGACAGGCATTAAATTGATGGGCGAGAGGTACTTACAGGAGCAGAAATAATTCAAAGACAGCTTGTCTCAAAAGCCCACCCTAGCACGGGTGACCAGTTCACAAAAGCTGGGAACCTGGAGCACACTGCACTGCCTTCTAGACAGCTCAGCAGGCTGGAGAGTGTCCTTTCTAAGTGGCTCTGTTGGTCTAAACCTTTTCCAGGAAGCTCAGCTGACTGTGCTTCTTCCAGACAGCTGGTCTAGTCTCAGTTTTCTCTGCAGCTTGGTTTGTCTGCTCTTGGGAAGAAGGGGCCTAATGAAATTGGTCAGTTTTTAGGACTTCCTAGAGCAATTTTGTTGTTTACCTTCCTTCTTGAGGAGCTTCCCTGCAGGAGGGAATGCTTCAGTCTCAGAGGAAGGTGTTAAATAGCACATCTCTATCGGATTCTCTCCCTGCAGGGCTCATAGATCATCGAGGAAGATGTTTGGGATGAGTGTAGAGCCAGAGGTAGCAGAGAATTTCTATAAAACTGTTTTCTTGATATGACAGAGCCATTGCCCACACAAACTCACAGTGACTGTGATTATATACCCAAATCCTGCACAAGAGCCAGCCAGTCAAAATCCCATGTAGACAGGGGAAGTGATTCTAAAGGCCACAACTAGCGGAGGAGCTCCTGACAGGTGGTTACTGGAAGAGGAAGGGTAAGCTTTCCTGAGTTATGACCAGAGATAAATGGTTGACACTCCAGTGGGTGGTGCTGTACCATGCAATACTGGCAGCTTGGGGTAAAGCTTTACTTGCATGTGAACCCCAAATAAGACTTTCTCCAGTGGTTGTCTTCCTCCATATCACCCACAATGCATATAATACATTTTTCTTTAAAATTGGAGGTTTTAGTTAGACGAGTTTTCGTGAACATCTCTCTGCTCTGCATTGCTGGGTAAAAGCGAGGGCTTTGGACGAATAGGCTCAAATGTTTAGCCGTTTATGTAGTGGCTTCTGATCTTTAAGAGCATCTATGAAAAAGGGAAGATTCTATCAGATTCTGAAAGCTAAAAGCATCCTTAATGTTGGTCTAACACCAGGATTGGATCGTAGGATGTTACTACAGTTGTGATCTTTCACGGCACAGAGTGGCACTGAGACTCACTGTCACACCGAAGGGGTTAGTCTGGTGCTCGAAGAGTGTAAGTCAGAACGCAGAAGCAGTTACGCCTTTCTACTTGGATCAACTACCAAGCACCAAGACTACACCAGTTATTGTAAGAAGCTCAGTAATGACACAGAGGAGTGGGATTTTAGCCCTACTGTTATGTGCTTTCTGTCTGTGCAAAAGAAGTTCCACTGGCCTGGTCTTCCTTCTCTCCTCTCCTCCTCCCCTCCTCCCCTCCTCCTCTCCTTCCCTCCTCTCCTCCTCCCCTCCTCCCCTCCTCCTCTCCTTCCCTCCTCTCCTCCTCCCCTCCTCCCCTTTCTTTCTTTCTTTCTTTCTTTCTTTCTTTCTTTCTTTCTTTCTTTCTTTCTTTCTTTCTTTCTTTCTTCCTTCCTTCCTTCCTTCCTTCCTTCCTTCCTTCCTTCCTTCCTTCCTTTCTTTCTTTCTTTCTTTCTTTCTCAACTGACACAAGATGGAGTCAGTTGGGAAGAAGGACTTTCAGTTGAGAAATGTCCCTCCAGAAGATTAGCCTGTAGGCTCCTGGCACTAGGGGATATGGAACTTGAACTAGCCATCTCCTGTAACCAGACAAGACTTCCGGAGGAGGGACTGGAATGAACCCCAACCCAAACCCTTACCGACAATTAGCCATGCCTACAAGATATGCTGGCACAGTAATAATGCGAATGGCCAACCAATGATTGGTCCAGCTTGAGACCTATACTATAAGGGGGGGGCCCACCCCTGACACTGGGGGGGGCCCACCCCTGACACTGGCTGAATGCCAGGATAAGAGGCTAAAACAAAACATAACTGCTAAAAAAGAAAAAAAAGAAGCCAGTGAAATGATTTTTAATGATATTCTGCTATGCTCATAAGTTGGTGCCTAGCCCAACTGTCATCAGAGAGGCTTTATCCAGCAACTGATGGAGGCAGATGCAGAGACCCACAGCCAAACATTAGGAGGGACTCAGAGAATCATGCAAAGAGGTAGAGGAAAGATTGTAGGAGCCAGAGGGGTCAAGGACATCACAAAGCCACAGAATCAACTAACCTGGGCTCATGGAGGTCCACAGAGTCTGAACCAACAGCCAGGGAGTCTGCACATATATTATAGTGTAGCTTGGTCTCCTTGTGGGAATCCTAACAGTGGGGGCAGGGGCTGTCTCTGAGTCTGTTAACTGTTTTGGGAACCTTTCCTTCTACTAGGTTGCCTTGTCCAGGCTTAAGGAGAGGGGGTATCTAGACTTACTGCAGCTTGGTATGCCATGGCTGACATAAGTGGGAGGCATGTACTTCTCTGAAGAAAAAGGAGAAAGAATGGGTAGGGGAGAAGAAGTGGAGAGGTTGGGGAAAGGATTGGTAGGAGAGGAGGGAGGAGGGTAAACTGTGATTGGGCTTAGAAAAATAATTAATTGATTGCATAATAAAAATAACTAGACTATAGGCATCATAAATGCTGTTTGGCATTTTCTTGATTAATGATTCAAATAGAAAAACCCAACTCAGTGTGGGCAGTTCCATCCCTCGACTGCTGTATAAGAAATCAGGTTGAACAAGTCACAAGGAGCAAGCCAGTAAGCAGTGGTCCTCCATGGCCTCTGCTTCAGTTCCTGCCTCTAGGTCCATGCCTAGAGTTCCTGCACTGACATCCCTCACTGATGGATGTGACCTGGGTGATGGGAGCTGAAATAAGCCTGTCCTCCCCATGTTGCTTTTGGTCAGGGTGTTTATCACAGGGATACAAACCTAATCTAAGCTATCCAGTAACAGTTAGTTACAAACATGTGGTATGTGTAGTCAGATGCACAGATAGGATAGGATCTTCAATTGTTTGTTTGAAAAACTTATTTATTTACTTATTATGTTTATGAGTGTTTTACCTGTAGGTCTGTCTGGGTTCCTGATGCCCAAAAGCCAGAAGAGGATATCAGATCCCCTGGAACTGGACTTCTAGATAGTTGTGAGCTGCCATGTGGGTGCTGGGAATTGAACCTGGGTCCTTTAGATAGGAAGCCAGTGCTCTTAACCTCTGAGCCATCTCTATAGCATTCTCTTAAGTCGTGATATATATGTCTGTGTGTATGAATATATGTACATATAGATATATTCTAACATATATGACCCGAACATGATTCATGTTCAACTTTAATGTCAGTTGCCCCAGGTCTTGTGTGTACTGAACAGGCCTAGGCAGGAAAAGTCACATAAATGACTTGGTACTTTACAATACCATCTGATCCTTTATTCGTCACGAAATTGGAATAAAGCCCCATTAGCTGCCCAGCCGTTGGTTGATGTAGATGGGAACGGGACCTCTGGGAAAGGTGAATGTCATTATTGGGACTTACAGTGTCGTGGTTTGCTTGCTTAGCATCAACCCAAAAGTATTGTTTAGAGAATGAAATCTGTACTTCCTCACGTTGCACACGAGAAATGCTGTTTCGTGGGTCTAAGGGCAGGATCATGTTGAAGTTCACTGTGGGAAAAGGCGATGACCACAGGCGAGACACAATGTTTTTAGGAATATTCCTGGTTTGGTACCGAGTTGGGCTGAGCCGTCATCATAGCCTTGTTTCCATGAGAAGATACACCGCGGGTTCCAGACAGTTCTAGTCTGACAACAGCTTGTGAGCCCAGGATGGCCTTGTGAGCCCAGGATGGCCCAGCTTGCTAGATGCTGAACTTTGACATGCATCATCTACCACCAGTGCTTATGATTTTTATTTGCCCAAAGTATTGAAATAACAAGGGCTTCCATGTCACTGTCCATTCCGGGTGGCTATTGTTAGAATCATTCATTACTGCTTAATGGAGAGGGAGGAAGTGGGTCTCCCTGGGCTAGCAGCCTTCACCCCACTATGTGCTTCCTGTCCCATTCTTCGCACATGTTGTAAGTTTGTGTGTTTATTCTCTACCGCCACAGCGGCACACCACCCTCTAAAAACACCGGGAAGGCCCGCACCCACGGAACTGCCTTCTACTCACGGAACTTAGGCCATGTGCTGTGACCCAGGCCACATGCCTGTATTTTACTCTGAAGATTACGTAACCCTTTGTTTCCAGGTCTTCCTACCCCTGGGATCTAATTTCACTGTGCAGCTGGTGTCTGTGGTGCTTCTGAGTGAACCTTTCTATGGATTGCCAACAATTCTCCAGGAAGCAAAATCTGCCACCCTTCCCGTTCCCGACGAAGCTGCCAATTCCCAGGTAATTGACTGAGTGTAGTCCTCTCAGGCAACCACAAGAGGGCAGCGCGAGCAGGAAGGCTACGGTCTTCAAGAATTAACTAATGTTTACATGCTTTTTGTTCTTCTTTTTCTTTGTGAGCTGAATGCAGTGAAGTTTGGTCATGTTCGTTCTCTTCTCCAAGCTGTATGCCTCACCTCCCCACTCACTCACTCTCCTGTCCCCCTTTTTAAAATTTACCAAACTCAGTTTGTACTGTCCACGGAAGCATGGTTGAGCTACCAGGAGAGGACTATGAAAGGGATTGTTGGGGTTTGTTTGTTTGTTTTTGTTTTTAGGATTTTAAAGTTTTGAACTTTCTCAAGTTTAAAATAACATCAAAGGATCCATTATATAAAAATAATTTGTGAATTTTCAATATTAGTTAGAAGATTTATGTGCCTTTTCAGCAGTGTTGAAAGATTTTTATTTTGTACAGCTGGTCTAGAATATAAGGTCCTTTTAAAAGAACCAGTCACCTAAAGCCAAAATTTCTAAGCGTTGATGTTAAATCTTTAATACTGAGGCATTTCATGCTAAGTAATTAAAATTAGAATGAAGCAGTGTAGAAGCTTTCATTTGCTGACAGTGTTCACGTTTAATACCTGGGCTTTGCCTGCCACAGAAAGTCTGTGCTGATGCACGCCAGTGTGGGGGAGTGTTATAACCCGATTCTGCGAGTCGTTTACTGTCTCTGTGGGAAAAGATGATTCTTGGTCACTTCAAAGGCTCGCCAGAAACAAAACAAAATCCTTCCTTTAGGTTCTTTCCAAAAAGGAAAAAAAAAGTGGTGTTGGGCTGCGGCGTGGGTTTTCCCAAGCTGCTTTTTTTTTTTTTAAGATGCAATTAAAAATGAGTTTCTTGAGCATTTAAATGTTTAAGTTTTTTTTAAAAGGTTTATAAAAATAAATTAATCACATTACAAATACAGTTTTACTTTGATGTTAATGTACAAATACAGTGTACAAGACATAGCCCTGCCACACTGCTTCAGAAGGGGCCCAGCGACAAGGGCAAGCCTGGCTTTGCAGGGGTGTGGCATGGGGCAGAGGACTGCAGGGGCGTGTATGTGGATGATCTGAGGTTACTAGTGGATGTCCTTCAGCTGCTGCCTCCTGGACATCTCCACAGGGAATGAATTCATTCTGCCCCTAATGGAGTCCACAAACATTACAAACAACCAAAACAGACCATACATGGTGGCACACACCTGTAATCCTAGGAGGCAGAGTCAGGTGATCGCTGTGTGACCAGCTACGTCTACACAGTGCGTTCCAGGTCCAGGGCTGCAGTAACCAGGGCCCTGGTTCCAGACAGAAAAGAGGTGTTTTAAAGTTCCATTGCTCTCTGGCTTCCAAAGTGTCGCTACGGAGCTCCAGAAGCGTCCCTCAGGACATCCATGCTTGCAGACATGCTCGGGATCTCCAGATGTGCCCTCAGAACATCCACGCTTGCAGATGTGCCCCATCAGAACTTTAAAAGGAGAGCTATGTCTTCATCTACAGTTGTTGGCTCAGTGATAACTAGATTTCCATTGTAATTAATGAGGCCAGGGGATGTAACTTGAGCTATTCGTTCAGAGAGTACAAGACTGGAAATCAGGCTGATGTCCTATAAACCACTGATTAGAATGAACTTCAGCTCTAAAGCATATACCTGGGAAGAGTTACCCTCAACACGGATCCTTCCTTGATGTTTGTGTGGAGCACAATTATTCCAGTGGGACAAATAGACAAATAGACAGACAGCAAGTGTACCTTGTGCCTCACAAAAATGTCAATATCAAATGTGCCTCACAAAAAATTTAATGAAAGAACCAGAAACCTTAATATGCAGTCTTACTTCGAGGAAGAAGGAAGGGAACGTTAAAACTGTGAGAGGCGACTCTCAGTTCTAGAGAGACTGGAAGACTCCAGTGAACAAGCCACACTAAAATGTTCTCTAAGAACTGGCCACGTGGGTCATGTCTGTTATCCTAGCACTCTGGAAACTGAGGCAGGGAGATTGGGAGTTCAGTGTGACCCTCAGCAAGCTAGTGAGTTAGCCTCTTCGAAGGATGAATAAACGAGAGACACATAGCCGCCACAAACTTTTAAAGCAATGTAATTTGCACTCTTTTGCTTTGATTTCATTTAATTATTATTACATTCATTTTTTGGATATTTTATAATTCAAACCATTACATATTTAAAAATAAAGCTAGAAACTGTAATCTGAAGGATGGACAGAATGAAATTTCAAATCAGATTTCCTTAAGTACTTCTCTTCTGAATATATTATCATATGTGAAAATAAATTGTATTATCCAAAGCGGAGTTACTATTTCACCCATGTTTCAGAGCCCAGGAGCATTTAGACAGGAGTTGAGTCCTCTAAGCATATCTTTCTTCAGGTTGGATTTGAATCCAGTGCTTTCCAACTCCTGGACATCACAGCCGGCACAAGCCAAGTCACGGTTTCTAGGAGGGGCACATACGGCAGGCTGTCTGTGGCCTGGACCACAGGATACGCCCCTGGGTCAGACATCCCTGAGCCTGTTGTCATCGGCAACATGACGCCAACACTGGGTGAGTTGTGGCTCTTCTAGCCCAGTTGCAGGGTGCTGTAAAAGTGATGGCTGTTCAGGGTTGTTCCTCCTCTGGACACTGAGCTGTGTGAGTCCTAATTCAGTGCTCCCAGGTGAGGTAGTGCTCCTTTGCATGTCTCTGGTGATATCGACTCCTTGGCGAGGAGGGGAGGAACTTTCCAATCAAATTGAAATGCTCGTATGCCGTGTTCAGTTGATGAAGAGCGAGCACACGGCTCTGCCAATTCTATAGGAATTTGTTAAAAGTCACTTTCAGTATCCTATTTGTCTGACACAGCAATAAAGAGACACAGCTTGCACCTATCACGTGTTCCCCAGCATTTCTGACAGATGGGCAGGCGTCACTCCACATACTTGAGTTTTAAGTTGATGCCAGTAGCCTGTTGAGAGCAGTAAGGTGTGGATGTTGGATGGTGTGACCTCACCTGTGGTACCCGGAGCTGACTGTGGTTTCCCCTGATGGCAGTTGCGACCAGTTCCCCATCTCTGTCTCAGAACTTTCCACCTCCCCCCATTTACAGTGTTTCTTGCTCACTAGGCAAATGTTACTGTGACTCACAAATCTCAAGACTGATAAAAGAGCTGAGATCCATATTCCCTCAGTTGGAATGATGGTGTGTCCTGAGGTTCCATTTAGGTGAGAAACTGAATGACAGCTGAAGCCCTTTAGAGGATGAGAACAGAATCGCGATACCAAAGTGACTGCAGTGCTCCATCAGCTGCCACGGCAGTGGAAGGATCAGCCACTGCAGAATGAATTCGTCTCCGACTTCATTGGAGATACCATGGCGCTAGAGTTGCCTTGGGCAGAGCATTTCGCATCCATCACCTATGACCCCAGATCGAATGTATCAGCTACTGATGCTTCCTACTTTCTTTTTGGCTCATCCCATAAATTAAAGAGAGTTTATTATCTTTCTTATTACCTGCATTCCAGCCACTCTCTTCCACATTACTCATTGTTACTCTTCTGTCCTTTCTATCATTTGCATTGCTTGTCCACCCATGTACAATGAGGCACTTGCAGTCTATATGTAGGAATCTTCTTTATGTGCATGTTGTGTGTGGCTTTGTTTGAATGTAAATTTTTAAAATGTTTTAGTGAATTTATAATAATTTGGTTAAACAAAAAAGGAAATCACAAATAGTAGGTATATATTTTTAAATCAATTAGATTATTCTTTTGGGATTTTATAATAACATTTGAGTATTAATGAATAATAAATATAATTCCTAAATCCATTGGCTGTTCTTAAGAGTTGTAATCTGTCTTACTCATGATATTTTCTTATAAAGTAATCTAAAGTAAAATACATATATTGTAATGTTTTACCCAAATTCTTGTGATGGCAATGTCTAGAATTTAAACCACATCTTAACACCAAACTTACAGGAAAACTTGCCTAACACAATTCTAGCCATTCTCTTTACAGTGCTTGATTTGGTAATTGGAGAGAAAGAGGGGGGAGAAGGAAAAGGAAAGAAAGAAAAGGGGAAAGAGGAGGAGAGAGGGAGGGGAGAGGGAAGGACAGACGGGAGGAGGGAGGGGAGGGGGAAAAGAAGGAAGCAGGGACTGAGAAACAAGGCTATGCAGCCTCAGGAAGTATCTATAAATGTACTTACCTCTCATTCCATTTATTAAACAATTTATCTTTTTGGAACCAAATCAAATGTTGGAAAAAAGAGGACATTTCAGAATGTGTTTTAGTGTCAAATTTCAGTTTAAGGACCTCAAGTGGCCCGGAGAGGTGGCTCAGTGGTTAAGAGTACTGGCTGCTTTTCCAGAGGACCTAGGTTCCATTCCTAACACCTACAGGACTGCTCAAAACTGCCTGTGACTCATAGATCCCAGGGGGATCCTATGTCCTCTTTTGGCCTCCACAGCACCGCACACAGTACACAGACATGCATGCTGGCAGAATACCCATGCACATAGAAAAGAATTTAAAATACAGGTGAGCAGTGGTAAGACCTTTCTCCATCATTCTTCTTCCAGGGAGTCTTTCCTTTCTGCATGGAGAACGGAGGAAAGGAATGGTGCTGTGGGCGTTTCCCAGCCCTGGCAGGCCAGAGGCCTTTGTCCTTCATCTGTCAGGCCTGAGGAGCAGCACCGCGGGTGGAGCGCAGCTTCGGTACGGCCAGGATAATTTCACCATCTAAGAAATGTTGCAGTGATTCCGTCAGACCTGAACAAGACACCATGAGGTGCTCTGCCTTGATGCAGAGGCAAATGCAGTTCTGGTGTGGAGCAATGCCTGGCTTGCAGCCAGAGATGGAGGAGAGCACTTTCCCTAGCGACCCACCTTCTCTGCCTTGCAGTGAGCTCACCTTGACCTCCAGCCTCAGAACTGATGCTGGGACTCTCAGATTCTCCAATGATGCAGCCTCCTGGTTCGAAAGGGAGCTGTCCTCTGTGGAAGAGCTGCAAACTCGTATTTCCCCACACCATTAGAAATATTCATAAAGGATCACAGTTAACTTGCTGAAATCAGTGGCTCGTTTCTGTTTAATTCTATTTAGCAGTGTTATTTATCTGTAGTGGCTGTTTACATAGAACCCAGTATACTTTCAGAAAACTGTGTTCTACCTAAACACAGTTGACTTTTCTCTTTTTTGGCATGGCCTTTGCCAGAATTCCAGACAGGGCTGAGAGACACAGCAATGGACTCATGTAAGTATGAGAATGGTTACATACATGTCTGCGGATCGAGAATAGTTATCTATAGAGACAGGTATGGTTCGATTATACATATCCCATTTAAGATAGTATTAGTCCAAAAAAATACTTCAGGTAACAAATTTAAAGATCTTTAACACTGATATTAATGACAAATAGATTTCTAGTGCTTACCCTAAAACCAGGGATTTCTGTAAGCTGCCCTGCCCTGCTACTTCCGCTATCCACTGTGTACTCAGCATTATGTGTCCCATTTTATAAACAAAGAAAGGAACCGAGAGGTGGGATTCTAGTTAGTTTTTTATTGATATCATAGAATGCATGCCCAAAAGAAATGTGAAGGAAGAAGTTTATTTCACATGATCTCAGATCATACGCCGTCACTCAGGGAAGTCAGGGAAGGGACGTGAACCGAGAACATGAATGAATGCTGATTACTGGCTTGCTCCTCATGGCTTATTCAGCACACTTATACAGCCCCAGGCCACAGGGAATGGGTAGCACTGCTCCCAGTGGTCTGAGATCTCCCAAATTCATCATCAGTCAGGAAGATGCCCCAAGACTTGACCACAGGCCTGCTAAGGGAGGCATTTTCTCACTTGAGGTTCCTTTTCACCAAGGACTCTAGCTTCTATCAAGTTGACAAAACACTGACCAGGACAAGATAGATTATGTAATGAGCCCGATATCTTGCATTCCAAATCATTATGTGGCTCAGGCTCTCGGAGCACTGTCTGACTCCTTACTGTAGTTTATAAGCTTCTCAGTGAAGACGGAAGGACATGAGGTATGCAACTTAAAAATCACCCAAATGCATGTAATTGATAATTTGACCTATCAATATATAAATATAAGCATATTTGTATGTAATTTTCATAAATGCTACCCAAAGAAAATATGTTTGTGGTCAGGAGCAGGCTATAATTCTACCAAATATAATTTCTGGTGTAATTATTACCAATAAAAATACATAGGAAAGCCGGGCGGTGGTGGCGCACGCCTTTAATCCCAGAACTCGGGAGGCAGAGGCAGGCGGATCTCTGTGAGTTCGAGGCCAGCCTGGTCTAGAAGAGCTAGTTCCAGGACAGGAACCAAAAAGCCACAGAGAAACCCTGTCTCGAAAAATCAAAAAAAAAAAAAAATGCATAGGAAAGAGTTCAGGATAAATTGTTCAACCAATGATATTTCTTTCTTCCAACTCACATCCAAGTTTTTGTTATATTTTTGTGAGAATAGTTTCCTTATCAAGAGCTGGAAGACACAAGAATTTTGCTCACAGTATAGGAAAATAGCTCTGCTTGGTAGCTGTGAGAGAAAGCCAGCTTTCAGAGCATCGTAGAGGTTTGTGTCCCTTTGTCCTGGCCACAGAACCCCTTCCTTTACCCTCAGAGCACTGCTCTTGTGTGACAGGGCATCGGCGCTCAGACATGCACCTCCCTAATCTGTTAGGTCTGTCCCCGCCGCTGCAGCCTCCGCTCGTGCCTCCCTTGTGTTTTTCCTTACCAGTGTGGAAGTATGGCCTCTGGATTTGAAGGCGTACAGGTTCTCTAGAGTGTTTTGAGGGGTGGGCAGCATGCCAAACGCTGAAGAACTCTACAGTGGCCTTTCTGCATCATACCAGCCCTCATGATTTCATTTTTCCACAGATCAGGCTTTGCTACTGCTGAAATCGAACCCATGGGAGTCTTCCAGTTTTCCCCTAGTTCAAGAAATCTCACAGTGTCAGAGGATGCACAGAGGATCCGAATACACGTGCAAAGACTGTTTGGATTTCACAGTGATCTGATCACGGTCTCCTACTCGACGACCACAGGCAGTGCCAAGCCGCTGGAAGACTTTGAGCCCGTTCAGAATGGCCGAGTTTCTTTTCAGAGGTACCAAGCTGAGGCTGATTTTGAAATAACCATTATTAATGATCAGCTTCCCGAGACAGAAGAAACTTTTTACATTAATCTTACTTCAGTAGAAAATAGGGGACTGAGAAAGGGGGATGCGAATTGGAGACCTCGTCTAAATCTAGATCACAGTGTGGCAGTGGTCACCATACTGGACAATGACCTAGCTGAAGTGGGTGCTTCTGTCCCGACGACAGCCACGATGGTGGCGCTTGACAGCACTCTTCCTGCTACCGAAGCAAGTCCCACCACACACCCTAGCACAAGCAGGGTGACCGCCATCCCACACACCACTGAGATGTCTGCCACTGGTACAGAGACAGCAGGTGTGCCTGCCACCCCCGAGAAGCTTGTCGCCACTCCTGCTGCCTTGTCAGAGAAGCCGGACTTGGCTGCAGGAACTGTTCCTGCTGCGGTCTACGGGATACTCAGTCTTGGGCCTCCCGTCATTTATGTGGCAGAGGAAAGGAACAACAGCACATTAAGCACTGCAGAAATCCTCATCCAGAGGACTGGTGGGTTCACAGGCAATGTCAGCATAACAGCGAAGACCTTTGGTGGAAGATGTGTTCAGAAGGAACCCAATGTGTGGCCCTTTCAGGATGTCTATGGAGTTGCCAACCTAACATGGGCCGTTGAAGAAGAAGACTTTGAAGAACAGGCGCTCACCCTTATATTTCTAGACGGGGAAAGAGAACATAAAATATCGGTTCAGATACTCGATGATGAGGAACCTGAGGGGCAGGAATTCTTCTATGTGTTCCTCACAGACCCTCGAGGGGGAGCGCAGATTGTGAGAGGAAAGGACAGCTCTGGGTTCTCAGACGTTGCTGTCATCATTATCACAGGTAATGGCGGCATAGGATGGAGAACATATAGTGCAGCATTTGTGAGAAGAGCAGTCTCTCTGAACTTCAACCTAAGACATTTGACTCACGCGTAATTCATTAAAAAGTGTCTTCCTTTAGAATAGACATGGTAGCATGCTCCTTTAATCCCAGCACTCAGGTGGCAGAGTCAGGCAGAACTTTGTAAGTTCAAAATCAGGCTGGTCTACATAGTGAGTTCCAGGTCAGCCAGGGCATCTCAGTAAATCCTGTCTAAATAACAATAGCAACAGCAGCTAGTTGTCTTCCTAAAGTAATGAACTATAGCATGAATTCATGTTTTATAATCTAATATATTCTGTGTGTTACATAGAAAGAGTCAGGTACATGGTCTGCAAGTCTGTAGTTGCGCAACATAGAGAAAAGACCTTAAATCCACACTATTTTTTTTTCTAGAAAAATGCTGGGTTTGAAGTCCAAACATATGATTACTTATCTTGTTTTGGAACCTTATTTTAAATTTTTGAACCATTTTTAGTAATCAGTCCTAAAAAAAAGAAGCCATTGTCAAGAAATTCTCTGTATTTGTTATTACCTATCTTCATATACATGGAAGGTAATGTTTGAATAAATTTTCAAACAATTAAATCAAGTTAACATACATATATAACATCTCAAGTACTTACTGCTTCCATGGTGAGAACATCTGAGGTTTATTCTTAGCAATCTCAGAGTATACAATACTATGCTATTAACTACCTATATGCTGTGCGCACTCTCAGGACTCACGGGGAGAGCACAATGCTGTCTCGTATTTATGCTATTTCAATCATTCAATTATGATGTCATAGTAACTTCCTTTATAGTGTTTCTCCTATTAATGTTATCCTACAACTTTTCACTAATATAATTAATACCATTCCTATTCCAACAGTTTATTGGGAGCATGGTAAATTTTAACTCATTTTTGAAAGCTTTTTACAATGGCTTAATTGATTTGCATATTTATACTAAAATTAATTTGGAATTAAGCACCACCCTCACATTCTATGGTTTAAATATTTTGCTTTATTATAGCCATTCAGATATGACCACTGCTGACAGCCAAAATATCTATTAATTAGTGTGGTCTACTCAGTCCAGTGAAAATAAAAATGGTTCTTTTGAGGATTTTTTATTCTTTTGCTGTTCCAAACAGTGCTCCATTAGTTTCTGTGTAATAGAAAGGACTGTAGTCCCAGACAGGTGGTTGGCAGAGGGCTCTTTCATGGTCAGGATGGTATTTGGAATGAATCTGCTTCTACATTTATCAGGCAATGTGACACACCAAAGTCTGCCCAGATACCAGTTCTGTGCCCCTCAAACGTGTGAGCATTGTGAGATTCTCTGTCACCTGCATGGGATGTTCAATCGTCTGAGCAGTGTGGGATTCTCTGTCATCTGCACGGGATGCAATAGACTCCTGTCCTTTAGTGTCAAGAGACATAACACACCTGATACTGTCACCTGTAACGTCCACATGACTGCATTATTTTAAGGTCTTTTAATTTCTTTTTATTCTGCCATTTAGTCTGTCATAACTGGCCTTTTCTCTTAATAATATTTCTGTTTTAATTAGATCATTAACTTTATTGATTCTTCTTACCCTCAACCAGTTTTCATAATCTTTTCCCATTTAAATGTTAGAACTTTAAAATAAGCCAGATGCTAAATCTGTCACATCTAAAACCATCTTACTAAAAATGTAGCTCAAATTTATTGTAGCTGTGACAATAGAATGTTAATTAAACCCCGATCTGTTGCTGTGTGAAAGAATTCCACCCTCGCCCAGAATGGAATATAATAAAGGCTTGTTTATTAGGGATTAAATTCACAGAATTTAGTAGAGATCCACAGTCTTCTGCATGCGTGGGGAACTGGAACCGACTCCAGCAGCCAAGGGCCTGGCAGACGCTTAATATCTCCATATATAGTCCATGAGACCACGCCCAAAGTGGCCTGGCATTTTCAAGGCTATTGGCTGAAGGAGTTCTCACAGCACCTATCAGTGGCTATTGCCCTGCAAAGAAAACAGGGAAGTGTAAACTCCCAGGAAAGAAGAGAACCAAAGGTGTGTGGGTAAGAATTGCTACCAGAGAAAACATCATATTCTGATGTTCAGCTAAGAAATGATTATAATGATTCATCGATGAAAATGAGGGTTGGAAATCTAGCTGATGAAAAGCACAGGGGAATGAATGTCCATGATGCGTGTATCCACGTGTGCACAGGGGAATGAATGTCCATGATGCGTGTGTCCGCGTGTTCTTACACTTCAGAGCGGAGAGACTGAGCTCGAGTTGTATTTGTGGCTGATTGCTTTAGGATTTTTTCTTCTAGGATCATTTTGAAAGACTGGGATACTTGGAACAAGACAGGATGTACAGCAGTTAGGATACTGGCCTAATCCACGTTCACTCTTGTGCCGGCTGGACACGCAGTCACTGTGTCAGTGTGTGTGTGTGTGCGCGCGCGTGCACGTGTGAGTGTGCACATGTGTGTGTATGTGTGTGAGAGAGAGTGAGAGAGTGTATGTGTGAGAGTGTGAGAGAGAGACAGAGTATGTGTGTGTGTGTGTGTGTGAGAGAGAGACAGTGTGTGTGTGTGTGTGTGTGAGAGAGAGAAACTGTGTGTGTGTGTGTGTAATGGTTCCTATAATCTCCTATAATCTGAGCTTCTAACACTCCCAATTCTCAGGAGTTGCATAACCATTCTCTCTCTCTCTCTTGTTTTTTTTGTCTGGAGCAAAGAAGGAAGTGTGTGAAATAACTGTCAACCCACTTAAAAAAAAGGTGAATTACTTACATAGTTCATTTCCTTGACAAATACTTATTAACCGCTTGCCAGGAGCTGGTGCTCTTGTCCCGGGCGCACAGCTGTCAAAACAGTCGTTGCTCTGATGGAGTTCACTTTCTGTGGCGTGTACACCGCAAATGATTGTAAAATGTGCTGTGCGATCTCCTTAGAAAATCCTGTCCAGCCTCGATTTGAGGACTTTTGCCTCATCTTACTCTATTTTGTTTTGTCTTGTTTGGGAATAGTTTTAGAAAAAAATTATTAGAAATTATAGTTCTGCCCTCCCTCTGTGAATTTCTCATTTATTCCTCTGGGCTATGAAGACTGTGTGGCACTGGAGGGTCATCAGTTCCTAGGTGCACTAGAGCTCTCCGTTTTCCTTTCCAGGGAGCGACCTCCACAACGGCATCATAGGCTTCAGTGAGGAATCCCAAAGAGGCCTGGAACTGAGGGAAGGAGTTGGTGAGAACAGACAGTACCTAGCTGTCACAAGGCAGCCAAACAGGTAGGTATGTGTGTGTGTGTGGGGGGGTGGATATGTGCACATGCTACATATGTGAGCGTGTAGATGTAACTTTATATACAGAACAATGAGGGCAGAGTAAATGTTATAGAATGTTTTCTGCAAGCTAGTTAGTCAGTATTAATATACATTTTTATAATTGAAAACATTTTCATTACTTGTGGTGTGGGCTGTGCCCCTCTGATGGTATGGCTCGGTCAGAGGACAACTTTCAGTTGTCACTTTTCTTCTCTCATGGGATGAAATTCAAATTCGCAGGCTAGGATGACTAGCGCTTTTACTGGCCGAAGCACCCCACTAGCCTGGAGATGCTGTCATTGTCCATCTATTACTGGACACATTGGGATTTTGACCATAACATAGGAGTGCCTAGAACATTTTGCACACTGTCTAAATCACTGTCAGATGATTTAGGCCGTGACTTTGTTAGGATAAGCACTCTGAGATGACTGATTCTAACCACTGAGCTCCAGAGACACTGGCAGCACCGGAGCTTTCCGTGCAGCCGGATTCTGTAGTGAGACTTTGGGTCTCAGTGCATACACACTTGTATGGATTAATGCCTCCACCTGGGACCTATTCTATCAAAATTTAGGACATCGTTTTGCTTTAAATGTTATGATTATAGCTGTATTTAGGAGTAGTATCGTCCTCTAAAGAGATTATTGAGAAAAGACAAATAATATCCATTTGCTTGCAGTTAGAGATTATCCCTACTTTTTGTATGTACATTTTTGTTACGTTGGACAGAAAGAATTTTACTTAACTTTCCTCACTGGTTCATTACCCACCAGTGTGCATCAGAGAACTCTATGGAGACTGCTAGCTGTAGTTTGCTATTTATCTTCTAGAAGTCTGTCGAGGAGGACGGACAGTTAGCACAGCTGCCAGGGACTGTGCGTCACTCTGTCACTGCTTGCACGGGTTTGTTTTGTACACAGGGCCTTTGAAGATGTGCAGGTCTTTTGGCGAGTCACACTTAACCAAACGGCTCCCACTCTCCAGAAAGAGGGACTGAACCTCACAGATGAACTGCGCTTTGTGGCAGGGGTCACGACTTGCACAGTGGGTCAGACAAGATGCTTCATCCACCTCGAGCTCAATCCGGAGAAGGCAAGTGTGATGAACGGCTAGCCTTTCCTTTGGAATTCTTCATCTCAGAGCAGAGTTATTGAAACTTACGCATTATGTGGTGATTATGTTTAGCCATAACATCATTATTAGGCCAAAGACTTTAGATGTAAAATGAATGCCCTTGTCAATTTTCACTGATAGCGTGTTCTGTGTTTCTGCTTCTTGCCCTTTCTAGGGTACCTTTGACCCAGCTACTCGCTGTGTGTCAGGTGGATTAGTATCTCTATTGACTCCAGCCATTTACAGTTTTGATTTTATTGTATTCACAAACATTTCTTCTTCTGTTTATACATGAAGGATCTTTATTCTCTTTTCACATATCTTGGGTAACAGAGTTTTGATTTATAAAAAGAGGCATAGAAAGCCTACTTGGTACATCCTCGGATAAATGAGTATTGGTTCAGCTGTAAGTGGCTCTGGGAGGCAGACACTGACCCCACTGCCAAGACAGTCCGCACCATCCAAATGGCCATTGGCACAATGACCCAATGCCTGTTTAGTAATCTAATAAGCTTTTCTATCCACTCTCTGTGAGATTCGAATGCCTGAATGTCTGAGGTACACTCAGTACTTTTCATTCTTTGATGCATATTTATTAAATTAAAAAATCTAATAAAAAACTGTCCGCCAGATTGTGATATGAATGTTCAAAAGCATGATGGCTTCCCTGCCTGAACCCAAACTTCACATAGCAGAGAAAGCACACACGGACGAACTTGCCTCGAAGCTGTTCTCCACACTCCAGCCTGATTTAAGATAACGCCATCGTAACTTTTAGTTTTTTTATTTCTCCTTCTCTTTTCACCGTTTGAGAGTTGCCATAATAGTTATTTATACTAATCTCGTCTAAGTCTGTCTCGTACATATTTTTATATTTTGTGGAATGTTTGTTCGGGAACTGAGAAGGACCACTTGTCACTGATGACCGAAGCTGCCCTTGGTAACTGCCACTTCACATTGGTTGGGCTGTGAGACCTAGTTCCTGCCTCTAGCTCTTCCACATGGGAAGTGCTGATCAAGTAAGCCACTTGGAACACTAACTTTTTTTTAATTATTAATTCATGCCTTCAAGGATCATTTTCTCAGTACCCTGTTTGTCCCCAGGATAATCTATTCTTTAAACTCCACAGTGCTAACTGTATAAAAGTTCTGTTAGAACTTCTGCCAGGCTGAGGTTGCTCCTCTCTGTCTCTCTGTGTCTAGGAGGGCAGCCTGCTGGAGTTGGGAGAAGAGACAACTGCCGCCCTTATTTCTGCTTCACTTGTTTTTGCTTCACACGTGGTGATCACTTAGTCCCATTTTTGATAGGTTTTGCTTCTCCTAGAAATAAATCTTTATACGCAGTCTTCTTATTATCTACTTAAGTGAAGAAAGAGCAATTATGAGTTTCTTTATTTTTTATTGAAAATAGATTTCTTCTCATAAAATATTTCCTGATTGCACTTTCCTCGCCCGCTACCCCTCCAGCTCCTTCACCTCCTCTCTTTTGCATTCCCACCCCTTTCTGTCTCTAATTAGAAAACAAACAGGCTTCTAAGGGAAAACAATATCATAGTATGATATAATACAATAAAATAAAAGATAGAACAGAAACTAATACATCAGAATAGTACAAAACAAACAAACAGGAGAAAAAGAGCCCAAGAATAGGCCCCATAAACAGATATAGACACAGATACTCACCCATTCGCACACTCAAGAATCTCATAAAAAACATAAAACCGAAAGAGGTAATATGTGTGTGTGTGTTTGTGTGTGTGTGTACAAAAGACCTGTGCTATAAAAAATAGGAACAAAACTCTACTACTGGATATGCAGCCTGCCGTTAAGAGTAGTTTTTCACTAAGTGAGACTCCCTTTGGAGAGAAGTAAACTTTCATTTTAAGTGGTCATCAATTGTGGACTCCTTCTGAGTCAGGGATGGGATGTGTGTCCACTTCTCCTTTCAGCTGTGGGACTGCATCTGATGCAGACCTGTGAGGCACTGCGCTTGCTGCCTCAGCCTCTGTGAGCTCGTGTGTGCTGCCTCTGTTGAATTGAAGGCCTTGTTTGCAGTGTCCTCGATCCCCTCTGACTCATACACTCTTCCAGCCTCCTCTTTCACAGGATCCTTTTCCCTGATCCTTAAGGGGAGGGCTTTGATGGAAACATCTCATTTAGGGCTGGGTGTTCTGAAGTCTTTCACTTGTCTGGCTGTGGCTTTCTAGTTTGAGGTTCTTGGTCATCCAAGCAGTGTTGGTTGGGTATGGGTTTCATCTTGTGGACTTGGCCTTGAGTCAAATCAGATACGGGTTGGTCACTTCCACAAGGTTTGTACCACCATTGCATTAACATATTGTGCAGGTAGGACACCAGTGGGTTGGTATTTCCATTTATCCTTTGGTATGTGTAGAGTAATTTCCTATACCAAACATGCTAGAATGTAAGGCGCCAGCTATATTTCTCTATGTTCAATGAGTTGTATAGGTATTGTCTTCAACAATGGGGCCTTGTCATCAGTTTATGAGTCTTGGCAACCATCTTGCTTGTTTGGGGGATTCCATGGGACAGACTCCTTTGGCCTGCAGCTCAGTTAGATGTAACACATTGTTAGTACTGGAAGCTTCATTTGGTGGCAAGAGATGTCCAGTTGGGCTCTGTCTCCCCCGTTATTTGGTGATTTCATTCAGATTGGTTTTTTTTTTTGTGTGTGTGTGTGTGTATGTGTATACACGTGTGCACTCGCGTATGTATATGGAAACTTCTACTGTACTAGGTTCCCATACTATCCCTCAAACGGCTCTTAATTTTAACTGTCCCTCCCCATATTCTCTCCCTCACATCCCTCTTCTCTTCCCCTTCTCACCTGATTCTCCTATTCAAGTCACCCCTGTTCCAGTGTGTCCATAAAATTCTATTTCTATTTCCTAGGGAGCTGTACCTGTACCCATAGTACCTTATTCTGTATGTAACCTCTGTGGTTCCATAGATTGTACCTCACTATCATTGTTTTAACAGCTAATATCCACATATAAGTGAATGCATAGCATATTTTTGATGACTGTTCCTTAATAAATGAACACATGTTTAACAGAAGTCCCCGATATCTCTATATTTACATTCTCCTACATATTAACATTAATAAAATAGTAAGTATTCATTAATATCACACAACTTTAAATTATTTTATTATTGCTGGAGAACAGCTTTGTCCAGTAGAGTCTCTCGGTTTTGACTGGATTCCTCTCATGGCACTCAGGCTGCTCGGCTTCTGTGGCATGGCTAGTGTCTTTACCTGCTGAGCCATGTCACCGGTATTCACCAACATTGTTTTCGACTTTATACTTTGATACTACTGTAGTTTCACTTTTAACTGATTTTAGGTCCCTACTAAGCTGTAGGTTTTTTTTTAAGTTAAATAATTCTCTTGTGGCTACTAAGCATATCATTAGCTTTTATCTTTGTATTACTTTTAAATTTTTGGAAGTGTATTTGCCTTATGGTGGTGTTATGTTTTCAGAGTCATCCCAATTTTTCTTAATCTGAGATATTTAATCAACTCTCACCCAAGGTTCAAAAAATTGTTTGATCATAAAGAATTTTAGAGATTGATGTTTATGAATTAATTACAAGTGAAGTGATTTTGAGCAAATGTCCAACTACTGTGGCTGATCATAGCTAAAAAATCTAGTATCTTGACAGCTCTAGAGTCCTATTTTAGTATTTTCCATGTGTTTCACCTTGCCTCAGTGGGGTTTCCATCAGCTGCTAGCACAGCGCTGTGCCACATGGCAGCGAGAGGATGCTGCTTCTCTTTGCTTCAGTGGGGTTGCCATCAGCTGTTAGCACAGCGCTGTGCCGCATGGCAGTGAGCAGCCGCTGCTTCACTGCTCAGGGCATTGGCTCTTGTACTGTATGTACCCAACAACACTTCAGTCACATTCATCCTTCTAACTTTTCGTGGCGATGCCCGCAGACTGAAAGGTAAGTTAAGCAGAGACTGGCTGCTCTGTGCTTGTCCTCTTTGCATGGGTGACACCGTGTGGGAGATGATACAGAGGATTCTAACTGCATTAGGCTAGCTCCTAACTCCATGGTTCTCAACCTGTGGGTTGTGATCCCTCTGGGTCACAGGGGTCACCTAAGACCATCTGAAAACACAGATATTTACAAAAATGGCAGTTATGAAGTAACAATAACATGATTTTGTGTGGGGTCACCACAACATAGGAAATGTGTTAAAGGGTGACATCATTAGTAAGGTTGAGAACCATCGTCCTAACTAGAGCAAGGCCCTAAGACTGTATTTAAGTTGTTTTGGATAGGTAAGAAAGATAAAATTTTCAAATATTTTGTCTTATTTGTCTTTTCAGCGATTAAATGGCAAGGTTGGCATATTCTTATATCAATCAAAGGAAATTTAAACTAAGAATGAGCTGAAAGTGGAGACACAGATCTTTAATCCAAGTTCTCCAGTGCTTGGAGCATTGAAGAACACAGTCTGAGGCCAGGCTGGGCCGATCGACCTGATCTCAGGAGTAAAGGAGGGGGCTATGGCTGTGTTCTTAAGAAGAAGAAAACAGTAAAACACTATAATCTGCTATGCATTTTCACAAATTATGCTTTATTACTTAAAATGGATTTGGCTCTTCAAGTTTGGATCCTATTTCTCATAAACTGAGAGCTAGCAGTATGTGCCAGGAAACAGCAGCCATGGTTTTCTGCAGTGAGGTTGGGAGCCTATGCGGATGTGCCTGTGGGCAGATACAATTAGTCCTAGCCTTCTGGCCTCAGAACTGTCTGCAGTGCTTGCTAGAGAAGTGGTTTCTGTCACAACGAGCTTGTTTAGCAGTCTGTACGGTGGTTCAGACTCTAAGCTCCTCTGATGACAGAAGTCCCTGGTTCAAATCTTAGTTCGTCCACTAATGAATTAGGTAATGCTGGGTGGGGTTGTTTCGCCTTGCTCAGCTTCCTGAGGTTAACAGGGGTTAATAAAGGGGCCATTAGGAAGAGCAAATGTGATGATAACGAATGAAGGTTAGTAGTGCAGTTCTTGGCAAGGAATTGACCCCGAGAGATGATTGATGGTGCTATTACTAAGAAGGGCTGGGCCGGGAGCCCGAGGGAGTCTAGACTTCTACAGTAGCTGCAGCAACACTCATCAAGGTTTGCAGAAAACACATCTGTCCATACAGTGACACAAGATTAGAGTGCCATCTCCCTCGGTCCGGTTTCTTCATCCTCAATTTTAAAACTTTTTTCCTGTAGTCAACTGCTCATTTATTCAGTACGTTCATTTTCAAGTTATGAAGAATTTAACTGACTGGCCTAATCAATTTCTTAGGTTAGAAACCGTCTTTTGAATTTCAGTCAACTCACCCTTTCCCAGATGATTTATTTCATGGTTCTACATTAACAAAATATATAAAACAAGATTTAGCTCAAGAAGTAGGGTAGTTTTGACTTTAGAAAGAGGTCTCAATGAGGAATGGTCTAGATTAGATTGGCATGTAGGTGCACCTGTGAAGGCTTTTCTTAATTCTATTAACTGAGGTAGGAAGAGCCACCTGGGGGGTGAGCAGTACCTCTGTGTAGGCTGGTCCTAGACCGAATGAAGATGAGAGAAGGCCCTAAGCGCTAGTGTGCACGCACTAACTCATGCTCTCTACACCGACTGTGGATGCAATGTCCCTAGAAGATGAGAGACGTCCCTAGAAGATGAGAGACGTCCCTAGAAGATGAGAGACGGCCCTAAGAGCTAGTGTGCACGCACTAACTCATGCTCTCTACACCAACTGTGGATGCAATGTCCCTAGCTGCTCCATTTTCTTACCTCCTTGACACCATCCCCGTGATGGATTGTAACTGGAATTGTGAGCCAGAAGCCCCTTTTCTTCTCAACTTGCTTTTGTCAACTTAATTTATTATAACAACAGTAAAAAAACCAAGACAGCAGGCACGCTCTTAAACAGCTAAATCTACTTCAACTAAATGAAACGTTTTGACATTGATGCAAATTTCCTTTAGAAAAATATTTAGGTAAGATATTGCTTTGTTTTTACTTCTCTGCTTCTGAGCAGTTCTGAGCCGAGAGAGGAACTCTATACTAGTTAGGGGGAAAGGCCACCCTGAAGTGCAACCGCCTCCCCAGTACAGGGGCCCACTGCAGTTTGTGTGCAATGGGTTCAGGAGAGGTCTCCCATCATGTTGAAGTCTGGAGAGGTTCAGATATGATCTTTCAGTCTTATTTCTCAATAGAATTGTTTGAATAGAGCATTTCTTTGTCTGACTGGAAGATTCCTTTGTCTCTAGACTAATTATATGTAGGCACCCATCTGTACACTATTCAATTTTTAGATAGTTCTTTACTTTGATTCCAGCACATTCTTTTGATGGTAAGTGGCTATAAGTAATGTTCTAATCATCATCACAATGAAAAAGGAATATTTTACTGGAAAATAAAGACAAGAGCGTCTACTGGAATTTGATATGCTGAACCCTTAGTTCAAAGAGATTATTGTTCCCATGGCCATTAAGGATATTAGCTCTTGAGTACAGTGGCCCTTCCTTTCTCTATCACTTCAGCTTCTTGCATTTGCTATAGTTTCTTTACTGGAAAGAATATACTTATTTCCACATTCTATCATATACTGACAGCATATCAACAAATGTTGTTGGTTGGAATGCTATTGGAGAGCTAAACATGTTCTTGACATTGAAAATGGGATTAAGAACATTTTCTTAAAAAAAGAGCATTTCCTTATGAAAGATAGAACAAGATAGAACGTTTTTGGGTAATACTGAAGGACTTGATGTTTGCTTCATGACATAATGATTATCATTTAAATGATCATGAATAAATAATGGATTAGGCTCTGCTGGCACATAAAAATATGCCTAATGTATCATTAGACAGCGACACGTGCACTTGAAAACACATCAAGTCATTTTTAGCAGGATATGCCAAGATGCTAACAAACACCGCTAAATGTCTCAGATTTTATTTTGTAAGAATAAATCATTTATAATAACAGATGATTAACAATGTGTTATGAACAACAATTCAGGCTTCAGAAAATGAATGATTTCAGGAGAAAAAACAAGGCTGTAGCATGAGCAGAGTTAATTTTGATTTGATAAAATGTATTTCGAGAATTTGAAAATTATATGAAATTACAGAATTTGTTATCAATATATCCTCATATTTAAAATTTTAAAAACTTAAAAACTCTTGAACTGAAGCTGTAGCTCAGATGGCAGAGTGCTTGCCTCGCACAAGCAAAGCCCTGGGTTTGGTCCCCTACATCACATAGCTGGAAATGGTGGTGCACACCTGTAATCTTAACACTTCCGAAGTGGAGCAGAAAGAGGGGCAGGAACTCAAGGTTATCCTTGGATACACTCTGAGTCCAAGAGTAGCCTGTGCTACATGAGACCCTGTCTCAATAGTAAGTGCAAATAAGTAGATCTTATGAAGCTGAATTCTTCTCCCTTTTGTTTCTTGCAATCTGTGTTGCTATTCAACTCCACACTCTGCCCTGGTTTCCACCTGATGTCACCGTTGAAGTGGCTGCTATCATGTGTGATGTTCTGAGTTTTGACTATTTATGTAAATATCTTTTAACCACATGGAGTAAATCTTATAACACTGTTATTTTATACTTAAGGTATCATATATATATATGTATATAGTTATGCAATCTTTATGAAACCTGATGTTATCTTTTATTGCCATATTTTGAGATCTACCTATTTTGAAAAATATTTGAATAGTTTTTGCTTTCAGTGGTTTTTAACTAGCTGGCTGTCTAAATATGTTTTATTTAGTCAACATTTGCTTATTAAGTTTAAGTACATTATCTTTGGATCTTGGCTTAGGCAAGGTTCTATTTCTGTGAAGAGACAGCATGATCAGGGGAACTCTTAAGAAATAAAGCATTTAACTGGGTGGCTGACTTGCAGTTTCCGAGGTTTAGTCCATTATCATTATGGCAGGTAGGCAGATGCTGGAGCAGTAGCTGAATGCAGCATTCTCATCCACAGACAGAAAGAAAACGCCAAGGTCTAGCATGGGCTTTTGAAACCTCAAAACCCACCTCTAGCGATGCAGTTCCTCCAATGAGGTGACACCTCCCAATCTGTCTGGTCCTTTCAAGCCACTCCCTGATAACTAAGCGTTCAAAAATATGAGCCCACAGAGGCCATTCTTATGCCAACCACCACAGATGTTTATCTTACAGAGAGAAGCTCACTTTCAGAAAATGTAGTTTTAAAGAAAGCAGTGAAAAAAGAATAACCAGGCCCCGAGCAGCCCAGACAGGTGGGTGCCACTACAAACAGGTGTGTGGTAGAGAAATGGGGGAGAAGGGAAATGGAACAGTTTGTGTGCCATGGAGAGAATCCCAGCTGAAGATGGCAGTGAGGAATGGGCTGATATGGACGGCCGATGTGGCCACCTGGGCCCATGTGATGTCTGGGCTGTGCTACTGTCGAAGGCCATGTCTGGGTCTGTGGCCCCACTGTGACTGGGGTCTGTGTTGGTGTTCATGGCTCATGTTACCATCGAAGGCCAGACAGATGCCTGAGGTCTGGGCTATCGTCTGGGCTCTCATCTGGGCCATGTTGATATCTGAGGGCCATGTTGCCACCAGGTCATACTAATATGAGTGACGTGTGCTGTCACCCAAGGCCATGGTGACATCTAGGTCAAGTAGCAGGCGAAGGCCATGTCTGGACGAGCTGATCCCACCCCTCACCATCCCTATGGGAGAGCTGGCCCCGACCCTTACCCAAGGGGCGTGGTCCTGGTGGAGGCTGGGCCTACTAACTCAGCTGCACACCCGTGCCCAGGCCCCTGGGTTGGCCCACCCTAGCATCTACTCCATCTATGACTGCTGGAGCGTGTGGAGGGTAGAGCCATAGCCACAGGATCTCCACAACTGTGGCAATAGCAGGGTGTCCAAGAGAAGTGCCTGGGAGGGCCCAGTAGCGATGGTGCAGCAGATGCCAGAGGCCTTGAACTTGCAACATCTCATTGCAATGAACGTTTGCAAGTCAAGCTGTTTGCTCAAAGAGAGTGCTGTAGACACACTGCACCTCCCAGAGCCACGGCCGCATACGTGATGCAGAGGTGGGGAGGGGGAGGAGTAAAGTGGGTTTCTTTCTTTTCTTTCTTTTTCTTTTCTTAATTTTCTTTTGTGGGGGCAGGCACGAGGATGGCAGGTGGACATGGAAGAACTGGGAAATGACTGTGATTGGAGTGCACGATAGGAAATCCCCAGCATCAATAACAATTATGTTAATAAAATAGTTGCCATGGTAATTTAATAGAAGAATTTAGTTCTGTAATTATATAAAATGTGTTCTTAAGTATGTATTTCTTTTTAATATGTCTTCAATTGAAATAGAATTATATCACTTTTTTCTCCCTTCAACCCCTCTCATGTTCCCCTCAACTCACAAGTGGATAAACTCTGTTTTCTTTGATAATTATTGTTACATACACATATATATGAGTATGTGAATACATGAATATATTCATTTCTATAATGCTGTAGATGAACTATAGCATGTCCTAGTGACAGAGATTTGTAAAAGTGGAAGTCTGTTTGTGATAGCTAAGTCTTTCTTTCCTCACTATTAGGTGCCTCACGTTGAAACACACTTTTTTGTGGAGCTGTATGACGTCACAGCTGGGGCAGCTATAAACAACAGTGCCAGATTCGCTCGGATTAAAGTTTCCAGGCTGGATGGACCTCAGGGTCTCATTTCCTTTTCGGTGGGATCTCGGCTGGCAGTGGCTCAGAAGAAGGCTACTTTGATCAGTTTGCAGGTGGCCAGAGATTCTGGGACAGGAATGATGATGTCTGTTAACTTTAGTACCCAGGTGGGCATGAAAAGTAAAGTCATGCGTGTTCAGATTCTTCTCATTCATAACGAGTACAATGAAACAATAATCTAGACAATATTTTCTGAGAATACCATGATACCTTGCTGTTTATTTAACACACTGTTTTATCATTATGTCAGGTGAGTTTCTGTCTCATAACTAAGAAATCATGTTTTAAAAGGTTAGATAAACTGTGGGCCTCTACTTAGTGTGTTAAGGAACAAGCCATCAAGACACATGTCAGCCAGTGTAATCTCCTAATCATGTGAAAGAAAAAATATCCCCAAAATTATAGAGTTCAGATCCATTCGCATATGAAAATTGCAACATCTTAGAAATGTAGAATTTAGTGACTGAGAACAATGAGGGACTGGCAGGCAGGGAAGTGAGTGATTATGAAAGATTCTTAGGAAAAGAAAATAGTATTGTGACTATTATCACAATAGTGTTAATCATTCTGATTTTATAAATACATGTGGGTGTGGGTGTCCTAACTTGGCATCTTCAGTGAAATGTCTAGGGGACACTCAAACTTCATGTATGTCATAAATATCTTGCACACGTTTTCCTGCCATCTATAGAGTAACTTTTCCATCCAAGCCAGCAGTAAGATGTCATCCTCAGTTCTTGTGTTCTCCCCTCCCTGTGCTGAATATATCAGAAGATCCTATTAACTGCATTCATACTCTGTTCCAGTCCGGCTCTTTCTGCTCTTTCTACTAATCTGTTCCTTGAGTGAGCTATCTCAGAGACTTGTGCTTCTTCCTCCTACCTCGGAGCTTAGCCTTACTATACATTAGCATACATATTCCCCTGAGCATTCATAGAATTCTTAAGAGATAGGCCACTCTCCTGTTGGAATTCTGTGTTGTCTGGCTACATTTCAATTAATGGCACACGTGCTGTGACCATCCACTCCTCACGCCGGTGTCTAACATTCCCCTCCTGCATTCATATTGGCCTGCCAGTTCTTCCTATCGTAGACTATTCTCACCACAGGGCCTTTTAAATGGCTACTTTCATTGCCTGGAATTTTTTTCCTTAGATGTAGATCTGTCACCTGGGGTTAACATGGGCAGTTCTTTAATGAGGCCTCTGTTGAGGTTCCATGTCCAGCCTGATTTACGGTTGGACCCATGACCTCATCCTGTGTCTCTGTCTCTACTTTGTCTTACTTCCCTTCATAGAAATCCATGAGCAATATAGCATTAATTACATAGTTTCATCTGTAATCATCTGTGTATCATCTGCCAGAATCATGGGTTCTAGGAGTGTAGGTCTTTTGCCTATCACTTCTGCGTCTCAGTATATGCTGAAGTAAACTATCCTTAGATAGTATTAAATAAAGACACAGTATTTTGGCTTTTCCCTGGCTAGAGTATTCATCCTGAACTTTCTAAAACCTCTGCAACACTATGATTTGAAAAGTTAGATGTATATTACTTATACATCTATACCAATCCAATAGCTCATCTCCATACTGAAGGGTAAGAAAGAGACAATTCCTTCTCTCCCACCCCAACTTTTGCCATCAGGTCTCCCTGCCCCTAACTTTCTAAGTGAGATTAAAATGTAAATGTTTCTTCTCTACCCCCCAAGCTTAGTTCTCTAGCATTTTCTGTGTTCATACCTGAGGATCCTTTCCTAGACTGCAATGTTATTTCATTTCTAATACTTTTCCTTGATTAGTTTCAGAGCAGAGCCCCTGTCCCCTAACCTCACCATCCCTGTGGCGTATCGAGGGCAGTTACTAAAAGTAGAAAGGCAATGTTTAGTGGCAGTGTAGTTGCTGCCAGTTATTTGACTGAAAAGAAGGATTTGTTCAAGATATAAGAATGGTTTAGGGTAACCTTAGAGGCATAATAGTCTCATTTTCCTGTCTTGGTTTACTCTTCAGGAGCTGAGGAGCGCTGAAACAATCGGTCGTGTCCTTATCTCTCCGGCTGTTTCTGGGAAGGATTTTGTGAGAACAGAAGGCACACTGGTCTTTGAACCTGGCCAGAGAAGTGCTACGCTGGATGTTGTCTTAACACCAGAGAGCGCATCTTTCAGTGTGTTTCCGAAACGCTTCCAGATTGTGCTCTTTGACCCAAAAGGTGGTGCCAGAATTGACCAAGTGTATGGGACTGCCAACGTCACTCTTGTCTCGGATGTGGATTCCCAAGCTATCTGGGGGCTTGCGGATCAGCTGCATCAGCCTCTACATGAAGATGTTCTCAACAGAGTCCTGTACAACCTCAACTTGAGAGTAGCCACAGAGAGCACGGATGAGCAGCTCAGTGCTGTGATGCACTTAATGGAGAAGGTAGGGCATCCTTGCAGATGTGAGACATGGCTCAGTAAGAGGGCCATAAAGCCTACAAGACAGCCGATACCATATCCTCTTATAATGCCCATTACTATGAAATCAGAATAAAATATAAACATAAAAGTGGATCCGTCCCACCTGCTACTGTGCTTTCACTGAGTGAGGCCTCTTTGACATCCTGGCTCTTAAGCTGGAGAACCATGAGTAAGCTACCGCAGACAGAATCCAACCAGAGTTTGAAAGGCAGTAGAAGCTGGAGCTGGCAGGTTCCTCCTGACTCTCCAGAGAAGCAGATGCTGGAGCAGGCAGGTCCTTCCTGACTCTCCAGAGACTGACTGGGTTCTTTTTGCCATTTGCTCGTTAGGGTTTGGGTTCAGAAGAAGGCTCGGACAGGACTATAAGCTGTATTAGTCCTTTTGTGTGCGAAGCATGGGCAGTCACTCCTCTGCTCTGCTCTTCCGGGGAAATAACAAATGTTAGTTGAGAAGGGAGAATAACGAGTGGCCAAATAATTTTGGACATCAACTTGCATGGACTTTCCATAGTCAGTTGTTACATGAGGTGATTTATTTATTTATACCCTTCTACTAAGTATGTAATCACACCTAGATATAAAAGTTCAAGATCGTAAATGGAAAAAATATCTAAAAAACATTATTATTGAGGGAAAATGTTTTATAGCTTGTTTTTTATTTTTAAGGCTTATTTTGTATCTTCTCAAGATAATATTTAATATATTTACATCCTTGCGTAAAGTTCTGAGTACATGCATATGAATCCACAGGTGCTTTATTTCCTACATAGAGACCTTTAATTATAGAAAATGTTTACAGTGTGATCCTAAAATATCATTCCTACTCTACATGTTTCTCAAAGCACAGTGCATGAAGGGTAGAGGAGAAAATTGTAAAGCATATCGGGTAAGAAGAGGCTATAGCAAACCTTTGTAAAGCACAGAGAATAGCTGCTGTTTTATGCAGAGAACACTCTAGATAGAGTTCATGCCAAGAGTGATACCTAACCTAAAAATGAGACAGATGGACCAATAGTAACTTGTTCTTGACTGAAAAGAGAGGAACCATGAGTAGTGACTACATTTTAGAGTGGAAAGAAGAAAATTTCAGATATTTTAGAGAAAAAAATGACAGAATGGAATTCTGCTACTCTATTTTTTTGTCAGTAAGTTATATATTAAATCCATGTATTACCAGTTAAAAGTCAACGCTTAAAATGAGATATGGTGTAGGGCTGGAAAGATACTCAACAGTTGAGAGCATTGGCTGCCCTTCCAGATGACCAGGGTTCAAACCCAGCACCCACATGGTGACTCACAACTGGCCATAGCTTTAGTCCAGGCATCCAGTGCTCTCTTCGGGCTCAAGGCACTAGGCACACATGTGGAACACAGGCATATATGTAGACAAAGCACTGCTGTTCAGAAAACTAAATAAGTTAGAAGATAGATGGTTAATAGATAGACAGACAGAGAGATAGATAGATGATGGAGTACATGCTAATATTCCAATATTCTAGAGGCAGAGACAAGAGGTGGAGGCAGGAAACAGGGACTGGTGAGCAATAGTTTTAGGCTAATCTGAGTTGTTTAATGAGACTTTGTCTTACAAAAGTCAATCCTTATACCAAGTGTTGTTGGTCCATGCTTGTGATAAATACTTATTTTAATAAAGTTTTCAAATAGTTCAATGGCATATGGCCATTATTTATTTTGAATATTCATATACTTTATTAGATAAGGAATTACCTTTGCTGGATAAAAGTTTGAGTAGCTCTATAAGCTTACATCACAGCTTCCAATGGTTCTCTCATGGCGAGCACCTAGTGAGTATTGCATTTTAGAATAGCAAATGGAAACATTTGTGTAAGTATATGTGTGATATAAAGCTTTGTTTCAGAACTATTATTAGTTCTTCCAATTAACAAAAATTGGAAGAAATAATAGCTATTAAGGTGGAGCTAGTGGCTCAGTCAACAATGAGTTGTGTACAATATTATTTTCACAATATTAAAAAGAAACTCTAAAGATGCTATTGACTGCCATTTTGCCCTACGTTTTCCATGTGTGGATATGTAAATGCCGTATATACAGTTACCTGCAATATTTAGTACACCAGCATTTCCTGAAGATGGGCAGCAGGAGTGAAGTCAGTGTTACACAGCCCGTGTATGCAGAGGCTGACCATGGAGGTTAGTGGAAGCACACTGTGTGCTGTCTTCTTGATGACAGAATCAGAATGTTTCCTTTCTGATACACTTAGTTAATAAGTTATTAACCGACATGAAGATGATCACATATAAATAAGGTCGTGACTTTAGCAAACAAAAATAAAGGATGATTGGTTAGTTATGACCTTCAGGTGAGCAACACATTCTAAGTGTAATTATATCATTAACACTTCATTTGAGATACACTAAGAGCTAAGAGTTACTGTTTATTGTCTGAAATTCAAACAGAACCAACTGTACTTTATGCTGTAACCTCCATAGGAAGTTAAAAACATCAGAGCAGCTCAATCTCAGCTTCAGTACAGGCTAGGTAAAATGCTATGTGACCTTGTGTTTTAAGTGAATATATTTGGCATTTGGAAGTTTTGTTTTCTCTCTGGTTCTAAGTTCTTTGATGACATATCTGTCCGACAAGACGGTCCTTTTGATGAATCGTAGATGGAAATTCTACACAATGGACCAATTTTTGTTTGGATAAGACAATGTTGTACTTAAGAAGAATAACATCTTTAAGAGATTTAATATAAAGATTTTCTCAATAAGCCCATGTGTGGGCTCAGACGGTCTTCAGTATAACAATATTCTGGCCCCTGACTTTCCCAGGTATGGAACAAAACAAATTATTTCTGGTGCTATCAGTTGCCTTAATAACAATACAGACTTCAAGCCCCTGTGGGATTTGGTACTATAATTTTTTATTTCGTTAAGTTTGTTTCTCTGGTCATTAGAACTTGGTAGAACTTGAGTCAGGAGTTCTGATGTTGTATTCTGGAACACCCATAAAAGCATGAGAAAACATGTTCCCTGGAGCCTGATAGAACTACCCACTTACACTCACCCAAAATGGTTCTCCATCTTAGTTGCAGACCTGATAACTTCTTAGTGTTTTTTCCATGTGAAGTTCAGGTCTTCATTTCTTTATGAATGAATTTTGATAATTTGGGTTTTTCTGTTATTTTTACAAATGACCTTTTGTTTTATCATATGCTTCTTAATAACGTATGTTTTCGCCTGCAGTTATGTCACATATGATTTAGTTTGTGACCTCACTAACATTGATTTGCAGTGCACTCAGTTTTACAGACTTGCCAGTGAACTAACTCTAGTTGTGCTGTTATGTTCTGACAAGTAGGGGATGCTGCAAGCTGGTGCAGGTGGCTGGTATCATGTCTTGAGCTCCGTCAGTTACTAAGTTTGTGCCCTGGGTCAAGTTGGTTGTTCTTGTTCTGTCTCAGTTTCTTTATCTAGAACTAAAATCATGATAATAAGATCTCAGCACATGACTCTTGAGATCAGAAAAGTTTTGTAAACTGCTAAGAGTAAGAGTGACTTGTCTAAGCTAGCAGTAGAGGGATGTATTGTTGTTGTTGTTTTCTATGTAATTAAACTTTTTGTTTCCCTTGAGCATAAATCAGAGTTTGAGTAGCTGTCAAATTGTTGAGTATAAACCTTATTTCTTAAAATTCTACACATATTTATCCTCTGTCATTTCCTTTCAGAAATGTTTAATGTCAAGCTGAACTTTCATTTCTCCATTTCTGGTGTCTTCTCATCTGTCTCCATTGTAATTTTATAGCTCTGGAAGTAATATTATCTATTACATCTTTTTTATTTCCTCAAATATAAAACCATTTCTGCATCTGTAAACACACATACTTGTGCTACTCATTAAGACCTGTTATGTTCTCCTCACCTGCTTGGAGTTGCTGTGTCCTAGGGGTTTGACTCAAGATTGTCTTCTATGTCAGTTTCCTCTCTGAGTCCTAAGAGATTGTCTATGTCAGCTCCCTCTCTGGGTCCTAAGAGATTGTCTACTATGCCAGCTCCCTCTCTGAGTCCTAAGAGATTGTCTATGTCAGCTCCCTCTCTGAGTCCTAAGAGATTGTCTTTTATGTTAGTTCCCTCTCTGAGGCCTAAGAGATGCTCAGGAGCTTGTCTGCTTTGGTCTCTTTGCCTTTGCACCCAATGGTAACCGTACTACCAAATAGTGTTATTTTTATTGTGCCTTCCCTGTGGACTGTTCTCTTGAGATAGATAGTCTTATAAGTTCAGAACTTGAGTTTGGGTGTGAGTTTGAAACTGCTAGATTACAAAGCTGCAAAAAAAAAATAGGGATAATATGAGTTATTTCATTATTAAGCTTACCTGCTAGGGAAAAAGGGCAATCATCTCAATGATGTCATGAGTTTATTACTAAACATTTACAATAAGTCAGAGGGACTGGTAATGTGTGTATTGGCAGCTGGCACAATGGACGATTTTAAACTGATGACTTTGGAGTCTGGGATTTTCCAGATATATTAGAATATAAAAGAACAATAATATTGTCCTTGTTCTTCAAATAGCAGCTCAGTCCTTTAAGTTAGAAAGTCACATTTTAAAAGGCAGGATGTCTTGAGTGTTCTTGATTGAGTAGAATTTTCTCACTTGGTGTGCTTTTGATCTTTAATGTTATATGATGGTCACAATTTGTTCATTGAAGTTCATATAATTAAAAGAAATCTTATTTCTGTTGCAATCATATTTTGATATATTTATTGCTTTATTTGTTCATCAAAGACATAAAGAATTCTTGGGATACATGTAAAAATGTGATTTACTTTAATTCATGTTGTTAACTATTGTTGCTAACTTAAATGATACACACCACTATTTGGGACTTTAAGGAATCATTATATAGAAAGTATTTTAATGATTATTTTGTTTATTTGTCAATGATTACCTATGCCTTTTAGATGGAAATGGATATATTTGAAATATAATTTTGCTAGCATTTTTCCTCAGTTCTTCATATTTCCATCTTTATCATTCTTAATGATTATTAATGAAAAAGATATGTAGTATATATATTATATGTAATCCAAGAAGTCATCTGTTTAATACATGTTTTAATGCTTACATTTTTCTTCCAGATAACAATGAAAGGAAAAAGTCAAGCTTTCAGTATCAGAAGCCGAACTCTATTATATGAACTGCTTTGTGAGCTAATTAACCCAAGGCGTAAGGACACCAGGGGATTCAGCCACTTCGCAGAGGTGACTGAGCATTTTGCCTTTTCTCTGCTGACTGATGTGACCTGTGGGTCTCCTGGCGAAAAGTAAGTACTTCGTAAAATTGTTAGTTCCCCAAACTGCATTTCCTCATGGCTTCCGAGGCAGTGAATGATGCCAGTCGACACTGAGATGATCGCAGAGCATGTGATGGTCGCTTTGCTTCTGTTGGTCAATGGGACAACTTACCGGAGGAAGGCAGCATCTCCTGCCGGAGAAATGAGTGTGGACCACCGGCACTTGGTGCTATTGTTGCAAAATATCTTCAAGAGTAAAATAAAACATCATCTTGTCTTCTCTTGCTGTCGTTCAGTCAGTGAAAAGCACATTCTGAGGAAGGATGTCGGGATTGTGTTGGGGTTCCTGCGCCCAAAAGCTGAGATATTTCTTCACAAGGAGGCAGCTCTCACACTTTAGAGTTTTCTGTGGCTGGAATTCCACAGCAGGAAGCTAGCAAGAGGGGCAAATAGCATGTAGCCCATGGTCATTATCAGCTGCAGAATCAGTTATGTAGCCGTAGGTTAGTATTTTGTGCACAGTGATGCAAGAAATTACATTCACAATCTAAATTGTGTTATTGTAGTCCAAAGAATGTTTTATTTGTATTTGACAGCCAAAATTTATGGGCATTAGAACATGGGCAGAAATTAAAATCCATCTTGATTTTCATGTTGTTCATATATTCTATCTCAAAACAAAAAGTATCATTTTATTGCATTTATTGGGTACTTGGTTAAGAATATTTATATAAACTTTATTAATTTTATCATTTATTTCAATTAAAACCATCATCCATGTTTAGTAAGTCATGATACATGAATCATTTTAGTAATGAATTCTGTAAACTAACAATGAAATCAATTGATCAAATAAAACTTTGAATATTTGTTCTTTGGTTGCAGACACATGAAGTTCAAAAATAGTAAATTACTTATAAAAGACAAGTTGTGAAATATGGAGATCATTGATTATATTAATTATATCCTTGCTATATCCAGACTGCATTAAACTGAATAATATGGATGGGCATTTTATAGATAGAAACAGTGTGATACTGAAAATTTTATAAGGTTCAACATACCCCTTCATAAAAAGTGGTGTGTATTGTATGTATAGTTTACAAATCATCCCTTTGGGTGAGCTATTGGAAGGTGGAGTTAGGACTTGTTTTATTTAAATTTAGAGATTCAGAAACTGAGGTTCAGGGTCCTGCTTACCTTGACAAGGTTTACATGTGTAGTTCATGGAGAGTCTCATGCTCAGCCATAGTTCCATAGCCCCTCCCAGCAGCCATGCTGTGTGATAAACCCAACCTTACAGCCCAAATTTTTGTTAGAGATCCACTCCAGGGTATGGTGGAGTTAGGAAACATTTCCCATCTGCTTAGTCTGCTACGAGGCTAATGCGTCTTCTGAGTGGGAAAATCAGCAAAAAAATTGGCAACATCTCACAGGAGCCTGTTTGGGACATGCTCTTTCTTGTCCTTACATGGTTCCTACATGACCACCTGCAATAAATGCGGTGCTAGTCTATCTTCATGCCATCTACATGTCTCCAATCCTGGCTACAGATACCTCTGGCATAGATTAGTTGCTTGCATTGAGACCACAGAATATATTTGGTATATTGACAATGGGATCTAGAGTAACCACTTAAATCAAGTACAACAATGCAATTAGCCCTGAGGATGATTACTGTACCCCTGTAAAGGGGTGCCAGGTAACATGCACCTCTCCCCACTTTGGTCTATATGAAACAGATGGTGGCCTTAGCAAAGAGATTACATTTACAGGACAAAGAAGTAAGAGGTTAAGGCGTCAGCAGCAGTTTGTTTTCAACAGTTAAAAGGGGTGAGAATCTGGGGTACTTGTAGGAGTAAGATACTGTGTGTGTTGTTCTCTTACAAAGTGGCAGGAACCATGAGGGCTCTGACTAGTCTGAGTGTCTTGGGAGCGGGTTAATAGAGTGTTGTTCAGCTGGGTGGCTGAAGTTCTCTGGTTTCTGTGGCTTTGTGCCTAGCAAGGGGCTCTGTGGCTGAGCTATAACTGTGTTTGAAATGGGAGGCAGAGGGACGAGATTGACAAGCTATTGTTGAGGTATGTGGGGCCCATAAATATTGAGGTGTTTACATAGGCTTGACCAGAGACCTAGCATCCTGGATAAGATAGAATAGAATATCAAAGCCACTGACCACTGCATTTATTTACTTATTTATTCATTTTCATTACATTATAAAGTTACTTTAAAATTTTTTCATATACTATATTTTGATCATATTCTTTCCTCTCCACCAAATCCTTCTAGATCGTCCCCACCTCCCTACCCACCCAACTTCATGTTCTTTTTCTCTTTCAAAAAGACCCACATCTCCAGCCAAGCCAAAACAAAATCATAAAAGACAAAAACAGCTACATAAGGATCATGGCATCTGTTTATTGTTGGTCAGCTATGGCTGAGCCTGAGGACTGCCCTGGCGTGTGGTTGGTACAACTGATACTGAACACTTTAAATGCTATTGGTCAAGCCTTGAAAGAGACTTGTTATAAAAAGGACAAGCAGCTGGGGAAGAAGGTTCCCTTTACTCTGCCATTTCCCACATCTTTCATTTAGCCTGTCTGACCCTTTGCTCACATTGCAGGTCATAGCAAGGTATCATTTTGATCCACTCTTTAACTACATACTCTGTATACACTGTGACCGATAGAACCTTTACCATTGAACAGATACATCTCACAGTGTCTTAATAGTCTCCACATTGTTGAAAGCAGGTTTCATGTTTACATTATCTTGGTATCTGCTCGCTATTGCAAAGCTGATGATGCTAGGAACAACTCATTACAAATTTTAGAGGAAATAGTTACAAATTCTCATTCCTTGAACCATCTGTATGCTCTCTGTGTAAGGACTGTGCCTTCGCAAGGCTGGGATGTCACCTGTACTTTAAACCAAGTCCACAGGAGTTCAGCTCACATTGAGGTTTGAAAGCAATTTAACTGAGCATAGGATCTCAGTTTTGTGAGAAAAGCAGAAATGTCAGAAGCATCAAGACCATTATTCAGATCTGTTTTCTTTCTCTTAAATTTTTTTTTTCATTTTACATACCAACCCCAGTTACCCCCCCCCCCCCTTCTTTCACCCTCCCCAACTCTCCTCCATCCTACCTCCCATCCACTCCTGAGATGAGGTAAGGCCTCTTTTGGGGAGTCAACGAAGTCTGGCATACCAAGTTGACACAGGACCAAGCCCCTCCCACCTGTATCAAAGCTGAGCAAGGTATTCCTATCATAGGGAATAGGCTCTAAAAAGTCAGTTTATAAACCCAGGATAAGGCCTGGTCCCAATTTCAGGGCCTTCCCCAACAGATCAAGCCAGATAACTGTCACCACAATCAGAGGGCCTCGTTTGGTTCCACACAGGTTCCCTAGCTGTTAGTCCAGAGTCTGTGAGCTCCCATCAGCTGTCTCTGTAGTTTTCCCGTCATGATCGTGACTGCCTTCCTCATGGGATCCCTCCTCCCTCTCTTTGACTGGACTCTGGGAGCTAGGTTTGGTTCATGGCTGTGGATCACTGCATCTGTTTCCATCAGTGACTGGATGTAGGTTCTCTGATGACAATTAGGGCAGTCACTAATCTGATTAGAGGGGAGGCCAGTTCAGGAGCCCTCTCCAGTATTGCTAGGAGTCTTGGTCTGTGCCTAGCTAGGTCAGATCTGTTTTCTTACTAGCTGGATGATTATATTAGAAGGTTCTGATGTACTGGAAAGGTATGGGTCACCTGAAAAATGTAACTATAGATTAGATACATGTACCTTATGATTTTAAATAAAAAGGTTTCACTCTAGTGGAAATATCCTTTCCTCAGCCTGCTCTACCATAGCCTGTGACTAACACAAACAGTACATTCTAAGCCACAGATTGTACTGTGATAACCGTGTAACAGTTTCCAGTTACTCCTGTTTTAGGTTACAAGAAAGATCAAGCAAAGGAAAGATGTAAGCATCGCTGGGAAACCAAAAGCAGATGGCGATTTAGTGTTGGGATTAGTAGAGTCATTGCTGTACACGAAGAGAAAAATCCTCAATTTAAACATTTGAGCAAATACAGTTGGGTGTGTTGACAGAAATGCAGTTGGGTGTGTTGATAGAAATGCAGTTGGATGTGTTGATAGAAATACAGTTGGGTGTGTTGATAGAAATGCAGTTGGGTGTGTTGATAGAAATGCAGTTGGGTGTGTTGATAGAAATGCAGTTGGGTGTGTTGATAGAAATGCAGTTGGGTATGCAGATGCAAATACCTGTCACCTCAACACAGGCTTGTTTTCTCTTGTAGAAGCAAAACCATCCTTGATAGTTGCCCCTATTTGTCAATACTGGCTCTTCGCTGGTACCCTCAGCAAATCAATGGACACAGGTTTGAAGGAAAGGAAGGTGATTACATTCAAATTCCGGAGAGGTTGTTGGATGTTCCTGATGCAGAAATGGCAGCTGGGAAAGGGGCATGCGCATTAGTCCAGTTTGTGGAATACAGCAGCCAGCAGTGGTTCATAGCAGGAAACAGCCTTCCTGCCCTGAAAGACAAGGTAACCTCTCAATGAAAATGATGTGATATTTTATCTTATTTCTCCTTTATCAGAAACACTTAGAACACATTAGCTTAGGAGTAGCATGAACATTATTCTCTCTGTAAGCCATTTGTAGTACTTTTAACTTCAGAATGTTTTATGGAGTACGTATGTATGTATAAGGACAGAGTCTTGGCATATACCTACCTTCTCAGGAGGACAGCCAGTGATACTTACAGGGGGTGTGGTCAGCTAAAGATGGACAGCGAGTGCCGTGGAGTTGGACTGTGATAGTCGAAAGCTGGTCAGAGTTGCATTCAGTAAGAGAGCCAGCTAAAGGTACTGAAAGAAACACTATAGTGCCAGGCATTAGCAAAACGAAGTCCAGTTTTGACCGGGGGACTCAGTCATATCCCTGGTTGGAAAATTCCCATTAAATTTTCTGTTTCTTCTGACCTTACAGGTGTTGTCCCTGAATGTGAAAGGTCGGAGTGCTCAAGCCCTGCCTAGCAACAATGAGGTTCTCTACAGGATTTATGCAGCTGAGCCTAAAATCGTTCCTCATACATCTCTCTGTCTCCTCTGGAATCCGGCTGCAGCCAGGTGTGGACTGATAGATGTTAAGAACAGTTTGTATTATAAAAATAATTCTTAATTAAAAAAAAAAAACAAAACAGAAAAACAACAGCAACAAAAAATAAGAACAGTGTTTGGTGCTTCCCATCCGGAAACATCCGGAAACACCCGGAGACACCGCACCTGTGTGTGTTGAGCATAGGTGGTAGCCTCAGGTGAGACTTCAGACTGAGGAGCAATCTCCCCTGTAAGTAAGGTAAATCAGTAACAGAAATAGTCTAGCATCATTCCACTGGGGAGCTGCTGGTAGTTGAACTATGTGTGCAGGATGTTTGTTATTCCTTCTTCATTATAGATATTCTCATGCGCTGTATCTTGAGTTACTCTCTGGTTAGATTAACTTTGCTGAAGTTCTCAGTTAATTTGTTCCACATAAAAGGAAGTTCTTCCTGCAGCGCCGCCCCTGCGATTCAGGAGCTGTGGCTTGTGTTTAGAGGGATCAGCAGGGTTTAAGAATTCTTGCTCACAGCTAACTCAGACTCCTTTTGGGATTAAACCCAGACAGCACAGCAATGAAAGGTTGAATGTCTCTTTGAGTCTCTTTGGCCTCTGGGCTTAGGTTCCCGAGAAAGTAACTGTCACTAAAATCCTAGTCCATGCTGTAGCGTCTGCTCTTGTTGGAAGAGGGGGATCTGTTGTCTATGTCAGCCACGAAATTCTGTTTATGACTGGATTTCAGCCTGACAGGGAAACCAACTCATCTATTTGGGTCAGTCTTTCTTTCTCCTCACTAAAATATTTTGAACAGAAATTCCTAATGTGTGATGCTGGATCTTAAACCTGATACATAATGTTCTCTATATGTGATGGTTCAACGTATAGTGTTATACTTGAAGTGTATGCAGAAATAACTCTTTCCTGAAACTACTAGAACCTTGAACTCTGACCTTTCCCACATTGGCAGTCTGTGATATGACGCTGAGCAATGACTGAGCCATGGTAGCAGCAGTCTGCTCATGAGGGTGAACAGCCAAGTGTGCCATGTTGGTGCCAGTGAGTTAGGTGAAACACCACGACCAAGGCAACTTATAAAGAAAGTGTTTAATCTGAATCCTGCTTACAGTTTCAGAGGGTCAGAGTCACTGGCTATCATGCCAGGGAGTGTGGCAGGAGGCAGGCAGGCATGGTGCTGGGGCAGAAGCTGGGAGCTTACATCTTATCTGTAAGATGTAGGCGGGGAGGGGGCTGGCATGGTCTTTTGAAACTTCAAAACATTCATGGTAACACCCCTCATCCCACCAGCCACACCTCTTTGAACAAGGGCATACATACCCCTAATACTTCTCAAACATTCAATTATATGAGTCTGTGGGGGACCACTTTCCTTCAAATCACTATAGCATACAAGTAATTCATAATTCATGTGGTGTGGTGCAAAATGCAAGACTATTGAAAGCAGGAGGAGAGGTTAGTCTCCCCCCCCCCCACACACACACAGTGGCTGCTGTTCTGGCTGGTTTTTATGTCAATTTGACACAAGCTAGAGTCATCGAGAGGAAGGAGCCTCCATTGAGGAAACACCTCCATAAGACAGAGTTGTAAGGCATTTTCTTAACTAGTGATCAATGGGGGAAGGTCCAGCCTATTGTGGATGGTGGTATCCCTGGGCTCTTGGTCCTGGGTTCTATAAGAAAGCAGGATGACTCCATGGGGAGTGAGCCAGTAAGCAGCTCCCTTCGATGGCCTCTGTATCAGCTCCTGCCTCCAGACTCCTGCCCCATTTGAGTTCCTGTCCTGACTTCCTTTGGTAATGAACAGCAATATGGAAGAGTAAGCTGAATAAACCCTTTTTTCTTCAGCTTGTGTTTTGGTCATGGCGTTTCATCATAGCAATAGAAGCCCTGCCTAATGCTGATCTGTGGAGATGCATACAAGCCATGACCATGATGGTCTGTTGAGATCCATATAAGCCATTGCTGTGCTGATCTGTTGGTATTCACACATACCGTAGCTATTTTGATCAGTGGGAATTTTTGAATGACAGAAAAGAACAAATTTGCTTTAGGATGGTTAAGGAAGTTACACTATTGCTGAGCAGGCTAGCTTCTTTGGTACAGCAAATGCTCTGGCAGGTGTGGTTGGTCTTTACACTGACTCTTAGGTGTCTTGATGGAAGCTATCGGGTCATGTCCTGGACAAGATATTCCCTCTGGTGTTCCTTCTGGAAAGTGTAGTCTGCTTAAGTTCCGAGTAAAGAACAGTTGATTTCAGCTAGTTATTTTTCCTCTAAAAACACTCTGAACATCTCTGAAATATTATTGAAAGAACAGTTACTATTGTGTTTTGTTCTAGCTGGTTGTCTGACAGCCAATTTTGCAAAGTAGTTGAAGATACTTTGGACTACGTGGAATGTGCCTGTTCATACATGTCTGTGTATGCTGTCTACGCCAAGACTGACCGCTCGTCCTCATACAATGAAGCTTTTTTCTCTTCTGGGTTTATTTGTATCTCAGGTCAGTGGAAAGGTTTTCAAGTTATGAATTTTAAATACATGTGAAAATGAAACTTTTCCACAGTTCCTTTGTGTAAGATGTGAGCATACTATGATTCATCATTTTCCCATCAACTTAATCATTAATACATACAGCAAGTATTTATGGAGGGTCAACTCTGAACTTCTTTGCAGGACAAGCCATGCTTTCATGAAAATCTGGGATACAGCGTGAGATAGAGATTAGATAACAGGAAGGGAGCCATTTGTGTTGTATTGGGTTTTAGAGCTTAGGTTATACAGTTAGAATATTGGGATGATATAAACCAATACATATAAAAATTGTGTTTTCATTAAAACAAATATTTTATGGAATCAGCTGCGCAGCAGTCTACAACTTTGGTGCATATCAAACCCTATGCTAAAAATTATCTTCTATTCAACATATTTAGCCTCCTTTTTATTTCAGTAATAGGAACTTGGATTTTATTAATGTCTGTCAAGCTGTTTATGTACAACATAACTATAGACTTATTCTCAGTTGCTTCTAGAGCCTTGAGCATCAGACTGGCAGTGTTCAGGTATGCCAAGGTAGACTCCATATGAAAGCTTAGACCATAACACATCTGCCGATGACTTAGGTCACACCCATGCAGCCCCCTGATTGTTGGTTCAGTCTCTGTGTGTCCTTGTAAGCCCAGGTGAGTTGATTCTGTGGATTTTCTTGTGGTGTATTTGACCCCTCTGGTTCTTAGCAATCCTTCTTCCCCTCATCAGCAGGATTCTCCTAGCTCCACCTAATGTTTAACTATGGGTCTCTGTGTCTGTTTCCATCAGCTGCTGGATGAAACCTCTCTCATGACAATTGGGTTAGGCACCAATCTATGAGTACAGCAGAATATCACTGGGCATTATTACATGAATGTTCTTTTTGTTTCCAGTTGTGTTTGTTCTATCCCAGGTCTCTGGGTATCCAGCCTCTGAGTCCTAGTGCTCCAGGTAGTATCGGGGTGGGCTTGCTCTCATGGCATGGTCTCAGGTTGGACTGTCATTGGTTGGCCATTCCCACAATTTCTGCACCACCGTTATTCCAACACATCGTGTAGCCAGGTCAGTCCTATTTCTTGTTGAAGAAATAAGTAACATACAGCGTGTTTCAGATCAGATGTGGTTTTCTGTAATGCACCAACTTCGTACTTTCAAACCATAATATCTCAGTCACTTGGATACAAATTCTGAAATACAGTGTATTCTTTCATCACTCAGGAAGAATTAACAGTTCTTTGCATTAGGATTTTCTGTGATAGTGAAAATATTTTATACTGTCTAATATGTGAGATATTGGCCATATGGGGTCATGTATCCTTGAAATATGACTGAAATTTAAGTTCTATTTAATTTGACTTATGGAAATTTAAATTTAAAAAACTTCCAACGGCGAGTAGCTATTGTGTTCAGGATCCACTTCTTAATTATCAAGGCTCTTGTGTCTCTGGCAACATTACCCATCCCCTAACACATGGAGTTGTGTGCTCCAAGGTACTTCATGCTGAGAGTTGTCCCTACTGGAGATCTTTTCAGGTTTGGCTGCTTTTCCTTACCACCCTTAGCTTATTAGTAGCACTAACCCCAGCACATTGCACAGATGGGAAACCTAAAGAAGTATCAACTCAGCTGCGATTTGTAACAATACAGAAGAAAAACCCTACAATCACAAGTAGCATGAGGTAGAAAGATAAGAAAAAAACTTAAGTTAAAGAACTAATACGTGACTTAATAATGAGGTAATAGTAAGCTGATCTCATTTGGATTTATCTAAAGAGGAAGTAGGTATAAATAGGGTGAAAGACTGCAACCTTAAAATGCAAAATTCATAAATATTTTAAAGATAAATTTGTAGAAAATTTACTAGCATTTGTCTTGTGTGGGGCTAAATTGCAGGGACAGGGAAGTATTTTTACCTGTAAAATTTGATGAACAACAACGTCTCCTGGCTCTGCCTACTCAATACAGACAACACATGTGTTTATATTTACATAAATACTCCAAAACTGTGTGTATAAGATCTGTGGTCAAGTCTGACAGCTGCAAAGGATATCTCTGCTGCAGAGCTGGGCTCTGCCATGTGTCGTCGATGTTGCTGTTTGTGAAGAACAGCGCCTCTTCCTCCTTTTCAATGTGTAGACAATCATTAGTGTCAGCGATGCAGTGAAGGTTCGTTCTCTTCCAGCTCAATCTGTGCTCAATACAGGGCTAGAAAAAAAAAGAATATTACTCAGGCAGCAGATTGTTTCTCTGTAGAATTGCCAAGAAATAAAACCTTAAAGGCTCTATATTTATATATATATACCTCATATATTTAGGTAATATATGGAGTTATAGTTTGTTATACTTTATTTTAGAAATTCTATCATTATATATTCTACGTTTTGTGATTTGAATATTTATAGTAAGGAATGTGAGCAAAGGAAAAATATTTCCTTGTAAACGTTAGGCATGTATGCTGAACATAACTCTCTTTTTCCAGAGTGAGGAAAGGGTGTTTCCTAAATTTGGATATTAGTGGTACTTAAATTTGTATATAGTGATTTAGAAACTTCATAACTAAAATATTTATTTCTTTAAAGCTTAAGTATTCTATATCCTGCCCAAAGCCAGATGGCTTTGCCTAGTTTAGAGTACAGCTTGTTTAGGATTCTCATGAGAATTCTCTCAGTGAAGAATGAACCGGTGCGGTGCTCTAGTTAGCTTCTTATTGCGGTGCTAGAATGTCCATCGAAAGCATCTTGGGGAGGAGAGTGATGATTCTGGCTCACAGCTGGAGACCATGAATGAAAGACAGGGAAGGAGATCAAGGCAGGACCCAGAGGCAGAATCTGAAGCAGAGGCCATGGAAGACACTGGCCTGGTTTCCCTTGCTCACTCAGCTTGCCTTTTTGTATGACCCAGACCACCTGCTCAGGGTGGTATTCCTCATAGTGAGCTGGCCTTCACACATCAGTCTTAGTCAAGAAAATGCCCCCACAATCTTTCTTCCAGTCCAAGTTGATGAAGGGATTTTTCTCAGTGGAGGGTCCCTCTTCCCAGATGACTCTGGCTTGTGCCGTGTTGACATGGAACTAGCCAGCATGGCCAGATAACTGTGACACATTATGTTGAAACGTTAATAAATTCTGCACACCTTCCACTTTCTCCTGCCCATAATAAAATCCACTTTCTTCCCGGGATTTGATTCCTGAACTACAATCAGGAGCTATAGTAGCATTTTAACGAAGCTTTTTTTTTTTTTATACACAATCATATATTTATAAGCTGATCCCATTTAATTGTGCTAAGCTTCTATGGTGGACCAGGAATACAATGTTGAATTGATGACCAAATGAGGAGGGAAAAAATATCACCGAATAAATACTTCTTCCGAAGTAGAGAGAGCAGGAAATGTATGTACCCTCCCTTGGCCAGGACTCAGCCCTTTGCCTTTCATTGTTAATGCCCAACCCAGGGAACTTGCAGTAAATACATATTTGTGATCGTGTTGTTTATACTGAGAAGAAAATGTGCTTAGGGCTTCCTTTGAAGTCACCGTATTATACACACACATAAGCACACACCTTTAAGCGTGAATTTGAGCAACATATAAATATCCTAGGGGCTCAAAGGACACAGTGATTGGTTGTGAGCAGCAGCGGCGGTAAAGAAGAAAGGGAAGGTGTAAAACCTACCTGACCGCCGTCTGTGGAAACACTATCACCTGTGTGGGTTGCTCTGGAGGCAGCCCCAGCACCTGCACACCAGATTCGGGATAGCACTTGTGCTAAGAGTGGATTGCTCCAGACTTCCCGGAGGAGCTTCTAGACAAAAAGCCCTGTTCCACATTACAGGGAGTTTCCTCTACTCTATTGAAATGTAAAATATAATTGAACTATTTTTTTCTAAAAAGAATCCTGAGGGGCACTTCTGAACAGAAACCAGTCGGAAGACCCTGGGTAGGCGTTTTGTAGACAGTTAACTCTTTTGTTCTTCATGTGGTTTGCTCTGGAAACTCATTGCAAAGCTCCGGAGAATATAAGGGAGAACAAAATGTTAAAACGGTGCAAAGTCTCGGATCTGGCAAGGGGGCACTGATAGTAAATGAGGTACTATATGGATTGCGCATGGTTGGTGGTCTGTGCATGCCAGCATTTGCAATGCTTCAATGGTTCTTAGACAAAACCATCCGGTCCACAAAAACATGTGGTAAAAAGTCCAAATGAACAAACAAGTGATCACTGTTTATTAAATTACTATCTGAAAACTTTAAGGCAGAAAATATTCTTAAAGTATTCTGCCTTCAAGTTCTAGTACAATGATGCGTGGCTATAATTCTAATACTCAGGAGGCTAAGGCAGAGGAATTGCAATTTTAAGGCCAAAGGTTTAAAGATAGTAATGCCAGCTAGAAATGGAAATTTTTATTCTTAATTTCATTGTGGAAGAAAGAACAAAACTTCTCCTGGTTTTGACACGCAGCAACCGAGGGTTATCTAAAGTTCATCGTTACTGCTGCTGTGGTCATAAGAATGCTTCTGTTAGCTGAAAATGGGTAATTATGAACATCAGTTTTGGGGGGGAATCATTCACAATCCCAAACGTTCTAGTCACCTTTCTAAATATTTTTGCTTACCCAAGCCATTTACTCTAAAATAAAATAAAATAAAATAAAATAAAATAAAATAAAATAAACCAACTTTAAACTTAGGTTGCAAAAGCACATTTTAAACAGTAAAATGGACTAATAGCAACTTAGAAAATAAAATGCTTATTAAAACTATAGTGTTAATTATTTTTACCTTCCTCTTTACATAGCAGACAGCTCATAAATAATTGGAAAATTAAAGTTGTACTTTGGGTTAATTGATAAATGACAAGATGGTATATATCACGCAAAATCACGGGATATGTTGTGATTTCAGCACAATTGTTCCCAAAGGTACTATGCTCTGCTGTATATAGGCTGGGCTTTTGTACTGAACTGTCCCAGAGATTTTTCCTTCTGGACACACAATCTCTTCATGGATTAGGAAAGCTCAGGAGGGATCTTTTGTTTTTACAGGTCTCTGCTTGGCTGTTGTTTCACATGTGTTCTGTGCCAGATATTCCATGTTTGCAGCCAAACTGCTGACACACATGATGGCAGCCAGCTTAGGAACACAGGTAGGAGACAGACGGCCATTCTGATTCGTCATGAGATGCCCTTGTCTTCTCTTCTATGGTCCTTGAACTGAATGTCCATGAGTAACTTTTCTCAATTTAGCTGTTTGCTTTTATATTGGAGAAATGTGGAGAAGAAGGGAAGCATTCAAAAATGATAATATCAGGCTCAGAATGTGTATTTAAAAATGATTTGTTTTATTATTGAAGTTACAATGACCTTGTTTCTCCATTGCCTTTTTTCTGCCCAAACTTAGTTACATACTCCTTTGCTCTCTGTCAAATTCATGGCCTCTTTTTTTAAACCTATCTATATATGTAAATATATATAAAACTCTATATAGAGAGCATTTTGCTACTGTTATGAATTTTAATGTAAATATCTGATATGTATGATATCTGATAAAGTGCCATTCAACTCCAAAGGGTCATGACCCACATGTTGAGAACCACTCTTTTAGAAGAACAACAGTATTACGTTTTCCCCTAGGTCTGTGGCTTATCTAGTCCCAGGTTCTTGGCCACCTGGGCAGTGTGCCATTTAGAATGACTGATTTCTAGATTGGCGGCTGGTTATATGAATGAACTCAACTTTTATAAATCTTTCATTGCGCACTGATACTTAGCAAACTCGTGTGCTTTATTGAAGTACCAGAGGGGCTAAACTGGAAAACTATCTGGAACACTGGCATTCTGTTACATTTTTGTAGTTATAGTTGTTGCTCCAGGAATGACAGTGTCCTTTAGATTTCATAACATTTTTTTCAGAGAAAAATTAAGAGTTATATTCCTGGTTCTATTTTTAAAGAATGTACAGACTATAGAAATTAGCCCGTTTTCCAAAAGGAGGCTGCATCAACCTGACAGGTAATTTACATTACCCAGGAGCCGGTCATAACTGTCTGATCTTGTCTAGGCTTTTTGTATCTAACACAGTAAAGAACTTGCCTACTGTAATTAGAGTTTCCTTGGCTGTAGTCACCACCCATTTTGGTGGTATTTTGGCAGCAGCATTTATATAAGATTTAATTATAGTACCATATTATTATAGACCATTCTTAAGCATGCTAGCAGACAAATTTGCTCGTGTCTGGGGATGAGAAAGAAAGACCAGAATCTTATGTGTTAGAACATTGCCTACAGAGTCAAATTGGGCTTAATACCAATTTTGAAGAAAAAGATTAGTCAAGTGTATACATTTCCAGCATAATTTTAGAATGGGTAAAACAATATGGCATAAAAATCATGTAAGGAATGACTTGTGGCACAAAATAACTAAAAAATATGTTTTAATAGCTTATTTTACCCAAGGTAATGTTTTAGTTATTTCATGTTGGAAGTCATACAGTATAGAATTGGTGTAAGTTTCATAGAAGTACTGTTTTCTCAACATATTAGCCAGCTACTTGGAATTTTAGATATACTGTCTAACTTAAAGTGAATGTTTTTCTCAGTTATCTAGGCAAAAACTTTTAAATATTTATTTTATTTTTAGCTCCCAAAGACTGAAGTGGCAAGCATGGGGCCTGCATGGGTCTGCACCAGGGCCTCTGCATATGTGTTGTAGCTGCTAGCTTAGTGCTTTTTTGGGACTCCTAAGAGTGGGAGCAGGTATGCTCTGACTCTTGCCTGCTCTTGGGACTCTTGTTTTGCTTTTGGGTTGCCTTGTCTAGCCCTGACATGAGGGCTTTCATCTTGTCTAATTGTGTCTTGTTTGGTCATGTTTGGTTGTTGTCTCTTAGAGGCCTGCTCTTTTCTGAAGGGAAAGGGATGGGGAGAGGGAGTGGATCTGAGGGAGATGGGAGGTGAGGGGGAGAGAGATGGGAGGAGTAGACAGAGGGGAAACTGTGGTCTGGGAGTAAAATACTTATTTTATTCTGAATACTATGTGTGTATGTGGGGGAGATGTGCTCACAAACAAGGGTTCCAGCAGAGAGAAGAAGGTATTGCATTCTGTGGAACTGAATTCATTGGCTGTGGTGAGTCACCCAGCATGAGTGCTGGGAACAGAACTCAGATCCTCAGCAAGGGCAGCAAGTGCTCTGAACTGCTGATCTGTCTTTCCAGCTCCAAAATAAGAAATGGAGATGTCTCCAGAAACAACGGCTTCTACACATTCCAAATCCTGAAGCATTTGTAGTAAAGTTGTAGATTTGTATTATTGGGGTCATTACAAGTCCAGCCATGGGGCTCTTATTTTGGACCCTCTATCCTTGCAAAATAGACATCATTAGAGCTGAAATTAACTGGAGGAAAAAAGCAATTGTCCTTGCTAAAGGAATGAAATGTCTCTAGTTAGTTTTTCCAGGAGTTTTATTTGTGAATACTGGGTATACAGGCATTCCATGACCTTTCCTCTTCAGGACTTAGTTGATTGTGGTGTGTGTGTGTGTGTGTGTGTGTAACAGGGAGCAGGATCTCATGTAGCATGGCTACCTTGAACTTGTTATGTAGCTGAGGATGACCTTGAACTTCTGTTCTTTCTGCATCCACTTGTAGCATGCTGATGTTAAAGACTTGCATTTCCATACTGATTTATGCTTTGTTGGAATTTGAACCCAAGACCTTGGGCATGTTAGTCAAACCCGACCCTCTGAGACCTAGGTCTCATCCCTCTTGACCTTTTTGAAGTAGTACAGAGTCATGTATTTGTGAATCAGGCTGTCTGAAAAGTGTTCTCAAGTTTGGTTGTTTTCTAATTCTGGAAACATATAGAATATTGTATCATCAATTCACTACATATTTATTATATCCAGAAATGGAGGAAGATGCAAGCATCAGTAGATTGTTCTTGTATTGAAGTTTGAAGGGTAAGGAGGTGGGAGAAAGAGATATCAAAATATGATCAATATACATTTTGGGGAAAAATTAATTTAAAAAGTCAAATATTAATGATTCAAATCAAGTGGGTCATTCTCTTTGAGTTTAATTGACCATAATACGCCAGCAGGTGGCAGTAGAAGATTTTTTTCTCCCCCAAAAATCAAATCAGTACCAAATCAGTACCAAATCAGTACTACGGAGTTGGGGTTGGGTAAGAACTAAAGAATGCTTTCAAAGATTTCTTTGGTTGAGCTCAGAGAATTTGCAACATAGCAAATACACGTTTATGGGTGCCTGGCTTTGTCCTTTTGTCCCTTATATTTAAAATCAGAGTGAATTCATTTGTATGCGTGTGTAGGTTAATAGCAGACAGCTTCTATCTACCTGTTCTTGGAAATGCCTTGCTGCTCCCGCCAGTCCTTTAAAATACAGGGACACAGAATTATTTTCCATCATTACATTTATGCTAATAGCAATGTGCCCACTACTGATATAGAAATTTGTGTTTCTTGGGATATCATAGAACTTCTGAGATACGGTTTATATTTTTAGTAGTTTATCAAAAGTGATGTATTTTTCTCCAGTGTCAAGTTGTATTTTCTCATTTATCTACAAGAAAATGATAAAATGGCAAGAAGGTGTGGGAGCACCCATTTCCAGGGTGATGGGAAACAGAGCCAACCGACTTTCATGGCGCTGGCAGATATTCCTGGGAAAAAACATCAAGTTCTATCTTTGGAACATTTATCTTACAATCACTTTGCCCTGTGTGTACCGTGAGCAGGCTTGTGAGCGGCAGGGACAAAGGGCACCTTTGCTGCTCAGGGCTTTCAGTTCCAGGGGTTCTATCGGGAAAAGCAACTCCCTAAATCTAAAAAAAGAACAGAAAGATAACACTGTGTTTACTCAGATTAATAAAACCTGCCAACGGGGAAACATTTGATTTCTCTGTTTCTTTTTGTCTGTTGGCTTTTCACCTTGTCTTCTGAAGCGGAATAACAAATCTGTCTGTAGAACCTTTATGTGAGTGGATGCCGTTCCAAGTCCCATTGAGCCTCTATATGGATTGACACTGGCCAATGGCATGAGCTTAGACGATGAAATACTTCAGTGGTTTTTGTTTTATTTATTTTTTTTGTCAGCCGTTGGTTGTGCATGGATACTAGATTTGCCTCTCTTCTCCCATGAAGACAAAAGAGGATTCTTGTTAATTCTGAGCACTGTTATGTAGAGATCCGCAACAGTTGAGCTGCTTCTTATTTTGCAACACTTAGGAAGGTCATTGGACAATGTCTCCTTCCCAGGCAGGATCCAGATTGTGCACAACTGCTAAAAGGCTTTCCCCTTGAATCTGAGCTTTCTGGTGTTTTACCTCTGAGTACCTAACATCTTTGCAAGTTTCTGAGGGTCACTGACTGCATCTCTAAAGCCAAAGCCATGTGATCCAAGAGCAGTGGTTTCTTTTGGTAGGACGGGGCCTAATTTTTCCAAGCAACTTGACCTGTTGTGTTGAAACTGTTACTGAAAAAAAAGATCATGCAATTACTGCCCTAAATGCTATATCTAACTAGGAACTCTGTCTGTCTACCAATTGTATGTATGCTTGTATGTATATGTATTTATGTATGTATATAATCTATCTGTCTATAATCTATCTATCTATTTATCTATCTATCATCTATCTACCTATGTATTTATCATCTATCTATGTATCTATGTATCTATCATCTATCTATCTATCTATCTGTCTATCTATCTATCTATCTATCTATCTATCTATCTATCTATCATCTATCTGTCTATCATCTATCTATCTGTCTGTCTGTCTGTCTGTCTGTCTGTCTATCATCTCTAGCATGATAATCATCATTTGGCTGTCTGGCTGTTTGCTATCTGTCTGTCTGTCAGTTGTAAGAAGAGCTGATTTTCCCTTAGTTAGAACTTTTTGCTACTCACTTATTATAATCTGACTTTTGTTGTCTTTACTTTTGCCACTAAAAAGAAAAGAAAGTTTTAAGAGATACTAGAATAAAAACTAGATTTTGCTTTGAAGACTGGGATCCTTTGTGGTTTTTCGAGACGAGACAGGGTTTCTCTGTGTATCTCTGGCTATCCTGGAGCTCACTCTGTGGACCAGGCTGACTTTGCACTCACAGAGATCCACCTGCCTTTGCCTCCCTGAGTGCTGGGATTAAAGGTGTGCACCACCACCGCCCAACTGGGAAGTTAAACTGTACCAAATAATTTACATGGGTTCTGCTTGCATGACCAGTGTTTTAACTGCTGAGCCACCCCTCCAGCTACTCATGTTACTTTTTTGTCTTTTAAGTGATCCATAACTTTTGTTCATATTTGTGGGGACGGTGTGAGTCAGTGCATGCCCATAGTGTGTAATAATTAGGAGATGGGTGTGAGTCCCTCTGCATATAATTTCTGTGTGGGGCTCTTCAGACTCGTCTTTATTAGTCTGAAATGTGTAGCAGAGTGTCGCAGGCTATCATTACTCTATGATGCTCTATGTCACCAGAGTTGACCCCTCTCGTTTTCCTGCACCTTGGCGCCTTCCTGCACCTTGGCGCCTTCCTGCACCTTGGCGCCTTCCTGCACCTTGGCGCCTTCCTGCACCTTGGCGCCTTCCTGCACCTTGGCGCCTTCCTGCACCTTGGCACCTTCCTGCACTTTGGTACTTTCCTGCACCTTGGCACCTTCCTGCACTTTGGTACTTTCCTGCACCTTGGCATCTGTTATCTAGCCTCTCCTTAGTTTTCCTTTTCTACCCTCTCAGTTTCTTGTGACCATGCTTCTGTTTTCTGCTTTTGTTCTGTTTTCTTTTTTAGGTCCCCCCCCCCCCCCCCCGTTTTCTTTTGGTTTCTTTTCCTTCCGAGACTAAAACAGACTTTTCTATGCAAGCTTATATGAGACACACATGAAGTTTTGATTTGGTCTTTTCTTGTAAAATTTCACACTTAGAGGAATTTACTAGCTCTTTGCTATAATAAACGACTAAGCTAAGTATGATGGCTTACACATGTAACCTCAGTATTCTAAGAGCTGAGTCAGGAGGATTCCTGCAAGGTTGGGTCCAGCCTATTGCTTTTATTATTAGGTTGGGCCGTAATATAAGACTCTGCTGTATGCAACAAACAGTATTAGAAAGTTGAAACCAGTTACTTTTTCCAGATTCTTCCTTCATTTTGAACAGCTGGACTGCATCCACCTTTTTATACAAACATTTCCAGAGATATTTAACTGTATTTTTTCTTCATATAAGGGTTGGCTTAATAGACACGACTAGATAGGGAAGCATGCTTAAGTTGGATATATCATGGTCATTATCCCTTAACCTAGCTATATGCAATTCATCTGCTTGACAGAAAGATCATCACACGCACATTTAACAATCCAGTAGTAAAATTAAAACAAGAGAAATTGGGAGGCCAATGACTTCCTCGGAGGTGCTCTGTCCAAGGCTGCATAGGGTAAGAAGAAATGGCCTCACTGTGTACAGTGTCTGCAGTGGAGTGGAGCCCAGCCTGGATGCTGACGTGTGCATTTGATTTGGAGGCAGAATATGGCACAGTGTAGGTAGGAAGAGAGTAACCATAAAAGTATGGCTGTGTAGTGAGCCTGGTGAGCATCCCTTGGGTAGGATCACAGATGCCTGCTGAGAAATAGGGAAGTCAGAAGGTGGGAGAATTCCATGCTCTGTGAGATCTGTGTGGAGCTAGGGTCTCCACTGGTGTCACCATGAAAAAGTCCTGTTTTGTGGAGCAGCGCCATAGTGAGGGTTTGAATGAAAGCTGATTAAGACAGATAAAAGGCTAGCGCTGGTTGAACTAGCTTTAAAAGGCCCCAAGGGGGAAACTTGCTGTTATCTGCTGTGATTGGTTGGAAACTTAGACAATAATGATGGAAATCAAAATTCAAAGAATAAAAACTGATAGAAATGACATTGTTTTGCATTGCGGAAGTTTTGATTTTGTTTCTCTTTTAAACAAATAACAAGAATAGACTGCAGATTTTATCTTATTTAATAAACATTAATATAATAATCACTAAATATTATATAAGGTAAGGATATGCGATAGGTATAGTATATTGCTATCTATCAGATGGAAAAGTGGCATCATACAGTTTACTACAGAACCAGCACAGCCTCCAGTCGATGCTGTGACCACTCTGCAATGCTGCCTCACAAGAGAAGTTCATCTAACGTATCACTGAAGGTGGAGGCTCCTAAGGTATACATGGAGCGGCCGTTTCCTTGAGGTGGGCATGGAGCGGCCGTTTCCTTGAGGTGGGCATGGAGCGGTCATTTTCTTTGGCTTCGCTGAAAGGTTCTGATGTGGGAATGAGCACAGTTTGGAGTTTGGGGGTTTTAATGTTTCTATAGTTACATTCATGATAAAGAAGCTATTTCCTGGATTGATGTCTTGATGCTGTAAAGCAAATCCTATGAGGAGTCTTTGGGATAAAGAATGCCTTTTGTGGTTATTGCCTCCCAGGACCTCGAGGTGTTAATTATCCCTACATCACACATTGGAAAGCAAGGCTTGGAAAGACTTCATTTCCTGCCTAGAACATCCTAAGAATGTTAAAGAAAAGGGGATTTCCATGGAAGTCCGGGTAGTTAGGAAACCCAGATTTTATATGCCATGTTGTATGGAGTAAGGAAGGCTGCTTACAGATAATTAGAATATAAAGACCACTTTAAAATCAAGAAAGGAAATGATTGATCTTCCGTGGGAGATTATTTCTCAAGTTCAACAAGAACCAAGTCCCTGGGAACCTGTGGAAAACATGATGGGAAGTAGGAAAGATTAAAGAGACTGAAGAGACCAACACTCCAAACATGGGAGAAATCTGACTGCGGGTGGGGGCTGCTCCGGAGGAGAGACAAGCAACTGCTCCTCCTCATCTGCCTCCTTGTCCTCCTCCTCGTCATCCTCCTCCTCGTCCTCCTTCTCCTCATCCTCGTCCTCCTCCTCCTCATCTTCCTCCTCCTCCTCCTCCTCCTCGTCTTCCTCGTCCTCGTCCTCCTCCTCCTCGTCTTCCTCCTCGTCTTCCTCCTCCTCCTCATCTTCCTCCTCCTCGTCCTCCTCCTCCTCGTCTTCCTCCTCCTCGTCCTCCTCCTCCTCGTCTTCCTCCTCCTCGTCTTCCTCCTCCTCGTCCTCCTCCTCCTCATCCTCCTCCTCGTCTTCCTCGTCCTCCTCCTCATCCTCCTCCTCCTCGCCTTCCTCCTCCCCCTCCTTCTCCCCTAGAGGCTTTGCTCTAAGAAGCTCTTTGAGGAAAACTAGCCCCTCCATCTGCCACCAGGAGATAGCTCCATGCTTCCTTGATAATAATTTCTAGACAAGACACGACCTGTAGCAGCTTCATGAAAGAGTTATAGAAATTAGTAACTTTCTCTTCACTCCAGCATTTTACTCATACAATTTTATCACTTTAATTTTTTAACAACAACAAAAAAAATGATAACAAAAAGATCACTCCCTATGCGTGTGCCAAGCCTCTAATTCCATCGTAGCTCGGGTGGAATGTAAGCTGTAGTACTTGCCCTGGTTCTCAAATCTGAATTTCTGTGATTGTGGTCGATGTCATGGCGCATGTCTGCGATTTTATTACTCGTGATGCAGAGGCAGGGGGATCTCTAGTTGAGTGTAGCCTGAGCTGCATATTGACACCCTGACCTGAAAAGACAAAAACAAGAACACATTTTTATAAAACTCCAACATTTTTGCTAATATTATTCATTAATATTTTATACAACTTTTATAACAAAAACACTGTATAGTGTGCTTTGGGAAGTTAGGATCTTTCAAGTCAAAAATGATATCAACTTGAATATTGGTAAAAGTATCATTTTCAAGAAGGAAATATATACACACTGTATTTATCTTGAGTGTTTCTTTTCCACATCAAGTCTTTCTGAGAATGTTTCAATAACTAAATCCAGTTCACTTTTTTCAACAAGCTTTGAAAGCTCAGCTCACAGAGACTGTTCTCACTAAATTGAAAACAAGTGGACACCGAAGGTATAAAAATAGTCCCATGGCCACACTATTGGGAAATCCAAACTTTCCCAAGTGCCGAGAGAGCAAAGCAACAGAAAGCGTGAGTAATAATCCAAATGAGGCTATGGTGACATTATCATGTTTGAAACATGGCTTTTGTTACTAGGAAAATTTGTGAGGCAAATCCAGACTTTACCAGAAAATACCAGTTTGGAATCTTCTATTACAGCCTCAGAAACATAAACTATCCTTGACTTTTAAAAGACTTCTTTTGATGTCTCTAACAAGACTCGAAAAAAAATGTTTTGTGAACTTTTAATGATAGCTTTAAAGGACTTTAAATAACAAATATGCAAGCATCTGGGTTCTGGAATTAGGAGGACACATGAGTAACATCCCTAAATTGAAAAACAATCATTGGCAAAATAGTGAGAAAGCCCATCTTGCAGAGCCATTAGGGAGACATAAATGAGATCTCAGAATGGCTGAATGGCAGTAGATGGGCAGGGATTGACTGCTGTGCCACTGACACTCGGTGGCCTTTGGAAAGCCCCTGCACCCTGGCACCCAGAGGCTCTGTGTGTCCCCCTTGGGAGCTAGAGCCTGTGCCTCTCTACTTGATGCTTTCTTTAATCAGATGCAGCAGTTGTGACAGCTTCGTAGGCATGTCCCTTCTTCCCTCCCTTAATACCTCGTTCTAGCAAGCTTGTTCCCAGCACTCTTGTCATGCTGCCCACGAGGCCTTCTTGTTGATCCCCATTGCGTATAATTAGACATTACTACCGGTTTTGTTATCTTTTTCAAATAAGCTATTTCCTCCTAATCAGAACACCTTTCGTGTGTTTGTGTCCTTATCGCTGGTGTTGAGTTCTTGAACATTTCAAATGGGTTGGGTTTGTTAATTAGTCCATTATATTAAACGATGCATGTGTATGTACTGATATGTGGAGTGGGTTTGTGTATGTAGCTACACATTTGAAAGTTGAAATAAACATATATTGTTAAAATCCAGAGGCATACATTTAAACATTTGGTGTTGTTGAAAACGATGAAAAACACTTAATATATGTAATTCCACGTAATATTTAGTGTACTCTGTGAGACAAAGTCCAGTGGGGATTTGTTTTGTCCACTTCCACAGAGGAGTTACAGGTTTTTATAATTAATTATTTGCTGTACTGTGCCTGTAACCAACCGTCCTTTTATTTGATAGGATCTGGCTCTCTTTTGTGGCTTTTCAATCAGTAGCCCTTACACTACTCGACTCTAGAATTCCATTTTGCAAGCCCCAGGAAGCTGGAGAATCCTGACTTACTTGCTCTACCAAGAGAGAGTCCTGTGTTTAGTTGGCTATTATCTAGTGGGACTTTAAGCTCCTGAGGGAAGAGACTACTCCTTTGTATATTACGTACTATGCCAAAAGGTGAAAACCAAAATAACAAGTCATAAAAATAAAACAGCTTTTCCTATAGGCCTGCCACTCTGGCTGAGTCCAAGCATGCCATCTCCCAGGAACATACACTCGGTGTTCTGCCAGAAGGGAGGCTCTTGGTTTCAGGCACCATGTTTTGGTTTTAAGAGTGGATATGGTTGCCAAACTGAAACATTTGTAGGTTACATGTCAACAATCAAGAGGGATTTGAGCCAAACGTCCTCTGCAGATGAGAGTATATGCAAACGATCTTGGGGTTTCAGCTTGCGAAGGAAGAAATATTATGGTCGTGCTGTCTTCCGTTTGTTCTCATGCCCCCCTCGACAGAGCTGAGTGGAAGGGAACATTGGAGGATGGGTTTCTCAATTGTTACCTATGCCTAATGCTTTCAGAATATTAATTTCTTTTAAAAGCACATATCGGAAGAGTTTAAGCATATTGGAGAACCGAATGAACTTTCTTTGTCTTTAGAGAGTATGGTGTAGTCCCATCTGTTTCTCTCAGTCCCCACCATTTCAGATTCATCTAGCTTGTCTCCTTTTAGAATAGCCTCCAAACCCTTCCCCGTGTTTACATTCTGACCTCTCTTCTTCTGTCTTTCCTCCCTATCCTTTTCTTCCTGCTCCTCTGTGTGTCTGGGGTGTGTGTGTGTGTGTGTGTGTGTGTGTGTGTGTATAAACCTATGGAGACTGTTAACATTCCCTGTCTTATTTTTGAAACAGGGTCTCTCACTGAACCGGAAGCACACCAATTCCACCAGGCTACTTGCCTAGAGAGCTCCTGGAATCCTGTCTCTGCCTCACAGAGCTTAAAGGTGGTTTCTGAGGTTCACACACAGTGCAAGCACACTCCTGACTGATTCCTCTTAGCTCCTCTGGATTCCATCTTTGTAGACCTTTTCCTTCTCAACATCTGGAGGGATCTCTTTAAAGACAAAATCAGCTTCAATCATTGTCTCCTCAAAACTCTCCTGTGGCCTCCTATTGCACATGACAGAGGAACCTCTCTCCAGCTTCCGGCCCCATTAGGGGCAGTTGGTGCCTTTTCTGGAATCACACTTTTACCCAGTTCCATCTTGCCCAGGTCCCAGAAAGGGATGAGTCCCAGTTTCTGAGTTGTCCCTGACCCACACAGTCACCTTGTTGTTAACTTCAGTCATAGCATTATTAAGGTCTGGTTCATCCTGTTCCTGTGTTGAATTCCGTGTTCCTTCCTTTCCAGTTTCTGCCTCACATTATCAACTCCACTAGATCAAAAGTTGCTTGCCCTTTTTCGCTGCTGTTTCTAATGTCCACAAAAAAGCGTTCTGGCACATAATAAACTTTCAGATTGGCTGGTGAAATAAATGAGAAGAACAGTGAAGTTAAAGCATGTTGCAGACTTGTCCGTCAGAATAGACTTCAACAATCTAACCTCTCCTATCACCATTGTCTCAAGAACACCCATACTTCCTCTGCTCCCAATTCTTTAAAAGGGCAAATTAGAACAACAGCTTTAAAATAGAAATTATTCCTACTCTTAAATGGAGTTCTGTAATCTACATTTAATGAACAAGTTGTATTACATATCTTTAAGTTAAATGTATTTAATCCAAAATTAGTTTACCAGAAAGAAAAAGTTCATACGTCAAGCCAAGGCCCATGCATCTCTAATCTGACTATTGAAGATATTAATTGTACTTTGTAACTTTTTTTCATGTTAAAACACATTCTAAATTCTGAAGATCTAAATCCAGAATAACACTGCTGTTCTTTCAGGCTCTCTTGTAGGGTTCTGCCCCATCCTGAAGCCCATAGGAGTAGGTAGCAGAGGCACAGGCCCATGGCAGGGTGGGGAATGGTGAGCTGGAGGGAATGCAGCTCACCCTGAAACCAGCTTCTTGGGTTCAGGTGGATGCTGCTACAGGTGGCTCAAGTAGCGCCTGTTGATATTTCTGAAGCGCAGTGACATAGACTATGCATAGAAATTTTGTTCTTAACGCATCTTTAACAATTCCTTATCTGTGGCCAAGGTTTGAGATGAGAGAACGACCTTGGCAGCATATAGAAGACATTTTCCAATAATTTTCCTATATTCCATAGCAATGAAAATTGTGTGTGAAGAATAGACATTCATGATGAATGTTAATTACCTATGTATAATAGGTGATTCTGATAACTAACAAATGTATGTCACTCCAAAGTAATTAACATAGGACATTAAAGTAAGGAAGTAAGGAATTAGTGGTAGATTAGAATTTGGGCTGAGTATCCCAATATATATCCCAACATATATCATGAGCAATCCTGTTACATTGTTGTCATTTTATCTTTGTGAATTTCTTGATTTATTGTGTCTAATGTCACTTTCTAAAGTCTTTTAGCCCATGAGTATCTGAAAGCTTTCTTTAAAAAGCTGTGTTAATGATATAATATAACAATCATAACTTTCTACTACCCATCCAAAAATATTTAAAAATTTAAGAAGTAAAATTTTATCCCTTGGAAGTTCACAAAAACTGGAAGTGTTGAGTCTTTTTGCCACTTTGAATTTGCCAAGGGAAATGATCAATAAATAATTCATTTTGGAAGGGCAGCAAAATATTAGCTATTACCTAAGTTTAGTTGTACAGGCGCTAATAGCACAGAATCCTCACTCTGTAGAGGGTCAGTGCTGCGGCGATTGACCTCAGGAAGTCAGACTAGCCAACTGGGGGAGTTTTGATCTGGGTTTTGCAATCATCAGCGCCCCCCCCCCACACACCAATACTCATAAGACTCCAATAGGAATGTCCTTTTTTCCTAGGTGAGGAGTGGGGCTTAGGATAATTTTGATAAAGATGAGAATACTTAAGCTATAATGAAAGCTGAGGATGAGCTGCCTTCATCTGGTAGACTCTACAACTAAAATGCAGCCATTAGTAAAGGCAGAGGTACACGGTGTATCTGGGTAGGATCAGTGATGCAGAGGAATTGTTTTATCCTGGGTTATCTTTGGTCTGCAAGGGCTCGCTGATTCTACTGGTTAAGAGTTGCTGCTGGAGGGATCTACTTCTCGTGCAGACTTGGAAGTGGTGCTCAATACTTCCACACCCAAGCACAGCTGACTTAGGAAAAGTAACAAAAAGTAGGAGGCCTTCCAAGTATTCCTGGTGAGAGTTTGAGCCCCACTGATACGTATGTGTGTCTAAAAAGCACTTCTCTTAGAAACATAATAACTGATCTAAAAAGCCCAAAGTGCCCATCTTCTAATACTTCTGGAAGCTTTTCTATTAGGTATGAGTAAGATGACAGGGGTTTCTGTTTTTTCTTTTAATTTTTGGTCCTTTATTGTTCTACTGAGTTAACATCTATTAGAAATTAAGCATTTACTATACATTGAGCTAGATTTATCTATTTAAATAGTAATGTCTTACACAATCTTAAAAAATTCTTTGTTATTATTTACAGTGAAGAAACAGGAAGCAATCAGGTATAAACTAAATATTTTTAAATTCTACTTCAAATTTATTCTACCAAGATCATGCATCAAGGACTCACAGAAACATAATACATGTATTTTTGTAGAGACAATGAAAAAAAGAGGCCATGAATTTGAAAGAGAACAAGGAGTAGAATATGAAAAGTATTGGAAGGAAGGAAAAGTAAAAGAAATTATTTTTTTAATATGTATTTAACAAAAAATAAATAAAAGACCCACAAATGCTTAATCTGTACAACTTTTACTTTTTGTAATATTTAAAAGTCCATAAAATAATAATTAAAAATTACTTTTATATGTCCTTTATTATATAAGCCCTAGTAAATAATTTCAGGTAGAAATACAATGAAATTGTAAAAACAAAAACAAAAACAAAAACAAAAACCAAAAAAACAAAAAATACCTAACTGTGGACAATGTATCCTGTGTATATTTTCAATGGGACTACGCTGTCAGCTCACCATTAATTCATATTCTTGAGGTAAAGACAGCATTCACAGCACACAAAAATATAGTAAAATAACACAGGAAGATATTTGTGTTGTTGTTTAAGCTTTACCATGTGCCCTTCTTTTCTCTAAGTTATTAATAGGCTTGAGAAAAATAATATAAGCAGTTGGTCCTAAATAGAAGCAAGTTTGAGGGAACAGACTTCCGTCGGAGCCGGCTGCTGTTTTGGAGAGGGGAAGCTGGAGTCAGATAGTTTTGTGAGAAACTGGGAAAGAGGAAGCAATTCGGCCTCGCAATCACTGCTGATATTTGATTTACTCTTTTTGGAGTTTACAAGTGGCTGCCAAGTTGCGTCTAATGCCTGCTGCGTAATCCTTGGAGGCCTCCCCCCAGGCTGGTGTGTGCGTCAGTGGTGACCATGAGAGAGGAAGCAACTTAGAAAAGATTGTTTACTACTTCGTTTAACATGGAATTCAAAGACTAAAATAAGCAGTTCAGGGCAACATTTGGAAAGCTGGTTTTTGTTATTGTTATTGTTTGTTTGTTTTTTTTTTCAGAAGAAATTCATGACTCCCCCAGAGAGACAGCAAGCACACAATTCCAAATGTTAATTAGAATGCCATTCTAAGCAGCGTTTTTTTTAATGACTTCTTTGGAGGTCACTAGAAGGCAGAGGCATGCTTTTAAAATGACTTCCATCTTCACCGTCATTTGTAAACCCCATGTGAGATTAAACAAACAGACAGACTAACCAAAAATTACCTCAGTGCTCATGGTCACTTTATGAGTTCCATGTGAGAGTAGACCAACAGACTGGTTCCAGCCCAGTCATGATGGCGTCCTCCAGAGCACAGTGATCTCAGGAGTAGGAAGGAGATTGCACGAAGCAGAGGTAAACAGAGGGTGCACGGAAAAAGCTGCTGAGAGTCCTGTGGCCTTGCAGTCTTCGTTGCTGGGTACTTACTCATTTTCCCAGTTAACGGGTTATAATTTCCTTGAGGGTAGAGACTCTCCATAGTTGTTAAGTCTCTTCCGGTTGATAGACTGGAACAAATGAGAGGGGAAAGCATTGAGCAGCTGTGAGCGACTCTTTCCCTGGGGTAAGCCTACTTCAGCTGCTAAGTGGAAACTGGCCTGGGGAAGGTGTTGGGGAAATAAGGTCACCGGCCAAGCAGTGTATGGAATGGGGCTTTTGTTGGCTTCTTCTCTCTTGCATGCAGAAGGGAGTCACGGGAACGCCCACCAGCACAGCTGGTTGAAGGCTCAGCCCCATTTCCACAGCTCTCTTTACAACAAGAGTGGATTCCCAGACACCCACTTAACCCCATTGTTCCGAAGTAGTTTGAGAAACACAGGACAGGAAGGCCTCCAGCATCACACATAAACCCACCCGTCATATACACTCTAGAAGCAATCATCTGTGTGCTTTGAAGACAAAGAAAGACTCAGTAAACAACGAGCATTCTAAGTTTTTAAGCTGCAAAAGAAAAGTGCAAAGCTCACCGGGCCTCAGCTTTAGATACAGAACTGCAGGCAACTAAGGAATCGTGAGAGTAGGAAAATGGTGGCCCAGGGAGGAGCCAGTTGGTTACCCAGTACTTAGTGGCCAGCCCTGAACACATACGCACAAGTAACACTATGCAGATTGAGGAAGTTGTATTTATGTGTTTACGAATGCACACATATATATGTAACAACTATTAAAAAAAAGAGGATATGAATATCAATGAGAGTAAAGGGTACATGGAAGGGGCTAGAGAGAAGAAAGGAAAGAAGGCCAATTATGTAGTTATTATGTCAAGAAATTATTAAAAACATAAAACAGATGGCATTTACTATAGGAACAAAATATAAGTTATTTTATTAGTTTAGGTTTAGTTATTTTTGACTTTAAATGTGCAAGTTAAAGCTATTTATTATGGGACTGTATTCCTCTCATCACAAGATAAGCAGCTTTTCCCCATTTCCATCTGAGTTTTTACATTTTTAGTTTTCTTCATTATGCTGTTCTCTTAATTGTTTTTATTTTATCTTTCATTTTCCCAAAGGACCAATAGCATCTATTCAATTTTAAATTTTAATTTTATTAGAGTGAATTATTTTAAGATGTTTAAGCCCCTTGAGTCCCCAAACATCATCATTTGGGATTTATAAAGTTTAGAGAATATTCAGTACACCCCAGAGTGGAACACTGTGGCTGATGCCATCCTCTTTACTGAGATCATTGGGGGGAAACTTGGAAGGGCAGGTTTAGATTGGCCCAGAAGGCTGGGAAAGCTTGACTTGCAAGCTGAGATCTTCCTTTCTGAGCATTGAAAGTTTTGGTCAGGGAAGTGACCTGACCACAAGGTTCACTGTGTAATCGCATCTCAGCTTTGCTTCTCTGATCATTCAAGAGCTGCTCACTCAGAACAGTTTCCTAATGATAGCTACCACCTCAACGTGTCACTGTTTCCCGTAATGCCAGTAAGGTGCTAAGAAAATGGGTCATCTCCAGTTGCTCCTGTCTGATTAGCCTCTTCCTTTGTAAGTCAGCCAGCAATGCACAATAGACTAACCTTAGAAACGACCTTTCCTGTTCAGTCCATATCTGACCAGGAGATGCTCTGTGTTCGGGACTTCTCATGGCCTCTGCCTTTTGAGGAAATACTCCATCCTCTCAATGATGCAACTTTATTTTCACAACTAGACTCTTTCAACTACACTATAAAAAACATTTGAGCAGGATCATTGTGTGGCATCTTCTCTTGATAATTGGTGGAGCAGTCTGCATTGCTTACATCCTACCTTGTGTCCGAAGCTGCTGGATCCTACCTGTACAATTCTGGAAAATAAATTAAATGATGAGTTCCAGGAAGGACTTACATTTGCTTGTTATTTCTGGTTTAATCAAATTAAAAGGGAAGAATCAAAAAAGAACAGCAACGCCAACTTGTCTAGTGTTACTGGAAATTATGACCCTGCTAGTTTGACATTTTTTATTAAAGGTTTTAATTATCCAGCTGTTAATGATATTAGTTAAGTGCTCATTAAATGTGTTACCTTTTAATAGGCTTGCCTGATCAAAAACTTTTGTTAAAAGTCTTAGGAAAGTTTTTTTTGTTTTGTTTTGTTTAGAGTTTTTTTTTTTTTAAATGTTGTGTTTTTCCACTACTTCATGAGAGGTGGATTCAGGCCATGCGATTGCAAGGAAAGGTGGAGAGTGAATAAGAAATTTATAGGATTTAGAATTTATTCCAAGGTATGGATGTAGAGTGATTACGGATATGAAAGAAGAGGCAAGAAGCATAGACTGGCATGGGCAGGGACAGCTTTTCTTTTTTAACATTTGAAGGTATGCCAACTTTTACACTAAGGAATAAAGCAAGAAAATCATGAAGCTCCTGTGTTCAGGAAAGCTCCTCGTAGGTGTAGTGGACACCGTTCACATTACTGTGCTCTCTGACCATCAGGCCGTTGCTTATGAACCTTGAGGTCAAATTTGATACTTTTGCCCGCAAATCTTCTTCATCTATGTCTTGTATCTTTCTCATTGTCTTTGAATGAGAGAGGAAATAAATGTCATTGACTATGCTGTTTAAAGAAATAGGGATTGTGGTTTTATAAGAGTTTCACAGAGATGAACATGAGTAACTTGGCCAATTTCTGATTTAAATCTAAGCCTCATTCCGATCACTGCTAAGCTGACTTTTGCACTGTGCACATACCTTTACACTTCTCACTGGGGACTCTGTGACAGGTCCCACTTTGACATTTGGAGAAGGCTATTGTTCCAGTTGGTGAAGCTGCATCTGTGCTTAGATGGAGGTTCCCGGTGTCAGCATATCATATCTATAAAATGAATGCCTGTTGTTTTTCTAAAGGATGTGGAAGATGAGAAACAACATCAAGAAATGAAATATAAAACTAATAAATCATTTTTAACATGAACATTCTTGTTTTTTAAGGTGCTACTCTCAGTTGGGTCATTAAATGATGTAGGATCCCTCTGTTTAACCCTTCGCATGTTTAATACACATTCTCAGTATCGTGTGAAATGTTGAAAAGATGTGCTAGTGACGTCCACCCTGTGCCTGTGGCAATCAACTGCCTTGCCCTCACTCCAGCTGCTCTTTGGAGGTGTTTTGATGATAACTATTTTCTTTGCATGCTGTCTCATGTTGTTCGTTTGTTTGTTTCAAACTAAACATCAAATTTCAACTTTTGGTTAAAACTTTACCCTGTGAAGTCATTGTATTTTGTTCCTGAGCTCCAAACACACAGCAAATTATCATCTTGTTTAAGGTGACCAGTTGTCCCCATCTGTCAGTGTCTGTCCTGCTTAAAAGGACAGACCTCGATCCTGTAGTTATATCCTGGTCAACCACTTACTTTGGGGATACTTGGGACCACTGAAGATCTTAATTACTATTTCCTCTATTTTCACGATAATCAATGCTGCTTAGCCTGTGGTAATTTCTGTTGTCCAGTGCTTTAAGCGATTTATTCCAGCTCTATGTGTTGCGTTTGGCCCATAGAGGTGGTATGTGTAGCCTCATAGTATTTCTCAAAAAAATGAAGATGAGTGCTTGTAATGGACCTCCGAGCCCAGTGTTCCTTATGTTCAGCTCCTCCACATTTATGTTAGTTTATGTTATTTATGTTAATTGCTTTATACCTAGCTGTCCTTGATTTGTAGCCCCATATGCAAGGACTACTTCTAGCTCTGTTTAATGAAGAAAATATTTGGCTCTGTACAGACTTTTCACAAGGGAAACTCGTGGATGTACTTGCTCAAGATTTCTTTCAGCTATTATGTAATATGCAGTCAGCTTTCTGTACAGTTTACAATCTCTTGGCAGGCTGTTTCAAAGTTTGCCTGCTCCTGGGTGATTAAGGCAGACTTCTTAAGCTGCTCTTGGGACTTCACAAATGAAACAGATAGCAATCTGCATGGTGTTGTTTCAAGATTACAAACATTATCTTCCCCATCCTTAGTAGATCTCCATGGAGACAGAAGGGTAATTTAATGATAGACAACCTCCTTCAAATTAAAAGTTTCTCACCGCAGAAGCTTTTGTTGAAATTTTGAATCTGTGGGAAATGGTAAACCATATTTGTGTAATGGTTTGATGTGTCACCTGGCTTTGACACAAGCCTGGGCAAAGAGTAGGGGGTTCGAGAGGAGACTGAAGCTGGAGTTTTGACACAAAATGACACTGGATGGTGTCACCTTAAGAGGTTACAATGGTTTGGAGACCTGCTGGGAAGGATTTGGTGACAGAAGTTAAGGTTGAAAGAAGACTGAGGTGCATCTGCCTCATATATATTTTCTTTTCTTGTCTCATGGTTTAAGATGCTCCTAAGTCGTGGGGTCCTGCGGCTTTCCTTTCAGCATGAAGGAGAAAGGGAGCTGGGTTCCTTCTTCCATGCTCACAGCAGCCTTGAAGTGGGATCATCGGGATCCCATCAAATGCAGCACATGTGATGCTCGTCTCAGCACCCTCTTTAGGGTTTGTGCAGCAGCATAAGAAACTGTGCTTAAGATGCTGCAGCTAAAGCTATTCACTTTTTGCTCATAGTGATAAGGCACAAAACTAAACGGCCATAAACAAATGCATTTCAATAATCTAGAGTCATGCTCTTTGGCACCGGTTTATAAGAACTTGCTTCACGGAAATCAAAGCAGAATTTTACTAGCAATGCCTAATTGTCAGATGTCTTTTCTTTTCCTCTTTGAAGCTGCTGCAGAAAATGCACAGATTATTCTCACCAGGTTGGTATCGGCTGCAATCCCCAGTTTTTGCTGGTCAGCTACTAACTGCTACAATTTTCTCATCTTGCCTGAGCTTGCTTTTGTTCCTGACCATATCAGGATTCAACCAATGGGATAAGTCTCATCTTGAGAGTTTAATAAAAAATGCATTTACTAGTCGCCACGAAAAACGTATTGAATCAGAATCTTCTCAGGAAATGTTTCTACAAACAGAATTTATAGGGACATTTCGCCACATTGTCTCCATAGATGATCTCATGATTAGCCATAGCTTTAAGCTTTAACTGTTTTTCTATGCTCCATGACTTGCAAATTTATAGCTTTACTGCCGTTCCCTCTTTGAAGCTCTGGCCCTGTATATCTTCTTGCTTTCTGATAACTCCTCTTGGATGTATGACAGGTGACTCCATCTCAACATGTCCTAACTGTGCACTTGATATTCCCTTGAAATCCATCTCCTGCAAAGTCTCTATCTCATCTGTCCATCATTGGGACCATCATTCACAGAGTGTCTTAGGCTTTATTGATTCCTTCTTCTGTGCATGCCCAACCTACTAACAATACATATCTGATTTTTGAAAGTCTTGTTGGTTCCACCTCTAGATTATGCCATGACTCCATTCTCTTCTTTCTAGCTCCGCCCCCTTCTGTCTACATGGCAACACACCATAGATAACTTCTGAAGCAGGCTTCTGGTTAACCTTATTTGTTTTCTTTCTCCCTATTGATTAAATATGTATTTAGAAACTTTTGTCATCTTCAAAAATGTCATGCACATCCTCCATTTAAACATTTTGTTCTTTTGCTTTCAGTACGTAATTTTGAAAATTTTACAGAATGTGTTTAGATCATTTTCACTTCCTCCTCCAAGACCCACCCCTCTCTTTTCTATCCACTCAACTTTGTGTCTTTTGTGGAAGTATACATGTGCTTTTAAAAATCAAAACCAATTTGTGCTGATCAAATATACCCGGATGTGTAATCTTTCACTGTAGTATGGTTGACTTAGCAAGAGCCACACTCTTAGAGAAATTTATCTCTCCCTATCCCAGCAACTATCATTTGCCAATAGCTCCTCATTAGGGGGAGAGAATTCTTGTCTAACTCTCATAATGCTGGCATTTGGTTTGGCTTGAGCTTGCACAGGTCTTATATATGCTGTCATGATGTCTGTGAGTTCATATGTACAGCCACCCTGCTGTGTCCATATGATACTGTTCCCTGGAATCATCTACCCCCTCTGACTCTTACAAATCTCGATGATCCTTTAGTGTTGGGAAGATGGGTTGCAATATAGAAATTTTATTTAGGGCTGAACATTTTGCAGCCTCCTGCTCTCTGTACCTCAACTAGTTTTGGATCTCAGTGTTGATTATCATCTACTGCAATCAGAAGTTTCTCTGGTAAGAGTCAAAAGATAGATATATAACATATGATTATAATGATAAGACATAGCGTATGATTTGTCTAGATATAGGTTCTTGGTCCCATAATGGTATTAGGTTTGAGTTTCATTTTGTGGAGTGTGACTTAAATATGTTTAAAAATGGTTGGTTACTTCCATGATGTTTGTGGCACTGTTGCACTAGTGGGCATGTGTTGCTAGATTATTCATTATTGAAGCTCAGAGAGTTCACAGATGGTAAGATTTCTCTGGTGTTGTACATGGTACTTTCCAGCACTGTGAAAGCTAGCCATGCAGTTGTGAGGTGAGTACAAAGCTTGATTTCCCCCATGTTCTGTGATTCCAATATGTGTTGTCTTCAGTAATAGGGTCTTACCATGAAGTTTTGGAAGGTAACCAAGAGAATTTTCAATAGCCTGTAATGTTTGGAAGTCTGTGGGACCTCATGGGCAACACTTCTGAAGAAGTAACTCATTCCTGGCACTGGAATTTTTGTTCATTAGCATGTAGTTTCTATTAGGGTCATTGTCACCTCATTTACGGTAACTCCATTTTAATTCTCTCTGTCTCTGTCTCTCTCTCTCTCTCTCTATCTGTGTGTGTGTTTAAAAGTTTCTACAGTAGGAGGTTTCCATATGTTTTTTGCAAGTTCTTTTATGTTATTTATCCCTTCCTGTGTTCCTTCTTCTACTCTGCCCTCCTTGCTCCAACCAAATTAAATCTTCCTATTTATTATTTCTCTTTTGTTCTTTATGCCACTGTGATCTATCTTCCCTCACTGGAAAGATTCCTTAACCCCTGACATGGTCATTTAGTAATTTCCTGACTTGTGTAAATATTCTAAATGAAACATACATATTTGAAAATCCAAAGTTAACATCCACAAATGAGAGAAAATATGTGATTTTGTCTTTCTGGATCTGAGTTATTCACTCAGAATTATTGTTTCCTACTCCATGCATTTACCTGTGAACTTTATAACTTTGTTTTTCTTAATAGCTGGATAATGTTCCATTGTGTATATACTACATAGTGTCTCATCATGTTTTAAATTCAGTTGAGCATGCTAGTGTCTGGTAAGATTGAGCATGGCAAACTACCCTTGTCCTGGCTACTTTGCATCCACTTCCTCCAGGGCAAGGGCATTGTCATACTTTTATTACCTTTGTTTCCTGAAGTTTCCCTATCTGTGTGACTGAAGTATTTTTGCCAAAGCATTGGCTCTTTGTAATATATTCATTTCCAATCTTCTAAGGGATTAGTCAATGTTTGCTTGTGTAGAATCTCCCTTCTGTACTCTACTAAATGCTCCCACTTCCTCAACACATAGATTTTCTTGGGTCCTTTTTCCTATCTTCTACAGCATTCAGCATGCTGTAACTATTTATTTAGAGACACTATGAGGGCAAGGTCTGTAGGGTTTTCCTCACTGCTGTAAATCACTTCTGCCGTAATGTCTGGGTAATGATAAGCACTGGATACATATTTATGAAAGAATTAACTAATTTCAGCTATACTGTTAATTTTTAATGTAAGATTAGTGTTATTTGAGAAATAGAATTTTATTGAGATTTCACAGAATAACTAATTTGTTACTGAAGCTTTAAGAACTGAAGCCAGATATATTCAGCCCAATTTCTTGCTATCCTTTTTCTCTCATGCTCATGTAAAGATTAGAATAAATATTTAACATTAACCATCCCATGTCCCCTTCCTTTAGTTGCATAATTAGAGGTATAATGTGTGTATAATCGTTTAAAAAATGCTTCATTGTTCCTGATACAATTTTTCTCTTCTGTGTATATATTATATATTTGTGTCATATATGTATACACGTATGCATGTAGAACCATATAGAAATACTCATTCATTTAGTGGTCAAAGTAGAAATCAGGTATCCTCCTGCATCCCTTTCTACCTTGTATTCTGAGACAGGGTCTTTTACTAAATCCGCAGCCTGCTGTTTGGCTTGGTTGGATTGCCAGATAGATCACAGGACCTCTGTCTCCACTCCACCAACACTGAGGTTACAGGCCTGTAAAGTCTTCCTTTGCTTTTACATGGGGGTTAGGGATTTGAATTCAGGTCCTTCCCCTTTTGACAGCAAGTGCTCATATCTCCTGAGACATCTCCCCAACTCCATTTCTTTATGTTAAAAAAAAAATCCAGAAAACCACACAAAGTTGACCTTAGATACAGAGATACACTAGGCACGTTCTCACCTGAGGGAAAGTGTAAAAACAAATAAAACTAATTGCTGTTTTTCAAGTTTTGAAATTCATGCACAAGATTTTTATCATGTTGTGTGTTCTTCTCTCTCTGAGGTTCTGTGTGATCATATATGTGTGATAGTCATTACAATATCAAAGCTCAATGCACAAGTGGTCTTGTTTATATTAGGCAGGAAAATTGGATTGCATCAAGTCATCTTAAATAGTGAAAGGAAAGATAAACTTGGAGTGGAAGCTGGTCGCCATACCACTCTATAACAACATTATTTCATCGCTCAAACCACCTGTGTTCTTGCTCATTAGTGCATATGAACTCTTACAGAGCAAAATGCTTTTTAAGTTTGTATCAACGGGGCATAGAAATACAGGTTGGGATAAGCTTGCACTAAAATGACTACCTCCATCAAATATATCAATATCCTGTGATAGGTCAAAGTATGTAAAATGCTTCTTCACACAAACTGGACTGATATGTTAAAATTTGCATAGATGCACTTCTGGACCTTGGAAAAACCAATAAGTCTCATTTTCTGCAAAAGTGCAGGTTGCTCGACGGTGGGTATTGTGCTTCAGCTGTCAGCTCTAGCAGTTTAGGACAGCTTTACTTAGATTTTACATCTGTGCCTTGGTTCCCTTCTTTCCTCATCTGCTCTTTTCACCCTCTACGATTGGCTTATTTTGGTTAAATGGTACAAACATTGAGAAATAGTTATTGATGTTGGCACATGTTACACAGTCCCCTGTGTCCTTTCTCCTCATTACCCCACTTGACACTCCTCTCACAGTCCTTCTGCCATCCTCACCAGACCATCCTCCTTTCCATCCCCTGGCCACTGCTTTTCCCGTAGTAGATGCTGTGGCTATACCTTGGATATCATTAGCAAGTTAAATGCTGAATATCACATCTTGGATTGTGGCCTCATGAGTCATTTGCCTTTTGAGCAAGGTGTGTCCAATGTTGGAAAGAAATCACAGCAAGGTCTACACCAGAGTGCCAACAAGTTTTCAAATGGGGTTGCCACACCTAAACCTAAAGCATTTTTTCAACAGTTAAGATTAAGAGTAATTAACATTTAATATAAGCATTGCTTGTTTGTTCTTTAAGTTTCCATGAAAACTAGCATTGAGCCTGTGTGTTGGTGCCTATGTTAACCTTGGTCTTTCAGACATTACTCTTCGTTGGATCTGTCCTTTCTCACCAGAGAACTAAAGAAAGCATATTAACTGCTTTTTATAGGAAGCAATGATATTCTGTAAAGGTTATGATCTCAGTGCACAGCATCAGCATTGAGCCCCCTTAACGCCCCCTTAATCATCACACAGGAAAGACCTATATGGAGCATGAAGACAAACTCAACGCTATTGCTTTAGACGACCTAGTTTTATATTAGGATATCCCTAAGGTGGCTATTCCTTTTCAAAATCGTTGCTAGGATGTGCATTCTTTAGTGGTGTGCCTTTCCTGTTGCTGTTGCGCTTCAGCACTAAAGACATACTTTGCTATTAGACATATAAGGGAGGACAATAGTGCTCAACTTTTACTTTTTATCATTTACTCATCCTTTTGTAAAGATAATCAGATTTTCAGATTTTTATATATTCAGTGAGAATTTATGATTTGCATTTGGTGTTAGTAACTACCCATGTGCTTGAGAGCCTATATAGTATAATAAAGCTAAGTGGAGCCATAATAGTGTTTGAGTTATACATTCCTATATATATATGTGTATATATACATATATATAGATGGAATAATAGATATTTATTTTATTGTGTGTGTGTGTATGCCTATATAGGCCAGGAGAGGTGTTGAGTTTCTCAGACATGGAGTATAGGCTGTTTTGACTTGCACCATATGGTTGCTGGCAACTAGATTCATGTTCTCTATAAAAGCAGCTAAACCTCTTAACTGTTAAGTCATCTCTTCATCCCCATGTGATACTATTTGTTAAATACGACAATAGTTGTCCTGAGTCCAAAGGTAAGGCTACATATTAGACAGGAAGCCTGTGGAGAGCAAAGGTGTGCACTGTCTCCCCTTGTACACTCAAGCAGGGTCGTTCCTTTAGTTGAGATCATGCATGCTCACTACAGCTGTCAAACCTTCCCCACCCCAGTGCTCACTACAGATTCTAGTCCTGCTGATTAGTGTGAGCTCACAATATTGATGCTTTGTAGTAAGTGTTATCAATTCCTGCCCCCAAGAGATCTCTTTTATTGATCTTGATTATGTATCTGTTTTTACATAGTCTAACATTGAATTAACTACTTTAACTACAGGGAACCAATCAGCCAATCAAGACAACTTTGACTGTTTTATCTTTTTATTTATTTTTTAAAAATTTCGTTCCATGCTAAATTGTTGAGATACATACAGTTGGGTATGTGTATGTCTTTCACGTTCTGTTTCCTGTTTCTGTTCTTCTGTACTATGGGAACATGCTATGACAGCGTGTCCTTCCTGTCTGGATGGACTTCTACCTTTGAACTTATTGCTTGTGTTTGTGGCTCACCAGCTACCAGTTCGGCATCTTTGGCAAGGCACAAACTCTGTGCCTCAATTTGCTCATATGTTAAGTGTTGAAAGGGGCATTTTAAAGGGAAGGATAATAGAATGAAAATATGGAAGATTTAGAATAATGCAAGAGGTTCTTCACAACGGTTCACTACCGTATTTGTTAGTATGACGCTTTTACAGCCCTCCACTGACACTCGTTCATGGTCAGATTCCTGGAACGATAGTTTCTAAACCACAGGAGAGGCGGATCTTCAGTTTTCCTGAAAATTATTCTCTGCAGATATTGCCCAAAGCTACTCTGTAAGGTGTTAGTGTCATATGAATTCCCCCTTTCCTTTGCCTTTGCCAACACTCTGTATTTGTAGGCTGTTAATTACTTTCACTGTGTGATATCTCTCTGCTATTTTAACTTTCATTCTCTGATAAAGAGTAAAGCTGAAAAGCTTTTTAAAATGGCTTTCTGGAGATGGACAAATAACAGACTTTCTTACAAACAAATGAGTACTCCTGGAGATGAAATTAAAATGTAAAGAAACTCAATTTTATCCTCCAGCAGGAAGGACAAGGATACAATGAAAGACAGAGGTTTAGCTTTAGTAATATTATATTTCTTTAAACACCCCAAATTTAAAACATGCATTCAAGTAACACTATACAGACTGAGATGAATATATTTATGCATTTAAGAATATGTGTGTGTGTGTGTTTGTAAGTATATAACAATGGTTAGTGAAAAATGAGGCTATGGTTTTGAAAGAGAAAAAAAGGGATATAGAGGAAGATTTGAAGGGGAAAAAGGAAGAGAAAAATGATCTAATTATAATTTAAAAAATAAAAAAAAAATTAAAAAATTTTGTTGTTTTAGAAACCTTCAGAAGAAAAAATGTAGTTTTTAAAATTGAAATATGCAAGTAGCTACTTGAATATTACTTTGTCCTTTTCAAAATTTTAAGATTTTTTAAATTTTTAAGTAAATATAAATCTAAGTTTTATCATGAACCCCAGATCCAGCCTTCTTTTTGATTAGGCATATTCCTATAGCTGGCTTGCTTCTTTTTCACTGTTTTTCTAAATGCCTTCAGAGAAACCAGCAATGAATACATGTCAATGAGCAGTTACCACCTGTCATGGGGAGAGCAACCCTGTGCTTGTTAGTAAACTAATCCAAGAAAGCCAGTATATGCATGTTACTTTATGGTAACAAATTGTTTATTGCAAGCATTTAGTTGTTAAAGTAGTGAACTTAAGATAATAATCCTATCCAGTTTATTTGGGCAGATGTAGACAGGAAGGGGGGATTGCTTTTCCATGACTCATTGAGTAAAAGCAGTGCTGTTACAGTGAAAACCTCACTTCAGATTCTGAGCCATGTTCTTTCCTGGGCATCACAGCTCATGGAGATGCTGATCAGTGGCAGTGAGCTCCAGTCTCCACCAGGAAGTAGTCACAACAGCGAATAGCCAGCCCTCCTTAGTAACTGCGCTGTCTTTGCTCTTGTGTTATATTCAGTAACAAATCACCTGGGAGAGCGAGAGCTTCATGATGAAATGGGCTTTGTGTCAGATGATTTGTCCCATGTGGAGTTAATGAAAGCTGCTCTGAGCGTGTTTAAGGGAGTGAATGAACTAAGCCCTCATGCTCACGAGGCTGGATGAATAAGACGTATTTTTAAGTTGCATTCCACCTGCTACAAACTGATCAGGACAAGCATCTTAAGAAGTATCTGTGTATCAATAACACTTTCCTTTGGTGTAATAGAAAAGTACCTTGCTTCTCAATTTTTAGAATGATTTTTAAGATAGTATCACTTAATGAATGAAGTGATTTTTGTCAGTACTTGGAGGCAGATAACATCAACCCCAACCACTATTGATCATGAAGCTGTTGAAATATGAGCGGCAGGGCTGCTTCCCACCGCCACCCAGCTAGCTTTACCTGAAATAATTACACAGACACTGTATTCTTTTAAACACTGCTTGGCCCATTAGTTCCAGCCTCTTACTGGCTAGCTCTCATATCTAGATTAACCCATTTCTAATATTCTGTGTAGCACCACGATCTGGTGGCTTACCAGGGAGATCTTAACCTGCGTCTGTGTCTGGTGGGCGAATCATGGCGACTCCTCACTCGGCTTCTTTCTCCCAGCATTCTGTTCTGTCTACTCTGCCTACCTAATTTTCTGTCCTATTAAAGGGGCCAAGGCAGTTTCTTTATTACTTAACCAATGAAACAACAGATAGAAAGATGACCCACCTCCATCATTTCCCCTTTTTCTGTTTAAACAAAAAATGGCTTTCACTTTAACATAGTAAGATTACATATAACAAAATAGTTATCAAGCAAGAATTACAGTTACAATATTTATATCTATTTTATCTTTTATCATAATTAAGGAAAACTATAACTATAACTAACCATTCTTCAACTCCATCAAAGACTCCAGAAGGATATAATATTACCTAAGCAAACAAGAAATCCAAAGTTCTAGAAATGACAGAGACATCTCACTGCCTGACAGTCACACAAAGTTCTTTTGTACCATTGGGGCATCCATCTTCAGCCTACAGGCCATAGTATTCAGCAGACATTTCCATGAAGCAGGAAATTTCAAAGACAGTTCAGTCACTATCTGCTGTGTCCTGCAGAATGTCTTGTAGACTCTTTTATAAATCAGGAACCCCGAAAGATCATCTCACCTTTAGGCAAGTTCAGCAGTCCTCTCTCTGTGGATTCTCTGTGTCCAGTTTATGCATCAGTCCAGGCAAGAGTAGTTTCTTGCCCAAATGGCTAACCAACTCCATAAGAAGCCTCTTCGATGCCCATCTTCTTCTTGAAGTAGATTGGTACTGCCAGGAGCAGACGTATCTCACTATAACAGTCCTAAGTTATTAAAACATTTAAATGCCATATTCTGTAGCCTTTGAAAGATATGAAGAATGCCTATCTAACTGAAATATATCTATGCTCATCTAGAAAATCTAACTAGCACGACTACAAGCTTTACTATTATCGATGATTATCCATTAGCAACCTATATTTCCTACTTATACATTACATTTTTAAATGAACTACACAATCACAATACCTTAATCAAGATCAGAAATACATATACACATAACAAAATTGACCTTATAATCCATACCAATGCAAATTATTAATATATATATCATATCCCCCTTTAAATGTAAAAGAACATTTATAAACCATATTTGGGAATATGGGCGCAGTTTTTCTTTCCAAACTGCTTCCTGCTGAATGGGGGCGCTGTATTCATATCTTTCATGGTGTAACCTGTGTGTCAGGGTCATCTCAGTCGGCAGTTGAGTGAAGTAATTTTCTGAAGGTGTTCACAGCAACCTTTCAGGAGGGCGTGGTCTATCATACCACATTGGGATAGACGCAATCCACAGAGTCTTATCCTCTGTGAAAACAAAAGAAGACCCTCTCCAAAGCATCATATCCTTAGACCCATATTCTGAAATCATAATACCCTTATATCCATTCTGGTTTAGCTTGGCAGCCCATATAATGAAATGTCTCTCTGCACTTAGCTCCTTTACAGTCTAAAATTTTAAAGAAAACACAATAATACAAAGAATCCAGACTCTCTGTGAATTTTCCATTTTTACGTGGCTTATTTTCTTTATTTTTTTTAATCTATAACTATCTGTACTCTGTCTCTTTAAAGACTTTACCCTTTTTTTAAGACATTAACTTTATTATTTATATATATTTTTTCTCTCTCAAGCCTACGTACACTCATCCAACACTGTGGTCTTTTATGTCTGAATCTGTTTTATTGTGAATCTGTAATTTTTTTACTATCCATGAGCATTTCTTAAAATATTAAGCATTTCTTAAAAACTTAAGTTGCACCAAGTACAGGTAATACGGTACCGCCTGTGTCCTGCCCAGTCTAAACTGTAACTGCGCTGTTATTACAGTAATTATGGTAGTTCCTGCCTGAGACCAGCACAGTTCAGCATGGTGGAGCTGAGCCCTCCTGCCTCAGAGCCATTTGGTGCCCCTGAGCCACACACAGTTCCAGGCACACAGCAGTCCACATTGCCATCAAGCAAGCCATAGCACTTTACTCCAAATGATCCATTCAAAAGCTCTGTCTCCAGCAGGAGCCAAACAGAGATCGCAATGGCGGCAGAGCCCAGAAAGCCGGCATTTTAAAACAGCCAATTTTTTCCTGTTGCTGAGTCAGGACAATTTCTTTGCCGCACGCAACCCACAAACAGCAAAAAGCTGTCTTAAATTCTCTCTGTGTCCTTTTTAAGCCCTCTCAGGTTTTACGTGGAGTTCATTAGCATGTTGGGTGCCACTCTGTTGTAATATGAGCTGCGGGGCTGCGTCCCCGGCACCCGGCCACCACATGGCTTTACCTGAAATAATTACACGGAAACTATATTCTTTTAAACACTGCTTGGCCCATTAGCTCCAGCCTCTTACTGGCTAGCTCTCATATCTAGATTAACCCATTTCTAATATTCTGTGTAGCACCACGATCTGGTGGCTTACCAGGGAGATCTTAACCTGCGTCTGTGTCTGGTGGGCGAATCATGGCGACTCCTCACTCGGCTTCTTTCTCCCAGCATTCTGTTCTGTCTACTCTGCCTACCTAATTTTCTGTCCTATTAAAGGGGCCAAGGCAGTTTCTTTATTACTTAACCAATGAAACAACAGATAGAAAGATGACCCACCTCCATCATGAAGCCAGTTCCATGTGTCTATTCAGTTTCTGATTTGGTTAGATATTGGTATACATGTAAAAAACATCATAATTAATATAGAAATCTTGATTATAACATGACCAAGTTATGTATGTGATGACCTGAGCTATGTAACTTATTCTTATTCTATATTAAAAAACTTGAAAATTAGAATTGCAAGTTATATTTATATACCAGGATTCTTTTTTAAAATATATTAGATTTTTTTAAAGATATCAATTCAAATTTCCACTCCTTCCCCTCCTCCCATTCCCTCCACACACCCTCCCTCTCCATCCCCCTCTAATCCTCAGAGAGGGTAAGGCACTTTGCTTTGTGGAAGGTCCAAGGCCCTCCCTACTACATCTAGGCTGAGCAAGGTATACATCCAAAGAGAATAGGATCCCAAAAAGCCAGTACATGCAGTAGAGATAAATTCCAGTGCCATTGCCAGTGGCCCCTCAGTCTTTCCCAGCCATACAGCTGTCAGCCACATTCAGAAGGACTAGTTTGATCCTGTGCTTGTTCCTTCCCAGTCCAGCTGGAGTTTGTGAGCTCCCATTAGCTCAGGTGGATGAACCCTTCATGGTCTTGACCTCTTTGCTCATATTCTCGTTTCTTCTACTCTTCAACTGGACCATGGGAGCTCAGTTCAGTGCTCTGATGTGGTTCTCTGCCTCTGTTTCCATCTGTTGTTGGATGAAGGTTCTGTGGTTATATTTAAGATAATCATCAGTCTGACTACAGGACAAGGCCAATTCAGGCCCCCTCTCCTCTATTGCTTAGGGTCTTAGCTGGGGTCATCCTTGTGGGTTCCTGGGAATTTTTCTAGAACCAAGTTTCTTGTTAACCCCATAATGGCTCCCTCGATCAAGATATCTCTTACCTTGCTCTCATCTCTGTCCTTCCTCCATCTTGACTATCCCACTTCCTCAAGTCTTCCTCAACCATCCCCTTCTCCCCTTCCTTCTACCCTCTGCCCCCATGCTGCCAATTTTGTCAGGCGATCTATTCTGTTTCCAATTTCCTAATGGATCTATATATGTTTTTTCTTTGGGTTCACTTTATTACTTAGCCTCTCTAGGATCATGTCTAGACTCAATGTCCTCTGTTTATAGCTAGTATTCACTTATGAGTGAGTACATACCATATTCATTTTTGGGGGGACTGGGTTACCTTACTCAGGATAGTCTTTTCTAATTCAATCCATTTGCATGAAAAATTCAAGATGTCATTGTTTTTACCGCTGAGTAGTATCTAATGTGTAAATGTGCCACACTTTCTTTATCCATTCTTCCATTGAGGGGCATCTAGGTTGTTTCCAGGTTCTATTACAAATAATGCTACTATGAACATAGTTGAACAAATGCTTTTGTAGTATGATTGAGCATCTCTTGAATATATTCCCAAGAGTGCTGTTGCTGTATCCTGAGGTAGGTTGATTCCCATTTTTCTGAGAAACCACCATACTGATTTCCAAAGTGGTTACACAAGTTTGTATTCCCACCAGCAAAGCATGAGTGTTCCCTGTTGTAATATGGAGCGGCAGGGCTGAGTCCCCGGCACCCGGCCGCCCGCATGGCTAGCTTATGCCCTGAAATAATTACACTGGAATTGTATTCTTTTAATCACTGCCTGGCCCATTAGTTCCAGCCTCTTATTGGCTAGCTCTTACATATTGATCTAACCCATTTCTAATATTCTGTGTAGCATCATGAGCTGGCTTACCAGGAAAGATCTTAACCTGCGTCTGTCTGGAGTGGGAGAATCATGGCGACTCACTGACTTGGCTTCTTTCTCCCAGCCTTCTGTTCTGTTTACTCCACCCACCTAAGGGTTGGCCTATCAAATGGGCCTAGGCAGTTTCTTTATTAATTAACCAGTGAAAGCAACAGATTAATACAAGACCCACCTCCATCATTTCCCCTTTTTCTGTTTAAACAAAAAAGAAAGGCTTTCACTTTAACATAGTAAGATTACATATAACAAAACAGTTATCAAACAAGAATTACAGTTACAATATTTATATCTACTTTATCTTTTATTATAACTAAGGAAAACTATAACTAACCATTCTTCAACTCCATCAAAGACTCCAGAAGGATATAATATTACCTAAGTAAGCAAGAAATAAGAAAACTCTAGAAATGTCAGAGACATCTTGCTGCCTGGACAGTCACCCAAAGTTCCTCTGTACCGTTGGGGCATCCATCTTCAGCCTACAGGCCCATACTTTTCAGCAGACATTTCCATGAAGCAGGAAAATTTTAAAGACAGTTTAGTCACTTTTTGCGTGTCCTGCAGAATGTCTTGTAGACTCTTTCATGAATCAGGAACCCCGAAAGACCATCTCACCTTTAGGCAAGTTCAGCAGTCCTTTTTCTGCGAGTTTTTTGTGTCCAGTTTATGCAACAGTCCAGGCATGAGCAGTTTCATGCCCAAATGGCTATCCATAAGGAGCCTCTTTAATGCCCATCTTTCTCTTGAAGTAGATTGGTGCTGTCAGGAGCAGAGTGTCTCATTGTCATGAAAAGCCCTAAGTTATTAAAACATTAAATGCCATGTTCTGTAGTCTTTGAAAGATATGAAGAATGCCTAATTGAAATATATCTCTATATATCTAGAAAATCTAACTAACATGACTACAAGCTTGACTATTATTTATGATTATCCATTAGCAACCTATATTTCCTAATTATACAATACATTTTTAAATGAACTACACAATTACAATACCTTAATCAAGATCAGAAATACATATACATATAACAAAATTGACCTTAAAATCTATACCAATGTAAATTATTTATATCTATATCATATCCCCTTTTAAATGTAAAAGAACATTTATAAACCATATTTGGGAATATGGGCACAGTTTTTTCTCTCCAAACTGCTTCCTGCTGAATGGGGGCGCTGTATTCAGATCTTTCATGGTGTAACCTGTGTGTCAGGGTCATCTCAGTCGGCAGTTGAATGAAGTAATTTTCTGAAGGTGTTCACAGCAACCTTTCAGGAGGGCGTGGTCTATCATACCACATTGGGATAGACGCAATCCACAGAGTCTTATCCTCTGTGAAAACAAAAGAAGACCCTCTCCAAAGCATCATATCCTTAGACTCAAATTTTGAAATCATAATACCCTTATATCCATTTTGGTTTAGCTTGGCAGCCCATATAATGAAATGTCTCTCTGCATTTAGCTCCTTTACAGTCAAAAATTTTAAAGAAAACATAATAATACAAAGAATCTAGACTCTCTGTGAATTTTTTATTTTTACGTGGCTTATTTTTTTTATTTTTTTAATCTATAATTATCTGTACTTTGTTTTTTTAAAGACTTTATCCCCCTTTTTTTAAGGGCATTAATTTTATTTATTTATTTTTTTCCTCTGCTTTTCCTGTTCTCCGCGGGGCGGGGGCAAAATAGCCCGACGTTGGACGCCACTGTTCCCCTTACTCCATATCCTCTCCAGCATAAGCTATCATTAGTGTTTTTGATTTTAGCCATTCTGACAGGTATAAGATGGTATTTCAGAGTTGTTTTGATTTGCATTTCCCTGATAGCTAAGGAAGATGAACATGTCCTTAAGTATCTTTTGGCCATTTGAAATTCTTCTGTTGAGAATTCTCTGTTCAGTTCAGTACCCCATTTTTAATTGGGTTATTAGGAATTTTAATGTCTAATTTCTTGAGTTCTTTATATATTTTGGAGATCAGTCCTTTGTTTGATGTGGGGTTGGTGAAGATCTTTTCCCATTCAGTAGGCTGCCTTTTTGTCTTAATGACTATGTCCTTTGCTTTACAGAAGCTTCTCAGTTTCAGGAGGTCCCATTTATTTATTGTTGCTCTCAGTGTCTGTGCTACTGGGCTTATATTTAGGAAGTGGTCTCCTGTACCCATGCATTGAAGGCTACTTCCCACTTTCTCTTCTATCAGGTTCAGTGTGGTCTGATTTATATTGAGGTCTTTAATCCATTTGGACTTGAGTTTTGTGCAAAAGGATTTATGAATAGTAATTTCCCTAAAAATTTCTTCCTACTTGCAGGGAGTGGCATTGACTTTTTCATGGACTTAAGTTGTCAGTCACAGGACTAACCTGGACTTAAGTCATTAGTCACAGATCTAACCTGGGCTTAAATTCTTAGTCATAGTTTTAACCATCTCTTTTGCTTTGGAGTGTTTGTCTCTCAGTAGTATAAGACACCATAAAAATGTAAAAATCACCCTTTATTTTTTATTATTTGTATAGAATAAATTATTATTTACTTTGGGAAGAAATCTAACTTTTCAGTTATTCTTAGGTTTAAATTTTCCAAAATGGCAAAAATTATCTCTTTCCTAATGATATTGGAATAGAACTTAATCAAAACAATTGGCTTCTTAATTTCCTATATACCAAATTAAAAATTTATCACCATTTAGACCTAGAAATTTGAAAATTAGGGAAATTGTATAATAATCAGTTAGGCTTTTGAAATAGTTTCATTTGTGTGCCATGCTAAAGCAAAGTGTGCACATTTAAAATACATTTTGACATAAGCATCTGCCTTTGTGATTGCATTCTCTCTGCCCTCACGAGGCACTCTGATCCCCTGTAGTTCCTCACCCACATCTAGTCAGCAAGTCTTCTACTTTCTGTGAGAAAGGTGACTGTTGTTTATGGAATTCTATGTATGAATTTATGCACACACGTGTGCGTGCACACACACATACACACACACATGCACATACACACACACACACATCCCTTTTACTTAAGTATATTGATATAGCAAGGGCAACTTCAAACCAAGTTTCTTAAAGTGACATAAATTTCCCGATGATATGTATGTATTCACTCACATCTTTAAGAAATGTCTAAAACACGGTTTACATTTGACTGTAGCCTTTAATCAAAGCTTAACAGTTGATGTTAGTGCCAGTAAGGTGTTAGAGAGAAGCATTGCAAGAATATGTTTGTATTAATCATCTATGACTGCACAGTAAATGGCACCAAAATGTCACACTTTAAATGGAGAATATATATTGCATCACAGGATGGGAGAGGTGGAGACACCCAGGATAAGCTCAATGGGCAGTTTTGGTCTAGACTAGGATGTGTGTTCTTCCAGTGAGGGCTGGGATTGAATGCATGCTTGGCCATGCTATAAACTCCGCAATGGCTTACTTAGGGGATAATTAGCCAATGGTTTGAGTTTCTTGTTTGCTCTGTTGTCAGAAGGTCTCAGGGTCTTCCTCTCTGCCCTTTTGAAAGACAGTGTCCTCTCCAGTGTCAGAGAATGTTGAGGCAGAGTGAACATGGGCATGAAAACAATGCTCATTGTCCTCAGAGTCAGATATCATCCCTTCCATATTCTTGTGGTGTAGAACAACTTGGTCTCCTCTTAGGAAATATGACAGGAGTTTACCAGTAACCGGGAATAATTGGACCATCTTAAAGAATGGCTGTGAAGGTATGTTTGGTTATATGGTAAAACTATTTAGAATGTTTCATATTCTTGTGAAATTAGCCCATAAAATCCATCCTAGAAGGATCTGTGTAACTGTGAGATGGTTATGTAGTAGTGTTATAAAAAATTAAATAATAGCTCTTCAAAGTATATTTCTAACGTTTCTCTATAGTATTTGAAAATAACTTTCTGTTTCCTTTGAATGAATTGGATAATTTTTGAAAAAATTTTGTTTAATGTAAACTTAATTTTTGAGGTACATTGAATTACTTATAAGATTTTCATATAAATAGAGAATAATCTTTATTGGTTATTTGTTCTGTTTTCAAAGAACTTGACTCTGTTGTTTACTCATGAGATCTACTCACAAGAAACCAACTGTGGCAGAAAACACCTGTAATTGCAAATTTGGGAGCCTGAGGCAGGAGAATATTGACATTGAGGCTAGCCCAGGCTACAATGTAGTAAGACCATGTTTCAAATAATCAAAGAGAAATGATTACTCACAAGGATGAACATGAAATTAATATTTATTTTTCCAGACCTTACAGTAGCACAGTATTGTACATTTGAAGATTGTTATTATGTTGTTCACACTGCTCAACATATTTCTTATATTCTAGGTATAAACATATTTGAAAAATTAGTATTACTTTACAGTTGATACGAAGAGATGTAAACAGGAGGATTTGGTGTAAAATTAAATCCACTTACATATTCAACATTTTTTGATATAATCTTAGAAAAGCTCAACTGTAGCTTAGTGCAAAACTCTAATATAGACTTAAAATATTAATAGATGTTCTCACAACTTAACTGTAGCGGATAAAATATTAAGAGATGTTCTCACAACTTAACTGTAGTGGAGTGTGTTATTCAAAGTAAGCCATCCCCCATCACAAACAGTGCCAACTAAATTGAACACAGTATCAAAATTCCTTATACTTTGTGTGACACCATAGGTTTGGGGCTATTCTTATGTTTTTGTTTTAATTTATCATTTGCTGTGTTTTAAAAATTGAAAACCTCCAACAGAAGTCCAGTTTTCTGATGTCATAAAGGTCTCCAAACAGCTTTATTAACTGAGTTCCCTATAACAGCTGTTTCTTTGTGCTAAGAACAGACCACTTTTGGCCTGAGAGTGTGCTAGTCTGGCTGACTGCTGCTGGCGTCTGAGTATGTGATCTTTCTTGCAAAAGAAGGATAGTTGGAATTAATGAGATAAGGGCAGGGATTTCTACTTAGTCTCCCTATGTTCCCCATAAGGAATTAATACACGTTCACATTTATGAAGACATAGATGTCTTTCATATTAAATCATTGTTTAGTTTCCCCAATACTATTTTTTCGTCCTGCAGAATTTTGTGTCTTTACAGAAGAGACCATTTTCCCTCAGTAAGTCTTCCCTTCATTTTCATATTTTGTTGTAGTTTCTTTTCAATCATTCACTCTTGATATAGCTCTTCAAACTGAGCGCTACAGTCATCCCTAGCTATCCGTGGCCATCTGCGCAAGGCAAAAGCATTGCCATCACTTGGTGCCATGGTGATCTGAGTAGCACAAACTGACTCGAAGTCTATCCCACTTCCTGTCCTTCCTGTAAATAGCCATGGATGTAGGATATGTCGAGGCAGTATCTTTGTTTTAACGCTTGGTTAAGTAAGTGTCTAATGTCAAATTAAATTTGTGAGATATGAGAATTCATATCAGTCAAATGTGCTGAATTCACCAGCCATTTTGTGGTCTCACATTCCCAGCCCCATATTATCTCAGTTGCCTCTATGTTTTTTTACACCCAAGAACCTTTTCCTTAGGAATGACTGAGTCGAATTGACTTTTGTTCAGGTTATTTACATATTTAACAGTTTCAATTGGTGACTGCTATGAATTGTAACAGTTGAGCACTCCTTGTGTTTAGTGTGTGAGCTTTTTAAAATTAACACTTAGGCCCCTTTGCATTGTCTATGCTATTACTGTGCCCCCTTCCCCCCACACAAACAGAAACTTTTTATTTCAGTGAGGCAAATGGACTGGAGAGATGACCAGTGGTTAAGAGCATGCACGGCCCTTACAGAGGACCAGACTTTGTTTCCTAGCGTGCACACTAGGAGGCTCATAAACTTCTGAGTCCCAGCTCTAGGGGATCTCATGCTTTTTCTGGCCTCCAAGGGCAAAAAAACATACTTGCATTGCTCATATTTACATGAAGAAATAATATATACAAAATGAAGTAAAATAGAATATCTTTTAAATGAGATAAAACAGAGCTCAATGCTTTGCTGTGTCATTAGTATTCAGTTGATGTCTATTAAAATACCCATTATTTTAATATGGTGATAATAAATAAATTAATAAATATCTTAAATAATTAATAAATATCTCATAGGTGAAATATGGCTTTGGGGCCTATTCTGGAATCCTGTGAACTCTCATATACCATAGGTACTTGCTTATTTTGTCTATTTGTTGAAATGCATGCTGTTTTATGTGTGTTGGGAAAGATGAGCAAGATTCTGCTATCTGTTTCCTCTTGGAGAATGTGCGCACCTGCAAACATCAGCTGCTTCTGGGATTCTGAATGTTCACAGAGCAATGAACACATGTTCTTATTGTCTTCATGATGAATTATAACATAAGTTTGTTATGTTGTTATTTTTGTTCTGTAATCAGATAAGCAAATATTATTCCCATATATAAAATTATACAATTTTATATAATTAAATTAAGTAGAATTTAAGTAGAAAATTCGCCTAACTGAGAGAGGACATGTGATTTAAAAGTACATGACCAGGTCTGTCCTGCATGAAATAACTGTTATCTGGGATTTTGTCTGAGAATCAGCAGAAAACCCAGGGCAACTAGTCACAGATCAAGAAGGTCAGAGAATCCAAGGGGCTGAATGTAGAGAAGTAGAACCAGACCCTAGAAGGTTTAAAAGCTGATGGTAGTTTCTGTCCTATTCAACATGTGATATGCATCATTGATACAGGTCTAGCTTGTGGGCAGGAGACTTAACTGCAAGTATGCAGGTATCTGTGTAGGAGGAATTAGGAGGAAAGGTAAGACACCTTGCGCAGGTTCACGTAAAAGGTGGTGGTAGTTTGGACCAGGGTGTTTGCAGTGGGAAGGAGGTTCAGGTTTGCAGCATGTTCCGAGTAACGCTGACAGCATGTGTCAATGGGTCTGATATACGCGGGAAACAAAGACAAGTCTGACAAGTCCTAGCTTGAATCGTGAGTCATTTCATCTTTGATTTTCCCCCCAATATACAAATTATAGAGTTATTTCTATTTTAAGAATTCCTCTTTTTTTTAAATTCCCCTATAATTATGTTGTTTCCCATTATTTTTTCTCTTTCTCTCTCATCATCTCTCCATGGACGGTTGCAGATTATACCTCTTTCGTGAACTTTCTACCAGATGTTGTCATCCTTGTTCTTTCACCAAACTTCTCTGATTGAGCAAAGACCAGACTCTTGCCACATAGTTTAATCAGGTGGAGGGAAGTGCCGAGAGCTTGCTGGCCCAGTGCAGGCAGACCCACCGCCTCCTCAGTACCCTGTGCTAAACCTTTGTTACAAAAGGACTGTGGCCTCCATGGTAGTAATATGTTCTTCTATAAGTCTCAACCCCATTTTCCATCCGTATGAGTGTCTGTCTTTGGTATTTAGTTCCTGGAGGCCAATTAATGATATATATTTTAAATAAATATTTTAAATGACACTAACTTTTTTTTATTCCAGTGTAGTCACTGTGTTCAATATGAATTTTCATCACCTTTTACCAGTAACTGGGTTCTTTTTATTTCATCTTTAATGGAACAACAGAGTATTATTCCAAACACCTAGTCATTTCACAGCAGAGCAGTCTGCCTTCTGTGGTGCGTGCTGGCCTTTTTGCCGCTCTCTAGTCTCCATTGTAATGACATCCTACCTTGTCATTCCACCACCCGCACCATATTCTCCCAATGCTAGAAAGCTACGTCTGTGTTAGAAACTGTGTGGGAAAGGACAGAAACCCTTTATTTTCAGAAATAATTGGCATTCTGCTGGAGCAACAGATCTAGAACTCTCATTGAATTGACTTTAATATTGTTTTTATAAGCCATGTTTAGCAATGGGAATTAATTTCATTTGAGTATCACCATGGAATTTTGTAAAGCACCAATGATTTATTTGCCTTCTGTCTAAGATTAACCAAGTTAAGAATGGAAAAATCCTATTAGATCATAAGAGACAGATCCTTTCCCCAATGTGGGATTATGTGCAAAAGTGTATTTTCTAACTTTTGTTCTTTTTTTAAAAAAATAACATTCATTCTCCCTGTATTCCTTGAGAAGATCTTACTCCAGATATTTCCATGAAATTATATTACTCGTTGATTTTAGATGAAGACAAAGCCTTAATGTTTGTTTTATCTTACACACTAAAGATTGCTAATACAAGCATATTTACTTCTTAAAAGAGTAATTATACTATTCCTCCAGAAGTTTAAGTCACAGTTGTCTTCCCTGTTACTCGAGAAACATTATTTTGGAATCATGCTATTTTGTTTGGATCATGCTCTGAACTATTGGTCATTTGTGATATATTCTTTACTTTTTGGAGAAATTAGAACGTACCTCCAGCCATTGAGCAAGCCAATCAGAGTGAGTTTCCACAGTCTGGGTGTCAAAAAGGCAGGTTAAAGATTGAGGACCCAAGGAGACATAAATAATTTGAATAATAATAATAATAGATGATGATGATAACATCATATGTGATTTATGTTCTCCAGTGCCCTGTTGTTTATCTAGACCAGCTGAGATGCTACAGGTGAATTCTATCTATGGGCTGTGGTCTTGTAAAATAGTGGAGATGAGCTGAATAGACAACCTGTTAAAAGTTAAAGCACATCTGAGAAATCTGACTAGGAGACAGTGTCACCTCACCCTATGGAATGTCATTAGTCTTTCGGTCACTGCCATCTTGACCTTAACAGTAGATGCTCTTTATAGTGTTCCCAAAGAATACACAAATTAAATGTTGTTAAGTAGAAGCTGTACAAACAAAGCTCACTATGTATCTATATGTACTGAAATGCTAAACATCTTAAATCACAAGTATTAGTTGTACAAATAAATTCCTTATCTGCTTCTGCTGAAAAAAAAGAATAATAGCTAACTTTGAAAGCAGAAGAATAAACTTTGATATTGGATCCCCATAGTTTCCTAGTAACAGTCTGAATTTAAACAATTACTTAAATTAATAAATATTTTTTTCCAAGGAACACTGTTTGAGTCTACTGATTTGCTCTTTAAAAATTTAGCATGGCCCATCAGCATTTTCCAGATGATTTTTAAACTTCTTAATACAATATATGCTTTATCTTGAAGCTACTTTCCGGTCCCTCCTCCCACCTCTTATTTCTTTCCAGCCTCAAACTCCAGGTGTTTCCTGGCACTCACCTCTGTGGAGTATTCCAGGGAGAAGCTGCATCTTCTCCCTGTCTGTACTGGCTTCCCTTCGTGCAAACCATAGCTTGAGAGAGTGTTTGGTCCTCCACTTCCACTAGAAGTTTGGCAATGTTTTGGGATGAAATCTTTAGGAAATTAAATCTCATGGAACACGTTTGCTCATAGCCCTCCCCCACCATGAGATTTTTTTCCTTGGACTCAGACTGTACTTCAGAGCTAGAGCGCTGAGAACGCAAAGAGACCAGAGTTCAATTCCCACTGCTGCAGCAATAAAAAGGATGAGTGTTTTCTTGTAGATGTGGGTCAGGTCTCCGGGAACTGGAGCAGTTCCCAAAAGAACACATTGTTGTAGTGAGTCTGCTTCCTCCCCTGAATCTCTCGTCTGCACATGCCTGACACCTATTGGGCATGTGTTCTTGTTCTCAGGAAGGCAGTTCCTGATGCCATGCCAGTGGGCCACCAGAGCTGTGTTAAACAAACCTCTCTTCTTAGGTTCTTCCCACCCTAAGGTACCTTTATGACCACAGAAACAGACTGAGACAATTTCCAGCCTAAAGTGGCTGGACGTCTCTGGACCTCATTAGGGATGACTGAAATGGTTTCTATTCTTTGGGGATTTTTTAAGACAGAGGTGATGCTCTACTTATGTCTGTATTTGTCTCTTCCTCTAGCATCTTCCATAGGGTCTGCTAGGTATGCAGCAATAAGAATATTCTACATGTTTATGGGATCTACTAATAAATTAATAAATGAATGCCATGGTAATATACCTACAGATAGTCAGTGTAATAATGACCAGTGTCCAATATTTCTTATTCTGATCCTTCACATCTCACATAAGTGAGGAGATCTATACCTATATCTGTTGTATTTTGATCAGAAGCCTTTTTCATTACTATTTGAACTCAGTTTGAGTAGAGTTTGATTATAAAAATCTAAGATAAATTATATGATATCATATAACTATATGCTATTTGCAGACATATTATTTTGTGCATTTGCCTAAGTAAAGAGTTATTGTTATCCTGAGGACAGTTGGGAATGTTTAAGAGCATTTATTGTTAACATGTGTAACATGAATTCATATCTCTGGGCAGTGGAAACCTGAGGAAAGTGATACATGATAATGTTAGAAACACAAAAAAACTGTCTGGGTGGTGGTTGCACAAGTCTTTAATCCCCATACAGGTGGATTTCTGAGTTCATGGCCAGCCAGGTCTACAGAGCAAGTTCTAAGACAGCCAGGCTACACAGAGAAACTCTGCCTTGAAAAACCAATAGATAGATGGATGGACAGATGGCTGGTCAGACAGACAGACAGACAGGCAGGCAGACAGACAGATAGGAAAAGAAACAAAGAAAGGAATGAAGAGAGAGAGAGAAAGAAAGAAAGAAAGAAGAAAGAAAGAAAGAAAGAAAGAAAGAAAGAAAGAAAGAAAAGAGAGAAAGCTGTGTGCAGTTGCAATAAAAAGCTTAGAGGATATAATAATTAATTTGGAAATTTAGGGAATGATACACTGAGATTATTAAAAAAAGGACTAGGGAAAGAGGCAGGACTCTAGTGGGGTTTTAGTGACGACAGGGACAGGATACCCCAGTAAAACGGTGCATCTCGGCAGTGTACAGGCTAAAGAGCCCTGCTCTCCCGAGTAAGGAATATTTTCCAGGTCTCCACATGTCACTCTACCCTTTCTCTAGTCACTGCTGTTTGCCTGCTGCTTTGCACGGGGTCACTGTCCTGGGAAAGCTTCCAGTAGGAAACCTGTGAGAAACTTCCTGGCTGTGACAGCAGTTTGCTGCGGTGTGGAATTGCTTTGTTGCTTGGGTCTCACATCTGTTTCCTTGTCCCTTCACCAACCGGTGCTAAAGTGCATCTCCGATTCCTGGCTCCTTGGCCTTTTGACCATTCTGAAAGCCTTGCCACTGTGCTCGCCCCTGGCCTGCACGATTTCTCTCTGCTTTTGATCTCCAAATGCCTGGGATCTCTAGGTTCTCATTTCTTCCAGCTGAGGTTCCAAGCTTCCTCTTCTCACTCCTGCTACCTGGCTTGATTTGTAGTTGGATTACTCTGCATCTACTGCTGGCCTACTGTGTGGATTACTCTATATCTAGTGCTGACCTACTGTGTGGATTACTGTGTACCTAGTGCTGACCCACTGTGTGGATTACTGTGTACCTAGTGCTGACCCACTGTGTGGATTACTGGGTACATAGTGCTGACCCACTGTGTGGATTACTGTGTACCTAGTGCTGACCCACTGTGTGGATTACTGTGTACCTAGTGCTGACCTACTGTGTGGATTACTGTGTACCTAGTGCTGACCCACTGTGTGGATTACTGTGTACCTAGTGCTGACCCACTGTGTGGATTACTGGGTACCTAGTGCTGACCCACTGTGTGGATTACTGTGCACCTAGTACTATGTGCATTAATCTGCATCTACTGCTGGCCTACTGAATGTGGATTACTCTGTACTTTGTGCTGACCTACTGTGTGAATTACTCTGTATCTAGTGCTGGTCTACTGTGTGGATTACTCTTCATCTACCGCTGACCTACTGTGTGGATAACTCTGTACTTTTTGCTGACCTACTGTGTGGATTACTCTGTTGGTGTGGGACAATGGTCTGTATCCTGTCAGTTATATTTTAAATAAATGTTGATTGGAAGTATAGGTGAGGTGACCAGACAGGAAGTAGAGGCAGGGAATGAGAACAGGAGAATTCTGGGAAGAGGACGCAGTCTGCAGTGTGACCCAGCTGCAAAAGAAGCAAGACACGACTGCCGCATCAAAAAAGGTACCAAGCCACAAGGCTAACATAGACAAGAATAATGGGCTAATATAAGTTATAAGAGTTAATAAGAAGCCAAATCAGTTTATAGTTAATGTAGACCTCTGTGTGATTTCTTTGGAACTTAATGACTGTGGGGACAGGCAGATAAGAAACCTTTGGATAACACTCTGTTCTTTGTGCTGGCCTACTGTGTGGGCTACTGTGTACCTGGTGTTGTAATAAGGAGCGGCGGGGCTGAGTCCCTGGCATCCGGCCACCCGCACGGCTAGCTTTACCCAAAATAATTACATGGAAACCGTATTCTTTTAAACACTGCTTGGCCCATTAGTTCTAGCCTCTTATTGGCTAACTCTTACATATTGATCTAACCCATTTCTAATATTCTGTGTAGCATCACGAGCTGGCTTACCAGGAAAGATCTTAACCTGTGTCTGTATCTGGAGTGGGAGAATCATGGCGACTGCCTGACTCAGCTTCTTTCTCCCGGCATTCTGTTCTGTTTACTCCACCCACCTGAGGGTTGGCCTATTAAATGGGCCTAGGCAGTTTCTTTATTAATTAACCAATGAAAGCAACAGATAAGATACAAGACCCACCTCCACCATACTGTGTAGGCTACTGTGTACCTAGTGCTGACCTACTGTGTGGATTACTTTGTATTTAGTGCTGACCTACTGTGTGGATTACTCTGTACCTAGTGCTGATCTACTGTGTGGGCTACGGTGTACCTAGTGCTGACCTACTCTGTGGGCTACTGTGTACCTAGTGCTGCCCTACTGTGTGCATTACTCTGTATCTAGTGCTGACCTACTGTGTGGATTACTTTGTACCTAGTACTAACCTACTGTGTGGATTACCCTGTACCTAGTGCTGACCTACTGTGTGGATTACTCTGCTTCTACTGCTGACCTACTGTGTGGATTACTCTGTACCTAGTGCTGACCTACTGTGTGGATTACTCTGTACCTAGTGCTGGCCTACTGTGTGGATTACCTTGTGCCTAGTGCTGACCTACTATGAGGATTACTCTGTGCCTAGTGCTGACCTACTGTGTGGATTACTCTGTGCCTAGTGCTGACCTACTGTGTGGATTATTCTGCTTCTACTGCTGACCTACTGTACTGATAGCATTACAAACCAAGCCATTACAATCTCAGTATCTGCTCAGCTTCTTGTTCTGTGCTATCAACTGCTTTGCTTGATCTAAAAATTCACTGTGGGTACTAAAATTATCTGTAAGAATACCAAAAAAAAAAATTAGATAAAATTTTCTGGAAAGCATCCAGAAAAGATTGAAGTTTGCATTTTATTCTTTATATTGGTGAACTTCAAAATGAGTAATTTAGGTCCAAAACTAAACAAGATGATTCACAAGAAAATGGAATGTTATTATAATGATGAGCCAATGTGTTCAAATTTCAGAAAAATAATATTTTCACGTAAGATGCAAAGGAAGTGAAATGTATTAAAACATCAATATTTAAATTATGAACGGACCCAGCTGACTCTCTATGCCAGAAGACCACATGCTGAGTTGGTCATAGACTTCGGTAAGGAGCTAATTCATGGCCTGGTAGGGTCAACAGTGAGGACGCTGTTGTTCACTTCCAGCATTTGTGCAGTTACAGTTTATGTGTGCTCAGTTTTGCAAGTAATATTTCTAGCTTTATCTAAAACAACACTTAAAGAACAGACTTTTACATTAAGAAAATCTCCACCCAGAAGCTAGAATTGAAGCTGCCACTCAGAATGCCATCATGAGGTGGAGCTTGTACTTCTAGACCCAAGAACAGTTCTTCAATGCAGCTTGAGCAAAAGGGTGATGGTATTTTAATGAGGTACAAACAAAACAAGTAATTTTCAAAGAGACTGTCAGAAATATCAGTATATCCAAATGCCTTGGACAAAGAATCTCACCATTAGTGCGTGTCCTATATATAAGCACCAGGTGTATCATGATTACCTGGCCATTGATATGCACGGGTTGTGTTAATTTCACATTTACCCTTTCAAGTTCACTTTTACCATACTGAGATACCTATGCAAATATTACATTATCTATGCAAACAATATCCACATTTGGCCAAATGATCAAAAATATTTTAGTGGCCAGGATATTTCTGTAGTCATGCAGTTGAAAATTTTTAGAGCACCGATAATTCTCGCACTGGGTAGTTTCATATGTGAATGACAAGATGTGTTTAGAGTTTTCTGAAGTCTAACCTGAGGAATCTAATGAAAAAATAGTATTTATTCATGACTAGATTCTTGCTTGAAGGAACGAACTACCAAGCTTTCTAGTGTAAGGAGGTCTAGTGGCCGTTTCCTCGACATATTGAGCGTGAGTGGAGGTGGGTGAAGTCAGTCGTCGTTGCTAAAGGAGACACACTCAGCACTCTCACGCACGCTTGTCTCACACAAGGCACACATCTCATGCCTTTGTCCCTAAAAACAAGAATAAAATTTGCCCCCATTCTACCGACTTAGAAATTTTACTTCTCACCAGCGCTGCCCTGTAACAGTCTCTCTTTACAGGGACAATAGTTCCTTATCGGCGTTTCCATCTGCTTCCAGGACAGCTTGATTTATGTGTTTGAACTTGGCAATTCCAACGAGAGAGAAGAACATTGACTTGTCTGAATGATCATAATTCATTTGTTTTAAACATTGTGTTCAATTAATATTTTTTCTGCCCATTCTACAAATAAACCTAATAAGAAAGTGTTACCAGAGAACTCAGAATCTCAACACAGGGGGCGCTTCACCCAAAAGCGTGTGAGAGCTGCAAATCCGTGGAGCTCTTTTAAGTGAAGTTCTTCAGCAAGGAGTGGTGGGCAAAAGAACGAGAATTCTACTTTCACCTTAGCTCTGTTCTTTACTGCATTGACAAACGCTGACCCTTGTGAACAGACAACCAGGCATGTAGCTTTTGGACCCTTTCGTATTCTGCAAACATTAGGATGTAGCTCTGTAGCTCCTGGTCTGACCCATTCAGACCTCACGTGCTGAGCCCGTGATTGTTCTTACTGACTTACACAGCGTTCGTTAAAGGTGCAATCTGGGTTCCTTTCCTTTGTAGGTCCTTGGAAACTAAGACCTTGTGTCTGGTTTGTATGGAAAGAAAATGAAGTTTTCTTTTTTTTTTCTTATGGTAATTTTCATCAGTATAAACTCTACAAAATGAGCCACACAAAATTAGACTTTGAAACATTCATTTGAGTTTATTTAAAATAAGGACTTTTAAACTTTAAATTTTAATATAATTTTTACAAACTTGTCCTTTTCCTGTATTTATTTTGGCTTCCACTGTCTTATCTTCCTACTTCTCTGAATGTTTATAAGCTTTTGAAATCAGAAACAATGTTATAGACTTTCCCTCTTGTCCTCCCAGGAAGTTGATTAAAATAGTGCTCCTGGTCCCACAGTGTCTTCCCGTAGCTCAGAGGGAGGACAGATTGTACATAGGACATGCAGGAATAGCTGCAGCATCTGCTGCCTGCCAGGAACACAACAGTCAGAGTACAGTCTTTGCTGTAGGCAACTGATTTCAGGAGCCCAAAACACACACTCAAACATTAAACGTGCGTGTAGACATGCTTCCTAAGGGAAGCTGCAGGGCATGGCGTTCTGCCTCTGTAGGGCACAACTGTGGGAATGGGGTGTTTGAGACGGTGGCGAATGGCCAGCACTGGGAGCAGAACACAGTCGAACGGGTGCATCGCCAATGGCGGAAGAGGCAGGAGGTGACTTAAGGAAGATGCTTAGCAGATAGCTGTTGAGTGGCACCAGTCAAGGGTCTCCATCTCCACTTTTCCTTTTCTTAAACTTGATGAAGTCCACTTCTCTACTCTGAGTTGTCCGCATTTCCTTCTCTACAGTGGAGATTTGGTTCTCCAGTGGTGGGACTTGAAATAAACATTCATCCTTCCGGTCTGCAGCACATGGAAAACAAAGCTAGACAAATGTAGACCTTGAAAACGCTTGTCTAGATCGAAGCAAATGAGAACAATTGTTGTGAAGCAGCCTAGAATAAAGAGAACTCTTTCTATCCTGGAACTTGAGTGTTTCATAATAATAAATCATCAGCGATGGCGTTAATTGCTTGTTCGCCAGGCAGTGATGTAAACATAAACTTACTTAATTACCACAACTGCACTAGGAGTTAGCGGGTGCTGGTGTCGCTTTTCACATGAAGACGCTGAGGCAGAAGTTACCTTTCTAAAAGCTAAAAGCCTCTTTTTTCAACTGTTTAAGGAATTTTTATTATAGAATTTTATAATCCAAATTACGTTTCCTTGCTTAGTTATCAGTTCTGCTCCTTAAAACAGAACTGACATCCCGAGCTAATCCACAGTAAGAATTACAAAATTAAAGAAAGGAATGCTTTAAATTTTTGTACTTTACTGAAAATTCTTTTCCCAGGGTCTATAAAACATTAATTTGTTTTTATATTTTACTTTTTTTTTTTTGTATTTCTAAAAGCCTCTTCACCACTTGGTAGGTGGTTCTGCACATGCCTGGATGTTTGTCTCTGCCGATCTCTCGACCCTGTTCTGTGTTGATAAAACTCACCAGGGGTGCTGACCATTTGTGTAAATGCTGTGCCACACTGAGCCAGGGTTTTATGTTTTCCATGGGTAACATGACCCCCAGGTAAACACGTTCTAGCTGAAGAAGATAGGGCTAATCTAGTCAGTGCCTTCCCAATGGTCAGGTGCTGGGGCGGGTGGGAACAACACTCAGAACCTGCCCTGGCTTTGAAATGGAAGCTTAGCTTTTCCACTATCCATAGTTACTCAGCACAGAACCAACTGATACCAATAGTCCAAAGTGTAAGCTGTGTTTTCTGGGGTTTATTGAGCTTCTCTTGTATTAGTGTCTGAACTATTTTCTTTTGGAGGAGTACTTTCTTTGACTTGTAACCAGTATGCAGCCAGGTAGTCTTACTAAAAGTTTGACTTTTAAAAGTGATATAGTACGAAATGTTTTAACTTAATGATTGATAAACACATGGAGTTGCAAGGTGCCAATGCCAATTCGCTAGGAATTTGATAATAATTAAGCTGAATAGCAAAATGAAAAGAGATACCTCTGCGTTCTATTTTTACTTTATTGCAGTGAATTTGGATTTGGTGTGGAAACCTAGGTGTGCTCTTCTGAGAGTTAGGAGTGAGGTTATCACAACCCCCACATCTTTTCCCATGGGTGTGTGGCTTTCTAAATATAATCACAAAGGACAAGCTTCCTTTCCATGAAACTTCATTCTGAAATGAGCTTCAAGAGGGTCCTTAGGGAAAAACAAGGCCATGGAAAGTGGCTTTCAAGGTACATACACATATTTACTTTATGGAAAACACATTTTATTTTTTACTGTAATGTGCTACTTTTGCCTTGCATCTGCAATGTGAATCTTTGCAGGTAACTTACTATGTAGAATATTTTTCACCAAGGTAGGAATTTTAGGAACTTCTTACCATGCTTGACTTGACCCTAAAAATCAAACTGATTGATTGCTTGGGCGGTGTAAGGACTGTCCACATTTCTAAGGTTAGCTGAATAAACACATTTTTTAAGTTTAAGTTTAAAAGATATATTTATTTATTTATTTTTATGTTTATTCTGCAATATATGAAGGCCAGAAGACAGCTTGGAATGGGTTCTCTCTTTCCACAATATAGGTCCCAGGAATCAAACTCGGGTCCTCCAGTTTGGTGGCAAGTTCCTTTTAGCCCCGCGCTGTATTAAAGCTAAGGGAAGCTATGCTTTCTGCCCACCGCTTTACCAAATTGTTCATGGAGGCACTCCCAGTTCACCTTAAACATACCTCTGGATGACTGGGCCTGTTTTTAAAGACGATTAGACTGATTTTTATTAAATCTGAAAGGGTGTTTTTGTTGTTATGTGTCTAAGATTATGTATGTGTTAAGTGCGAGTAAACTACTCAGGCCTAACTCCAGAGTGAGAGTTTTGGATTTTGTGCAAAGTGATATGTAGCTGACTATAAACCCACACATGGTGACATATGGCTGTAACATAGCAGTCTCAGGAGGATGAGGCAGGAGGATCAAGGCCATCCTTGGCTGGAGGCCAGCCTGGCCTACTCCACCCCTCTGTCATAAACAAACAAGTTGTATAATAAATACATTGTTAAGAAAAAGTAATCTAAAGTTTTATCAACATTCTTTTGCTTAATAGTGGACCTTGATCAACAGCGATGTTTAATAGTGGATCTTGATCAATAGTGATGTTTAATAGTGGACTTTGATCAACAGCGATGATGTTTTTCACTTATTTTTAGTTGCTAGCAGCTGCCATGTCCTGTTGGCTGCACTCGTATGTCACGTGACCACTGATAAGAACGTTAGGTCTACTCTCTGAATTTATTGAGACAACAACAACCTGACAGCAGGAATCTCTGCTAACCTTCCCACAGCACCATGTGGGAATATATTTTAATTACCTTCAGGATCTCCTAGGAGCCCAGCATTCTTTGATAACGCTAAGGTTTATGAGCGAAGAGGTTTTACATCTCTGCACAGGTCTGGAAGATGTGTGATGTTTGTGACGGTTACCCTGTGCTTTCCACTTTTAGCTTTTAGAAATGAATGAGACAGATATGACCAGAATAAGCTGTTTTTCTCACTGCTTTCTAGCTTCCCAATTTTCTGCAAAAGCAGACTTTTTATAGTAATTATTATTAGTAGTATCTGGCAATGGTTATATAGAAAATGCTTACTTAAATGCAGTTTATGAAACTTATTTTAAATTATAGTTTATATGGCATTATCATTGGTGAACAGTAATTAAAAGTTAAAAATAACCAGTGATCTGGTTTAGAGGAACTTGTTTGTTTACTGGAGCACCTGTGGATTTTGGCTTATGAACTCAGAAGCCATCTAACCTATGTCTGACTTACTAAGTATTAATTAATTACTTATTAATCTCTGCGCCCTTTGGTCAGAAGTCTGGGGATAAGCCACCTGAACTGAGCGTGACAGGGTTAGTGACCTTGTTTGCTTTTCCTTTGTGTCTGAGACTAATCTCTTCGGGAAACTCAAAACATCCTTTCAAAAATTAACATTGGCTGTGGGGTTGGTAGGAAAGGGGATGGGTTCTAAACCCCTGACCTGTGTGCTGCAAGTGGGGGCTGCTGGGAACTGGCTGGTGTTTGGAAGCTCCCCACCCCCAGAGGAATTCTCTAGGGAGGTAGAGCCCAGCTTTGGGTCCCTGGATTTTCCCTTGGGTAGTGGAATACATGGGTATGCCTCATCCTCAGATAAAGTACTGAGATAGGTGTCTTACGAACAACAGATTGGTGACTTTGGTTCATGAATTCATACTTAATTTGTGTAAACATGGAGGCACTGATGATAAGACTTGGGCTGTGTTTACCAAAATTATTTATTCATACATTCTGGTCCTTAAAACAAAGCAAAAAAAATCCATTTGGGGTAGCAAGGTTGGGCTGAAATGACTTGTTTCACAATGATAATTTTGTAAATGCCTGTGTTGGCATGTGTGGGTTTCTTTAGGTGTGGCCCAGGAGCAGGACATGGGGAAATGGGAGAGGGTGAGATGTTTTGGTGGCCTCTTTGGATAGAATGCCATTGGCTCCCATAGAATAGTCCTTGTCGCTGTCCTCTCTCTTCTGTTACATCCATGGGATTCCCTTCTGATTCCATCCCAGTAGGTTAATTGCTAGTAGGCATTATATTTAACAGGGCAGTCTTGATATTTTAAAACACGGATTAAATGTGGCAAATTTTAATTTCATTTGAAATGACACTTGGATAATTATATGACTTAATACTATTTAAAACATGTAAAGATACTTTAAAATTTGTAGCATCATTATACTAATTGAAATTTAAAAGAAGCTTAACTTTTCTATAATCCTTCCAAAGTTTGAGACACTTGACAACCTATGTCAAGCGATTGGCAGATCTTGTGTGGCGAATCCCTAGTATTGAATTTCCAGGCTCTCTGCTGGTGATTCCATGTGCACGTGCTGAAGAAATATGTTCTGTAAAGTTCCAGCCACACTGTAAATAGTATATCATCTTCAATTCTCATTCTAATTGATTTAACTTCATAACAAATGTCTTGCATACTTCTTTCTAGTTACATATTCCCTAAGTATGACTTGCTATTTGAGCATCATCATTTGTTAAATCTTTCCTAAGCACTGAATATTTAATTGTAAGTTGGTTGAAAACAGTGGTACAGTAGACCTGAGCTTGCTGGATCATTTCCAGAACAAACCATGGAGAGTGAACAAGCCTGCTATTCCTAGCTGCCCGTTGTGTTCAGAATGAATGTAGCAAGTGCTGCCGTATTAAAAATCAGGTTTCATCATCACAATATTCCTGGAACGAGAATTATTATTTGCTAAACACATTTTAAATTTTCATTATTTTCCAGGCTCTTAAAAATCAGGGTGATGGAATTCAGCAAATCGCTCTGTTTTCCATAGAACAAAGGCAGTTCCTTGGGGACGGTCTCAGTGGTGCTCACAGCACCACCTTTGTAATTACACAGGCAGGCGATCACTCTGAATCAGTGCTAGCGCTTTAAAAATGTGAATTAATCTCAAGATATAAAGGCAAAAATTAACTACCATGCTATGACAGCCACGTTACCATAATACTTAAAATAATAATGGCTGCATAAATAATAATAAAATAATAAATACTGCAGTGAATCCAAACAGCAGTTGTCAATAAACAGCTATAACTAACTACACTTTCCTAGAGTCTATGTTTCCTTGGTTTGAGAGAACCAGCTTTTTTGAGTATTCACTATTCGCTGTAGAAACCCTTAGCAAGCCAAAACCAGTCTTTGGCTCACAAGTGTCAAAATATCTAGATGTTCAGCAGTCTCTCTTCTCCCCCTGATTCTTGTCTTGCTGTGTCAGTGGTCAGTGTCGGTGTTGCTGTTAATATCATTGCAATTGAGCATTTGTGAAGTGCTTCCTCCAAGGAGTACTCTGTCTGCTTTGTATCATTTAATCTTCATCATAGCTCTCAGGGAGGGGTATTTTACTGTTCCACTTTTCAGAAGTGGAAACAGACTGGAGGGGAAGTGTCAGTCATTAGGAAACACGACACTGGATTTGAGGCGTCGTCTCAGATTCCCAGTTCTGAGCTCCAGCTCTGTACTGGAACCCTTGAGAAGGCTGGCCATGTCTGTTCTGCTGCAGTTCCAGTCAGAGTTGGGTCAGTCCAGTCACACGGCAGGTGCTACTTCTGGGTGGAATTCGTCCAGAGTTGCGGACAGTTCTAGTTCTTACGATCAGACAGGAAGCTTTTCTTCAGTTTCAGGAAGCCTGCAGTGTTTTTACGGCTGGCGGTGTCTATTCAACTAAACGAAAGCCTTATCCAGAGAGAAATGGTGTAACTATCTATTTCTCAGAGCTTAGAACTGCTCTTATTGTCCTGGTAATTATTTCATCAGGTGAGTCTTCATGTTCTTCTCTGTCATTTCCCCTTGTTTCCTCTATACCTACAAGTCACTAAGTTCAATGTGGGAAGTTTGTAGCAAAGATGAATGGAAACTTTATAGACTTTTAATGGAGATAAAACTGTTGGATATATAGATCTGCCACTTACTATTTTTCTAATTCTGTGTGCAAAGACACTTAGTATCCTTGTGCCTCAGTTTTCCTTTCTTTAGAACGTATATAATAAGCTTGCATGGTTGTTTTGTAATAAATAAGATCAGTGAATGTAAGTATATACTATATATGATAGTTTTACTACATCATAATATCATGCCTAGCACTGATCCAAGGGTAGAACCAACTGGGGCACTGAAGGAATGAAGCAATGACAGACAGATGGACAAATGGACGGAAAGTTGGGATCAGGTTCTCTGGGCCCTCTGCTGGGGAAACTTTAGGAGCCTGAGAGCTCAGTGTATTTATTATATACATTTGAACAGGTAGAGTCGCTGCTCACGATGGGCATGGTCTATGGTATACAGCTGAATCAAGGAGACAGATTTAGCTAGTCTAGTTAGGAGCAGTCTCCAGGCCCTAGACATGCAGTGGAGGAAGCTACAGTGGACCTTTTATGCACACAGTCAGCGTCCGACTCAGACCTCAGGAAATCCTTGCCATTGCCACGTGACTGAGATGAGGGTACTTGACATGGTAATGCATGTGTTGACAGCAGACACTCACTTGGGACTTCACACACTCAGGATGCCTCTTCCTCTTCCCCCACCCGTGATGCCTACAGCCAGCCTTTCATATGTCTAACCTTCTGTTCAGTTAACATAATTTACAAAAGTTCCTTATTTTGCCTCTGCTCATTTCAGGAAATCACAGTGAGTGTTCATGAGCCTGAGGTCTAACATGATGGCACTCCTTTTCTCAGCCTTCTGTGAAAGAACGTAAGATGTCCGTAGACAGCTCTTACCATTCCTGCCCTGTCTCATCATAATGAATCAGGACATGCTTCCCGAGATAATCACTGTCTCTTCTTCCTATGTCCTATTACCTCCTACAGACCACTTTCTCTTGTAGCGTATCTTTATACCACACTTTAAGCTTTTCAGAAAGTTTGTAATATTTTATTTTAATAACTTATTTTAGGAGGTTGTGGCATATATAACCCCAGCACTTCAGATTAAGGTTGGAGGATTGTTACCAGTTCAAAGCCAGCATGGGCTACAGAGTGAGCTACTGTCTAAATAATATGATAATATTTGAAGTAGGCCCTTAAAGTTGTACACTATCTTCCAGTGCCCAGCTCTTGTTTGTGCGCTCAGACAGAGGAATTCCATATCCAGCACTGGGCATTTATACTCCCGAGCATCTGTAATGTGTGTGTGCACTCCTGCGAATATGTCATATCATTTTTGTATGTTTACATAAGTGATATCACTGTGTGTTTGTGGTCTGTGCCTCCTATTTTGCTTCTTTGACATGGTTTCATGAGAATCCTCTCCCCTTTGTGTTTTGGTTTCCTGGAGCCTCGTCACCCTGGCCCTTCTCCTATTACTCACCACCCTTTCCTAGGCATTCCCTGACTCATGTGACCATCTCAGTCTACACTTGTTTGTCTCAAAACCCACTAAATACCTGCACAGGATATCCTCAAGAACCATGAACATTATCCTTAAAAATACGGGTTTATTCTCATCTCCCCTGAGTGCAACTTTTGGTCTGCTGTTAAATTTAGTCTTGCTGGTGGTTTTAATTTTTTATGACTGCTTCCATGTCCAAATCCTTCAGAAGCTAAAAGTCAAAGCAGAACTGTTGGAGCATGAAAAATAATACGTATATGTGATGAGCATATCAAACCTGCAAAGTTCTAGCCTGGCTCGGTTGGCTTGCTTCGGGTGTTTTCTCCTGCAGAAGTCTGAGGTGTGGGCTTCAGCTCACTGGACTGCTCTGCTCTGATAAACACTTCAGTGATTTAGAGCACTCTGTGTCCTTCATCTTCAAACACACACTGCGTGGTTGCCCTTATAGCCAGTGTCCAGGGTGCAGTGCCTCTTCAGGATCAAAAGAAGATTCTCAAGCAAGAGCCAAATGGTTGTCTCCATTTGTAGTCACATTGTGCTGGATGCAAGGGTTCCGAGAGCCACGAGCTGTAAATAGGAGGTCCCCCTATGTCACAGCTCTACACCCCAGAAGCCTGAGAGAATGAACTTAAGTGCTGTTTCCTATGTCTGTCCCATATGTGGCTTCATTGAATAAGTTTCAGGACTTATTACTTTACCTCATTGAACTGCCATTGGCTTTACCAGCCTTTCCTTAAACGACTTCAAACCCCATCATCTTTTTCACTTATTTGTTCCAGTGTACGCCCTCGTAATATTTGAATTACCTTTCTAAAATATTGATGCTCTTTTATTTAATTTCAGGAAAATGAAAATATTGCTGGGCTTGTTGAACTTCCTCTAAGGGTATTTTCCATGATACATGACATACAGGGTTTCTCCGTAGCTTTTTCTTCCTGTCCTGGAACTAGCTCTTCTAGACTAGGCTGGCCTCAAACTCACAGAGATCCGCCTGCCTCTGCCTCTTTTAAACTTCAAATCTTTCCGTTTCTGTAAAACTCTTTCCTCTCTCTCTCCTCCTATTGTATCTCTTTCTTTTCTTTTCTCTTGTTTTGATACAAGATCCCTATAACTCATGCTAACCTGAAATTCACTATGTAGCTCAGACTAGCCTGCAGCTCCCTAGGAACCATCCTTCTGACGCAGCCACCCAAGTGTTTTGCCATGCTCAGCAGCTCTTTTTCCTGTGTCCTGTGAAATTTTTATACCTACCAATAGCTTTCCTAACATACCCCCATCAAACCTTTATTCTTTGTTATGTGGTTGGCAGACCAGCAGCTCTTTTTCCTCAGAAGCCTGTCAGAAATACAGAATATTGGGCCCAGCCTCACTTACTAAGTCAGCATCTACACATCTAATGAATTCCCAAGGTCTCTAGCATTGCTGATGTCTTGGGCATTAGTCTCAGCTTTTATCATACTGCTCTCTCTCTCTCTCTCTCTCTCTTTCCCTCTTTCTCTCTCTCTCTCTCTTTAATCACACTTGATGTGACCTCCTATAGACTCTTAAGTTTCCAATGTGGGAACAGTATCTTGGAGTGCTCAAGACCTTTCAAAAAGCATGTGCCATGGGCTCTTTCTATGTGTTCTAAGTGATCTAATTTGTATTTTGTCATTCATTCTTTGGGCATATGTGACCAACAAAATCATATTTAGAATCTACGTGCTTTCATCCCTAAGTAAATTGACTTGTTTCTTTGAGAAACAATCTTCCTGCCGTCTAAGACCAGGGCCCTTTAAACATAGAAGTGTTACAATGCACATTTCACATAAGGCAGATGGATTATTTGTAGTTTATGATCACAGATTTTGGCACACCTATAAAGGATCCATTATATGAAAGAACATTTTCATAAGCAAATTCTATAAGTGAGATCTGTTTATAAGCAAGGATAAACCAGTTTAATGACAGAAGTTAACTCTGGATTTTAATATACATTGTAAAATTATACCAGAAGTTAGAAACTACCCATGAAATCTTAAAAGAATTTATTTTAAAAGAATTTATTTAAAACAGTAAAAATAAATTCAAATATATACTTCAGTATAAATATAAGGGTGGGGGTGGAGAGAAGGCTTAGTAGTTAAGAACACTGGCTGTCCTCTCAACCGACAGGGTTCAGTTCCCAGCACCATCATGGTGGCTCACAACCATCTGTAGTTCAGTTCTGGAGGATCTGATGCCTTCTTCAGACTGCTATGGGCGTGATGTGGTGCACACAAAAACATTCAGGTAAAATACCCATAAGTACAAAATAAAATAAATATAAAAGGATGTGATGTAATGTTCGTAAAGTGTAAATCTAAAGTTTTAATATAATGCATAAATTGTCATTTTCATTTTGTTATATGTGATAGTGCATATTTTCTAAGTAACTGTCAATCATCAGTTGGGCCAATATAGATTATGCTGCATTGCATCTATTTAAGTTGCTAGCAACATATCAATAACTCCGTGTTTCTTCTTGTGCAGTGTTAAAAAATATTCTAATGATTGGGCAATGCAGAAAGCCTGAGAATTTTTCTTAAGCTACAGGGCAATTATGTTAGAGTTTAAAGGGAAACTTGAGGGCAGGAAAGCTGCAAATCTCAGCAGCTGCCTAGAGTAGGAAAGTGAAGGAGAGAAGGGACAAATGGAAACTGTGTCACTTGAGTTGGAGCAGACTGGAGATCAGCCATGTAGTGACAGGGAAGCATATGGTGAGGACCAGAGCTTTAGAGAAAGGGTAAGGAAGCCCAAGGTGCTAGGAGAAGCAGCTCAGGACACAGAGGGATGTCTAGCGAAGGTTATGCTTTTTACAGTAATTCCTAACAGCAGAGAGACTTCCTCAGAAGAATGGCTTTATTATATATAAGACTGATAAGATATAATTTTTAGGGAAAGAATCTTTAGGTTGTTTGTTTATCCACATTCTGCTTTTAATAGATGAATTTAAAGAAGCTGATATAACCTTAAAATATGCATTAGTTTCAGCCTTAGATGTTGGTTTTTCATCTGACTGCCCCGCCCTGTTAAGATCCTTTGTTGATTGTTTCTTCCTTCTTTAAGTTGTCTCATCTGGAAAAGCTAGAGTAGAGGGACACGTGTGTTAGCAGTACCATTTTGAGGACAGAGATGAGACTTTTGCTGAAGCAACTTCTTGATCAAGTGTTCAGTTTTCCTATTGGAAACATTGGTGCCAGCATTTGCTTTGATTGCTGGTAAAACAAAATGAACACATTGTCAGAATCATGTGATGGGTCCTTTCTGAGAAGTCTGAAGGCAGTGAATGGGAGGGCCAGCTTCATTCCCTTCATAGACTCAGTGACCAGGCTCCTGTTCCCCAGTCCTCTGAAGTGCATATGGACACATCCTCCAGTGTACGAGCGCCTCTACAAATGCATTTTCATAACTCAGAACCCAATGTATTGATCTCAGTAAGTTGGCATGTTCATATGGCTAAGTGTTTTAACTTCTCTTAATCTTTTGAAAGGGAGATAGATGCTACCTTTATTGCATGATTATGTTATTGCCTTAATCAATTTAGCTTTGTTCTGACCTAACTGGCCACATCTAATGGAAAGGGAGGGACATTGTAGTTTCAAGTCCAGAATTTAACCTGGAATTAATGCAACTTCTCTCAAAATAGGAGTAAATTCATGAGCATATTCAATTCTATAAACACTGTGGCACACTCTCCATGGACTTGCACTTTGCTGGATCTGAGGAGTGCTGTATTCGACTTTGAGAACACAGTAAATAGAGTGTCTTAGTGAAGATGTCAGTTTTCATCCATAGAGTGTGAACTTATGCAGTGAAAGCTCAGAGAAGGGGCCTCTCCCTTCAACCCAGAGTGGATGACCCTGAGCTGGCACTAGTGGATGACACGGTAGGTGAAGAAATATCTGAGAGCAAAGAGCATTGGTAAAAGAAGGCTGCTCAGATAGAGCTTTTTGTGTATACTGGAAAATTGAACATCAGCTTAAGATGCTGAAATGAGTGTGGGATGAGGCTGGTGTGATAAGAAGTACATTATTGGGAGCATGGTGATGTCCTAGAGAGAGGTGGCAGGGACGGGATGGATCATCTATCTAAACTGTGGGAATCTGAGAATGGATCTGTTTCATGTAATAGAGACATGTGTTCTGCCAATTTTCTTGTCAACTTTCTTTTCTTAGTTCAAGTCTCCCATTAACCCTCCAGTTGATGAACTTCTCTAAGTTAGATATTTGCTTTCCTCGAGTTAATGACTGCTTCAAAATTCTCATCACTTACAGTCACCCAGTGTAAGGAAGAACCTTTTCATTACTGTACCAATACAACTGAAGCAGAAAGAGCAGACCTAAACAGACGTGCAGGTGTGTCCGCCTTCCAGGCTCTTTAAGTGTTTCCATGATTTTCCTGCTTCACTTCTAGTTTATAATCTAACATATTTCCTAGATAATTAACCGAGAGAAATACAATCTCAGCTGGGAGTATGCTTGAAAATCCTTTTCTGTGTATTGAGACTGAGAGAAAGAAAAATTGGATTCATACAAATTTGGACACCTGAAATCTCAAAACCAATTTGAATACTTGGTGACTAAAATTGCCCCGTAGGGTCAGAGTGCAAAGCTGGTATAACAGGGCTGTGAAGACCGCCAGCTTCATGTTTTTCTTTACTCTTTGTTTTACTTTATTGTTTCATTTTCCTTCCTCATAGAGCTGTAAATTTTCCACTGGCTAGAAGGGACTTCGCAGGCAGTGCAGTGGTGTTCGGCTTATTTTCCTCGTGGAGAAATCCATGTGTAATTATTTTAGCAGGTGAGAGAATTCAAGGAAGTGGTGACTGGCTAGGAAATGAGTTTGCAAGGCTGTGACTTTTTTTTCATTAATGGCTTGATTTCCCAAGTATCCCATTTCATCTTCACGTAAAAGGTAATTTTCCATTTCCTCACGTCTATATAAGTGTGACCACTAGACGGTACTCTTCCCAAAGGCTCTTTCCCACAGCAGCAGGACATTTCCCAGTAACCTTGCAGGCAAGTACTCACCTGCTTTTCTAAAAGTTTTCCATCTAGCCTTTTTTTTTTTTTTGCTGATATAGTCGATTTATGTTGTTTATAGGCAAACAAACCAAACAACTTTGAAGTGTTTTCATTGATACCCATTTCTCCAGGTAATTTTGGGCAGAGATGCTTTACTTGTTAGAAAAAGCATTTCATCTCAAATGTCAGCTGAAGTTCAGCTAGTCTCTTTATTCTTCTCATATGTAAAAACATGCAAATCTTGAGTATGTCGGTTGTGAATGGTTGACAATATTAAGTCACAATTAAATGTAGTGCTACAGAAAGTAGACAATGATCTTTGTTAGGGAAAGCTTTCAGATTACAAGTTCTCAGAGAGGTGTTAGTGTGTGCCATTCTGTGTGGTGATCTGTGCATGTATGTGTGTATGTTTGTGTGTGTATGTGTGTACACGTGTGTGCGTGTGTATGCATGTATGTATGTGTGTGTGCACATGTGTATGCATGTATGTGTGTGTGTGAGAGAGAGGTAGGGGGATGTGCACACATATGCATTGCTTTGTTGCTGTCGTCAAGCACCACTACCAGAAGGAGCTTAGGGAAGAGTTTATGTTAGCTTATGGTTCCAGAGGGAGAACTTTTAGTGGTAAGCACACATGGCAGCAGGCAGCTGGAGCAGGATGCCAAGTGATCGCATCTGCAATCAGACACATAAAGCGAAGAATGCGGACTTGGAGTAGGGAGAGGCTGTAAACACTCAAAGCCCACATCTGAAGATGTGCGTCCTCCAGGAAGGTCACACCTCTTGAAGGTTCCACAAACTCCCGATCCTGAGACGATGTATTCAAATACCCAAGCCTATGAGGCGCTTAGTCAGTTCCAACCCTCATACACAAACAGACAGCAAAGGCAAGTGACTAAGAGGGCATTACTTTTAGTGGTCCGTGAAAATCAGTGCATCATTGCTGGCCACGCAGTGCTATTTAATCCCATGTACGTGATCCACAAACAAAATGAATCTGCATTCATTACTCATGCCAGAAATGATCAAACTTGTTCCGTTGGTTTGAGGTTTGTTCCTGCAGTCCAAACTGAGTAGTTTCTATCCTTTGAAACCCATTTGTTACTTCCCTTCTGCCAATGGCAGTGTGTACAGAGACCCTTTTGTGGTGGCACTCATCCCGCTGGGGTGTAGCGAGGCAGGGATGCACACCAGCAGGGCAAGTGTTGTGCAAAGGTAATGCTGCTGCTGGACAGGAATGAAGAAATGCAGTCACTTTTTACAGGGATGCCAAAGGAAGTCAGAGAAAGTATCGCTCGAGGTGTGAAGGAAATGAGAAGAAGCCACAGGTGAGCTCTGGAAGAGACTTCAGACAGAAAAGCAAGCACAGCCTGGAGGTTTATTCCTGGGACGGTAAAAGACCATGGTTTAGAGTGTAAGACAGAGCAATAGCCATAAAGTCAGTGAGGTGGAAGGGGACCTCAGAGTTCTCCCCCAGCAACACAGAATACCAGCACATTCTCTGCAGAGGAACTGAACCATTAGGAGAACTCGGAATGAAGCATAGGCTGGATAGTGCATGGGTTAAGGGGAAACTAATATAAGTCGGTCTGTAATTATCCAGACAAGAAATAATGGTTCTGCCTGGATTGAGGAGGTTTCACTCTCTTAAGGCTCCTTGCTGATGGCAGTGTAGGGGATAATGCAAAATGCGTGTCAACTTGTGTTGAGGCCCCATGACAGAACATGATGGCTCTGTCGGCCAACGCTTTCTGAAGCTGATTCATCCAGTTGCCCACATGAGTCACAACGTCTGTTTCACCCCAGCAATTCTGTAGCTCTGGTTATTACGTGAGTTATAACCAGTCTCTGTTGTCCAGTGTCAGCCACGTTACATCATTATGCAGTTCCATATATGTTATTTTCCCCTTTTGCCTGTACACCTAAACTCAAATCACAAGTATCTGGAGGTTCTCTGCAATCTTGTCTTTAATTGATCTGTGGATTTGGCATTCAGAGCCCTCGCTGGTTCACTCGCTGGTTGCTTCCTGAAAATGCCCTCCGGTGAAATGCTCTTGTGTTTTGTTTGGGGCCCTCTACCTGGAGTGCCTCTCCACTGGTTGAGGTGGGAATTGCAAGCAAAGAAGCCATCTGTGATTGATGTAAATATTGAATCATACCTCACAGAACGAGGCCAGTTCTGCTGGGGAATGGAGACAGTCTCAGCTTCTGCCATAGCTGTGCTGCGGTGTGTAGGATGCAGAACTCCATACTGGGAGAGGTTGGAGCAGCTCTCACGCATAGCCACAAAGCTGCTGCTGCCTTTTCTAGTCGAGAAAATGTCCTAGGAAATGCAGCCATGTGTCCCGCCCACCTGACCCGGGCTCTCCAAACCTGCCTGTGCTCTGGGGAGCTAGCTGGAAGTCTCTCTTCTTTCTTTCCTCTCTTTTCTTCTTCTGCCTTGAAGTCCTACTTTAAGGTGGGTGTGTTTGCTCCTGCTGGATGTTAGTCCGGAGCTGTGATCTCTTGGTTCTCTTCATTCTGCCTTCTGACTGATACCTTCCTGGGCAGTTAGTTAATTCCACTCAGGGGTCAGGTGAGTAGAGATGGAAAGGAAATTGAGAAGGGAAAAGCCTTTGGTTATTTCAGAACCTTGTAGTGTCACATAGCCTCTCAAGTCTGACAAACTGAACATGTCTTTTCAAGCCTGTCTTGCCTATCAGTTTTGTAAGCTGCTGGCATCTCTGGATCCCTTACATCATAGGAGATAAGAACTCTCCCCTACACTCTCAAGCATTTTGTATGTGTCCTGTATTCTGATTCATCACCTGGTGTTAGATCACTTCCTCAAGAGTTGCTCCAGCTCTCAGGTAGAGGGACATTGAGAGTACAGGAACACAACTTCCCTTCTCTTTGTTTTCCCTGCTTTCTCTGTAATGGTGGCATTGCTATTGTGTGTCACTTGTTTTCTCTGGTCTGACTACCAAGCCTAAACATAATAAAATACGGACAGCTGGGGTTTTATGATCTAGAAGGCATGTCTCACCAACATGCAGTCTGGGAAATCCAAGATCAGGCCACTAGAAGGACAGATTTTGTTTGAGGCTTCTTTTCCTGGCTTGTAGCAGCCAGCATACCACTGTGCTTTTCACACAACCTCTTTGTGCACACACACACACACACACACACACACACACACACACACACGAAGAGTCGAGCAAGCCCCCTGCTGTGGTCAGCAGTCCCAGCATGAGTGCCTCACTCTCCTGACCTTTCTTGGGTGCTTTACTGTTATAAGAGTCCTTGGGCACTGGAGAGGTGGCTCAGTAGTTAAGAGCATTTATTGCTCTCACGAGCACCTGTCTTAAGTTCACAGCACCCATAGCCCTTAATGACTCCAGTTCCAGATGAGCCACTGTCTTCTCTGATGTCTGAGGGCTATGCACACACATGGTGCACATACATTTGCTCAGGCACACATACACATAAAAAAATAAAGATTTTTTAAAAAGCATTCTGTATGTCTTATGATAAGGCCACAGGAGAACAGATTTGAGATTGTTTCCCTCACCGGACATAGCCCAAAGTCGCTATGCCATGATAATGCACCCTGGTGTTAAAACTGCACAATGTCAACTTCACAAGACAAGCCTTCGATCCATAGCTTTCGTTTTCTTTTCTTTTACTTTAATCTTTAGCATGCATAGTGGTTCTAATTATCTTCTATTGAAGTGAACATTGAACTACTAAGTGTATCCACTGGGGCAAGGAAACTTTCCCAGTCTTGTCAAAAATCCCCAAGGCATTGGAGCCAGAACAGCAGGCATTTCAGTTGTTATCAAGTCAGAATCAGTAATTCACATATCCTGTCATTTCTGTTTCAGTCTTTTCTATATGAAGAAAATAAAAAATATCATTTTATTTTAAAATACTTCTATTGTTTTTAATTGTTTGTGCAAGGGGGCGGGTATGAGCTTGTGAGTACATGCATGTCGAGGCCAGAGGCACTGGCTCTCATGGAGCTGGTGTTACAGGTTGTTGTGAAGGGCCTGATGTGGGTCCTAGGAATGGAACTTGGCCGTCTACAGGAGCATGCACTCTTATTTGCTGAATCATCTCTTCAGCTTCCAGAAAATACTATTGTTTATCAATAGTGAAGTTGTTCAAAGAGAAGGACAAGTACTTCTAGGGCTTCACATTTCCCTGTCCCCTCCCCAGCCTCTTCATCCTTTGGCCCCTTGACCCCTAGCAAATAGCAGCCAGCTAAGGGAAGTAGCTGGAAGCTACCTGTGTGACCTTTGCTCTGTAAGACAGGGGAGACTGCTTAGTTATACTTTTAGAACTTAAAGAAATTCCTCCTATTCATTTGTACATACAATGTCAGGAACAAGCTTCAAGAGGGGCCTGCAACTCAGTGGCATTTTTGTGGACTTTCTCTTTCATTTGCTTTATTTTGGCTTTTTTTTTTTGTCTTATTAGTTTTTTGTTAATTTTGATTTTCAGGGTTTGTTTTGGGGGGTTATACTTCTTGTTTTTCTTTTGCTTTTGATTCTTTTGTCTTTTATGTTTTCTCCCCTCTTCTTTGAAAGGGAAAGAAAAAGAACATAAAGTTGTTGGGGGTGGGGGTGATCTGAGAGAAACTAACCCAGTCTGGGACACTTGGTACTCTACCTGGAGGAGGAGGGGGGCGGGACAGGAGGACAAAGAGAGAGAGAGAAAGAGAGAGAGAGAGAGAGAGAGAGAGAGAGAGAGAGAGAGAAAGAGAGAGAGAGAGAAAGAGAGAAGCAGGCAAGCAGCTCTACAGTGCAGTTTAGTCCCATAGGACAAGAAATTACCAGGGCAGGAGAAAGGCAGTACGAAAGAAAAATGAAAGATGGGCCCCTGATCGCAGGTTTGTTGCTCCTCCTTAATTATGTCTGTGCCCATGGCAAGTTTTGTTGTGACCTCGGTGCTCCCCGTGATTAGGGAGGTGTACTGAGTGTCTGCAGATGAGTGTCTGTGTCAGGACTGGAAGGCCAGCCTTCTCAGAAGATGAATGTTGGTGTCAACCGGGATTACCTCTAATGCTTGCTGAGTGTGAAGTTTTTCAGAGCTTTCTGATGGTCCTCTCCCTGGATGAAGCAAAGCAATCTGCATTTATAATGATTTCAGAGGGAACTGTACTGAGCAGATGAGTCACTGTTTCTGTGGTGAGGAGCGGCAGCAACGTGTTCTTCCAAGCGCTTCTAGATTGAGAGCAGTTGGATTCTGGGTTCATCTTAGTACTAATTATTGCTGAATGGTTTTGATTTTTATCTTCTATCTAATTTTGCTAAAATCAGGTATTCTTTTCTCTCTCTGTGTGATACATACACACACTCAAGTCTAAACTTAAATCTATATATCTGTTACTTTCAAGTTTATATGTCCAAAATTATTTATTCTTTATGATATTCTGAATGCCATCAGTTGAACTTCAGAAATCTTTTCTACTTTTAAAAATATTTTTGAGAATTTCATATATTTGATCATATTCATCTCCCCCTTCCTCAAGTCCTTCAAGATTCACCTCACCTACCCACACAATTTTTATCTTCTTTCTTTTTTTTTTAACCCATGGATCCAATTTGGGTGAGCCAAATACCTCTAGGTGAGGAGCCAACCCCTGAAGCGTTCTGGTTTCCCAGTAGCTCCAGTTACTAGCAGCTCCTCAGCTAGAGCCGAGACTTCTAGTCAACCTCCTCTTCCATGCTTGGATTCTATCTGTTCTGAGCTCCCCTGTGTCTTGTGGGTATTGTCACAAGTGTTGTGAATTCAAGTGTGTACCTGCCCTCTTGTGTCTGGAGAACACTGTTTCAGTGCCTCTGGCTTTTACAGTCCCTGATCCTGGTGAGGAGAGCTGTGATGTAGATGTCCCATTTAGAGCTAAGCACTCTGTACTTTCTTATTCTCCATTGATCAGTTAATTGTTCATCTTCCCCTGCAGAATGATTACTTAAGGTTTTACTCATTTTACTGATATTTTAATGAATAAACTGATGGTTCTATTCACTGCCTTTTTTAATAAACACTATCTTTTCTTCCTATTTATTTTTCTACATTATATTTTTATCTTCTATTTACTTAGCTGATTGCATTTTCATTTCTTATTTTTGGTTTTGTTAGTACAATTTAGTCTATAAATCCATCTTTAGTCATCACTGTGTCTGCTTTGAATTTTGGTTTTTGGTCCATTGTCATTTAATTCTACATACTTTATTTCATGCTTATTATTTTGAATTAATTTAGAAATGCATTCAAAAATTTAAAAATTTACCATTTTTTTTTTTTACTAGTTTTGCTGTTGATTTCTAATAGTATTGTAGATGGAGCGGTGGGCTGCGTCCTGCCACCCATCTAGCTTTACCCAAAATAATTACACGGAAACTGTATTCTTTTAAACACTGCCTGGCCCATTATTTTCAGCCTCTTCTTGGCTAACTCTCATATCTTGCTTAACCCATTTCTGATAATCTGTGTAGCACCACAAGGTGGTGGCTTACTGGGAAAGATTCTAGCCTATATCTCTCTCAGGTCAAAGAATCATGGCGACTGCCTCATTTCCCTTCTTCCCAGCATTCCGTTCTGTCTACTCCACCCACCTATGTTCTGACCTATCAGGCCAAGCAGTTTCTTTATTAATTAACCAATAAAAGCTACAGATAGACAGATGACCCTCCTCCATCATAGTATATTATGTTAAAATAAAATGTATCTGATTTATTTTTAAATTTTCTTTTGACTATAGTATTCAATTTTTGTAAGTATTTTCCATCAGTTTCTCAAATTATTCTGTCTTCAGGGCAGAGTACTTGTGTTTTATCTCCTCTACCATGACTATCTCAGGGAGACAGGTTGAAATCCTCGTTATTATCCCCTCCCCATATCACAAAAAGTAGTCAAATATATTTGCAGAGTACATTGATAACAGTTCACATGTAATGTTTATGTGTCCATGTGTGTGTGTAGGTATGTGTGCATGTACAGGTGCAAATTATGCACCTGTATATGCACCAGAGGTCAACATGTGGTATCTCCCTCTGTTGTTTTCCATCTTTCTATTTCCATTAAGGGTCGTTCTTTATGTATGTGTGTATTTGTGTAGGCTACATACTATGTTGTACATGTGGATATTAAGGACAATTTTCAGGAATCAGTTTCCTCTTTCCAACTGTTGAGTCCCAGCAGCCAAAAATCAAGCCATCTCCACTGACCCAGAAGATATATATATATATATATATATATATATATATATATATATATATATATATAAACTTCATAGAACTTCCATATATATAGTTATATGGTACATCTCTTTTGTACTTTATTTTCAATCAGTGTATGTTTGAATACAAATGATTTACAAAGAGCTTATAGCTTCTTTAATATTGATTGAGAATTCCATACAAGCATATAATGTATTTTGATAAAAGTGAACTAGCTCCCTGTTCTCTCCTGTCCAATTCCTTCACTATCAGTACCACCACGATTCCTTCCCAATTTCACATGTTCTTCCCCTCCTGCCCTGTAAGCCCACTGAGGATGCTTGGTATTGCTGACAGATACACAAGTACAACTGTCCTGTTGCATGTGGAGGATGCCTTCTTGCTGTAATCATCCACCATGTCTGCCTCTCACAATCTTTCTACACCCTCTTGCACTGTGGTCTTTGAACCCTGTGAAGAAGGGGTGTGATATAGACATCCCTTTTCAGTATGAGCACTTGCATTCTCTGCATGTTGACCAGTTGTGGCTGTCTCTGTTAATCACCACCTACTGCAAAAGGAAGCTTCTCTGATGAGGGCTGAGATGCACTAATCTATGGGTAAAACTGTTATTAGGTTTTACTTTTCTATCATTAAATCAAGTAGTGTCTGTGTTAGTTTAATCTTTTGGCATTCATTGTGCTAACTGATATTAGCTAAGCATCCACATTTTATGATTTTTATATTCTTTTTTCACTTTTTACTTCTATTTGTTTTGTTGACTTAATTTTTTTCTTTAGCATCTTTCCTATGATCATTTTGCAACTGTAGATCTTATTAATGTTCACTGATAAAACTTAACATATATATATTCATTGCTAGAAATCTAGGAGCATTGCACCTAGCAATTCTCTCCCTTCTCCTACCTATTCGGTTTTCAGTAGCCAGATCATGGTGTTCATAGAACTTCCTCTTGTTACAAGAAGTTACTGTGGCTGTCTGCTGCACATAATTGCTGTGTTGCGATTTCTGCTGATGCTTCCCTGCTGAGTAAAGTTTCCTTCCTAGACAACTCATTGCCCAGGTCCTTTGGAAGGATGATGCCTATATCTTAATGGCTATTCAGACAAAAATCTTTGTTTTGGTTCTAATCTTTCATAGCAGTTTGGCTTGGTATGAAAAATCTAAGTTGATAGTTAAGTCTCCACATAACTGGTAAATATCCTGTCTTTCTTCCCGATCAGTTTTTGACAGTGAAGCGTTTCTTCCCTGTTCCATTTTGGTTTTGTTTTCTTATTTTTTAAAATTCATTTATTCTGTCCAACTCTAATTTCTGCAGAAACGAAGATGCTGTGAGCAGTATGGGTGGCTCAGGCTTGAGTCTTCTGGGAAGGCTCACTTTCTCAGCCTTCTTCAGTCTTACGAAGTTATTGTGGTCTCCAGAAACATGTGCGATGATATTGAGGACTGATTTTCTCAGATCCCTTCTTATTCATCTCTCCAGGTCTCACATCAAAGCTACTCTGTCCTCAACCGCATGCATGCATCTTTCACACTCTTTTCTTGTAACCTGGTCAAGATACTGAACTTCTTGGGAAACACATTCCAGTCTGTGCAACTGCTAAAGCATAAACTTGTGGCTACAGCTCCCTGGTCTCCTGGTGTCTGCTCATATTGCCCATGTGGTTCCATACCTTTTCTGGATTCACATGCCCCTCTTAGCTCAGGTCACCCCCATAACTCAGGTTGTCTATGAAGCCTAGAACTACATCACAGTAACCACCTCCTGCTGCTGTTGCTATTATTGTTGCCAAGTCTTGCTCATGTTTAGTCTTTGTTTCTAGATCACATTCCTCTAGGCCATAGTAGTTGGGTCATAGGGGTAGGCTGTGTCATGTCTGGAAAACTGCAGAAGCCAGATGGTCTTGACAAAGGCTGTGCAGGTTGAGGCTCCCCTCTGGTCATTTTTAAAGTTGTTCAGTTTCATTACAGTTTGCCTAGGTCAAGGTTTGCCCTTCTGTGGCCTACCTTTTTTTCTACTGAGTACTCAGGCTTGTGTCATTTTTTTTTTTAATTCTATGAAATTCTTAGCAATAATTCTTCATTCCCTTTTCCCATTCCCTCTCTCTGATGATTGGTCGGGATGCTTCCCTGGATCATAAGTATTTTATCACAGCTTTGGATGCACTCTCGATGGCTCCCTTAGTGCTCACCTCCCTTTCGTTAATTTAGTTTGTCTCCCAAAGCTGTTCTGTTTATTATTTTTCATGATTTGAATGTTATAATTTCCTTTCTGCACTGTGTATATGCTAAAGACCCTGAATGAATCTTTTTTTTTTTTTTGATCATTCTGTTTTCGCTAATCTCAGGCCACCAGCAGCAGATCTTAAATTTTGTGCCAGATTATTTTATGAGAGGGGCTTGAACAAGGCATGGTGGAACATGCCTATAATGAACGCGAGCCTAGCCTAAGGAACCTGTGAGACCTCACAAGAAAGTAGGCCAGGCAGAAAAGAAGAATCGACAGAAGCAAATTCTTATGGAGTGCATCTGTATTCAAATTGTTCATATTTTTGCTAATTTTTATTTTTAGCATCCTAGTGTATTAATTTCTATTCCATTTCCATAAACATGCTTGATTGTACTTGGCCCTAGACGCCATTATTCCTCATTGCACTCCACCATCAGTGTGTGTTTCAGTGGGGTTTCTTCATGGAGTTACTGTGACCTGGAGCTGAAGTCCTCAGCAGTGTGACTGAGCAACAGCCACAGGGGCTGTCCCTTGATATTTTCTATGTTAATTATGGCAAAATCGTTTTTTCTGTCCCTTGTAGTTTTGGCACTTAGTGCTCTGAAAACATTCACTTTGGTTAACTGGAGTATTTCTTGTTCCGGCTAACTCAATTATGGATCCAGTTGCCTTTAGTGTGATGTTCATTTCCTGATGTGACTTCACCAAATGCAGTGAATGGCATACTTTAGAGAAGCAAAGTTTACAATGAAGCTAGTAGTATTCAGTGTCTAAAAAGCATCAGACTGTTGCAAACGTCCCTGTTGGGCAGATGCAGAAGGGATTTCTGTGTCTATTCTAGATCTCTCTCTCCTGCTCATTCAGACCTTCTGCTAATTCTTCACTCCCTTTAATTCAGAAATTGAGGGGAAAGTCCAGCTGGAAGGGAATCTGGTACACAAAGATGAGGTCCTGTGTTTGAATCCTCGACACCCACGTAAAAGCCAGGCACTGATGGACAGAGGCAGGTGGATCCCAGGAACTCTGTAGGCCAGCCAGCCTAGGTTGAACAGCGAGCTTGTGGTGGGCAGTGAAAGAGGAAGATGCCAAAGGCCTCTGGCCACTGCATACACAGGCTTGAGTAGCTGTACATATGTGTATATGTGTATACACAGTACACACACACGCACATACCACTCATATACACATAAAATTTTTTAAGCAATCGTGGCATATCAGACAGTGTTTTATTCACTGGCTATATGCTGAAGAAAACCTATATTCTACTCTTTTCTTCAGAATCTCCATTGCAGCTTATTGCAGGCTAGAATTTGTGTCAGTCATTGAAACAGTTGCTAAAGATAGAATCCTGGCATCATTTGTTATGCACAGTAAAGGTAAGAGATGTACGGTGGTGCTTCTACTAACCACTTTAATTACCTTTCCACCCAATAGCCATATCCAAAGATACTCAGCTTATTAGAAATACTCTGTGTGTATGTGTGCATGTGCATGCATGTGTGCATGTGTGTGCTTGCATTTCCCACTCTGTTTTATGTCACAAATTACTCTGAAGTTTGAAATAAATATGGGAGAAAACTGATAATATATTTTGCTTGCCTATAATAAAAGGTACCAGTTGCAGAAAATGCATTCAAATCTTTTAGCTTAGAAGCAAGTTAAGCTAATGTGGTTACAGTGGAGCAGATTCTCCATTGCAAACTAAGCATCATGTTTTAAAAACCAGTAGCCGAAGGCCATGCTCACTTTTCATTAAGTACTAGATGCGGACTGGTGTTCCTGTCACTAAGTAGCTCTGTAAGGAATGACGCCTCAATAACATTTGTGTGTGTGTGTGTGTTTTTTTAATTAATATGCTGACTTTTTTTCCTGATCTGCTGCTGGGATAAATGAAGTTTTGAGCAATAGTGATTAAGTTAATTTGAATTCATTATTCAGATACCAGGTCCTAACAGATGCAACATTAAACTGAAGGTCAGGAATGGGTGCTCCATTCCGGGCTCTCTGATTATTGCCTGTGCACTGTGAATGTCCCTCTTCTTTGTGGAGACACTACAGATTGATGCTGGTGTGGTTAAACCATTCTCAATGACAAGGTATAAAGTTCTATGAAAGCAAATATGGAAAAATATAAGTTAAAAAATCTCTTCTATTTCCCTCCCTCTCCTCCAAACGAGGAGGAGGCGGAAATTTTAATTAAAAAAGAATAAAATAAATAAAAAAAATAAAAAATAAAATAAAAATAACACAAAGTAAAAAAAATCTCTTCTATTCACCTAGAAATAATATTAAAAAATCCATGGGAAACTTTTACAGTGGAAATGTCAGTATGGTCCAGATGCAGACTTTCTGTTGTTTCTCAGCTCACCGAATAATAATATCTGGCACTTGAATAATGTTCTCAAAGTATTTATGCCCAATTTCATGCAAACTTTATCTCATGAAAGATTCTTCCCCTACGGTTAAGAGCTGTTAGATGTGTTTATCCAGTTTTGCAAAGCTAAGGGCCAGTGGAACATCCATATAAGTAGGAGACTCTGGTGCCCACCTCACTTCTTCATGTAGGTTAGAAGTAACTTACATCCCATGTATAGAAATGGGAGCGGGCAGGCCTGCTTTTCATCCCGCCCGGTTCCTGCACAGCTAGCTTTACACCCGAAATAACAACACACAAATTGTATTCTTTTAAACACTGCCTGGCCTATTAGTTCTAGTTTCTTATTGGCTAATTCTCACATCTTGATTAACCCATTTCTAATAATGTGTGTAGCACCACGAGGTGGTGGCTTACCGGGAAGGATCTTAACCTGCGTAGGATCTTAACCTGCGTCCATCTTGGAGAGGAGAGCTATAGCGTCTGCCTCACTGCCTTCTTCCTTCCAGCATTCTGTTCTGTGTACTCCGCCTACCTAATTTTCTGTCCTGTCAAAGGGCCAAGACAGTCTCTTTATAAACCAATGAAAATAACACATAGACAGAAGGCCCACCTACATCACCCATGCTTACAGCATGGTGTCCACATTTTCTTCAGACCTCTGAAGATGTCCTTGTTGAGTTTTTTTCACTTTATGACCGATCCCTGCAAACAGTTCTGAGTGTTTACCGAAACTAGCAGACCACCAAAGGACCTGCAATAACTAAGGTAAGAATGTAAAAGTCTTAAGGTCCCAGTATCTGTCTTTTAAGTACTTGGATGCAAAATATTCTGTCTTACCCCAAATGGAAATGACATTTATTTCCACATCAGAGCAGACTTGGAGTTTACAATATTGCACAAAGAGCAAATATCCTCTAGGTGATTCTTATTTTCTCTGGAAGTCCCAGCTAGATCCTAAGCAGTTATTCTGAGTTTGCAGATTAGCTGTGATTATGATATTTCTTCTTTGGGCTTGTCTGGAACTGGCAAAGGGCCAAGGCACAGGTGAGCTGGCTGTTTCAGGGCAATGTTCTTTTAATTATAAATATCTTCACTGGGCCTGGATAGGCTACTCTTCTGCACACTTTGTTATGACTGGGTCACAGTAAATTACTTTTAAAAGGAGTCTAAATCTAAAACTAAACTGTGGGCAGAGCTGAGAAGCAGGATTCAGGTGTAGCTAGGAAAGGTGTCTAATATCGCGGAAGGGAAAGCTCACAATGTCAGAGGCCCCTCGAGGCTGCTAACACCATAAATGTGCACCTGAAGACCAATGGAAGGCGATAGGAAGTGTTGGCAGTAAAGACATGAACACAAGCCCAGCCCTCTAGCCACTGACCAGCCAAAAAGGTCATGCTTAGAGCTGATATTCTCTGATCTTATGATCAGCCAAGTGCATTCTCTCTGCCTCTTAGCTTGGTAGATTCTATTAGATTGTTAAGCACAAGTTAGTGAAGTATTGACCAAAAAGACTCACTTAGCCATTGACATTGCTTTTATCTTTTTGCTATTCCTACTCTAATTTCCATAACATAGATAGTCATGCATGCACATACATAAATACCCACACATTCATACTTAGTAATACAATAGTCAGAGGCTACCACCTCACTCATGACAGGTTGTCCGGTCTTTAACACCGAAAGGCACACTACGGGGAGTCTAGAGTGCCAGCTGTGTGGTGACTATATACTGTTCATTTTCATTTCATTAGAATATGGGATTTTTATGCCTTGAATTTCCCTTTAATTTGGACAGTTGGGTGACACAGGCACCCAATTCAGAGTGAAACATAATAATTGTAAATTCGGCATCCACTGAAACTGTGCCACTGCATGAGTGACATTTTCCAGGTTTCCCTTTGTGCTTTTAACTCAGGTCCGTTCTATTTAAACTTCCTGACTGCCCAGTGGAAAGCAGAAAAAGCTTAAGATAACTGAATGAACTTCTCTTAGATTCTTGTTAGACTGTTTACGTTAATATTTTGGTAGGACTTGACAGACAGTAAGAACGGCTCCACAAGACAACAGTTAACCAAGGGCTGAAGCTACTGAGTTACTGCAGCTGGGCAAAGTGCACAGAGGCAGACGTGGAAACAGAGTGCACACGCTTCTCTTCACTTCAGATAAATCTTAGAAATAACTGAGTTATTAATAGGTATTAAATGATATGCTGTAATGCATTTCAGTTTGTGGGTTGACTGCACACGCTGTAAAGGCAAAAAGCCACGCCGCATTCTTAGCAGAACAAGAACAGAGGAGCTGTCGCTGCTGCAAGAAAGAAACAAGAGCAGCGAATATGCTTCAGGCTGGAGCCAGCTGGTTTGAGCCAGTACTAGTGAGCAGTGATGGGGTGAGAAGAGGTGGGACCAATGGAAAGGAGGAGCTCCCAAAAGAAGGAGTGCCTTCCGCAGAAGAGAGCCTCCTTTCAAAGTTGTTGTAATGGCCAATTAGAGACTCATCTGGGTGTGTGGGTCTGGACTTAATGCTCTCACAAACTTCTTGTTTTCCTATGACAGACACACAAATAGCTGTCTGCTGTAGCTGAGCTTCCCACATTTCCTAACAACTCCCTCCCCTCCAGGATATAAATGTGGGTACTGGTGCAAAAAAAAAAAAATCCTCCGTTTTGTTTTGTTTTTTAGTTGTTATTTTGTTCCCATATTTTCCTGAGAAAAAATGAAGAGCAAAATGCCCCAGCAGAATTTCTACTAAGATGGTGCAGAGGAGCAATAATCCTCCTCAACATCCTAACCTCACTCAGATTAATGTCTAATTGCAAACTACAGTGTGCACAAAGGGCCTTTGCTTGCTTGAAAGAATGGACATTGCCGTTCAACTGTCTGTGAAAATTAACCTCAAAAGTTTGGCTTAACATTGTCTGAAAGAAGTGAGCTGATTCATATTGTACGATCAGTCTTGTGAAGATTTACAATGAAATAACCATTTTTAAAAGATGATAATAGTCTTCAGGCATGAGTGAGTTGCAGTGGGTGAGCGTGAGGGTAGCTACCCTGCTTCTAGAATGTTCCAAATTCATCATTCTTAAATCAGTCCTGTCTCATTGATTTTGATTTTACTACTACTAGGGAGTAATCTAATACCATTTAAAACCTTCTAGGTGGTTACTGCTCTAAGAGCCGCTGCCAGCTCAGTGCCCTAGCTGAAAATACAGAAAGTGGAGACTAGTAAGAAAAGTGTGTAGCCCAAGCACTTGGCCAGACAGACATCCACAGGAACTGGAAGATTCAGCAATGCTAGGGAAGACCCTCTGTGATAATCTAAGTTCAGGTGATGCATGAGAAACAAGTTATATGTCATTTTTCACATTCTGTGTCATGGAAGCCATATAGGATTAGCTTGAGTATATTTTAAAAAGAATGTAATGATGCACCTTCAATTTTCCATGGTAATTATGTTCATGGAAAACCTGAAGAGCCTTGATAGTTATAAACATTGCCTTCTGTCCCTCTTCTCATGATGCCTTATAGTAAAGAAATTCACCAGATAAGATTGTTGTTGAGCCAGCACCAGTTAACTGTAAGATCATCTTTTCTCTCTTTAGCAATCCTTTTTATTTTATTTTTTTCATTTTGCCTTCCAACCACAGTTGTCCCTCCAACCCTTCCTGCTGCTACCATACCTCCCCCCAGCCCACCCCATCCACTCCTCAGAGAGGGTAAGGCCTTCCATGGGGAGTCAACAAAGCCTGGCACATTAAGTTGAGGCAGCACCAAGCCCCTCCTCCCAGCATCAAGGCTGAGCAAGGCATCCCACCATAGAGAATGAGCTCCAAAATGCCAGCTCATGTACCAGGGATAGATCCTGGTACCACTGCCAGGGGCCCCTCAAATAGACCAAGCCGCTCAACTGTCTCCCACATGCAGAGGGCCTAGTTTGGTCCCATGCAGCTCCCCGGCTGTGGGTCTAGAGTTCATGAGTTACCACAAAGTTGGTTCAGCTGTCTCTCTAGATTTCCCTGTCGTAATCTTGACCACGCTCCCCTCCTACCATATAATCCCTCCTCCCTCTCTTTGTAACTTGACCTGGTGCTTGGTTGTGAATCTCTACATCTGCTTCCATCAGTTACTGGATGAAGGCTCTATGATGACAGTTAGGATATTCACCAATCTGATTACAGGGGAAGGTCAGTTCAGGGACCCTCTCCACTATTGCTCGGAGTCTTCGCTGGGGTCATCCTTGTAGAATCCTTGGAAATTTTCTAGCACCTGGTTTCTCCCTAGCCCTCATAATGATCCCTCCATCAAGATTTCTCTTTCATTGTTCTCCCACTCTGTCCCTCCCTCAACTAGACCATCCCCGTTGTTCCTTCATGTTCCCATCCCCAATCTCCTCCCATCTACTGCCCTCCCTGCCCCCAGTTTACCCAGGAGAGCTCATATATTTCCCCTTTCCAGGGTGATCCATTGCTCCCTCTTAGAATCTTGCTATCTAGCTTCTCTGTAGCTGTGGATTGCAGTCTGGCTATCCTTTGCTTTACATCTAGTTTCCACTTTTGTGTGAGCACACATCATGCTGTCTTTCTGAGTCTGGGCTACCTCACGCAGGATGATTTTTTTCTAGTTTCATCTTTTTGCCTGAAATTGGCCTGATGTCATTGTTTATAACAACCAAGTAATAATGCATTGCGTAAATGTACCATATTTTCTTTATCCATTCCTTGGCACTCAGCTGGTGTCATAGTCTGTTGAGAATAGTGAAAGACGGTGTCAGACCTAAATAATTCTTGGATTCAGTAAGAACATAACAATGTGATAAACATCTTCGTAAAAACACATTGCCTTTAAATACTCATTTTGGTGTACTTTCTTACGGAGAAGCTGATGCAGTTGAGCAAGAGACTTTGCAGTGGGATTTTTATTAACACTGTGTGTTCCTTCCCTACTCTGCTTCGATGGCAAACTGAGTTAATCAAATTGCCAGTTTGTAAATATATGATGATAGATAGCATTAATTGTAGGAAGTTATTCTAGTTACTCTTTATTCTGTTTTCCTAGATATAATGTTAGAACATGTTCTTTTTCTCTATTTTTCATTGAATAAGTGTTTGACTATTTGACGTGATATACTGTTGTAACTTCATGGGTAAACACAGCTATGAGGCTAGTCACACTTTAATTTTAGGAACTAAAGTATTTCCTTAAAATTTCTCGGAACAAACAGAAATTCACAAGAAAACTCTGCTCTGTTTTCTCAATTCTTTGTTAGGCAGTCACTGAGTCATGGATTGTTTAAAAATAAGGGGTTAAAGCAAAAACAAAACAAAACAAAAACTAGTCTAATGTTAAGTGAATAGAATCTCTGACCTGCCAAGGTTTCTCTTTGATGAGTGATTGGCATCACCATTGTCCAATCATGTTATGAAAGCTGACCATGTGTGTTGTATTTCCTAGTGCTAAGATGATAGCAAAGACATTTATGAGAATCTTAATGTTTGGCCGAACATGTATACTTGACAGGTAACTGACAATGCCATGAAGTACTCAATTAAATCTCTGAGTAGCAAACCCAGGAAAAAAGATTGGTTCTAGAAAAATAGTATATGTGTATCTAAGTAAAAGATTATAATTTTTCTTTGGGTTCACCTTCTTAATTAGCTTCTCTAGGATCATGCATAATAGGCTCAACGTCCCCTATTCATAGCTAGAAACCAAATATGAGTGAGTACATCCCATGTTCAGTAAAAGATTATAATTTTTCTTTGGGTTCACCTTCTTAATTGGCTTCTCTAGGATCACGCATAATAGGCTCAATGTCCCCTATTCATGGCTAGAAACCAAATATGAGTGAGTACATCCCATGTTCCTCTTTTTGGGTCTGGCTCACCTCACTCAGGATAGTGTTTTCTATTTCCGTCCATTTGCCTGCAAAATTCAGGAAGTCATTGTTTTTTACTGCTGAGTAATACTCTAATATGTTTACATTCCATACTTTCTTCATCCATTCTTCCATTGAAGGGCATCTAGGTTGTTTCCAGGTTCTGGCTATTTAGGCGATGAAAGGAGACAGAGTCAAAGACCCACATTGGAGCACCGGACTGAAATCTCAAGGTCCAAATCAAGAGCAGGAGACAGAGCACGAGTAAGGAACTCAGGACCGCGAGGGGTGCACCCACACACTGAGACAATGGAGATGTTCTATCAGGAACTCACCAAGGCCAGCTGGCCTGGGTCTGAAAAAGCATGGGATAAAACCAGACTTGCTGAACATAATAGACGATGAGGACTACTGAGAACTCAAGAACAATGGCAATGGGTTTTGGGTCCTACTGCACGTACTGGCTTTGTGGGAGCCTAGGCAGTTTGGATGCTCACCTTACTAGACCTGGATGGAGGAGGGTGGTCCTTGGACTTCCCACAGGGCAGGGAACCCGGATTACTCTTAGGGATGATGAGGGAGGGGGACTTGATGGGGGAGGGGGAAGGAAATGGGAGGTGGTGGCGGGGAGAAGGCAGAAATCTTTAATAAATAAATAAATAAAGATTATAATTTGAGTCATTCTCTGGAAGAGGGATAGAATTGAAAACAAAACGAGAGGGAACCAGTTGGTATATGAATAGAAGATTGCCCTGTTCCTTAAGGCTAGTAGTGGGTGCTGATTTTGAAACAACTACACAGTGTGAGGTCAAGGTGAAGACTGCAAAGTCAATCCTTGTTGAGCAGTGTTCAAATGCTCAAACACCCACAAGAATCAAGACTTAGAGGTTGATTTCATCTCATGCCATTGCAGACAAATTACGGTAGAAAGGGGAAACATTCCGCATTTTATTCAGGATAGAGGTACAAGAAGCATTCTATGACTGTGGGTAAGTTTGAACAGGAAAGCCTCTTCCTCCCTTTTCTCAACTGTGAGCTGAAGAGATTGGTAAATATGCAATTAGTTTGCTGGCTAATTAAACTGGTCCCATCTTTCTTTAGGTGCTTCAGATAAAGAGACTCCCTGTCACTCTAATGATAGGTTCCTATGTTTTTATCTGTACCACTTGCCCCACACCCTGTACTTTTAATTGCCTAGGAAATTGAACTGTGTGTGTGTGTGTGTGTGTGTGTGTGTGTGTGTGTATGTATGTATGTGTGTTTGATTCGTTTCTAAGGATTTTCTCATAACTGGGAAATAATGGAGAAATTCTAACTTCTAGTCTTGGAATCCAGAGACTTAGAAGCAGTCCAAATTCTGTTACTTCTGACCTTAGAACCTAAGATGGCTTCTTGAACTGACAAACACTTCAACTTGTGGTGTAGGTTTGTGTTGCTTTCATTGGTTGAATAAAGAAAATGCCTTGGGCCTTTTGATAGAGCAGCAATTAGGTAGGTGGAGTAGACAGAACTGAAGGCTGGGAGGAAGAAGGCAGACAGGAAGAGCCGCCATGAAGTCGCCAGGTCAGAGACACTGAATCTTTCCTGGTAAGCACGACCTCATGATACACAGATTAACGGAAATGGGTTAGATCAGGATGTGAGAGCTGGCCAGAAAAGGCTAGATAGATATAATGGGCCAGGCAATAATTAAATTAATACAATTTCTTTGTGGTTATTTTGGGGGGGGCGTTAAGCTAGCCAGGTGGCAGTAGAAGACCAGCTCCTCCTCCTCCTACAGACTTGGGACTTTGGCACATTTATTATCACTTTCTTTTCCTTAAGAGTTACAGCATAGCGCGCGCCTTTAATCCGAGCACTTGGGAGGCAGAGGCAGGTGGATCTCTGTGAGTTCGAGGCCAGCCTGGTCTACAGAGATAATTCCAGGACAGGTTCCAAAGCTACAGAGAAACCCTGTCTCGGAAAGATAAGCTCCAGCTACAATGCCACTTCCTCAGAAAACCCTTTCGTGACCTGAGGCTCCTAAGGCTCTCTCACCTGCAAGCGTCCTCAGGCTCTGTAGCAAATTGATGCTGCTGAGACAAATTGCTCTGCTCCAGACAGCTGGATGTCCAATCGAGGCATCATCAGAGTCAACCTAGTCCCAAGATCTCTGAGTGAGATTCCTTCCTTCATCACCAAAGTCCTGGCTCCTGGTGATGGCCCAAATCCTCAGTCTTACTTGGATTACAGCTCTAGCTCTTCCACGTCTGCACGTTTTCACACGGCCGTAAGTTACTGAGTTTAGAGACCCCTGTATTTAGGATGCCCTCATCTTACCCAATGACATCTGAGAAGATTATTTCTAAGTATAATCACCTCCTGAGGTTTTCAGTGCCCATGGAATTTAGAGTGACATTCTTCAGCACAGTGCATGTGCTCCAGAGGAGGTAGTATAATCCTCCCCTCGATTGCACTACACTTTTGTAGTTGTGTATTGAATTGTTGATTCACCTTTCCAACATGGAACTCCTGGGAGTCAGAAGCTTCGAGTCTGTTCTATTCATTTCTACATAGTCTATTTGTCAGTTTTGAGAACTAGAAGTTAATTGTGGTGATCTGAATGAGAGTGTCCCCGATAGGTTCATATCTTTGGATGTTTGTTTCCAGTTAATGGAACTGTTTGGAAAGAATTGGGAGGTGTGGCCTTGTTAGAGGGAGTGTCACTAGGGATGGGCTTTAAGGTTTCAAAAGTCCAGCCAAACCCAGTGGTACCTCCTGCTAGAGGACCAATATATAAAGTACTCAGCTACTGTTCCAGCACAATGCCTGTCCACTTCCCACCATGATGGTGATGGGCTAACCCTCTAAAACTGTCAGCAAGTTCCCAAGGAAACACTATATACTTTTGATTTTTACTGAGCTCTACATTTTCTCTGCTGCCCTCCCTGCCCCTCCCCTCCCCTCTTCAATCCTCCCCAAAGGTCCCCGTGCTCCCAATTTACTCAGGAAATCTTGTCTCTTTCTACATCCTATGTAGATTAGATCTATGTATGTCTCGTTTAGGGTCTTCATTGTTGTCTAAGTTCTCTGGGATTGTGGTTTGTAGGCTGGTTTTCTTTGCTTTATGGGAAACACTATATTTCATGAGTTGCCTTGGTCATGGTTTCTCTTCATAGCAATGATATAGTAACGAAGGCACTAGTTTGAAAGTATATTTCTAAAAATTAAGGTGCCTAGAAGTTTCTCTAAGTGATTCTTTATCTTTTCCAACTAACAACCAATATTAACCATCAAAAATATGCCCCTTTCCAATTTGACATGCAAACATGTCAATATTAAGCCATAACCTTTCAATTTCTGTCCCTATAGGCTCGTGGCCTTTTAATAAGCAAATGCATTTATCTAACCTTTAAAGCTCCTATGGTCTTTAGCAATTCCAAGACTGTTCAAACAAATATGTGCACAATCTTCTGATACTTAGGCAAACTCTTCACTGTAAACCTTGTATAATCAAAAACAAATCACTCACCCCAAACACATAATGACAAAGAGTAAAGACGTTCATCCCAAAGGGTAGAGGAGCCAGAGCACAGCGAGGAACAACTGGACCAAGGCAAGACTTCAAACAGGTAGAGAAAATGCCAAATCATGCAGCTCCATGTCAGGCATTTATTATAAACTCATTTGGGGTGCAAAAGATAGCCTACCCCCCATCTCTGTCAACTCCTGCATACATAGCCTCTCTCCTAGATTGGCTCCACTTAGTTCAAGCAGCTTTTTTTGGCTGATGTTCTACAGTTTTGACATCTTCAACATCCTGGCGTCTCCTTGCAACTTAGGCTCTGCTTTCACAGCTGTACAGCCTGGCCTCTCAGGGTCTCTTTGGAGGGACTCTGATCCTGTCGTACATTGCTTAACGCAAAGGCTCTCTGCAGCCTTGGAATAAGGCTCAATGAGCCCTTGACTCTTGCATGGACCCTGCCCCTAAGTCACTGGGTGAGGCTGCTCCTTGTTTGAGATGTGGTTTGGCTCACTGGTTCTCATGGGTCTTTCACTTTGCACTGTCAGACTCACTGTCCCTGTCAGTGTGGTGATGAAGCTCTTCCTCCCTTTCTCTTCCTGGAGTAGAGTCTGGCTTTTCTTGGCATGATTATTCTGAGTCACACAGAGGCAGCTTTTAGCCTACTAACCTAACCCAGAAGCCTGTACCTCATCTTTATTTAGATAATATCTGAAAAAAAAGGAAGAGAAATATGTATGACTTTCAAATACCAATTATTTCCCTGATGTTAATAAGAGATTTAGGAAAGAAATAAACACATTCAGATATTCTGGTTACTCTACAGGCAGTAAGTACTCATTGTATATTATGCTGTGTGACTAAACACTTTGTAACTAGAACGTCTAAGTGCAGTTTTCACTTTTATGTTTAAAGTAACTAATATCAAAATAGAACTTCCACTTCAGATAGACAGCATTTGCCCACAGGGGTATAAAGGCAGAACAGTTACTTCCTATGGATGTTATCTGAATTACTTCCATGACAAACTGCCAGCAGTTTGTTAGCAGCTTTGACACTTTGTAACAGTACAGTACCACTTAAACATCCTCTTGGAGACATTAAATGCTGCCAAGAAACCACACAGTTCTGCCCCTAGGAAAATGAGCGCTCTAGATTAAAACATGACTTTATTTGCATAAAATTGAGAAAAGAAATGTTGAAGGAGACAGGGCCTGCTTTTGGTCCCAACCACCCAGCTAGCTTACACCTGAAATAACCACACAGAAAGTGTATTCATTTAAACACTGCCTGGCCCATTATCTTTAGCCTCTTATTGGCTAACTCTCACATCTTGATTTAACCCATTTCTAATAGTATGTATGTCACCATGATGTCGTGGCTTACCAGGAAAGATTCAGCATGTCTGACCTGGCGTCTCCATGGCGGTTCTCTGTCTGGCCTTCTTCCCAGCATTCAGTTCTGTCTACTCCACCTACCTAAGGCCTGCCCTATCAAAAGGCCAAGGCAGTTTCTTTATTCAACCAATGAAAGCAACAAATAGGCACCTTCTATGCCAAAGAAACCCCAAAATTCCTTAATATTTATAATTAAAAAGAAAAATTACTGTATGATTAAAATAGAAAGTAGCTGAGTATATTAATATTTGGGGGGACATTAATGTTGGTGAGCATAAAAACTTGGTAATGTGGGTATACCTGGGGACATGGCTCTTATGGCGACTGCTCACCTGATACCACATACAGTGGAACAGCTAATGTAATGGCTCATGCCAGTAATTCCAGCACTCAGGATGGAAAGGTAAAGGATCATGTGTTCAAGGTCATTGTTACCTACTTAGTGGGTTTGAGGCCATCCTGGGCGGCAGGTGACCCTATCTACAAAAAAAAAAAAAAAAAAAAAAAAGCAAAACCAAAAGCTTCTTAATCCTTTTATGTTGTTGGGAATATCATATACACCATAGTGATGTGTGAAGTTCAAACATCTCTGATTTTTTAAATATTTCTGTTGAGTAAAGTGCTGTCTTGCAAGCATAAGGATCCAAGATTGATTTTTGAATTAAATCCCCAAACCTATATTTAAAATGCTGCACGTGTCATAATGTACTAGAAATCCTACTGCTGTGAATGAAGAGACTTTGGGTGCCTGGATACATCTCAGTTACACAACAGAGCATCTTCTTACTGCAAAGACAGTTCTTTCTCTTCCTCTCTCCTTCCTTCCTTCCTTCCTTCCTTTCTTCTTCCCTAACTCCTTTCCTCCCTCCATTCCTTCCCTCCTCCCTTCCTTTCCTTTTTCCTTTTTTTCTATTTAGTCTCTTAGTCCAGTCATTCCAGTAGGAAGAAAGGAAACTGAGCTCTAGCCACTGGAAAGAAACAGCTGCAGCCTACTGTCTGCCTTACTCATGTATGCTTTGTCTACTCATTCAACATGACTGTGATTCAAGACAGGGCTTCTAAGCTAGCAGGACCCAGGATCGCTATGGATGTTAAATTCAAGTATTAGGTCAATTCTGAGGCATGGGTAAGAAATTTCATTAGGAGAACTTTGTCCAATACGTAGTGTACTTTAATGCAGTGCATATTGAACTTGTGTAACATGAGGGTTTGCTTGTTGGGCTTTCTGTCCTGCCCAGTTCCCACTGCCGGTAAGCCCCAAAGAAATTACACAGAGAATCTACATTATATATAAACTGATTGGCCCATTAGCTAAGGCTTTGTATTAGCTCTTATAACTTATATTAACCCATTGTTCTTATCTATGTTAGCCACATGGCTCAGTACCTTTTTCAGCAGAGCAGATCACATCCTGCTTCTTCAGTGGTCTGGGCAGGACTGGGAGGAATGGGCTTCCTCCTTCCCAGAATTCTCCTGTTCTCATCGTCCCGCCTCTACCTCCTGTCTGGTTGACCTGCCTATACTTCCTGCCTGGCCAATCAGCATTTATTTAAAACATGATTGACAGAATACAGACAATTCTCCCACACCAAACTTGTAGCCAAAAAAAAAAAAAAAAAAAAAGTGAAGCTAATCCAACTGGGAACAATGCTAATGAGAAGTGGTTGACTATGCTTCACTCCCTTGTATTTTGGTAGCATCTACTCTGAGTCAGACAGTATGCTAAATGCTAAGGTTACTTATGATGATCCTTTGAAATTGTGATGAAAGCCGTGAGAGAAATATGTAAGCTGATAAGACAGAAAAACAATGTGGTTAGGGGACTGTGTCCAAGGAGATGACATTTGATCTGACGTATATAAGATGATGCAGGAACATCCCAGAAGAAGGATGTTCTGGAAAAGAGGGGAATATGTACAAAGAACACACAGAGTGCTTCCTGATTTGCAGAAGGATCTGCACAGAGTGAGGAGCAGGCAGAACGTGGTAGATGCTGATGTCACACAGCAGATGACACGGCAGAGATGGTCTAGGCACTGCAAGACCACAGCCAGGAGGGCTTACCGCAGTATAGACATTTCTCCAGCAGAGGATAAATGTGGGAGGAAAAATATTGATTTGAGGTTTGGCTATAATCATTTTTATTATCTATGGTTATTATTTGCTGAGTGGATTATTAAAGATATCAGTGTGGATTTCAAGAGAGAGAATGAATCTAAAATACAGATTTATGTGGCATGGAGTTTTATAGGAGATGGAAATGGGTTTATGAGAGACACTTGGGAGAAAACTCAGAGCAATAGAACATCAGAGGAGGAGTAGAGAAAGAAAGCTGTCCCACGGGGGATAAGGAAGATGATGAGCACGGCACTCTGCCTGAAAGTTCATGTTTTGTCAACAAAGGTATACATATGGTCCACAGAGGTGATGTTATAGGGTAAAAGCATACACATTTCCTGTCTCCCTGCAGGGGCATCACTATCACTGATGTGACTTCATGGCATAATAAAGTTAATATCTACTTTGATTTAAATAAATTTGGTGCCATTGAGTAAAGTAAAATTATATACATTTTTAAAAAATTTTTCTGATGTATCCATATAACATAATTTTACCAAGGATAAAACTCAAGACTTCCTGAGATGCAATAGTCATGTTCTTATACCAAATATCTTTTTAAATCAGCAGTTCTCAACCTGCAGGTTAGGACCCTTTCGGGGTCAAAGGTCCCAGTCACAGGGGTCACATATCAGATATCCTGCATATCAGACATTTATATTATAATTCATAACAGTAGAAAAATTATAGTTATGAAGTAGCAACAAAATAATTTTAAGGTTGAGGGTCACCACAGCATGAGGAACTGTATTAAAGGGTCATAGCATTAGGACCCACTACCTTAAATAGAAAAGGTGGGCATATACTGAATATGTTAGAACTTATATTAAATAGTTGCCCTATTAGGTAGTTATTATTAACTTCAATTTAATTATATAGATACTAGAGTTTGAAACTTAATTAGTTTCTATAATACTATTATTTTAACTCCTGGGGGTGTTAAAATTTAAAACTTGGGCTCTTTGGTGCTAAAGCCTGAAATCTTAATGCTATAGAAGCAAATGAGCTAAGTACAACTGCCATGTCCTGCACAGCTTTTTCCTAGAAATCTTACTCATTGGCAGCAGAATAAAGAAAGGGAAGACACAGGCACATGTACAGAAATGCTGAGATCAGATGGGCCGTGTTCACTTTGACTGAGGAAGAAGAAGGTGGAGGTCTTGGTAGGAGGCCTCTGTAGGGAAGCAGTCTCAGGTGTCAGTCATCACAGAGGAAGAGACTGAAATTGCTAGTTTTTGCACATACTTGTCAATCATTCACAACCATGTGTTTCTGAACCAGAGCAAGGCTTAGCCATTCCTTGGAGCCTCACCCAGAAGATACTGTCAGTTCCCTGAGTCTGAAAATGTTAGTGCCTTTGACATGTCAGTGCCCATATCAACAGGACACATTCACTCAGGACTTCATTAATTTCCTCACTCCCTACATACAGTCTAATATAAAGAAAGATGTGAATAAGAATATGAAATATCCAAAATTACATATGGATTGAGTACTAAAATGTCAGGATGGTATTTATCTCTGGGGGTGGGATGAGAGTTCAGCCTAGTCGTGCACACCTGTAAGCCTTACACCCAGAAAACTTAAGAAGGAATTCCTGTCCAGTCTAGGCTAAAAACCAGTTCAAAGACTGAGCTACATACCAAAATCCTGCTTCATGAAACTAAGGCTAGAGATGTAAATGAGTGATAAGATACTTGCCTAGCATGATAGAACATTTGGTTAGCATGCCAAAGGCCCTGGGTTTGAGTGATAATGTTGAAAAAGATGTATGTTTACCATATGTGTGTATGTGTATGTATATCTATTTATACATGTACATATATGAACTGTATATATATATATGCATGCACATATATACATATATGAGCCACTATGATAAACAACTGTTCAGCTAGAGTGACTGAAATGAAAACAGATAGCATACATATTAAGTACTGATTAAATATTAAGTAACTGCTACATATAAACTTTTAAACACGTAGACACATTTTATCTACATTTTAATTTGATTTCTAAGTATATACCCAAAAGGAAGCAATTCATAAAATAAAGATACATGAAATACTTAATGCAGCTTTCTTAATTGTAACCATGTATTGTAAACCACTGATATATCTATCTGATGTATCCTAAATAATACATTTTTTAAATTTATCAGTGGAATTGATCATGAACAAATCTCACTGACATATGACAAGAGACATCTACCATGTACAAAATCATACATGTTGCTGGTTTCCATTTATCAGAATTTCAAAAGAGGCAGAACTCATTGGTAGCAATGCTTGCCTGTGTGGTGATCATGTTAGCTTCATGGTCAAGACTACAAGTGACAGAGGTAACCTTACAGGACATTAGAAATGTCCTCTGTAGTACAAGTGTAGTGTGTGTGTGTGTGTGTGTGTGTGTGCTGTACTACAATTTAAAACATTTTAAATGAGCAGTTCTCTTCATTAGCTTGACATAGTAGGCAAAGAGAAAGATGCTGTAAAGTCTGAGGATATTTTAAAAAAAAAATCAGGCCAGGGAGTCCAACATCTGGCTAGTAGGGAATCTAGAAGCAAAGAAAACAGAAAAGGAAATAAGTGTTTCAAGTATTTTAAAAGTTCGCAGAAATGTAGACTATTCTCTCTCTCTCTCTCTCTCTCTCTCTCTCTCTCTCTCTCTCTCTCTCTCTCTCTCTTTCTCTCTTTCTTCCTTTCCTTCAAATATGTAAGTGTGGGTCTGGGGAGATATCTCAACAAATACTGTGGTTTTCATAAAGCCATGAAGACTTGAATTTTGATCCCTAACCCCCGGTTAAAACATGGGCCTGTCTGCAAGGCTCTGTAACCGCCGTGGATGTGGCTAGAGACAGGTATAGCTGCAGAACTCCTGGCCCACAGAGCTGAGATGCAGAGCTCCAAGTTTGGCGAAGAAACCCTGTCTAAAAAGAAAACATGGAGAGCAATTGAAGAGGACCTCATCATCAACCTCTGTCCCCCACAGGTCCACATAGAAGCTCCCACACACGTGAGCACAAGAATGAACACTTATACACTCACATGCCATACAAAGACATATTAGTATACATGAACATTGGCAGACTACTTAACACTAATTAGTTATGACAGTTATTCATTGTAGACAGAAGGGAGTCCATGGAAGGGGTAGGAATAGAAAGATGTGGAGGGACTGGCTTAGTCAAGGGGTCTTTCAAAGTCTGTCGGCAGAATTTGAGAACTAATTGCCCAAGATAAAGAAAAAGGGAGGCACCTTGTTGTATGCATTACAAGTTCTCATAATCATAAATTATTAATTCACAAGCAATATCCTCTTATTTATGTATATTTTCTCCCATGGATAATGCAATTCATTGAAAAATTCTGAATATTTTACTGATACCTAAAGTGAGAAGTCTTACCCTTATTTTATATTTGTTTTACATTTTCATATCAAGCAATAATCATAACATTTATGGTAAAAACAGAAGCAGTGGGGAAAGGGGGAGGAGGTCTGCGCCTGTGCCTGTGCTTCGCTTCGCTGCACGTGTGGTGTTGTCTCTTTCTGAGTAGGAATCATGTCTTTTACAGACTCTATAGTAATCATCTGGATCTGGGGAAGGCGCCGGTTTGCTTACATGGTATAGGAGGTACAAGGATTATAGTTTATTCTGGTTTGTATTGGGACAGGTATTACAGATAGTTTTAAAAGTAAAATCAAGTTTGAAGACTCCTGTGTCTTATTTTATTGATGAAAAATGAAGATTTATAATTATTGTCAGCCCCTAAATGTTGGAAACTCTGCCCTTCTAGTGGTGAATGTTCATCAGCAAGCTCTCTGTGACTGTGACAAATAAGTAAGTTACAAAGAGAGGCGCTTTGTCTTGGCTCAGGGTTGCCTGTGTTGACCTCTGCTCTCTCGACTGCATTCCTTGGAGCATGCAGCAGCACATCATGGCAGGAGAATGCGCTGGGCAGCATGTTCACCTCATGGCTAGTAAAGGAAGCGGAGGAGGAAGGGGCAATGTCTTAATCCCTTTGAAGTCCTTACATCTTAAAGATGTCACCAGTTCCCAATAGCACCAGCCTGGCAAATAAATGTTTAATATATTAGCTATGTGTAGATAGTTAAGATCCATACTAGCATAATCTTAAAATCTTTCTTTTTAGATTAGCATATATGAGTTTCATCATCATGTGTCTCTTACTCTTTGCTGTTCTTGGTCCACCCCGACTCTGTTCCCTTCTGCTGGCCTCTTCCATATCCAAACTAACTGCTGCAGTATTCACAATAGCCAAGAAACAAAGCCAGCATCGGTAACTGGATAGATGCACTGTGAATTACATACTCCGTGGAATGAAAAGACAGGCTTCAATTTGAAGTTGATTACTTCTCATGAACGGAGTCTATAGACTGGAATCTTACCTCCCCCTTGTCTCTATTTACCAATAACAATTAGCATTTGCATGAAGTTAATCCAACTTACGCTTCCTTAGAGAACAGAACTCCGAACGGTTGCTCTGTTGTTACTATGCTTTAAGCAAACAACTTTTAATGGTACTAGTAATAAAATGAACAGGTTTGAAATTCAAACCAAGCCTTCGCTAAGAACACAGGAAAAGGGACAGAAAAACTGTAAACCAGAGGACCAGAATGCCTGCACTGAGGTCGTATTTTCTATTTAGGACAGGAAAGCTGCACCCAGGAATTCTCAACAGTCCGGTAACCTAAACAAACAAGACCTAAACAATGGAAACACCAGTTGACACACCAAGGTAGAAGGGGGAAACCCCACGATACCCCACCCCTAGATAAAGAACTACAGGCAATTAATGCCTGTTTGGAGGGTGAATCAGTCTCCCCAAGGGATGTGTACCCTAACTGGTCATGGAGATTTCGATTTGCTTATATTTACTTGCATGTATTTTTAAATTTTTGATAGTTATTTATCTTAATTTTACGCACATGGATGTTTTCCTTATGTGTATATTTGTGCGCCACGCATGCATGTTTCCCATGGAATCCAGAAGATGGTGTGAGATCCCCTGGAACTAGAGTAATGGGTGGTTGTGAACCACTATGTGGATGCTGGGAATTGAACCCCTCTCCTCTAAAATAGCAGTTGCAATCTTAGCTGCCGAGCTTTCTTTCTAGCCCCATCTTATGGTTTCTACTTTTTAATAAACAGCCCCCCTTTTTGTCATTTCATGCTTCTGAATTTTCTGTAGCAAAAACATTTCATTAACTTCTTAAAGAAAGCCACTACATTTTCTATTGATAGTCATTTCACCTTTTTATCACTTAATAATGAAGTTTATTATTAAAAATAAATTCAAAAATAAATAAATTCAAAAACCAGTTTATAGCATGTATTCATTGATTAACAATCCAATGATCTCTGGGCATGATGGCGCACACCTTTAATACCAGCACTTGGGAAGCAGAGGCAGGTGGATCTCTCTGAGTTTGAAGCCAGCCTGTTCTATAAAGCAAGTTCTAGGTACAGGCTATGCAGAGAAACTTTGTCTCATGAAATAAAACAAACAAACAAAAATAGCAAGTCAAAACAGCAGGAACAACAGCAACAAACAACAGTCATCATTGTCAAGGGTTGTCAAGTACATGGGAAGAGAAATATAACAGAAATTGTCTTGAAACATAAGTGCAAATCTCAAATTCTGTCTCCCCAGTCAAGGAACTAATGGCAGGTGTTGCTAAATGTCAGCATTGTTGACGCAAAAGCATATAGGTGGCAGAGAATGGCAGGTGTCGTGGTGCATGCCTGTAAGCCCAGCACTAATGACTGAGGCAGGGGGATTGTGAAACCCAGGAGAGCATGGACTATACACTAAGACCATGTCTCAAAAACAAACAAATAAGCCAACAAGGCAGCATCAGAAATGGGACTGAGTTGGAGTCAGGTAAGCCTGGATTTTGTCACCCATTACCTATGAGTTTGTTCTTCTGCTACGACAAAGGAGAAATGTCCTTGAAAGACTATGAGAATAAGTGAAGCCAGCTTTGTTCTCAGTTGACAGAATGTCTACTGCCACACCATATAAACCCTCTCAGTGATGGTTACTTCCGTTCCCATGCATTGGTGTCCAAACATTGCCAAATGTGCAAAACACTGCCAAGTGCGCACACAATATTTCTCAGTTTATGATAATTTTGGAGTTCACAAATCTTCTATAGAATATAACACACTGTTAGCAAACTTTTAATAACTTAGGTCATTGTAAGTATCCTGATGTGTCCTATCCAATAATTGACACAAAGTTGAAAAAAAAAGTTTCATACCTATAAATAAAGTCACAAGAAGCCATGACTTAATTGATAACGTATAATTCTTTAAAATGCGATTCTATCAATCCCCAAATAATTTCCCAGTTGAGAGCAAGGATAATTTTCTGCTGCTAGTTGTGTGCTCACCTCACCATTTTCATGTAAATGAGGACTCCAAAGGAGCCATGCTTACTGTGACAGAGTGGCTCAAAGTGTTAGACCTACCCTCTTCTTCTAAAATGTTTAAATGTGTTCATTTATTATTACATTTGTTTATGTTGTGTTTGTGTATGTGTGCATGTGTGTCACAGTACATATCTCTGAACTCCACAGGCACTCAGTGGCACAAACGTGCATACATAGACACACAAATAAATACTTGTGTGTGTGTGTTAATGGAAAAGAATGAAAAAAAGATTCTAAGGAAGATTGCTTTTATATTCAAATTATATATATTTATATATTCATGTAATTTATCTCATTTGAGCCCCTTCATAGAGAACTATAATATATTTGTGCTTGAAAATTCATTCTCACACAAATAATAAAGCAATAAAATTAATCGTTGATGTGTGTTGCCTTCTTTGTCAACTCTGATGGACATGGCAGTCGGGAATTCTGGGTCATAGTTTAAAACATGACTAGAATGAGAAGGGAAATGAAATCATACCCTTGAAGTTAAGGTACAGAAAAAATACATTTTATTTTTTTAACTTGTAATATATTTAAATATATTATATATTCCAAGTAAATTTTCATATAATTTTAAGTGACTTCTACATTCTTGATTGAGTTATTTATCTAAGATATTTAGATATATATACATATATTGATAACAAAAAATAAATGGAAAATGAACACAGTTTTATTTCAGTAGTGATTCAACAGCAACAAAATCCTATATAATGTGAGTTTTCAGATTCATATGGAAAGTACTTTTCTTAGTTATTTTTCTGTTGCAGTAATATTACACCATGACGAAGGGAACTTATAAAAGAAAGAATTGAATTTGGGGGCTTAGGGTCCAAGGGTTAGAGTCTATGACCATTATGATGGAGAACATGGCAGCAGGCAGGCAACCATGGCACTGGAGGAGTAGCTAAGGTCTCATATTCAGATCCAAGCTTGGGGGAGAAAAATAAAAAGCTAGCTAGGAATGGCCTGGGCTTTTGAAGCATCAAGTTACCCTCCCAGTGGCACACCTTCTTCAAAACTGCCACACCTCTCAATCCTTCGCACACAGTTCCACTAACTGCAGAGCAAGTGTTCAGCCATATGAGCCTATGGGGACCATTGTCATTTAAGCCACCACAGTACTGAAGCACAAGGCTCAGTGGCCCATGTCTTTATGATGGCTTTCTCTGTGTGACCTACAGATACAGAAGATTGTTGTTTCTACAGAACTTTTAAGGTCAGTCATTAACAATTATTAGAACTTTGAAAATCCAAGACTACATTTAAATTTCAGTTGTAACTTTGTGACATTAAAACCATCTTGTTTATTGTTTCACCCCACCTCTATATGTGTTCTTTTTTCAAGTGAAAGGATTTAATCTATTTCTTGAGAACCTTCTGTACAAACAGGAAGTATGTGGTCTTAGTGATGTTTGGGGTAGAGTCTAGCATCATTTTAAGTTTTAGACATGATTAGGAGCACAGGCTTTGGAGTCAACACACTTGACTAAAGTTCTGGGTTTGTCATATCTTAGGTCTGTAACCTTGGAAAGTTTACTTTGCTTGGTCTTAGCTTTCTTTACCTAAACTGGAAGCATGGTCCACTAATTTGCATAGGTATTAAAGGGCAGGACGAGTCATGGCTGCAGGGCATGTAGCACATGAGACTAAGCGCATCTTTGGCGTGTCCCAGATAGAGAAATCTAGTCTATGTCTTTTTGAAGTTAATGAATGACTCATAAAAATCCTATTTTTCCAGAGAGAAAATTATTTCTTAAAGATAAAGGTAGAAATAAAACTTAAGGAAAATACCTCCATAAACATATTGGAAAAGACCTTTGGTTTATTCTCGTATAGTCAGTTGGTTATACTTTGTCAGATCACCTTTGAATATGTCTGGATTTGTGAGTGAATGCTACTGTACTGCTATCATGCTACCAAAGAGATGTCACAAGACTTTGAGCTAACTGCTTTTTTAATGCAAATTTGATTGACTTTCTTCAAGCCATATTACTAAAACAAGCATGTTTATCTGACTCTGTACTAACGGAGCACCCCAATATCTATGTGCCTCTGGTGCTCAGTTATAGCCATGCATTTATTTATTGTGTGCATTTGTACATTTCCATTGTTGTATATAGTAAGAAGACAAGAAACAACCTAATGTCCTCACAGTGAAAGCACTAGTCAGAGGCCAGTGATCTCTCTAGGTTCCTGTGTGCATTCATATATTCAGGGATGAGTATTCAGGAACAGGAGCGAGCAGAATGTGCCTTGGAAAACTGTTGCCATGTTGATTGGTGTTGTATTCTTACCATGGCAACTATGGACAAATAACCACCATCAAATCCTATTCAGATGGATCTCTGTTGTTTAAGAGTGGAGCACGTCTTTAATCCCAGCACTCAGGAAGCAAAGGCAGGTGGATCTCTGTGAGTTCAAGGCCAGCCTGGGCTACAGAGCTAGTTCCAGGACAGCCAGGAGTATTACACAGAGAAATCCTGTCTTGAAAAACAAAAAACACAAAAACAAAAACAAAAAAGGATAGTTTAAAGGTCAAAAATATGTGATTTTCTAACTTAAAAATTTAGTTTTATCATGGAAATTAATATTTTGACCCACTTATTTATTAGCTAACATTGAAAAATATAAAACTTTTTGTGATTAATAGAAGCTACATAGTTTAGGCAATGTGAGTTGCCAAAATTCACCAGTAATGAGCATGGAAATAATTATTTAAGTATTTTTTTTTCAAATCTGAACACCATGGAAATTTTTAAGCTTTTAGTACAAAATATTTAAACAAAATTCAAAATAATAAATACCGAGTAGATTTCTGCTTTGAATCTAGGTAATAAGCATTTGCCATCTGTCAATGAAGGCAAGTGGTCTCTGATGTATGCTAAATAAAGTGGGCTTACTTTCCCTGGAGACCTTCATCATGAGATTTTTCAGGTTTTGGCATAAAGAAGTATGAGTGTAGACTCTGGCAGATTCAGAACTGGAGACTAGGTGAGAGTCGGGGCAAGCCCTGGTGGTTAGGCAGAATACTCATCAGCAGACCCACGGCTTCCCAGTGCGCAGAGAACGGTCCTGTGTCAGCCACAGGGAATAATTACCTTTGGCTTAGCACAGTGGGCATCACAACAGATTGTAACAGGGGGTACTGAGAAGGGCCCAAGGGGATTATTTCATAGGAATCCAAGTAAAATGACCAAAAGATATAACGCTGCCAATAGGCAGGAAAACATACCCCGTAATATGACATGCCAATAAATTAATTGATACTGAGTGTTAACTGATGTTGTAATTGGCAGACAAGAAGAAATTTAAAACAATGACAGCAGAATTCTATATTTTAACAATATTTAAAATGAATCAAACCCACACATGAGTTATGACATGTAATCTAAAAGTTTAAACATATACCAAGTAAAATTAACAGACTAGAAATAATGAAAGAAAAAAAGTCAGTCAAATTGAAAGCATAGTCATATAATTTTCTAAACCTGAAACCAGAAAGACTGAAAGTCATAGAGGCTGAGAGAATATTAGAGAGTTGTAGGGAAAGTGAAAAGGGTTGGTGTGTGTGTAATTGAGGTTCAGCAACATCTGTAAAAGAGTGTGAATGGAAAAATATAGGGGAAAATTTTCCAAGCTTGCTGTAAAACTACAAATCAACCAGTAATCTACAACCTGAAATATAAAGGCACTAAATAAGACTGTCATGATAAAACTCTTCAAAGTTTGTTACAGGGAGAAAAACTTAAAAGCCACAAATACAGAAACAAAGATTTTATATAAGAATTAAGGCTGATTTCCTTTTAGAAATAATACTAACACAGAGACAGTATAGTTACATGTTTAAGAACTGAAAGAGAAAACTGTTGGCCATTATGATGGTCACTATTATGACTGTTATTATGGTCAGCATAATAGTTTAAAGCTATTGCTTTCTAATGAAGGTGAAAGAAAGATATTTCAAATACATAAGTGAAGGGAGGTATTGCCAGCAGTATCGCACTGTGGGAAGACTGAAATCCTTCAGGCAGAAGGGATGCTACCAGATGGGAATGTGAACTTGTACACAAGCAGCAGCAGAAAAACTAATCAAAAAGCAAATGCAGAGGAAATTTTATTATCTATGTATGCTTTAAAGATAACTGTGTCCAAGCAAGGGTTATAGCAATGAAATGCGAGACTTGCGTGGTCTGTAAATATAAGATGTCTGCTAATAATGACAGCCGTCAGAAGGAAAACTATTAAGTAGACTGTGCTGCCTGGGAAGTCCTGTCCTGTCAGCCAGTGCTCATCACCAGCACCAGTGTGAACCTCTGAGCAGTTTAGTCAATAAGAGCCTAGTGCATCTCAACAAAGAGACAGCTGTCCTTAGTATCCAAACATCAATGTAACTTACATTAGCAAACTAAAGTAGGAAATAATGACAATCTTGACATAGAAATAGAATTTGACAAATTTCAATCACAATTACCAGAGCACATTCCCAGTACAGCAAGGATAGAAGGGAATGATCTTGGTTCTTTACAGAGGGAAATATATTGGGTTAGTTTCTGGTGTCTGCAGATTTGAACATGTCTGAGACCTTCCTCCTTGGTTTTGGCTGGTCACCATCTTCCCGCGTCATCACATGGCCTTTTCCCTTACTGTGTGTGCCATGACCAGAATTTCCCCTTCTTCTTAGAAAGACAATATTCTGAGACATTGATGTTTTCTTCACCTAAGAACTGAAAGTTGTGGGGCATCTAATTCTCTTATATTTGAGAAACATGGAGACCAAGAGTTTCTAGCTAAGTGGCTGAGCCCTTGTCTGGCATCCACAATGTTTGTTTGGTTGAAATAAACAGCCATGAGCTAATGTCAAAGTTGACAAATGGTGCCTAGGAAAGATGGGAAAGAAAATCTAGTGTAAATAAGGAAAAACGACGGAAAGTGCATTTGAAGAACAGCAGGAGCACACAGATTAGAGAGTTCCATCAGGCGGTGAGTTTAAAGAAAATGAGTAGGAAGCAGGTAGGATTTAGGATTCCCTCTGCACAGGTCCTTGAGTCCTCTTCACAGAACTGACCATCCTCTTCGTTCCCCTCAGACTCACTCTTTTCTGTTAGAAACACTTGTCACAATTTATTACATTATGCATATAGCTGCTTTCCATTATTGACTGCCCACTACAAGAAAGAACTACAGCTGGCTGTTTAGTACCAATGTCCTCCCATTTAAAATGGGAGAATCTAGAAAACACGATGATTAGTATAGGCAGATGGAATTAGCTGGCCCTATCAAAACTAAGAAGGCTTGGGACAGGCAGAGAGTAGAGACATTGAAGAATGGATTCGGAGAAAAGTAAGTTTCCACCGTTATGTGGGAAAGGGGAAAATGTATCTCAAGAAATAGTAAGAATTGAGACAAACAGAAAACTCAATATTTATTATTAGATTTTATTTAGCAGCAATCAGGGACACATTTATTTCTATTCTCTCCATTGGCATGGTAGAGCTGTCATCCACCAGCAGAACAAAATTTTACTTTATTTTAAATGAACGAAATATTGAGCACTGTAGCAGACTTTCTCAGACTGCCAGCCCCCAACACAGAGACTTATGAGTTATGAATGCTTAGCTTTAGCTTAGGCTTGTTTCTGGCTAGCTTTTTTTTTAATTTAAATTAAGCTGTTTCTCTTCATCCTCATCTTGCCTCTGGCTTTTTATCTTTCTTTCGTTCTGTGTGTCCTGCTTCCTTGCTTATTCCATGGCTGGCTGGCTGGCCCTGGGTGTCTCCCCCTCTTTCTCTCTTGTTCTCTCTTGTCTCTCAAGCCTAGATTCCTCTTCCTACTTCTCTTTGCCTGCCAGCTCTGCCTATCTCTCTACTGCCTAGCTATTGGCCATTCAGCTTTTTATTAAACCAATCTGGTGCCTAAGGTAGGCAGGGAAAAACAAATGCAATACAACTTTACATAGATAAACAATTGTAGCACACATTTATGTAGTTAAAGTAATATTCTGCAACAAAAATGTAGTACATCTTCACATGGTTAAAGTAATGTTCTACAACAATTCATCCTTGTAGGTGGTTATATTTTCTGCCCTTTGTTATGATGTACATATGTTATAACAATATAGAGATAGGAATAGCAATGGTCAATATGACACTTGACATTATTTTCAGTTACCATAAGCCATGAATTTGGAAAAATTGAGAATCAATAAGATTTCAGCAGTTTGAAATGAGGCTTGTATCTGGTTCAATCATGCAGACAACATCATGTCATATCAGGAAGACTTAAACTGTTGGTCTTAAAATAGGCGCACCAGATTCTGAATTCCCCTTTGACTCTAAACCATGTTTAATGATCTACAAACATGTTAATTATCCCACAGGCCCCTCTTTTACTATTATTTATTAAATTGAGATAAAATCATATAATGTGACATTATTCAGAGATAAGTTTTATGTTTATGCACAAGGTACGGCACATGGTGTCATGCTTGTGGTACACAGTCACCTTTGGCATTCTGTGTGCTCATCTTGCCCAACACAGTGCTCTAAAGGGAACAAGTGTTTAGGTGCAGAAAGGGTCAACACATGGGAAACTAAGTACCTTTGGATAATTGCTTCTTTGACTTTGCAGTGTTCAACTGAATTGTTCTCAAAGGACAGCTATGAAAATAATTTTTATTCTGGTATCTCTTATTGTTTTGTAGAAAACCCAGAGCTCAGAGCCCATCTGTTCTTAGATTATATAGTCTTAAGGTTCTGTGAACTACTAATGCATGAAGATTGTTTTATTTTGCTTTATTTCATTTCAGTATTTAAATGAACTATCTGGCGCAGGTCTATTGACACGACATGTAAGCTTTTGAAGTATTTTGAGCTCATCTTTGCTAAAGGTGAAGGCAGCTCATTTTTATCTTACTAATTTTCTTTCACACAGTGAGAAGTAATTCTCAATATTCAGAGAACAAATTGAAAGAGTTTTGATGGGTCACAGAACTGTACTGGTGTTCTTATAACTTAGGAAGACAGATCCAAATCTAAAAAAACTTGAAGATAGCATACCCTATGAATGGAATTTGGGATGTTGAAACTATGTTCTGGAAGCAGGGGCAGTTTTAAACAATTACCTTCAGTGATTTGATTGCTTCTAAAAAATGTTAGGAAAATACACTTAATCAGCATTCCATTTACAGTTTCACAGAATCTACAAATTAAATATGTATTCTCAGTTACAATTTGTGTGGTTATTTTTTATAGCAAACTGTTCAGGTTGAATATAAAGAACACATCAGATTTCTACAAAGTTCTACCCTTCAGAGTCCAAGATTGAGAGGATTAGTGTTGTTGCAGGTACATTTATAGAGTCGGTGAAAGAGATGCCAGTGTGCTTAAAAACGAAGACAAATTGTCACAGGGATTCTGGGAGTGGAGGTGGAGTTATACAGACATTTACTTCTGAGGATTTTTTTAAAGGCCAAGTCTTACCCAGTTTTCAGGACCTAGAAGGTGTTCAGTGAGGTTCTGTGGAATTTGAAATATGTTTTTCATTATTTGGAAGTTACACACAGAAGCTGAAGTCTAGGAAAATCTAAACATGCTCTAAGGACAAGCCGTCATGATTCAGAAACTGCTGTGTGCTGTGTTCTGGCAGCATGAGTTTGTTGCTAATTTGGGTGGCACTCCTATCTTCTAGATTATTAAGAAACAATGCACAGTGAGTTTATAGTTTATACTTTAAATGCTGGCACTTGCTGGCTGTAACAATGTATAGTGAAGATGCCAAGCCCAGGACTAAATAAACAGAAAATTGAGTTAGGAAGCTCCATTTTTACAATAATTCTGAAACTCTAGGATATAAAAGGGCTATACTTTAATTTTTGCCAACTTTGCTATTACTGTTGAAGAAATTAAGTACAAAGTTCATTTGTTCAGATGTTATAGTATTATATTGTTGCACCAATCTTTCTTTTTCTAACTGTATTTCCCATTATAAAATTTGATATTGTAGTCTATATTGGAATAATACAAAATGATCTTCCACTTGCTTTGACCATTTATTCAACAGGTATATATTGAATTCTACCAGATGCCAAAGATCTGGTGTTTGAAATTCATCAGCAAAATCAAAGAGTAAAAATTTCTGCCCTTATATTCTAGTCAGTGAAATAATGAAGAAGATGATGATGATCTACAGTATGGTAGAAGGACATGAGGATTCATTTTATAAAAAGAGTTAAGATTCAAACGTGTGGGGAAAGAGAGAAAAGAGATATGATTTAAGTAGTGTGGAAGCAGTCATTTTCGATGTAAGGGTGACATTGAACACAGGCTTGAAGGTGATACAAAAATTCCACCATTTAGGTAATTTTGAGACAATTTTAACCATACTTGAAGCTTATTTGTTCTGCATGTTGCTGGCAGGAGGTGGAAGATGGGCAGAAAGTCAAAGATTCTTCTTGATGTGCCTGTTTCATTTGCTGGAAATGGCATTTCCACACTGCTTCTTCCCTGCCTCGCTGGAATAAATGGCTTTCAAAGCTCCGGGTTTGGTCCAGCAGTGACAAGAATGTGGTTTACTCTGAGAATTTGCTCTTGAGAGCCTTACAGCAGCATAGCACATAATGTTATATCCTTTATGAGTTCTTAGATGTACGGAACTTCACACACTGCCCTTGAGGTTGGCTCTTATGTGAGTCAGGCAACAGGCCAGCCATGCCTTTCTCTCAGTTACAGATTCAGATGAGAAATTGACTTGTTTTCTGGACAGTCTTCATCAATCTTAGCACAACTTAAAATAGAACTATCTCTTTCTTCCAGGTTGTGTTCCTGGCTTCTGCATATGCAAGTCCCCAGCTCAGTGATGAGAGCTGCGCTGCCATGGCTGCTGTGACACATTACCTGTATCTATGCCAGTTCAGCTGGATGCTCATTCAGGTTGGTTGCTCATTCATTCTCCACCGCTGCCTCCAATGACTCTGGGTCCTGAAGTGGCCTTAGTGCCTGGTGTTCTTCATACTGAAGGAGAAATAATCCCAATATAGCCATCACACCTTTCCCAGGGTGTAAATGCAAGAATGTGTAGTAACTTTGCCGCACCAGAGAGCACAGTTAGGAAAAATGAGGCAAATCTAGCATGACTGAAAACAAAAAGGTGTAGAAGAAGAAACTTGAAATATGGGCCCTATAGAATAAGCCCTTCGAACTGCATTCTCTGCATCATCATAGAAGCTGTTGAAGAAAGGGAATGGTGTGATTAGATTTTGGATTTAGGAAGATACTCCTGCTTACGGTTAACTGGAGGTAGGAAAGAATGACTGGGAATACCAGGTACTAGTGTTAACTGTACCATAAGATGGTGGGACATTCCTACCAAATAGAGAAGTGTCAGGAGAAACAAAGTGAACAATTCTGGGTATTTATTTTCATTAATGCAGAATTTGGGGTGTAGATTTGTTGTCAGGAATGCAGGAGCTGGCAGTTCCTGAATTATCCATATCTGGTATGAGTATCTGATGAAGAATAGCTCCTGTGCTGAGTAAGAACAGGGAGGAGGCAAAAGAGTTTACAGTGATCAACAGCAGTAGGTGTGGCAGCGATGCAGAGAGGGACAGAGGGAGATTCTTTTTTTTTTTTTTTTGAGGCGGGCAAGAGACAGAGTGAGGTTGGGTATTTATTAAGTGGGTTTTGAAAGGAAAGAGGGAGAAGAAGAGCAGAGAGAGGGACAGAGAGAGTGTGTGCGCACGCGCACGCGGGAGAGAGAGAGAGAGAGAGAGAGAGAGAGAGAGAGGAAGGAGATTCTTGAATAGGCCTCTGGCCTTGGCCCTCTCTGCACATCTCAATCCAATTATTTCCTCTGTCCAAGACATGTTTCTGAATATGCAGATTCAGAAATGATAATTTCTTACTCCTAGAATTACTGCTTTATAGATCTTTTAGAACCCCAAATCTGGGAAAATATGTCATTATCTCTAACATCTCTGTCAACTGATTTAAAAATAAGTGTAAGCCATAAACAAAGCTGAAATAGCTCCTTATTAGAATAAATTTATTAGGTCTCCTGATTGCAAGATTACTTTAGGATTTGATCTAAGCTGGAGGTTTTGGTAAATGACTATGCAGGTGGGTTATCCATCCGCCTGGACTGAGTCTGCAGTGGTTTCCTGAAGGCCTTTGTCCCTGTCCCTGACATATTCTGAGTTTCTGATTAATGATGGAGATGAAAACACAGGAAACTTCTTATCAGGTCTGAAGATATCCATAGATAAGAGAATAGTCACAGCAGGAAGCCTTCTGTGGAAGACTCCCTGTAGAACCAATATGAGAACCGGTACTTATACATTGCATAATAAAAGGACAGTGTCACTTATGAACTATAATATAAATGCCGGAGATTTCACTCTAACATAAACTCAGTGGCAATGTGACGTGTGACCAGAGTACCACACAGACCTAGGTTACATGAGTAACAGTATGAAAGCAACCGTGACTTCAGGGTAGTCATCCTAGGGACACAGACCATGTTCACAGTTCACGTCCTAGCTTGTGAGGAATCAGAAGGTTCTTTCTTGGAAAGGGTTTGGGAAGATGCTTCTGAAAGAAATCCCAGCAGAGATCCTGCAGGAGATAAAACCTGGACCAGGATTCTGCATTTGGCAGAACCAGAGCAACAACTATTAAAAATGAAAATGTCATTCAGGTTAAGGGCATTCACAGCCAGTAATACTCTTGGAGCTGAAGAGATTATTTTGGAAGCACAGTGAATCAAATAGTGAGTCATATTCAAACAGAGAAATGACTTTCGCATGTATTTCACATAGAATCCCTGTTTCCGGGTATTAAACCTGAGGCTATATAAGATTTAACCAAAGTTAATGGAAATCTGTTTTTTCCTTGCCTACATTTCTGGTCAGCAAGGAAATGTGGTTGTGGCTGATGCATATTTAGTAGATTAACTATGTTTCTGTGTGGCTCACGGTTTAGAGAAGCGGTTACGGGTGGCAGTGAAGGATAATGCACTTCAGATGGTGCACTACGCATCTTGCATGGTTTGTGGTGTGACCACAAGGGAAAATCCAATAACTTCTGAATTGTAGGTAGGTTACTTTTAATAACTTGCTTTATGGTCAGATGTCATTTTGCCAATCTGTACTTTCCATTTATAAAATGCTGTGTGCTGAAACTCGTTTTAAAGATCTAAGTCAGTCTTAAAAATCATGATGCAGTAAGATGGGCTAGTATTAGTCCAATCCTGTGAGGCAAATTAGATTAAAAACTTGAACACGAGCACATACATGGTTTGCAGACATACATGCAGGCAAAACACTGACACATATAAAATAAAATAAATGAAAAATTTAAAGTCTTGAAAGATTCTTAGCACTCTGACAATTTTTCTTCCTGTTTTTTTTTGTTTGTTTGTTTTTTTTTTACCACCACAGGAGGGAATCAGATGCTATATATGGGTCACGTGATGATAATGAGTTCATTATTAGTCTTTAGTCACAAAATTAAAAGCAACAGATTTATCAGATTGAGTTCGAGAATTGGCTCAATGGGCAAAATGCTTGCTGTCAAGACTGAGCCTGAGTTCAAGCACTGAACCCACATGTTAAAAGGAAGGAATCGCTTCTAATAAGTGCTTCTCTGACCTCCACACATGTATACCCCCGCAATACACTCATTAGGACGCACATAAATAGAGATGATAAAAAAAATGCCCTTAAAACAAACACTTTAAAATGACAGACTGGTGGGTATTTTGTTTGGGTCACATTTTCAATGTCAGGATACGCATTTGTAAATGGTCGCACTTTACTCTTCTGTCACATGTTTTCAACACCCGATGTTAAAGTCAGATTACATTTCCACTGCCGGGAGGAACCTCTCATTGATAAACAAGTTATATAACATCTCTTAGCCTATCTTGCAAATCAGGTTACAGTTTCACCACCTTTGAAAACTGAAAATATGAAACTAATTAATCCATACAGAAAGCTGGCCCTGTGCCCGGTGCAGGGTGTATACTGTGCACATTCACTTCTAGCGCTGCAGCGGCTAACGTGTGACTAAAATAGCAGAGATGTTGAATATTCTACTATTGCAATGTAATTAATATCTTTCGTTGAATGGAGGATATGTTTGCTTCATGGGAATAGGCTGATTTTAAGAGAGGCACACACCAGCCACAAAGCCTTAACAAAGCTAATCTCTGATCTCTAGGTTAGCACACAAATGCCTATTCAGCCCTGCCTCTCCCACCAACAACCTTACTCCCTTCCTCAGGCTTGGCTTTCTCTCACTGGGGAGTCACACAGCATGGTGGGTTTTGAAACAAACAACTCACAAATTCCATATTGGGCCAAGGATGATTGTCCTGCCCTTCTGTTTGTTCTTCGTGTAAAATCACTCAGTGTGAACATTGAAATCATTTCCCACTTCCTTAAGACGCCAGGGTCATGTTTACTCTAAGTTAGATTGACAGCGAGAATTTCAAATGTTGGAATGTCTTTCCTCTATGCTGCTGACTAGTTGTTTTGGTTTTCTTTCATTTTGGAGATAACATATACTAATATTACAAAATAAAAGCACGTCAGAGTGATGTCAAATCAATTGTACATCTTCCTTGCTATTTTGTATGTTTGACATTTTTGCTTTATCCCCAATGCCATGCTCAAAGGTAAACAGTGCTAATGGTTTCCTGTGTATGCCTCCACAAATACCCATGAGTAGACAAATATTTATAAATCTATAAACAACCACACATGTGTATCCTTGTGATTGTATATACTTTTTATGTGAATGTATATATATTTATGTTTGGGAATCTTTACTTTTACAGTGTTTAACTCTACTCTCTTCTATGCTATAATATAGCTATTTTGTAATTTATTTTATTGTCTCTAATTAATTCTGGTTAATGGTAGTTAGTTCTTTGTATTATAAACAATAGTTGTTTGCTTAGAGAGTATTCATAGAATTCATAAATATTATGTCTTTATTATGTATGGTCACATAAGACATGCTTCCAGTTGAATTACCAGATCCTGGGTTAACTGAAGAACTATAATATAAACTGTGATTGTTTGCAATATCCACATACAGTAGAGGTAAATGTAACTTTGCTTTTGTGTTCATTTGGCTCAGTTTTATGACCATCATGTCACTGTGTTAAATCACTGTAGAGCAACCTGCTTCCCTCACAGAGGACAGGAGAGTCTTGCACTGTCTCTACAATCTCATCTTCTGATTCCTAATGTCACAGCTTATTCAAACATAATGTTTTAATTTGAAAGTAAAGTTTCCTTGATGAATGCATTCTTAAATCGGTAAAATAGGCTAGAAATCACTATGCTTGAACATTTATGTCTTCTGCCTTAACTTCTCCATGTAGCCTGACAATGGAGAAACAAACATACAGGATCTTAATTCCTTAGTAGCAAGGGCTGGAGCATGGCAACAGGAAGAGCAATGCTAAAATTAGCCATGCTTTTCCTTTGTCATTGATTTAATTTGACAGAACTGCAAAAGTATTAAAGACAACAGACTGATAATTACCAAGATAAAAATGACATACCCAGGAAATACTGAATTATCAAGCCTCCAACAGCCTTGCAATTCTTTTAATGCAATAAATAATTTTAAAAAAGGGAAGGAGAAGGACATGTGGGAACATTTCTTAGATTTGCATCTAAAATGAATGATTAAGAGCACGTGGTAGTGGGTAGAATTAGTAGCTTGTGTGATTGCAGATTACATGTAATACTGTAAATCAGTTTGGTGATTCTAGTGAAATAATTAATAACCAAGTATTATACACAGCCTGGATAAAATCTTTGTTCATATGAAATTTATAGAGTTCAAATAGCCTATTTAGCCTAAAATAAATGACATGTCTCCTTTATACTTTTCTAACATACTAATGGTTATATGAAGATATAATAATGAACTAATGAATTTGTGTTTATAGAATATATAAAACCATAATTCTGAACTATGATACCTAAAGCAATGTTTTTTGATTTTTTTTGTGTAGATACTTCTCTGTGTAGTAATGTAACCAATATGCTTATAGATACAGTCTTTAATTTATTCTTATGTATATTCAGTCTAAAAAGTCTTATTTGGGTATTTTAGTTAGTTTTTTTGTACTTTAAATGGAATCAATTAAAAGTTTCACAGTCCCAGTTACTAATTCTGGGAATGTAGTTCTTATATGAGAGGGTGAAGGCAGAGAGAGACGGAGAGTACTAAAATAATACAGCACAAAATTACTTGAATTAAATTAGATTGATGTATATTATTAACTCATGAGGTCTGTATTTATTTTTCTATAAATATTGATTAAACTCATGTTTTGCATTTAATATTTTAAAGTTTTCACTAGTTAACTTGTGTTCCTCTTAATAGGAGGTTTGATGAAGTATACATGCACATGTATGTATGCACACATGCACTCACGCACACACATGAACACACACATTTACATATGTGGGAGGAAATTTCAGTTCATAAAATGGTTATTAAACTCAATTAAAATGGTGCAAAAATATGTTCATTTTCACTTTCTCAAAGATTACAAGCAATACATTTAACCAGATATTATAAAATCTGGTTTTGTATACAAGATAAACAAAAATTAATCTGCCACCGCTCATAGTAAGGCTTCATCAATTAATGTACAAATAACCCCTCTCATTCTTTACTAGATGTTACCATAGAAATATGGACAGAGAACAAACATATCTATATTTTCTTTTTCTTGGAACATGGATATCTACTCACATGTAAGTGTTTGTTGGTTATGGAAAGATGAGAATATAAGGTCTTAGCTGGGCGGTGGTGGCCCACGCCTTTATTCCTAGCACTCAGGAGGCAGAGGCAGGCGGATCTCTGGATTTGAGGCCAGCCTGGTCCACAAGAACTAGTTCTAGGACAGCCTCCAAAGCTACAGAGAAACCCTGTCTCGAAAAAATCAAAAAAGAAAAGAAAAAAAGAAAGAAAAAGAAAAAATAAGGGTCTTATGCACAAGATGCTACTATCAGTGTTCATATGAACTTCTAAGGAAATAAATCTTAAATATAATTAGTCTTGGGTTATTTGTTTAATAATGCAAGATCCCATATACCTCAAGCTATCCTAAAATAGGCTGTACAGCCGAGGGTGACCTTGAATTCCTGATTCTTCTGCTACCAGAGTAGTACTGAGTACTGAGGTTAGAAGCATGTGCCATTACATGTGACTTCAACACTCTTACATCATATTACAAATAAGGAGCCACCACATGTGACTTCAACACTCTACATATTACAAACGAGGAGCCACCACATGTGACTTCAACACTCTACATATTACAAACGAGGAGCCACCACATGTGACTTCAACACTCTACATATTACAAACGAGGAGCCACCACATGTGACTTCAACCCTCTACATATTACAAAAAGGAGCCACCACATGTGACTTCAACACTCTACATCATATTACAAATGAGGAACCACTACACGTGACTTAACACTCTACATCATATTACAGAAGAGGAGCTGTGTGTTTAAGGACAGGAAAATGGTTAAATTCTCAGTCTATCTTTATCTTTTAGCTTCAAGAATGGCACACACACACGCACACACACACGCGCACACACACACACACACACAGAGAGTTACTTTAGAAGACATAGTAAACTAAGGTAAACTGATTGAAACAGTACCGAATCGTGTCAGTGGTAAGTAGATAAGAGCACTCACTCAGCCGAAGCTGTGCGTGCAGTTTGTCTGTCCAGCCTTCCCTGTGAACACTCTCTCTCCAGACGTTGCTGTAGCACAGCTGCTGCAGGTCAGTTTTCATGGACAGCTTAGGTGATCATGGGATTGCAAGGTGATTCAATGAAGAGATTGGTCCAGACGAATCCAGGTTTCTATTCAAATCAGTTGTGACCAGCTGAACAGGGTCACATGGCACATGGAGCTTCTGGGCCAGTACTGTGTATGGCGGGGGGAGAGGAGAGACAGGGCTTAGGAAAGGAAGTTCATGACCTAGGCATGCATCTCAAAATATGCCTACCTGAATGTATTAAAATAAAACTTAAGGTCAAGTGTGACTCTAATATCATGCATTTAATATTAGTACTTGGGAGGTGGAGGCAGGAGGATGAGGAATCCATGACTATTTTTGGTTGTATATAAAGAAAGAGAGGTAGGAGGAAAGAAAGAAGAATAAAAGAAAGGAAAGGAAGGAAGGAGGAAAGAAACAAAGAGAAAGAAAGAGAGAGAGAGAGAGAGAGAGAGAGAGAGAGAGAGAGAGAGAGAGAGAAAAGAAAGAAAGAAAGAAAGAAAGAGAAAGAAAGAAAGAAAGGAAGAAAGGAAGGAAGAAAGAAAGAAAGAAAGAAAGAAAGAAAGAAAGAAAGAAAGAAAGAAAGAAAGAAAGAAAGGACAAAAATTCAGGAAAACTGAATGAGTCAGAGAAAATCTTACACATGGACCAGATGGTTGTCAAGAATAATTAAAATATTTTAAAATACTGTTTCCAGTCTATACGGTGAAATATGATATACAATGTAATGCTTTTTTCATAGTATATTTCAGTGATTGGATCTTGTTAGGAAGGCATTTACATTTTTTCAAACTGACAGAAGTTTGACACGGAGCTAGCTTTCAAGTCATTGAGAATCCAGTGACACTATGAAGTCCTTCATGGATGAACCTAGAGAACAATTCTCTCAGCTTCTCACCTCCTCTTAGCTAAGTCTGTGGCTGAGATGTTCCTGGAAGGCTCAGCTATCCTCCGTGAGAAATTACCATCTGTGTGAAAGCAGACATCAGAGAAAACCCCAAGCCTTACCAAGCTGAATGAATGGAGACATCACTCACTACACACCTCCATCTGGACACCTGCCTCTTCTGCAGTGCAGGTTGACCCACTATGCAGATGCACATAGAAACATCCTATATTAGAGTGTATATTGCACAACTGATGTGTCTGGAGTGACGTTTACCTTGGGTGACTTTTTGTCCTCTTATAACCAGCATTGGATACCTCAGCATCCTGCACACAGCAGTCGCTGGTTTAAGTCTATACACTATGCTAAGTATAGAGGGAGGTGTGCACTGAGTGTGGGGGTAACACAACAAGCTTTGGCCTTAATCACTTTTAAAGAGAAGTTAGAACAAATTTGCATAAGCAACAATTCAAAACATGCTTTATAATTGCATTTATATGCAGATGTGCATAAAGATAAGGAAATAAATTCAAAGACAAAAATCTCCAAGGAACCAAATATTTTTATTCTTCCCAAGTTTAGCCCAGTATAATTCCTCAAGAGAGAATGGTGCAGATAGGATCTTGCTCAGAAGCCTTAGTAAACAGCATCTAAAAACCTCCCACAGCATGAGACACACTTGTTTTCCACTCAAAAGGGCTTACACTGTGGCATTCTGAGTTTGGGGCATGAGTTATTTGTGCTTGTGGAGACTTGAGGAACTGGTGACATTTTCCAGTGGGAACCATGTGTGTGCCCAGCGGTTGCATCACCAGCCATTACTGCATCTTTCTAATAACCATGCATGATAGAGAAGCAGAGAGCGTACAGATGCTGTCCCTTCCGGAGCTGGTCCTCCTCAGGAACACGTGTGTGAAGTCATGTATACCCGCACTCCACACATTGACTTGAGGAGGGTGACTTACAGGAAGGAGATATAATGGGGTGCTGTAACAGCCATTGTCATTGCTGTACTAAGTAATAGCTAAGTAAGGCAATCGAGGAAAGAAAATGATAGAAGACAGAATAGATAACTTCTAGATCTGGCCTTGACACAGCTTGATGTGGTACTTGGGGACAATGACAACATTTATGTGCTTTATTTTCCACATTCCATCGGTCTAATCTGTCCCTACGTTCTCCTAACTCAAGGCACGTGCCCCTTGTATACTTTTATTCTAAGAACTAGAAGATATGTGATGTGGTTTTAATATAAAATAAAGATTTCTCTTACTCATTTGGTACCCTTTTGTTAGAATCTATGGTTCAGAATAGTAAATCACATCCCATCCTTTCGGCGATGCATGCTCAGTGGCTAGTCTGACCTCTGATATTCACTATGTTCTTGGAAAACATTAGTCAAGTAAATGAACAAGAAAGTACAAACAGACTGCGATCTTTCTTGATTTTTCTCCATTCATAGTCACACTGTGGTTCAGATTCAGTAGTCCTGAGTGCACACACTGTAGAGATGGAGCCTGGCTCTCCCCTGTCTTAGGTGCTCATGTACAAAAGCTGTCAAAATCTCTGAAAGTTCAGAGGCATTATTTCTTCATCCTCATCATGAATTTGTTCCTATGGGAAGTGGTTTGGGTGACAGACAGTGTTTGTTTTTTCAGAGGCATGTTTACAGACACTCAGAAGATCATGACAAAGTTTAAGGCAGAACATAGTAGGGAAAAGAAAAGGGCCGTTAGATTAAATATTTTCTCATGTTCCCAGAGTTTCTAAAAATGCCCCAGATTTCTTAAATATCTGAAATAAAGGAATATTGTAACTTAAAAATAATCCAACTTAAACTGTTTTTATGAAGCTGGTCTTCCCCATCATTGCTAGTGACCCTGCGTGTCTACACCAGCAGAACTGCGTCTTGTGCCACTAACCCCGAGCCTGCTCGTATCGCTTCCTTCCCTAGTCTGTGAACTTCTGGTACGTGCTGGTGATGAGTGATGAACACACTGAGAGGCGATACCTGCTCTTTTGCCTTCTGAGCTGGGGCCTTCCGTCTTTTGTGGTGATTCTCCTCATAGTTATTCTGAGAGGAGTCTATCATCAGGACATGCCGCAGATCTATGGACTCATCCACGGTGACTTGTGAGTACACCCGAGCAGCACGCTGCTGCCTTGGGCTTTTGGTACTTTCACTGGTAGCTGTACTGGTAGAGAGGGACACGGCCAGAAGAGGGGTGTAAGTGCAGGCATTTCACACCTGTGCTTTCCTGCTCACTTTCTGAAGCTGTCCTTTGTCTAGTCATTTATTCCTTCAAAAATGAAATCGTTGTCTCTGGATTAGCAGTTTTCTCTGGTAAGAGGTATTAAGTAGCCAACAGTAGATTATATCTTAGCGTAACAGTTTACCCAGACTAGACAAACAATAAGAGATGACAAATCAAATCACCGTGAACATTTTGATAATGAATCAATGGAAAATTCTGGTATTAACCTTACATGTCAAGGATAAAAACCATTTAGTTCCTTCTCGAATGGAGTTTTCCCCTTTCCTTTGAAGTGTTTACCATACCATCTTGGTGTCTCCATCTACAGAACCTTCAGGTAACAGGTTTGAGCTTTCAACTGCAGAGGACACAATGCACGTTTAGATTTTATAATAAGAAATTTGCAATTGTAATTTCTTGAATCTAGTATCTACCAGACTCAGAAATAAACTATGCAAAGATCTTAATCTTCAAGCTAAAAATCTTATCTGGATTTACTGAAAACAAAAATAAATCTGTTTGCTTAAAACAAAAATGAAGCTGGCATGAGTTCACAAAGGGTTTGTAAGTTGCCACAATAAACTGTAGAAACGCTGCATTTAAAGTTTATATTTTATATTATTTGGAAATATTTTCTGTTCTTTTATTGTTTTTCTAACTTTTTCAGTGGTCTGATGTTTATTGTTGATTAGACAAACTTGAAAGGAATAAGGGTGCAATTCAGTAGTGCTTTATAAGGACAAATCAAAGTTTTCTATGTGGGGGAAAAAAGAAGAGTAAAAGTGTCCTAAGTTTTATTTCTGGTTTTAGTCTTGATCTAGGATTCATATTCTTTCTAGCTTCTTTGGTACATTTGGCGAAGTCTGCTACCTTTGTGTGTAAAGTTGTCTGTATTTCTTTAAAACAAGAAAACACTGATCAGTACATGAGAATATATTAAATAAGGGATGGTACGGTGCATTATAGGCTCCAACAAAAACAGGAAACATGGAAAGGTTGGGAGGTGAGACAGCTGGGGTGAGTGTACATCCAGGGAACAGTTACACTTTCATGGTTAGTGCCAAGCCCTACACCCAACCCCAACTCTCTCTGCCCTTCACATTAAAGACATTGAATAAGAACAAAAGTATAGCGTGGGGAGTAGAGGAGAATGGCAGTTACGTCACTGTCCCAATCTGTTGTCTTCCCGTGGGACATCTTCAACAGGAGTGGTAGACACTGACAGAGCAGAAGAGACAGTAAGGCCAAACTTACAAGTCTGCTTGCAATTCTGACCCACTCCTGTGAGCTGGGGAGAAGGCTTTTAAAACCGACTTTACTGTTTGTGTTGGAACCAGCTTTCTGGTTGCTAGCTTTACTTACTTCCTTAAATCTCGCAGACTTCTCTCGAAACAGCTTGTTGACTCTTTCCAGTACTAATCTCCCAAGCATGTATTGATTGCAGATCTGAGAGAAGGATGGATGGATAGATGGATGGATGAACTTTGTCTCTTGTTTGTGCCTTAACAGAAAGAAGAGATTCTCATTTATAACACAGACCTACTATTCAAGGAATCCTAAAGCAATAACACAATAACATTTTCTCAGCACAATAAAATGGTGTACCCATACATGGTTTTCAAGTCCATTGGAGTTGTTAAAAAAACAATGAAAAATTATGCTGGTGCATATTTTCAAGAGAAAGAGAGAGTAGTGGGGACCATCAGCCCATAGATGCCTAAATACCAGAGACATTGTCAGAACAAGGAGAGGATTTATAAAGAACATGGCCCCAAGGAGATCTTTACTAGACGTTCCTGTTAACACTTTGTGATCTTAAAATCAAATACTTCCACACACACACACACAAAGAGACAGAGAGAGACTTGCACACACAGACACACGCACATATGCACGCATGTATAAGGACATACAAATATATACACATGCATGACTTGTTTCTGAACCTTGTATATTACCTCTTTGAAGATGACTCATCTCCGTTATTAGCAAACCATAAAACAAAAACCTTTATGATTATAAAGCGTAACCAGCTTCCATATTCTAATGAAAATGAGAAAAAAGTAAAATTCTAAAAGAAATAACCTACTTGCAAGCTTATGAGAAAGATATCGCCCATTTGTCACACAAGTTTCTGTGAAATTATCAGTTACTTTGTACATATGAAAATGTTTGAAAAATGGAACACTATATTTGCAGAAGTCATTGCAAGGTCATTGTTGCTTCTAAACAGTTAAATAGGTAATAAGTACTTGTTATTGATATACACACATGTGTTCTACACATTCACAACCATGACATAATGTGGTGACATACTTGGCCAGTGGCAAATCATATGACATGTGTTCAAATGCACAGGCACACACTGGCTTGCTATTTATATTTGTGATCATTTTGTCTTATTGGGTCAAGAAGAACCTCTCATACTGATTACTTTAGGGCATTGTGTTTTGTTTATGTAAACTCTCGAAGATGGCAATCAATGTCATTTCAAAAGAAGAATATACATATCTTGCTATTAAATTTTGAAATGCTAGTTAATTTTTCAAGTTTCTGCATCATCCTTTGTTGAACACAAATAAATCATGAGTGAAGAGCTGGTGGCTGGTGGCAACTCCTTTCTTATGTGAACTCTTTGGCAAGACAGGGCTTCTTTAGGGGTAGTTTTAATAATGCATTACAAATCTTCCCAGCCTTGATGAATGGGAGCCCACGAGAAGCTCTCTTACTGCTTTTTAGAGGATTGTCACAGAAGTAAGAGCTACACAAGAACATCCAAATGAACGTACTCTCAAAATGCTTATCTTCTCAATGTCTTAGCGCAGCTAAACTGTAGTAAGTGAACAGTACACTAACTTATATCTGGCTTCAATGCTATAGATTAGTAGATCCAAAGTGACTAATCTTATAATTCCCTTTTTCCCTAATTCACATCCAACTTTCTTCTTTGTTACCCAAGGAACTCAAATTGCAGATAATTCTGTTTTTCAATAGAACTTCAGTCTCAACATAAGGGCAGAAAATAGTTCTTATTAGCATTAAAGCCCTGGAAACCTGCATAGCCATGTCACACCATGCTATGAGGTCCCATGATGGAATCTGTGGTTGTGTGATATGCATAGCAGTTACCCACTGACTGGTGATGGCTTGGCAGTTGTACATGTCTTTCTTGCTTGCAAGGAGATTTTTGAAATTAAATCTTTAATGCTTTTGTATGTGAAATCTGCTGATTTTCTAAGATTTTGTTGAAATGAAGGTGGTATTGATTTCATAAAATGGGAGGTCTGAGGTTGTGTCTTCCTCAGAATGTTGGAAGACAGTGCTCATGGAACCATCCATGACTTTCTTAGGAGGAAGGCTTTTAATTAAAGTTGCATTTTCTTTAAAATATCTCTCTATTTGTATTTTCTATTTCTAATGTTTTTTAGAATTTTGTAAATTGTCATATTTCTATGAACTTTCCATCTCATTTAGCTAATGTTTATAAGCTCCCAGCAATCCATCATCATTTTTGATATTGATAGGTAGTATATAATATCTGTGTAGTAATGCCTTGGTTAATAGCACACATTGATTAAGGATAGCCCAAACCAAATGGTTTTTTTTTTTTTTTTTTTGGTTTTTCGAGACAGGGTTTCTCTGTGGTTTTGGAGCCTGTCCTGGAACTAGCTCTTGTAGACCAGGCTGGTCTTGAACTCACAGAGATCCGCCTGCCTCTGCCTCCCAAGTGCTGGGATTAAAGGCGTGCGCCACCAAACCAAATTTTTTACTAAATAGTTTATATGATTCAGAAGTTATGTTTTAATGAAGGATGATACAGTGAATAACTGAAAATATAATGTTCTCTATGTTTGTCTGCGTATCTTCAGAAGCATTATTAACTGCCATTGTGATTACTATCTTTTTCTATGATAACTTCCTGTGGTTGGCTTTTTTGTTCTAGCCTAAAACTAATGCCTCTATATCATATAATCAGGCATATTATAAATGTATCTTTCAGAATGATGTAAAGCTATACAATATCTAGAATTAAAAAATAATGAATCCTTAGATACACACACAAATAAAACAAACTAACAAAAAGAAACAAATCTATGTGGAAATGTTTTTTCAACTCATACCAACTAGAATGGCCATCAACAAGAAAGGAATAAGAGCAAATGTTGCTGAGGCTGTGAGAGAAAAAAAAAGGAACACTATTGTATTGCCAGTAGAACTATGAATTCGTCAAGTAACCATGAATGTTAGTTTGGAGGTGCCTCAAAACCGAAGAGCAGAGGTCCCATGTGATCCAGTTATCACAGTCCTGTGACTCTCTCAGAAGAAGTTCATGTCAGATGAAGAAGAGGCAGTGAATGTCATGCCTGTAGTATTGCTGCATAGTTCACAGCAGCCACCTCATAGAATGGCATGCCTGTAGTATTGCAGCAGCGTTCACAGCAGCCACCTCATAGAATGGCATGCCTGTAATATCGCTCCAGCATTCACAGCAGCTACGTCATAGAATCACCCCCAAGTTCCTCTAAGCAGGTGAAGAGAGGAAGCAAATGTGCTATACAGAAAAAATAGAACATTACTCAGCTCAAAAGAATGAGTCATGTCATTTCCAGAAAAATGTGTAGGACTAGAGATTGTCATCTTCAGTGAAAGCCTGATGCAGACAGGCAGTAGTCATGTGTTTGCTCTCATAGTAGAGACTAGTGGTGAGGGGAATCATAAAGTAGAGTGCAAACCACTGGAAAAGCAGAAAGGGTTGAAGAGAAGGGGTGGCAGGTCCGTGAGAGAGTTGAGTCAAATATGATGGAAACATGCTATATCTATCTGCAGAGAGTACATAATGAAACTCATTACTCTGTACAACTAATATATTAAGACGTCACCCTCAAGAGGCTTTGAACATCCTTGAAAGGTGTTCTGGTGAAGGTCCTCTATCCTGCAAGCACCCAGTCTTTGAATCTGAAACCATGTCTCTTCTTGCCCACATCCTACAGTGGTGAACCATTTCCCAGTCTAACTATTGATTCTTAACCTTTTCCTAACTCATGTCTGATCTTAGTCATCTCCTATTTTACCTCCACTGCTGTTCTGCGACCTCTCTTATATCTGGGGAGGGGGGTTGCCTGATCACTGCTGTTCTTTGGCCTCTCTTTTATCTTTGGGGTGATGGGTTGTCTGGCGCACTTCCTGACTCGTAATGGCTTCACATTGTAATATTCTGCCAAATTATTGGTGTTTTTGTTCTAGTTGCTCTTCGTAACTTCCAGGTCATGGTTCAGCAGGTCCCACAGCTCAGCACTGCCGCTGACCTGGTTCTCAGATTACTCCTCCAAGTCACCCCCTTCCTTGCCCTTTGTGGATGAACTTCTTCATGTGTGTTATAGTATCTAATGTTTGCATTGTGTATAACCCAGCTTATTTTCCTTCACTTAGTGCATACTTATTTTTCTCCAGAGTAACAACTTAATGTATCAATTTAGTAAGAAGCTATTTTCAGAGTGACACATAACTCTGATGGTGTTTCATGAATCTTTTGACTGTGTCAATGATGCCATACAAAAAAATGGTTATTTGTGTCAGTTTTGCAACTTGACATTCAGCCTGAGCATCACTAACTAATCACAGATATATAATGATTTAATAAACTTATGAATGATATAGCATTTAACTTATCCTTGAGTGAAGTAGATTAACTAAGAAAAGGAAACTATTTAACAGCCCAGTATATAAATTTATACAAGTGAAAATACAAAATTTCAGGAAAAGCTTTCATGATATATATAATGTATGTATGTGTGTGTATGTATGTATAATATATTCCTTTTCTCTGTATATAATTAATCTTTCTCCACCTTCATCACCCTCTCCCTCATCTTCTCTGTACTCCCTCTCTTGCTCTCCTTCTTTATATTCTGTGCCTGATCCAATAATGATTAGTCAAAATATATGTGATATATCTGGAGCTCATAAAACAATGCTAAATATCTAAACATTTTAAATGCTACAGGAGTTCCAAAATCTTGTAAGAAATTAGTCTTTTTGCACACAAAAGATCAAAGTCTAATTTGGCATGACGAATTTGTGGAACTCATTTAATTCACACAACCTCACTTAGAGATAGGCCGAGAGTCACGAAGTGGAAATGTGCTTTCAGAATGTAGAATACCTAAACTATGCCTACACTTGATTCTTTGTCATTGAGACAGATGAGTCTGTAACTTCTGGGGAATTTCCCTGTTGAAAGTTAATAAAAGAAGGCCCTATGTCTTCTGATGAATTAATACTTAGCTCAAATAATAGTGGATGCAAGCAAATCTGCCCCTGAATGATGGCCATTGACTACCAGTAGCATCTAGAGGGCATTTCTATTGAATAGTTGATGCTGGATGTCTTTCAAAGTCATCAGATATTTTTCTTGGGCTGGCCCTTTGCTTCTGCAGGTAGAAGAAAACATGCAAAATTCAGGACTGAGTCAAAGCCACAAGAAGAATATGGTCTTGAGGGTGATTAATAATGACTGTTACCAGACAGGATCTACACTCACCTCGGAGGCAAACTTTCACTGTGCCTGTAAAGTGTTGTCTATGTTACATTAGCAGAAAGAAGGACTTACCATGGATGTAGGAGGCACCATTCTACGGACTGGGGTCCTGAACTGAAACAAAGAAGAATACAGTGTAAGCATTCATCTGTCTTTGCTTTCTGCCTATGGACACACTATGACAGGCTTCCCCAAGCTCCTGTCCCCATGAGTGCCCTGCAGTGATCGGCTACACCCTGTGAATCCTACCAAACCCTTCTGCTTTAATGTGCTCCATCAGTATATTTTGTCACAGCAATAGCAAAAGCAAGGAATACAGTTTCTTTTTTTCCCCCCACAATTTCCTGGCTTTATGTTACATTAACAAAGCAGACATGAAGCCTTGATTTGGGACAATTAGGGAAATAAATTAAAAACAAATTTATTATTCAAATTCCAGGGGGTGGAAAATTTGAGGTTGCAAACCTTTCTTCATCTATTGGGCACTATTCATAAAAAAAAAATCAATAACTGGTAGCAGGTTAAGTATCACAATTTCAGAATCACACTAGTTTAGCAGTGTCTAATGCATAAGAAGAGTCACAGGCAAATGTAACCGGTCTCAAGGATCATCTGTAATTTACCAGAATGAGATGACATCCTGCTGTCCACAGCTTAATTCTCCTTGGCCTGGGAGAGGCCAAGTCAATAGGTTGTGGCTGAAGATGCGTCCTGGGACCAAAATGCATGTGGTTTATTTCTCTTGAGAACACGCCCCCACCCCCACTGCACTTTCATTGGAATGCAGTATTTGGGGTAATTTGTCCAAAAGGGCTGGCATTTCTGAATGTAATCAGATCATAATGAAATAAGATAAAATAAGCCATAGAACAGTGCTTGGGATTTTTCTCACCCTCATCAGTGAGACTCACTGCCTCCCATCATCAATATTTATTGAACACTGTAAATGCTCAAGGAATACAGTTTCAAAATGAGAATTTGACATTCATCTGGGACCTAACTCACATGGAAACTTGTGGATAGAGTGATTGGGAATGAGTTTCAAATTCATGACAATTACTGAAGACAACAACATAATTTGCCTTGATTTTCTCTTCCATCTTCCTTAAAATAATTTTATTAACTGAGAATTTCATACAATTTATTTTGCTCATATTCATCTCCTACACCAAACTCCTACTAGATTTGCTCCTTCCTCCTCCATATCCACCAAACTCATGCTCTTACTATTCAAAACAAAGAAACAAACAAAAGCTTCATGTTCGCTTCGCATGTCTCAGTACACTTAGGTGTGAGCTGCCTTCGAGAGGGAAAAACTGATCTCCCGGCAGCCATCAAAGGCCAACAGCTCCTCGACTAGACATGGAATTTCCTGACCACCTCACCCTTTCCATGATTTGATCTTTCCTAAGATTTGGTCTGACTTGACCTTGGGAAGATCTTGTGCATGCTGCCACAGTGAGAGTGAGTTCGTAGGTGAGTTCACCTCCCATATTCTGTCCAGAAAACATTATTTCCTTCCAGCCGCTCACTGCCTCTGACTCTTCTGTGTTGATACCTGAGCCTTGACTCAGGGATAGGGTGGAGATGGTCTAAGCATTCCATTTAGGGTTGAACACTACATAATCTTATTCTCTGCATTTGGATCAATTATGGTTCTTCCTCTTGACTGCCACCTACTGCAAGAAGCTTCTCTGATGTAGATTGAGAGATGCACTAATCTATGGGAATAATCGTGTCATTAAGAGCCGTTTTAGCACTGTGTCCATTTAACATTATAATAATAATAATAGGTTCTCACCCGCAGCCTTTAACCAGTACAGCCACAATTTCTTGGTTTCAATATTTCTTCCTCTAATCAGCAAGAGCCCAACATGCTAATAAATATCAATAATAGTAAAAATGATGTAGTAATGGTGATAAATTGTTTTGTACTTTCAAAGTGTTGGTTTTTTCTCTTTGGTACCAATTGGCATTCGGTAAATATTTATTGAGTTATGGTTATGCTTGAAGTTCCTAGAAACCAAGTTTTATGATCTACTTTAGATTCTCTTAACAAATATTAATTTTTAGCCTACTCGACTTTCCTTCTCCTAAACTGGATTATCTGTCTTATAAATTGTTCAGTCCTCAGAAACAATCTAATTTTTCTAGCTGTATTAGGAAAAATGTTACCAATATAGAGTATACATCTTCATGATCTAAATTAGAACTAAGTAGAAGTAATTGTTCTCTGTAGGACATATGATACATTATGAGAGTATTTTCAACAAATTGATTAAAAGTGAATCATTAAAACAATGCTTATAGATGCAGGGAGCTTGTTTTACCTGATTTCTGAGGATTGAAAGAGCAGGTATCATCTAAGAAAAGGAATGCTGTCACCACCTCTTCCTGGATTGCTGGGCTGGGAGGTGTACCATCACCCACATGCACTGGCACACACAAACAAAAAGCTTAGCTAGCATTTCCCACCCATTCGGATCCTAAAATAAAGAGGAATTGTGCCTCCCATCATGCTTTTCAGCTTGTTTTATGTAACAGTCAGTACAACAACCCAAAGGAAACTGTGACTACTTTCCAAATGCACTCAGTATAAATTAGTTAATGGAGTGTGATTTCAGATACCCCCTGGTACACATTGATAGCTGGTCCCCTACAGAACTGTAGGAATGGGAGCATCTAGCTTGTTTCCCTAAAGATCAGGCACATACTTCAAGCACATCATATTTCAGACCATGTCAAATACCTGTAGCATCCTGAACTACTTACTTGTAAACATGCTCAGTATTGGACTTTGTGCAACAGCGGCTCATTTCTTTCTGCTAGTGCTCAACTGTTCCCACACCCAGTCCCACAGTCTCAGCCCTGCAGTCTCAGCAGCATCCTTGGCTCTTCAGGCTGTTCATCTGTCTCCCCAAGAAACATCCCAGCTGCTCTTTACAAGTGGACCACGGGAACTTTATAAAGTAACACACCTAATCTCAGGTCTGTGGAGAGCCTCACACAAACATTCACTCATTCACCTCTCACAAGCGTCCCTTCACTCACTCCACACTAGTGTTCCCTCATTCACCACACAAGCGTTCCCTCATTTTGATTGAAGTTCTTTATGATGTTTTATGTAATATGAAGGTCATTGATTCTGTGTGCAAATAGTTCACCCTGTACATTTCTGGTTGGAAGCCTAGTCTTTAATGGCTGAGCCATCTCTGCAGCCTGTTGTTATCCTTTCTTAAGTTATTTTATTTAGTGTGCTTGAGCTCCTGGGGATTTCTAATATTACAACACTATCATCTTGAAATATGCATAAATTTTCCCCTCACCTATTCTGAGTTGATTTCTCTTACATGATTTCATTGGCATAGCAGCCTCCCTGCCCCATTCTGCATTTGGTAAACCATGACTAACATTTTCCACCTTAAATAATATAATTTTATAATATATGCATAGATTGTTCATTTAATGAATATGTCTTCAAGGGCATTAGGATATATAGTAAAAGTGTGTTGTATCTTATCTAAGTCCACATAGCAGAACTGAAATACAATTCTAATACTTGATTCTTGGTTATATGAATCTATGAGTTAGTCTAGATCTCAGTAAAATAAAGCAAGTAAATAAAGTGGAGGAATGTCTTCTAAGTCTTTATTCTTTGGAACTTTATGAAAGTGTTTTTGTAAACCTTGAAGTCAGTTGTTTGATTAGTCTCCTTTATATCAATGTGGTCTGTGATAATATTGAATGAAACCACCTAGAATTCCAAAATGCCAAAATTCTTCCTTATAAAATATTTTTTTTTATGAAACTAAACATGCATTCACAAGACAATATTAAGATGAAGGAATTAAGAAAATCTCTTTTTCCTTAGATCTGTGTTACTTTCTTTAGTTTGTAGACTTTTAGGCTAGCAAGAATTAAAACGTGGGTGTTGTGCTTCATGGCTGTTGTGTACTATCTTCTTTAGTGTGGTAGTATTATTTTAATTTATCCCTTTTCTTAGTACTTCCATACCTCTATTCTCGAGTCCTTTTGGTTTGTAGCTCTCTTTTGTGAAGCTGCCTTTTTGTTTGTTTGTTTGTTTTCCTTCACAGAACAGTGTTTTGATTGCTTTATTAAAGTAGTTGAGGTTTTCTTCTTTTGTGTAGAGGATGGTTAGCATTCCTCTTGGGAGTTGCCCTGTGGAGTCCCCTAAACTTCCTAGCTCTTCTGTATAGTCCACTCCCTTTAAACATTCCAAATCAAGTAGAAACAATTTTGTTCATCTGTCTTTACCCAGAAAAAAGTCCATTTCATGTAGATATCCTGTTTTGAGCTGAGAACTGAGAATACCCACCAATTCTTTATGAGAGGATCATAGAATGGAATTTTCCACAAGTGACCTGACTTAGCTAATGTCAGAATAGCATGACGAGTTCCTTGTTAACTGATGGTAGCTGGAACTGTAAATAATGAGGGGACAGCTTTTGATAGCTCAAAATTCATCTAGTGTATATTCTTCACAATACAGTTTGTATAATTACAAGGATTTTCATAGTCTATCTTTGCCCCGGTGGTAGTGTAGTATTATAGCTGCTAGCACAGTGGTTCTCAACCAGTGAGTCAAGAACCATTTGGGAATAGAATAAACCCTTCACAGAGGTCATGTAACAGATATCCTGCACATCAGATATGTTCATTACAACTCACAACAGTAGCAAAATTAAAGTTGTGAAGAGCAACAAAAAATATTATGGTTGGGGGTTACCACAACATGAAGAACTGTATTAAAAGGTTGCAGTATTAGGAAGGTTGAGAACCACTCTGCAACCAAGATACTGCAACTAATCAAAGTTGCCATGAGAAGACAAATGTGAGAGTAATTTGTGAATGATTTAACATTCTAAATTAGTATATACACACACATACATATAGACACAAACATACACACATACATTTACACACATACACAAACACACATACACACACATATATACACACAAATATACACATACACACATATGTATGTATATCAGGCAACTAACAGCATGTTTACTAAAAAAAAACAACTTTTCCTTCACTGTTCTCTGCATTAAACACTTCCTAATTGAACACTTTTAAAAAAAAAAACACACAGTCTCAAGTAACCCAAGTTGCCCTGAAACCTACTATTTAGCTGAGGATGATCTTGAACTCACAGATCCTTGTGAGTTGACCTCCTGAGTGCTGTGAGTCAAGCATTTGCCACTATTAGCTTCACAGAACACCCTTTCTACAGGATGACAGGCCAACTGATTCCACAATATCCTGAATTTTGGTAATACATTCAGCAATCATTCTATCATTCCATCTCCAAAATCCTTCTCTACACAGAAGATAGCATCATTAGTAGTATCATTAGTAAAAAAAAATACTTAATCTCTATAACTTCATAACATTTATAATTAGGTTCCCCCTTCTCAAAAATTGACCACATGCTCAGTAACAAAACAAACCTCAACAAATACAAAATATGGAATAATCCCATCTATCTTATCAGATCACCATGGCTTAAAACTAGAATTCAACAGCAATACTAATTCCAGAAAGCCCACAAACACATGGAAATTAAACAATGCTCACCTGAATTATCAATGAGTAAAGGAAGAAATAGAGATAAATAAAAGACTTCCTAAAATTCAATGAAAATGACCACATAACATACCCAAATTTATGAGACACAATGAAAACAGTTTTAAGAGGAAAGTTTATAGCACTAAATGCCTGCATAAAGTAGCTGGAAAAATCCCACACTAGTGAATTCACAGAACATTTGAAAACTTTAGAACAGAAAGAAACAAATTCACCCAAGAGAACTAGAAGGCAGGAAATAATCACATTAAGAACTGAAATCAACAAAATAGAAACAAAGAAAACAATACAAAGAATCAATGAGACAACATCCCTTCATGATAAAGGTTTTGGAGAGAGCAGGGATACAAGGAACATACCTAAACATAATGAAGGTAATATACAGCAAGCCAACAGCCAACATCAAACTAAAGAGAGAGAAACTCCCAGTGATCCCACTGAAATCAGGAACAAGACAAGGTTGTCCACTGTCTCCATATCTGTTCAGTATAGTTCTTGATGTCCTAACTAGAGCAATAAGGATCCATAAGGAAATCAAAGGGATACAAATTGGAAAAGAAGTCAAACTCTCACTATTTCCTGATGATATGATATTTTACACAAGCAACCCAAAAAATTCTATCAAGGAACTTCTACAGCTCATAAACACTTTCAGTAATGTACCATGATACAAGATTAATTAAAAAAAAAATCAGTAGCCCTCCTGTACACAGATGATAAATGGGCTGAGAAAGAAATCAGAGAAACATCACCCTTCATAATAGCCACAAATAACATAAATTATCTCAGAGTAACTCTAACTAAAAAAAGTGGAAGACTTGTATGACAGCAACTTTAAAGCTTTGAAGAAAGATATTGAAGAAGACACCAGAAAGTGGAAAAATCTACGCTCTTGGGTAGGTAGAATTAACATAGTAAAAATGGCAATCTTACCTAAAGCGATCTACAAATTGAGTGCAATGCCCATCAAAATTCCAGAAAAATTCTTCACAGACCACGTACTCAACTTCATATGAAAAAGCAAAAAACCCAGGATAGCCAAAACAATCCTGTACAATTAAAGAACTTCTGTAGGCATCACAAACCCTGACTTCAAACTCCACTACTAAGCTGCAGAACTGAAATCAGCCTGATATGGCATAAAAATGGAAAGGATGTCCAATGAAATTGAATCAAAGACATAGATATTAATTGACACACCTTTGAACACCTGATTTTTGACAAAGAAGCAAAAAATATCAAATGGAAAAAAGAAAGCATATTTAACAAATGGTGCTGACATAACTGGATACCAACATGTAGAAAAATGAAAATAGATCCATATCTATCACCATGCACAAAATTCAAGTCAAAATTAATCAAAGACCTTAATATAAAGCCAGTTACACTCAACTTCATAGAAGAGAAAGTGGGAAGTACACTTAAACACATTTGCACAGGATACCAGTTCCTGAATATAACCCCAGTAGCACAGACACTGAGAGAATTAATTGATAAATGGGACCTCCTGAAACTGAAAAGGTTCTGTAAAGCAAAGGACATGGTCAGTAAGACAATAGAATTGGAAAAGATCTTCATTAACCCTGCATCTGACAGAGGTCTGATCTCCAAAGTATACAAGGAATTGGTCATCAAAAGAACAAATTATCCAGAAAAAAAATGGAGTACAGACCTAAACAGAGAACTCTTAACAGAGGAATCTAAAATGGCTGAAAGACACTTAAGGAAATGCTCAACATCTTTAGTCATCAGAGAAATGCAAATCAAAACAACTCTGAGATTCCATCTTACACTTGTAAGAATGGCCAAGATAAAAAACCCTGAGAACAACTTATGCTTGAGAGGTTGTAGGGTAAAGGGAACACTCTTGCATTGCTGGTAGAATGTAAGTTGATACAGCCCCTTTGGATGTCCATGTGGCAACTTCTCAGAAAATTAGGAAACAACCTTCCTCAAGACCCAGTAATACCACTTTTTGTTATATATCCAAAGGATGTTCAATTGTGCCACAAGGACATGTGTTCAACTATGTTCATAGCAGCATTGTTTGTCATAGCCAGAACCTGGAAAAAACCTAAATGCCCCTTAACCAAAGAATGGATAAGGAAAATGTGGTACATTTATACAATGGAGCACTACATAGCAGAAAATTAATGACATCTTGAATTTTGCAGGCAAATGGATGGAGCTAGCAAATCTTGAAGAAGGAGGGCCCACTTGTTCATTCCAGCCTAACGACTAGCTTAGCCCCCCAAAAAAATCACACAAAAACTATATTAATTAAATAACTGTTTGGCCCTTTAGCTCTAACTTTCTATTGGCTAACTCTTACATGTTAATTTAACCCTTTTCCATTAGTCATGTATTGCCACATGGCAGTGGCTTACCGGCAAAGTTTTGGCATGTCTGACTCTGGCAGTGGCTCCATGGCGTCTCTCTGACTCTGTCCTTCTCTTCCCATGCTATAGGCCAAGCCAGTTGTTTATTCATTAACCAATCAAAGCAACACATAGACAGAAGGACCTCCCACACCATTTTCCCTTTTCTGTTTAAATAAAAAGTAAGGCTTAAACTTCAACATAGTAAAATTTCATATAACAAAACAGGCTTCAAATAAGAATTAGTTATAATATTTATATCTACTTTATCTTTTGTCATAACTAAAGAAAACTATAACTATAAATCCTTCAATTCCATCAAAGACTCCAGGGGGTATGATGTAACCCAAGAAACAAGAAGTACATTGTAAGCAACTTCCAAAACTCTAGAATTGACAGAGACATTTCACTGCCTGGACAGTCACCCAAGGTTTTTCTGTACTGTTGGGACATCCAGTTGTCAGTCCATAGGCACATAGTACCCAGCAGACTTTTCCAAGAAACAGGAATTTTCAGACAGTTACACCTATACTAGCAGTTTGTCCATCACATTTTTATGTGTCCTGCAGAATGTCTAGCAGACTCTTTCATGAAGCAAGAACCCTAAATGATCATCTCACCTTTAGGCAAGTTCAGCAGTTATTTCTCTGTGGGTCCTGCATGTCCAGTTAAACAGTCCAGACAAGCAGTTTCTTGCCCAAATGGCTATCAAACTCCATAAGGAACCTCTTCAATACCCATCTTCCTCTTGAAGTAACTGGTGCTGCCAGAAGCAGATGTGTCTCACTGTCATGAATAGTCTTAAGTTCTTATATATTTTAAATGCCATATTCTGAAGGTCTCTGAAAGATTTGAAGAATACCTACCTAACTGAAATATATCTCTATACATCTAGAAAATTTAACTAACATGACTACAAGCTTAATTATTATAGAAGAGTAGATGAGTATCTATTAACTTTTATTTCTTATACATTACATTTTAAAATGAGCTACACAAAAAGCAATACCTTAATAAAGATCAGAAATACATATACATACACTAAGATTGACCTTAAATTTGTATCAATAAACCAAGATATATAACAATGCAAATTTCTATAGCATATCCCCCCTTAAAAGTTAAAAAATTACACACAATATTTAGAAATATGGGCACAGTTCTGTCCAAACTACTTCCTGTTGTTTATTGGGTGAAGTAATTTTTTGATGTGTGTATTTTTGGGGGGTGTTCAAGGCAACCTTTCAGAAGGTCTTGGCCCATCAAACCGTATTTGTATGGAAGCAATCCACAAGTTCTCATCTTCTGTGGAAACAAAAGAAGAACCTCTTTTCCAAAGCAACATATCCTTAGACCCAAATTTGGAAGTCATGATATCTTTATAATATACATGCTGGTTTAGCTTAGAATCCCATACAATGAAATGTCTCTCAGAACTTAGCTTCCTCACAGTCAAAAAATTCAAAGAAAACACAATAATATACAAAATCCAGATTCTCTGTGTATAGTCCATCTTTATGTGGCTTATTTTTCTTTACTTCTTTTAACCTATGACTATCTGTACTCTGGCTCTTTAAAGACTTTTTTTAAGCCATTTATTTTCTCTATACTCTTTTTCTTCTCTCTCCCAGCCTACATACATTTATCCAACATGATACCTGATTTATAGGACTTTTTATCTGGATTTGTCTTTATTGCATATTTGTAATTGTTTTCTGACCAGTAGCACTACTTAAAACGCTAAGCCCTTCTTAAAAATTAAGTTGCAGCATTTCTAGACCAAATATGGTACTGCTTCCTTGCCCTGCCCAGTCCAGCATGGCAGAGCTACTTGTGCCTCTGAACTGCGTACACCGCCCCACTCAAGCAAGCTGCAGCACTCTGCTCACAAAACCCATCTAAATACTTGGTCTACTGAAAGAGCCAGTTGTCGTGCTGGCAAGACTTCCCACAACGCCTGCATTCAAAACAGTGTGACTTTTTTATGCTGTTGCTGCTAAGTCAGGAAAACCTCTCTTAAAGGAGCTGCAGCACACTGCCAACAAACAGCAGGAAGCTTTGTTAAACTTTGTGATTTTTTTTCTAGAATTATTTTTAAGCCCTCTTGGGTTTTACATGGATTTAGTTGGTCCCACGTTGGGCACCAGTTTATATGAGGAGGGTCTGCTTGTTCAGCCCGACCCACCTGGCTAGCTTAGCCCCAAAATGATCAAACAAAACTGTATTAGTTAAGTCACTGCTTGGCTTGTTAGCTCTAGCTTCTTATTGTCTAACTTTTTACGTTAATTTAATCCATATCCATTAATCTGTGTGTCACCACATGACAGTGACTTACCGGCAAAGTTTCGGCATGTCTGACTCTGGCTGTAGCTCCATGACATCTCTCTGACTCTGCCCTTCTTCTCCCATGCTATAGGTCAAGCCAGTTGTTTATTCTTAACCAACCAAAGCAACACATAGACAGAAGAACTTCCCACACCAAAACATCATTTTGAGTGAGGTAATCCAGACCCAGAAAGACAATTATCACATGTACTCATAAGTGTTTTTTAAACATAAAGCAAAGAAAACCAGCCCACAAATGACAATCCCAGAGAACCTAGACAATAATGAGGACCTTAAGAAAGACATATATAGATCTAATCTACATCAGAGGTAGAAAATGACAAGATCCCCTGAGTAAATTGGGAGCATGGGGACCTTGGGAAAAGGTTGAAGGGGAGCGGAGAGGCAGGGATGGGAGCAGAGAAAAATGTAGAACTCAATAAAATCGATTAAAAATATAATAAATAAATAAATAAAAAATAAATAAATAAACAAACAGGGTCCCATGGCCAGAGATAAGTCTGAAATTCTCTCCACTTTCTAGTGTGTCATGAATTTAATGGATTCATTAGATAGAAGAATCATATACTGATAAGAAGGGAATTGAATGTATATTTCAGTGAGTATCTTTTGCTAAGTATATATTGAGATGCAACTGTAAAATTTCCTTTATTGGAATAAATAGCTGCCCATTGTTTAGCATCATTTCAAAGGTAGATATACTGCAGTCAAATACTGGCACTTCATCACCTGTGCATTTGAATTTACCCATCTGTAGAATAAGCTCAACAAACTTGTCATAAGACTGTGGAATAGGCTAAGTGAGGTTGTGCATGTTGGGAAAATGCCTGGCACAGAAGAAAGAATAACAGTTACAGGTTGACTGCAGATGTCTGTGATGGACATCTGTCATAAGTAGTAGCTGTGTGTAACTCAGCAGACACAAGTTACACACTGGCCATCTGGGTTCCTAGGAATTGCTTGCTGTTTTAATTCCTCCCATTATTCTGAAACTTTATTGTCATATTTGATCTTTTCTTTTGCAAGGATCTTGGTCATTTGAATTGTAAACATATTCTGATGTTTCTGAAACTAAGCAACCTCTGTCATCCTAACTGGAATTAATTTTATTTTCATCGTAAAACAGAAGGGGGGAAATGCTTCTAAAATTGCAGTGTTAAATTGTGCTGTCTTATTTCAGATTGGTGTAATGGAATGCCATAGAATGAGTGTCTATGAACAGTGTTTTTCCATGGAACATCACTGTACTATTTTGCAATTTGCTTTTTATTTATTGGACAATTTTCCATGTTAAAATGTATTTCTCTTACAGTGCCCTGTTGTTTTTAATATCAATTCCTTTATAAATTTTGATTTTTCCAATTTCTCTCTATAGCATGTGAATGACTATTTTTATGTTTTATCCCATTTTTAATTACTACTAGAAATTCTCAAGTATCTAATTTCATAAATAAAAGATCCTTATTTATCTCTGTTTTCAGACTCCAGAGGGTGAAAGTGTAACTCGCTCACCTTCAGCAAGGGTCTTTTAGGCTGTATCATATTGTGATGTTAATGCATACACAGAAGTCAGAAACTGGGTGCAATTTCCAGTCTGTGGTTCCAGATTCTTGACAGATGAAGGTAGAAGGATCACATTGGGCCAAGTGGTTCAAGAGCAATCTGAGGCACAAAATGAAATGCCCCCTAAAAAAACAAAATCAAAACTAACAAAAGGCAGTAGAGAATCAGAAGTTCCCAGTCCTTTCTCTGGACATGTGCCCAGCTGACCTAAAGACTCTCAGCTAGGATTTTACTTACTGCCTTCCATCACTGCCACCCTAGGAACCAAGTCACCCATACCCGTACTCTTTGGCGAGAGACATACCTAAACTGTAACTAAATTACAGCAATTGTAGACATGAACTATATTGTGCTATATATTATATATTTGTTTTACTGTTGGACAGGAAATTACCAAAATGTTTTTCAAAAGAATGAACCTCTTACACTCAAACCATTAATTGTAACAGAGCCTCTTTCTTCACATTGTTGTGAACTCTGCCGTATTTTTAAATATTTACCCATGTAATATATTTGCTATAAAGTATATTTACATTTCCATAAATCTTCCTGTCTTAAATCAATAGCTATGCTTCAGTGGCTTCACCGGCCATGTACCAGAGACCAAACTAAGTATATCTTCTTGATTATTTTTTATATAATCCTGTGAATTTGAATAACTTTGGATTGGTTTATTTAGCATTTTCATTTCTTCTTTTGATTAGTTATTTAGCCCTGTGCATTAGTTTTTTTCAGTGTCTGCTCATGTTTTTCAAACACTTGACCCCTTGAGTAATTTGGAAATTATTTGAAAGCCTTTTGTGTTCTTGTTTTCTATCGATGGGTATAAGGTGATAGGCTGAAGTAACTTTTGTGTTCTTCTTTTCTATTATTGGGTATAAAGTGATAGGCTAAAGTAACTTATTTTTCTTAAATTTTCATTTCTTTATTGGCATACCTTTTAAAAGGACTGTACATTGTACTGTATAAATGAGCTATCAAACTACTTTGGAGAACTATGTGGTGTGCTAATTAAATTTTCCATCTGTAATGATAGCACAGTTAACATGTTGGGAACATTTAAATTGGTTTCCTTGAGGTCAGAATGATGAAATTATGTGTTGTCAAAGAATCTCAGTCTCTGATCATTTTTTATTATCTAGGGGCAGGGGCAGGAAGATTAATGATTGCTTCTTACTTCAAAGTGCTAATTTCATATGCACTGGAAATACAAGTGGAACAGGATTACAAAATAGGTGATTGTAAGCTACAGGAGGTAGACACAAGGAAAGCGATGTTTGTGAGTTTTTTTTCTTTGCAAATATTTTATTTTTTTTATTGAAAAAATTTCTACATCCTCCCCGCCTCCCATTTCTGTCCCCTCTCCCTCCCCCCACTCCTCTCTTCCTCCCCCCACTCCTTTCCCCCTCCCTCTCCAGTCCAAAGAGCAGTCAGGGTTCTCTGCCCTGTGGGAAGTCCAAGGTCCTCCCCCCTCCATCCAGGTCTAGGAAGGTGAGCATCCAAACAGGCTAGGCTCCCACGAAGCCAGTACATGCAGTAGGATCAAAACCTAGTGCCATTGTCTTTGGCTTCTCATCAGCCCTCATTGTCCACCATGTTCAGAGTGTTCAGTTTTATCCCATGCTTTTTCAGTCCCAGTCCAGCTGCCCTTGGTGAGCTCCCAATAGATCAGCCCCAGTGTCTCAGTAGGTGGGTGCACCCCTTGCAGGCCTGACTTGCTTGCTCATGTTCTCCCTCCTTCTGTTCCTCATTAGGACCTTGGGAGCTCAGTCCGGTGCTCCAATGTGGGTCTCTGCCTCTATCTCCATCCATCGCCAGATGAAGGTTCTATGGTGATATGCAAGATATTCATCAGTATGGCTATAGGATAGGGCCATTTCAGGTTCCCTCTCCTCAGCTGCCCAAGGAACTAACTGGGGACATCTCCCTGGACACCTGGGAGCCCCTCTAGAATCAAGTCTCTTGCCAACCCTAAGATGGCTCCCTTAATTAGGATATATGCTTCCCTGCTCCCATATCCACCCTTCCTTTATCCCAATCATACCATTCCCCCCAAGCTCCCCCCATCCTCCCCTTCTCACTTTTCTCTCCCCATTTCCCCTTACCCTCATCCCAACCCACACCCAAATTCCCAATTTTTGCCTGGCAATCTTGTCTACTTCCAATATCCAGGATGATGACTATATATTTTTCTTTGGGTTCATCTTCTTATTTAGCTTCTCTAGGATGACAAATTATAGGCTCAATGTCCTTTATTTATGGCTAGAAAACAAATTATGAGTGAGTACATCCCATGTTCATCTTTTTGGGTCTAGCTTACCTCACTCAGGATAGTATTTTCTATTTCCATCCATTTGCATGCAAAATTCAAGAAGTCATTGTTTTTTTACCACTGAGTAGTACTGTAATATGTATATATTCCATACTTTCTTCATCCATTCTTCCATTGAAGGGCATCTAGGATGTTTTCAGGTTCTGGCTATTACAAACAATGTTGCTATGAACATAGTTGAGCATATACTTTTGTTGTATGATAGGGCATCTCTTGGGTATATTCCCAAGAGTGGTATTGCTGGGTCTAGGGGTAGGTTGATCCTGAATTTCCTGAGAAACTGCCACACTGCTTTCTAAAGTGGTTGTACAAGTTTGCATTCCCACTAGCAATGGATGAGTGTACCCCTTACTCCACAACCTCTCTAGCAAAGGCTATCCTTGGTGCTTTTGATTTTAGCCATTCTGACAGGTGTAAGATGGTATCTTAAACTTGTCTTGATTTGCATTTCCCTGATTGATAAGGAAGTTGAGCATGACCTTAAGTGTCTTTTGGCCATTTGAAATTCTTCTGTTGAGAATTCTCTGTTCAGTTCAGTGCCCCATTTTATAATTGGGTTGGTTAGTTTTTTTGCAGTCTAGTTTCTTGAGTTCTTTATATATTTTGGAGATCAGACCTTTGTCAGTTGTGGGATTGTTGAAGGTCTTCTCCCAGTCAGTGGGTTGCCTTTTGTCTTAGTGACAGTGTCCTTTGCTTTACAGAAGCTTCTCAGTTTCAGGAGGTCCCATTTATTCAATGTTGCCCTGAATGTCTGTGCTGCTGGTGTTATACCTAGGAAGTGGTCTCCTGTGCCCATGTGTTGTAGAGTACTTCCCACGTTCTCTTCTATCAGGTTCAGTGTGTTCAGACTGATATTGAGGTCTTTAATCCATTTGGACTTGAGTTATGTGCATGGTGATAGATATGGATATAATTTCATTCTTCTACAGATTGACATCCAGTTATGCCAGCACAATTTGTTGAAGATGCTCTCTTTTTTCCATTGTATACTTTTAGCTCCTTTATTGAAAATTAGGTGTTCATAGGTTTGTGTGTTAAAGTCCGGGTCTTCTATTCGATTCCATTGGTCGACTTCTCTGTTTTTATGCCAATACCAAGCTGTTTTCAATACTGTAGCTCTGTAATAGTTTGAAGTCGGGGATGGTAATGCCTCCAGACGATCCTTTATTGTATAAGATTGTTTTGGCTATCCTGGGTTTTTTGTTTTTCCATATAAAGATGATTATTGTCTTCTCCAGATCTGTGAAGAATTTTGATGGGATTTTGATGGGGATTGCATTGAATCTATAGATTGCTTTTGGTAGAATTGCCATTTTTACTATGTTGATCCTCCCAATCCAAGAGCAAGGGAGATCCTTCCATTTTCTGGTGTCCGCTTCAATTTCTTTCTTCAAAGACTTAAAGTTCTTGTCAAATAGATCTTTCACTTCCTTGGTCAGAGTTACCCCAAGATATTTTATGCTATTTGTGGCTATCGTGAAAGGTGATGCTTCTCTGATTTCCTTCTCTGCTTTCTTGTCCTTAGTGTATAGGAAGGCAACTGATTTTTTGGAGTTGATCTTGTATCTTGCCACATTACTAAAGGTGTTTATCAGCTGTAGGAGTTCTTTGGTAGAGTTTTTTGTGTCACTTATGTTTACTATCATATCATCTGCAAATAACGAAAGTGTAACTTCTTCCTTTCCAATACGAATCCCTTGATCTCTTTATGTTGTCTTATTGCTATTGCTAGAACTTCAAGCACTATATTGAAGAGGTATGGAGAGAGTGGACATCCTTGTTGTGTTCCTGATTTTAGTGGGATGCCTTTGAGTTTTTCTCCGTTTAATTTAATATTAGCTGTCGGCTTGCTGTAAATCGCTTTTATTATATTTAGGTATGACCCTTGTATCCCTAATCTCTCCAAAACCTTTATCATAAAGGGGTGTTGAATTTTGTCAAATGATTTTTCAGCATCTAATGAAATGATCATATGTTTTTTTTCTTTCAGTTTATTTATATGGTAGATTACATTGATAGATTTGTGTATGTTGAACCAGCCCTGCATCTCTGAAATGAAGCCTACTTGATCATAATGGATAATTTTTCTAATGTGTTCTTGGATTTGGTTTCCCAGTATTTTAATGAGAATTTTTGTGTCGATTTTCATGAGTGAGATAGGCCTGTAATTCTCTTTCTTGGTTGGGTCTTTGTGTGGTTTTGGTATCAGGATAACTGTAGCTTCATAAAAGGAATTTGGCAATGACTCTTCTGTTTCTATATTGTGAAATACATTTTCTGAGTATAGGTATTTGCTCTTCTTGGAAGTTCTGGTAGAATTCTGCATTGAAACTATCTGGTCCTGGGCTTTTTTTTGAAGGGAGATTTTTGATATTAAGAGTTTCTAATTCTTCGCGACTAACATGTCTATTTAGATCATTCACCTGGTCTTGGTTTAACTTTGGTATATGGTACTTATCTAAAAAAATGTCCATTTCTTTTATATTTTCCAGTTTTGTGGCATACAGGCTTTTGTAGTAAGATCTAATGATTCTCTGAATTTCCTCTGTGTCTGTGGTTATGTCCCCCTTTTCATTTCTGATCTTGTTTTATTTGCATGTTCTCTCTGTCGTTTAATTAGTTTGGATAGGGGTTTGTCGATTTTGTTGATTTTCTCTAAGAACCAGCTTTTTGTTTCATTGATTCTTTGGATTGTTTTCTGTGTTTCTATTTTGTTGATTTCTGCTCTCACTTTGATTATTTCCAGTCTTCTCCTCCTCCTGGGCGCGTCTGCTTCTTTTTTTTCTAGAGCTTTCAGGTGTGCCGTTAAGTCCCCAATGTATGCTTTCTCCATTTTCTTTAAGTGGGCCCTTAGTGCTATGAACTTTCCTCTTAGCCCTGCTTCCATAGTGTCCCACAGATTTGAGTATGTTGTCTCTTTATTTTCATTAAATTCAAGGAAGACTTTAATTTCTTTCTTAATTTCTTCCTTGACCCAGGTGTGGTTCAGTAGTTGACTGTTCAGTTTCCATGAGTTTGTAGGCTTTCTGGGGATAGCATCGTTGTTGCCTTCTAACTTTAATCCGTGGTGATCTGATAAGACACAGGAGGACACTGATATTTTTTGTATCTGTGGAGGTTTCCTTTGTTACCAAGTATGTGGTCAATTTTCGAGAAGGTTCCATGAGCTGCAGAGAAGAAGGTATATTTTTTCCTATTTGGGTCGAGTGTTTTATAGATGTCTGTTAAGTCCATTTGCTTCATTACCTCCAATAATTCTTTTAATTCTCTATTGGGTTTCTGCCTGATTGACCTGTTTATTAGTGAGAGGGGTGTGTTGAAGTCTCCTACTATTAGTGTGTGTGGTTTGATGTCTGCCTTGAGTTCTAGTAATATTTCTTTTACATAAGTGGGTGCTTTTATATTAGGGGCATACATATTCAAGATTGAGACTTCATCCTGATGAATTTTTCCTGTTATGAGTATAAAGTGTCCATCTCGATCTCTTCTGATTTATTTTAGTTTGAAGTCAGTTTTGTTAGAAATTAGTATGGCCACACCTGCTTTTTTCTTGGGACCATTTGCTTGAAAAACCTTTTCCCAACCCTTTACTCTGAGTAGATGTCAGTCTTTGTGGTTGAGATGTGTTTCTTATAAACAGCAGAATGTTGGATCCTGTTTCGTATCCAATCTCTTAGCCTGTGCCTTTTTATAGGTGAATTGAGACCATTAATATTAAGTGATATTAATGACCAGTGGTTGTTTACTGTTGTTATTCTTATTGTTTTTGAATATTGTGTGTCTCCCTTCTTTGAGTTGTGCTGGTGAAGGGTCGCTAGATACCTGAGTTATTGTAGGCAGTGTTGGCAATGTTGGATTCCTTGGGTTGTGATTTTCCTTCTATTACTTTCTGTAAGGCTGGTTTTGTGGCTACGTATTGTTTAATTTTGTTCTTATCCTGGAATGTCTTGTTTTCTCCATTGATAGTGAACGATAGCTTGGCTGGGTATAGTAGCTTGGGCTTGCATCCATGGTCTCTTAGTTTCTGCAGTACCTCTATCCAGGACCTTCTGGCTTTCATGGTTTCCATAGAGAAATCAGGTGTAAGTCTGATCGGTTTACCTTTATAAGTTACTTGGCCTTTTTCCTTTGCAGCTCTTAATATTCTTTCTTTAATCTGTATATTTTGTGTTTTGATTATTATATGGCGAGGGGATTTTTTTTTTGATCCAGTCTATTTGGTGTTCTGTATACTTCTTGAATTTTCAAAGGAATATCTCTCTTTATGTTCGGAAAGTTTTCTTCCATAATATTTTAAAAAATATTTTCTGGGTCTTTGAGCTGTGACTCTTCTCCTTCTTCTATCCCTAATATTCTTAGGTTTGGTCTTTTTATTGTGTGCCATATTTCCTGAATGTTTTGTGTTGGAGTTTGTTAGGTTTGCTTTGTTCTTTGATCAGTGCATTTATTTTCTCTATGGTGTCCTCAGAATCTGAGATTCTTTCTTCTATCTCTTGTATTCTATTGATTATGCTTGTTTCTGTAGTCTCTGCTCGTTGACCTAGATTTTCCATATCCAGCTGGTCCTCAGTTTGTGTTTTCTCCTTGCTTCCATTTCAGTTTTCAATTCTTGGACTGTTTCCGTTTCCTGTTCGATCAGTTTTTTCTTGGTTTCCCAGGGTATCATTTACGTATTTACTCATATCTTCAAACTTTTTGTTATACTTCTCATCCATTTATATAAGGACATTTTTTACATGTTGTTTAAGGGACTCTATTGCTTTCATAAAGGTAATTTTTTCCCACTTCTTCTGTGTTAGGGTGTTCAAGTCCTTCTGTTGTAAGATCATTGGGTTCTGGTGTTTTCATGTTGTTTTTCATATTGTTGGGTGAATTCTTGCCTTGGCACCTGCCCATCTCCTCCTATCAATGCTATCCAATGGGTCTTCTAAAACAGGATCAGGTTTTTCCAGCTGGCCAGGGTCCCCGCTTACAAAATGCCCTCGCTCCGTTTCCTGCCTCCTGCCGTGGGCCAAGATCCCACTCACCACTCAGAAGGGTCTTCAGGAACAGGACCAGGCTCCCTGTTCGCCAGGGACCTTGTCAACAAAAGACCTACCACTCTTCAGGCCAGCCACCGAAACAAAGAAACTCCTGCTGCCCTCTGCCCCACTCACCCAATCCAGTGCCCAAAGAGGCTGAACTGGGTGATCCCGCAGCCTGGCAGAAGGAAAGGAGAAGGAATGAGGCCCCTGGGTGCAAGCTGTGGTGGGCCAGGGAGAGAGAGGTCATAGCAGAGGAGGAGTAGCCCCAGCAGAGGAGAGCAGCCCTCACAGACTGACTGGGGAGTCAAGGGGGTCGGGGAATGCTCCTGATCCATTTCCTGGGTCCCGCCATGAGCCAAGAACACTCTCCCCACTCAGGAGGGTCTTCATGGACAGGACCAGGCTCCCTGTTTACCACCAATAAAAGGCCTACCACTCTGCAGGCCAGCCCCCCAAAGAACCTACTTGATTTAATTGTAGTGGGGCGATCTGCTCTCAGTGTGGGCTTCACTGTTTCATGCTTGGACCATCCCGCGTCTGCCGCGTCTGCGCCTCTTTCTTTATTCTGTATGTTTTGTGTTTTCATTATTATATGGCGAGGGGTTGGTGTTTTTTGATCCAGTCTATTCGGTATTCTGTATGCTTCTTGAACCTTCATAGCAATATCTTTCTTTAGGTTGGGAAAGTTTTCTTCTATAATTTTATTAAATATATTTTCTGGACCGTTGAGTTGTACTTCTTCTCCTTCTTCTACCCCTATTATTCTTAGGTTTGGCCTTTTTATTGTGTCCCAGATTTCCTGAATGTTTTGTGATGAGAATTTGTTGCATTTGCTGTTTTCTTTGATCAGTGCGTTTATTTTCTCTATGGTATCTTCAGTGTCTGAGATTCTTTCTTCTATCTCTTGTATTCTGTTGGTAATACTTGTCTCTGTAGTTCCTGTTTGTTTACCCAGATTTTCCATATCCAGCCTTCCCTCGGTTTGTGTTTTCTTCATTACCTCCATTTCATTCTTCAAGTCTGAACCGTTTCCCTTACCTGTTTGATTGCTTTTTCTTGTTTCTCTTTTTTTTTCCTTGAGTATCTTTGATAGATTTATTCATTTCCTCTACCTTTTCTTTTGTCATCTCTATTTCTTTATGGCAGTTTTTCAGCTCCTGTTTAAGGTCCTGTATTATTTTCATATAGTTCCATTTAAAGTCGATTTCTTCTATTTCTTCTGGAGAAGGATGTTCAATTCTTCTTGTTTCAGGATCCCTGGATTCTGGTGATGTCATGTTGCCTTTCAGGTTGTTGGAGGAATTCCTGCATTGGTGCCTGCCCATTTCTTCCTTCAAATGGAGCCAGGAGAGGCCTGGTGTCTTGGTCCAGTCTTTTCTTTGATGTGACTGGCTCTCTAGGTGGATCTTCTCAGTATAGAAGCAGGAACTGTTCCTGTCCATCCAGATGCAACTCCACAGCATTGAAAGAGTGATGCCTGGTAGCCGGATGACAAAGGGTTTACATGGGGAGCAGGGCGGGGTCGAGTAGAACACAGGAGACCCTGCAGCACAAGCTGAAGGTTCCCGTGCTCCCTTGTGGGGACCTTCTGGCCTGGCAGGCAGGCAGGCAGGCAGACACTAACCCCTCTGGGTGGGTAGCTTTAGTGCCGTTTGTGAGGTTTTGTATCATCTGATTTTCCTGAAACATTTTATGAATAAAATGAAAAGTTTAGCCATCTTTTGTTTTCAGGACAGTGCCCAGTAGACAGAGTTTTATGTTCAAAGACCCTCATTTGGCAAACTGAAAATGCTCATGCAACCACAAATGTTTAATTGCATGTCATTTGAGAAGCAAGGGGTTGTGTATACAGGAAATTCTGTTATACACATCTGTAATGTGAAAGGAAACGCACACAAATACAAACAGTTTGCCAAGCAGGATATGATACAATTCAAGTAAACCACTGCTGAGTCACAGGGTTCCCTGACTGTGAACTTGGGGCTGTGCTCCCTGTTTTGTAAGTGTGCAGGAGTCAGTGTGGGTCAGCTGTTCCCTTGGAAAAGTTCGGCCGTGCCCTTGCTTGCAAGTGTAATCAATATTTGCTTTAGAAATTGTTGAAAGAGGAGAGGATATAATTTCAAAATAAGAATTAGATGTGTCTTCATCATTCAAGCCTAAAGCACTTCTTGTCATTGAACTGTATTTGTCTGTTTTTTTGTTTTTGCTTTGTGAAACAGGACTTGGATAAAGGAGTTTCATATCATTTTTATTTTGCTTTGGCATCCTAATTATCAGGAGAACGACATCAGCAAGTCTAGTAGGTCCCACATTCTGTCTCAGTCCCATGGCAGGAACTGTCAGGAGTAGTGTACATTTCTTTGTCAATGCATGCTCTTTCTGCTCCTGCCACTTTTGCTATTCACAGAGCCCACAGTACACTTGGTGTTACTTTTCTACATCCAATTGCTTGAACTGAAGTCATAGATTGAAGAGTAGCACCTTTGGAAATACTGAATTTGCCATGTTAGCATCTCATTAAGTGTCTTCGGTTCTGGAAACATTGCTTGTCAGCAACACCCAGCATCCAGCTGGGCCTGGCTCTAATTCTCATTAGTGCTGTAGCTTTCACGGGCAAATGTGGCATGTTTGTCAGGGTTTCTATGGGAAAGGCCTACAGAGTGTGAACAGAAAGAAATCTGTTACAGGGACTTGACTTATGCAGGTGTGGGAAGCATCAGTTCTGAAAATCCAGCAGGTGGGTCAACAAGCTGGGGACCTAAGAGCACATGTTGAAGTTTAAGTTCAAAAAAGGACAAAATAATATTTCAAGTCAAAGATGACAAATAGGAAGAGTTCTCTATTACATAGGGGATCCTTTAAAAAAAAAAAAAAAAAGCAAAATCCAGACAAAACAAAACAGCCTTTAACTAATTGAGTGAGTTCCACTTGTGCTTAAACTGAAAGCCTGCTTTACTCATTTTGACAATTTAAATATTGATTTCAAGTATATACCTCTTGCAGACACACCCAGAGTAGCAACCAAGCAAACATCTGTCACCTTAGGTTTTCTTTTGTTTCTGCTTTCCATATTCATGCAGCTCTGCAGTGAACACTTTGCTCTACATCTCCAATCAACTAAACAATCAAACTGTCACACACCCTTACGCAGCCTAGTTTTGTAGCGAGTTTCAGAAGATCAAGCAATGTTAGGCTACATTTGTATCTGTATTGTCTATGTTTCATTTTCTTAACAGTTTTTCATATTCTTCCCTCATTTTATGCTTTTGTTATTGATTTGTTAGGGTCTCCTTACCACTTATGCAGTCCTTGATGAAAACAGTTATCCCAGCATGATTTACAATTTTGAATTATAATAAAGTTTATCAATCTTTTGCTACATTTTCTTTGTATGTATGATCCAGAAATTTAAACTTTTCTAAAACATCATTTCATTTCTTTGTATGTTAGAGGATTCTGTAATTTCCCAGCAGCTTCTTTGACCTCCTGCTTTCCCCCACTTTGCATTATCTTCACTTTAATTTCTTCTGTAGGTATTTTTAATTTTTCCTCAATATTTCCTATATGTTCCTAATTTAATTGTAAGCTTCATTTGTTTTATTCCTTATGATATTAAATAACTTATTATTTATTCTGGCTATTCTCTTTTGCATAAAAACTCAGGCATTTTATGTTACAGAAATTAATCTTAGTTTTCCATTAAATTGCATTTCATCTTTACCTTTTTGCTTGCTTACATATTTTCACATTTTCCTTTTATAATGTGTAAACTTGCTTTGAAAATGTGTGTGTGTGTGTGTGTGTGTGTGTTGTCTAAACATTCTTGGTGAGCCTGTAAGTCAACAAATAAGGTGTAGTATGACCAGTAAATGTTTTCAGTTTTACCTAGTTGAATATAATTTAGGAACACCAAGGGAATGTATTTATCATCATACTTTAGCTTCCACCTCAGTAATAATCAAGATTGTGTGTATCTGTGTCTGTGTGTGTCTTTTTGTAGGTAACTTTCTCTCTGCTTTTCCCATGCATGTCCCAGCTTCTCCAGGTTGCCTGCCATATCTGTCACTGGGCTTTTCATTGCTATTCCCCCACTCTTCCAACACAGGATCTGTTGTTAATTGTGTCTTTCTCTTTCCTTTTGCTCTTTAGTTGAAGCCATCACACAGCTTTAGTCTGGAGGGTATTTTGCTTATTTCCATTATTTCTTATTTTTCTTACTTTATTCATTCATAAATGTGTACATATATATGTATTATATCCTTTATTCTTTCTTCCCCCTTTACTGATACTCTCTCAGTAAGTTCTTTTCTGATTTTATGTATTTCTGAGCCTCGTTGCATTTAATTAGGTTTTCTTGCATGAGCATGGATGGAAAGTTCTTTTCTTGAACAAGGTCAACTTACCAGTGGGTAACGTTATCTCCCTCTCCCCACAGAAACCATGAACTGCATATAAGCTTTTCTGGGGGTGCTGAGGTCTCACAAACCCTCCCCTATCCAAGAGGGACTGTTGGTGGGCCCACAGTCCCATGTGGTAAGCACTGTTGCATTGGACCCATGGGAACACAGGCTATGTCAGGTCGAGGGGACAGTGTTGACAGCATTTTACCACACCTTCTGACTCTTACATTCTTCCTGTTCCCAAGCCCACAATGCTCCCTCAGCCTTAAAGGAGGTGATGCCTGTTACAAATGTCTTGTTTAGGACTAAGCAATCAACAATCACTTATTCCTAACACTCTGACAAGTTGTGACCAGCATTAGTACACCTGGAATTAAACCCTGTGTGTGTTGGCTAATCCATAGATCCATAGCTACTTTCAAACCCAAATTTCAAGTACAAATTCTGTTGTACTTGACAGGGAGTACTGGTGATATTTTGTTTGAACATTTGAAAATTTCTTTAAAATTAGAGAAAGAAATGAAGCAAATTAACTCACATAATTTTGTTTAGTTCTCAAAAGAGAGTTGAGGAACTCCCAGCAGGAAAGGCAGTTGTATTATGGAATCTCTTGTAAACATGGTAATTATGTTCATAATCCATGTGTACACTAAAATTGAAGAATATCAATACTGAAACAGACTAAAACAATATTTTACAAACATGGGCAATAAGAAGCAGATGAAAGTTGCAAAAATTAAATTCAAATGGAATTACTGGGAATTATTTTAAGAAGTAAAAGGGGAAATTGTCATCAACATCAGTATGTACCTAGCTGATGGACTCAGCGTGGACAACCCTAACATAAGAAAGTCTCAGTAGTACGAGAACAGTGACCAGTGTCAGAAGAAGAAAAAGAACTGAAAATGATGAACTGGGAACTGAAGGCAATACCTCTTAAAATTCATAATCTAATTGAAATTGACTCCACAGGGTACCAATGGTGAGCAGAAGGCAAGCCTGTCATGGGGAGTAGTCAATAGAGTATGTGGTACATAGGGGTGGAAAAGGAGCCCATTACCATTTTATCTTTATTTTCTATATTTCCTCCTGGCTTATATTCACTATGCACGTTTAGTACAGGTGTCCTGCGCTTGGCCATGCTCACCCCTTTTCTGTCACTTTTCCATCCCTGACACCAGTTTCCTTCATATCCCCCAACGCAGCAGCAATTTTGTGATTTTTTTTTTACATCCCTATATCAAGTCTAAGATTCACAAATGATAGTCTGCATCTGTATTCACTCACTGACAAATACATAGGCTGATTCTATCCCATGGCTGCATAGTGCTGCAGTGAGCACAGATGTTGAACTGCATGGCGTGTTGGTTTAGAATCTTTCAGTTTCTACACAGATTGCAGCTGGGTCATATGGTAATTCTAGTATTGGTTAGATGAGGGACCTCTCTACTGATTTTCATAGTGTTTGAACTAACTTATGTCCCACAAATAGTGTGTAAGGGTTTCCTTTCGGTACTTTCTCAGAAACATTTTTTGCTACATGTTTTCTTAAAGATGGGCATTCTGACTAGAGAGAGATGGACTCGGTGTACTTTTAATTTGCATTTAAAGGTACACTTGTACTTTATCTTTTGATAAACATGTCTTTTCCTTGGCATTTTATTGGAGTAGATTGTTATCTTTATTGATATTTAGTTTCTGTATTCTTTATATAGTCTAGATATTAATCTTCAGTCTGATGCATACTAACCTAGATTTTCTTCAATTCTATGGGATGACTTTTGAATCTATATCTTTCGTATGTGAAAACCTTTACATATTATATAATCCTATTTGTCCATTCTTGGGTTTATCCTGGGCTGTTGTAGTCCTTAGAAAGTTCTTGCAGTGTTGGACTACAATGATGCTGACGTCCTGCTCTGCCCTGTGTTTTGCTCTCAAACAGAAATAATCCTTTGTTGGAGGGATAGTAAAGGCTACCTGCAAAAGATTTGAACTCTTAGAGAAGCCAGCTGATTAAGAAAGTATATAGTGATCTAAATACCTTTACAATTCTTTCACGCTTGAGTATATATTGAAATACAAGAAACTAGTTGAAGTAACATTAAGTAATGTCAAAAGTGGGTCAGTCTGACAACACCAAACAAACTAAAAACAAAGCCATAAAAAAATACCATTCATGCACTTAATTGAGTCCTCCTGTCCTTAAAAAAAATCCTAAAACAGCTTAGTTACCAAGTTCCTTGAGGGTACTGAGAAAAAAAAGTAAAGATAAAGTAAGAGCTGTACAGCTCCGCACATACGTGTGGTACTAACATGAGCGAGTGTGTGGACACCACTTTTGAAGGACAAAATAGTGAAATAGTTATGGCTGAGATAATTTGTGATTGGTTAAATAAATATATACCATATTGATTCAATAGCTCTGCTTTTTATTCTAAGGCTAAAGATGAGTACTGAAAAAGAGTGGAGTCCCAGGAGGAGAATGGCCAAACTGGCTAGGAGACATGAGATGACTATCTGGAGGATCGTGGAGAGAATCCCAGCGAGGGCTCTCCTGTGAAAGTTGAGACTCAGAGGAGAAAGAATGGCTTTCTTCATAAGCATGAGAGTGGAAGGGAACCTGTGAGAATCAACTGTAAAACACAGGCTTGGCTGGAAATTAAGGGAAAGCTAACGTCTGCTCAAATTGTAAAATTTAGGCCCATAATTTAGATTTTGTAAACTCTAATACTGATATATATTTTTTTTCAAGGAAGTATTTAAGTACTACATTGAATATTATATGTCTATATTCCTTTGAATTCACCTCAGCTTTCAACTTACCTATGTTGTATGTCCCTTATTTACTTATAGTACAGAGTTATCAAGGCTGGTGTTAGAGTAATGCTCAACAAACTGTTCAGTTGACATATTTTTTAAATTCCATTTAATTTATAGGGGTATGGCTTGGTGAGAGAGTCCTTGCCTATTGTCCCTGAATCAGAGAGAAAGTAAGCAAATCATAAAGACAGTAGAGAAGGGAGAAAATAAAGTGACAAAAAAACTCTAGTTGTTGCTAAAATATCACATAAAATTTCATGGATAATTCAAAATTGCCTTTTACTAACAGAAATATAAAGCACAAAACACTTTAAAAAATTTAATGGAGATTTTAAAATGTATCTTAAAATTATATCAACACATTGTCTTCTAGTTTGGTAGCTCTTACTACCTACTGCTGTCAAAAATCTGCTTGTGTTTTGTTTTTCCTTCTCATCAGCAGCCATATTCCTTTAGTGCTCAGCCTAGGTCACCCACAGTTAACCAGCCTAGATCACCCACAGTTCACCAGCCTAGATCACCCACAGTTCACAGTTCTCCAGCCTGCATCACCCATAGTTCTCCAGCCTAGATCACCCACAGTTCACAGTTCTCCAGCCTAGATCACCCACAGTTAACCAGCCTAGATCACCCACAGTTCACCAGCCTAGATCACCCACAGTTCACAGTTCACCAGTCTAGATCACCCACAATTCTCCAGAAGCTCCCTTGCCTGCTTTCTTTATGTCCTGTTGGGCCCTGGGCTGTTGATTCTGAGGCAACACCGAGCCTGTTCTCGCCTCTCACTTCCCATCCCACAGACAACTGAATCTATGGAGACGGACTCTCTCATCTATTTTACCATTTGCTTCTCATACTAATTCTTTTCTATGCATCAGTAAAACTTATTTGATGGTTAAGAGTCTCGGGTAGCCCAGGCTGGCCTGAAACTTTCCACATAGCCCAGGATGACCTTGGACTTCTAGTCCTCCTGCTTCCTCCTCTGAAGTACTGCCTGGTAGGATCACAGATGTGCCCAGACACGCAGCTTAAAACAGTTCAGTTAAAACACAAACCCACTTAATACTCCCCAGAGACTTAAAGTTCCTTGAAAAATTCTCAGCCCTTATACACAGTAGCCGATGCATTTTATTGCTCCCAACCAGTGTTTTTCTAGGCCTTAATAGCTGCTTATACCCTGAACTTGCATGCTCTTCAAGCCTTAAGCGTGTCCAGCATAATAGTGTTACAGGATAAACATGCTTCATTTTCCTGGAATTGTTATTTTATTTAAATTTCTAAGATCTTTAAAAGTAATCCAGTTGGTGAATATGCTTAAAGTAGTTTATACTGGGCACATAGTATCATCCCTGTGATATTTGTTTGGGAGAAAATAGACAAAGACAGATCAAAGCTTCAGAGGGACAGAGATGTCTATGCCTTGAAGAACCAGCCATAATAAAAAGCTTACAGAGCCATAAATTTGAAAGTAGATAAAAAAATGAATATTTTTGTGAAAAGAAAAAAATCACAACAGATTTTACATTTAACAATCCAACTAACTCTACAAACATACAAAATTCAGAAATGACTTGATTGTTTTAGTATTAATCTGTCAGGCACACATCGAAGTTTTTCTCCATGGTTTTTGTCTCTATCATTTCATCCTATTAAAGTATTTTTATTCATTATTTTGAAAATTTCATACATATATGATATATTTTGATCATATTACTCCCCTTGCCCCTTTCTAGATCTACTCCCATGTCCCACTACCTTATATACATATATGACACTCCTACCAGAAGCCATCAACTGTCAGTCGCTCTTCAGCTAGAGGTGGGGACTCATGAGCCACTCCCCTACTGTGTTCCAATACTGATTGGGTTGATCTGTGTGTAGGTCCTGAGCAACCACAGCTGCTTCAGTTCATGACCGCAGCAGTTTTGCCATCTCCAGAAGATACTGCTTTGTTCTGGTCCTCTACAACAATTTGCTTTTGAAAATCCTCCCCGTTCTTCCAGAATGGTTCCTGAGCCCTGAGAAGGAGTGCAATATAGATGTCCCAATCTATCATATTCCACAGATACTTATTTACTTATTACTTATTTGACGGGTTGTGGGCTTCTGTGTTAATCATCGTCTACTGCATAAAGGAGCTTCTCTGATGAGGCCTTAGAGCTGCACTATGAATATATTCAGAGGGAATTTGAGACTACATCCAGTTAGCAACTGTGATGGCTAGTTTTATGTTAACTTGACACAAGTGAGTTATTTGAACAGAAGGAACCTTAGTTGAGAAAATGCCTCCATAAGAGCTGATTGATTGTAGGGCATTGTCTTGATGAGTGGTTAATGGTGGGGGAGGGACAACTCATTGTGGGTGATGCCACCCTGGGCTGATGGTCTTGGATTCTATAAGAAAGCAAGCTGAGCAAGCTATGTTGAACAAAGCCGGCAAGTATCACTACTCATGGCTTCTACAACAGCTTCTCTTCCAGGTTCCTGTTTGCTTGAGTTCCTGTCCTGTTTTAGGATGAACAGTGATATGGAAGTATGGGCCTAATAAACCTTTTTCTCCCTAAGTTGCAGTGGTCATGGTGTTTCATCACAGCAATAGTAACCTTAACTAAGACAGCAACATAATAGCATGAGTTTATTCCCTGGTCTGTGAGCTTCCACATGGGTTCTTGGCTAGATTTTCAACATCAAGCGTATGTTTCCTCCTGCGAATGGTCCTTAAGTCAAATCAGAAGGCAGTTGATTACCCTATACTAAATATATATATGTATGTATGTATGTATGTATGTATACACACACACACACACACACACACACACACACTAAATAGCTAAGTATTTGCCTATTCCTAACTAGTTTTTATTTTTGTTTGGTTTGATTTTTAGTTTTGTTGTTTGGGATAGGGGCTCATGAAATCTGGCCTCAAACTCTCTGTGTAACCGAAAATGAGTCTGAACTTCTGATCCTCCTGCCTCTACCTTCAGAGTGCTGGATTACCGACATGAACAAACATGTATCTTGGGGGTGGGACTCCGGGCTTCCTGTGTGCTAAGTAAGCACTCTACTAGTTGTGCCATATCCCCAGCTAGGATCTTATCCTTGACACTTGGGATTTTACTTTTGTATGTAATTCTAGGCCTGACCCACAACCACCACCATTAGTATGCTATTATTTAATGTCTAACTGGTGGTGCAAAGAACAATTGCTTCGTAACATTAATTTCTATGTTGTAATACCACGACTGGCAGATGCAGACCCCTGAACACCACATTGGAAAGAAAAGTGTACATAATGGTGTGTGTTCTAGGGTTTATACAAAATAGAGTGTACAAGTGAGAAGTAATAAAACAAAGCAAAACCATTGGGAGGTGGTGAGTGATGCAATTCACTCACCTTATGTCTCAATATGATTAGACAAATAGAGCTCTGTATATTTTCAGGTTTAACAGCAGCTGTGCAACCGACTGACTGGCTTTCCTGAAAACTGGTCACAACCAATGTCATACGGGCACCGTTTGTAGCTCCTTAAAAATGGGTGTAGATAAATCAGAGCAATTCTATTCAGAGGGTGGGAGTGTCACATTTGTGATAAATCAAGTCACAAATTCTTTCAGTACTGGCATTATCTTCAGGTGAATTACTGCCATTTCCACACAGCTGCCTGTCTCTTGTCTCTTCAGGTCACACAGAACTATAGCTGTGTTCTCCATAGAAACAACACACAGAATTCTGTCTATTCCTCAAGGTCCCTCCAGGCATGACTCTCTTCCTCATGCCAAGGAGCAGCTATGACTTCCCACTCTTAGCATCCACAGAACGATTGCTCCTCTGTGAAGTAATGAGAAGCAGAGGTCTGGAGTCATAACTGTCGGCATTTCCTCAGATAAGGTCGCAAAATCCCAGCATTATAACTGAACCACGGGCATGGGCCACACTTAGTGGCCCTATTGGAAAGAACTAGAATCAGGAAAGGCAAGTCATAGAGTACTGAAATGTTGCAGGGCTCACTCACCGATAGAACCCTTAACAAGAAATAAGATATTCCTGGGAGAGTTCAAGGTGAAGTTTATGTTTTATTCTAAATGTACACACAAGCTAACATTTGCTCTGCCATATGATAAATACTGTTTGACAGCAAATGCTGGAAAATGTTTGTAAATTGTCTTTTGTTAAGCCTATAACTTTTAACATGTTTTCTAAAAATTAACTCTAAGGTTTTGTTTTTATCTTTTTTATCCATTTTGCAATAGAAAATGAGGTATTAATTAGCCATGCCTGCACCAGAGTTAGATAACGCATGCCCATAAAGCTGTGCTCAAATCTTAACATATTGAATCAGGTGGATAAATGTGTGTGTGTGTCCCTTCAGGGATATGGAGTCAAGGAAACAGACTAAAATCATTTAATTTTGTGTAATGTCACAGACCTTTAATTCTAGCACTGGGGAAGCAGAGGCAGGTGGATCTCTGTGGTCAACATGGTGAATTCCAGAACAGCCAAGACAGATAGAGACTGAATCTCAAAGAAAGAATCAGAAATTTAAGGACTTACATATGTTTTGATAGGTTGGTGATAGCTACAGGAATTACAAATTCACATCTCACTTGATTCTGTTCTTTCTAGTTGTAAGCCTTAGCCTTTAATGGCCAAACCATCTCACCAGCCTTCATGAGTATTCAAAACTACAAGTGGTTTGGATTTTTGAGGTCTACTAAGGCATCACAGAAGCAAAAGTATCTTGAAAAGATCAGGATCACCCTAATAAGACTGTCAACATCTTACCATCTCATTCATAAATTGGTCCATGGTGGGTCACAATTAATATTGTTTTAAATACGAGTTCCTAAAAGTCTTACCCTCTGATCTCCATCTGTGCATGCCCCCACCCCACAGAATCAAACTGAAAAGGCTTGTTGGTTTGGGAAGTAAATGCCAGTGGCAGAGCAAATAGGCACACAGAAAGCTGAATGCATCCTCAGCTTCCTGAGGGGCTAATAATGATCTCATTCACTGTTCCTGAGAGGAGGCGGAGGTTGCTTAAGCAGAGCTGGGTGGATCAAAAGAACCACCTAAATCTGAGCACACATCCTCCAAGGAAGAGGAAGCTGTGACCGCACACAAAGGCCGGGTTAGAACACACATTTTCTTCTCGGAGATCAGATCACTTTGAGGCATAATTTCATTGACTTGTGTGACTTGTGCATACGTATTTAGAAATCTCAGAAGAGGCCTCTGTTTCCTCTGAGTCCCAAAATATGTCGAAATAAGGCAATCGAGTTACATTTGTTCAAATATATTTTAGTGGGCCAAGACTAAAATAAAATATTTTAGACCAAAAATATTATTAGATATGAGAACTACTCAAAAATTGATACTTTAAATGTTCATTTTGTAATACAAGATCCTTTCTGGTCTCTCTGAGAATGTTAACTCGCTGCCTCGCTTGCATTGGGAAGGTTCTACAGAAGTCTACAATCTGTAGCTCACTCAAGCTTACGCCAGGCTCCTCGGCTCCTTTTTTATTCTGCTGGACTCTATTAACTGGAAATCCTGAACGTGTTCTTGCCTTTTAAAGTTGATTTACTAGTTCTCAAGCAAAATCCTGCTTCTGAGAATGCCATGCTGTATCCTAAGAAAGAGAATTTGATTTTAAGTATTGGTATTATTAGGAACCTGTTCCTTATATTAAATGTCGTTCCAGGGACCAGGCAGACAGCACAAGCAGGCGGAGGAAGGCAGGGGAGTGCCTCTGCCAGCCTCATTCCAGGCTCTGGTGGGTTTTGACTTGAAATGGGCTCTTCTGTGTGCTCTGGCCACGAGAGTCAAAACCATCTAAAACCGCAGGACACTGGAAGTCTTTCTTCCTTCAAGCTGATTTATAGGAGCTTTGTCACAACCATAAGAAAAAGTAATTAAACTACCTGTTGTCATATTTTGACAGGAAGAATTCTTTTATAGTTCTTGTATATTTTTTTTTAGTTCCAACTTCTCTTCAGACTTCTGTGTTCATCTTCTTTTATTGCATGAGCAGCTTTTTCCTTTAGCTGTGGTCCCCCTATTATTCTGAATTCAGTGCATTTATGTTTATGAGAAAGTTTCACTCGATGGTTTTCCTTATCTTTTTGGAATACGATAACATTCAAAATATTTACCTTCGTGAAGCCTTTGGTCAGTTGGCGTTTAGCATGCTGAGTGCTTGTCCAACAATCCTCATTGGTAAAAGAGCATGATGGCTCTGAGCTTTCTCTGCTCCTTCACTGGCCTCATTACCAGTGTATCTCTCAGCGACTTAGCTTCCCTTTCGCAAAGGCATTCTCTGTCTTGACTTGGTAAAGTGGAGGGGAGGGGAGAAGCTGGACTCACAGAAACAGCTTCACACTTGATAAACCTGTTTTATTAGCTTGGAATTGCATTCTGTTGGTTGTACTAGCAATTAACTGATTTATTCATTTGGACTAAAAGGTTTTCTTTTCTGGGAAATGAGCCACAATTATCTTCAAATGCTGAGAATTCTCCCAGGTGTCTGAACCCACCTGATTCCATTCCCCACCCTCCATGCTGCAGGGCTACCACATTGTTTTCATCCATTCGTCTTCAGTGTTCCTCACGAGGGATCTGTTTCTTCTGTTCTTTCTTTTACCACACACTTGTATGATGTGGAATCCTGAAAGACTGATGCCCTTCAATATTTCCTTTATCAGACCAGGATCCTAGGCTTCCAGCCATTCTTGTGGTGATTAAGTTCCTGCTGATTGCCCAGTGAAGTCTCATTTCCCTTCTGTGCACAGAGAGAACCTCTCGGTTCACCCTGTAACTGGTAGATATTCTGTCTGTTCTAGCCGAGTTGAAATGTGTGTTAGTATTCTCCTCGAATGACTTTCACTTTCCTTTTTGTACTCATTTATATATTATTTGTTTTAACAAATTATAATTAATCTTTTCTCAAATATCTTTTAAAAATCTTGTACATGCTTTGAGACAAAATTCCATGAGTCCTAGGCTCCCTCCTTCATTTTTGTTCCAGATGGTTCTCTCCTGTACATTGCTTTCTACTTAATTAATCTTGGGGCGGGCTCCATTCCCCTGTGTCGTCATCCGTGTACTTTTCTCTCATATGTACCATGTGACTATTTTTATGTGTCAAGTAGTGTAATATCTGTCTTAGTTAGGGTTACTTTGCAATGATGAAGCACCATGACCAAAAACAAGGAGGAAAGGATTTTTCTTTTTTTTTTTCTCATTTTTTTTATTCTTTTTTAATTAAAATTTCCAACTGCTCCCCGTTTCCCATTTCCCTCCCCCTCCTCCCACATATTGCCCCCTCCCCCCGCTCCCCTCCCCCTATACCCACTCCTCTTCTCCTCCCCCCAGTCCATTCCCCCTCCCTCTCGATACTGAAGAGCAGTCCAAATTTCCTGCCCTACAGGAAGACCAAGGTCCTCCCACTTCTATCTAGGTCCAGGAAGGTGAGCATCCAAACAGGCTAAGCTCCCACAAAGCCAGTTCATGTATTAGGGTCGAACCTAGTGCCACTGTCTTTGGCTTCTCATCAGCCTTCATTGTCCGCCATGTTCAGAGAGTCCAGTTTCAACCCATGCTTATTTAGTCCCAGTCCAGCTGGCCTTGGAGAGCTCCCAATAGATCAGTTCCACTGTCTCAGTGGTTGGGTGCACCCCTCATGGTCCTGACTTCCTTGTTTATGTTCTCTCTCCTTCTGCTCCTCATTATAACCTTGGGAGCTCAGTCCGGTGCTCCAGTGTGGGTCTCTGTCTCTATCTCCATCCATCGCTAGATGAAGGTTCTATGGCGATATGCAAGATATTCATCAGTATGATTATAGGATAGGTTCATTTCAGGTTCCCTATCCTCAGGTGCCCCAATGAACTAACTGGGGACATTACCCTGGGCATCTGGTAGCCATTCCAAGTTCAAGTCTCTTGCCAACCCTTAGGTGGCTCCCTTAAGTAAGGTATGAGTTTCCCTGCTCCCCTATCCAACCTTCCTTTATCCCCAATCACCCTGATTCCCCCAGTTCCCCTCATCCTCTCCTTCACACTTTTCTCTCCCCATCACCCCTCATCCCCATCCCACCCCACCCCCAAGATTCCAATTTTTTGCCCATCAATCTTGTCTATTTCCCATAGCTGGGAGGATATCTATATGTTTTTCCTTGGGTTTACCCTCTTGTTTAGCTTCTTTAGGATCACAAATTATAGACTCAGTGGCCCCTATCCATGGCTAGAAACCAATTATGAGTGAGTACATCCCATGATCTTCTTTTTGGGTCTGGGTTACCTCACTCAGGATCATATTTTCTATTTCCATCCATTTGCATGCAAAATTCGAGAAGTCATTGTTTTTTACCGCAGAGTAGTACTCTAATGTGTATATATTCCACACTTTCTTCATCCATTCTTCCATTGAAGGGCATCTAGGTTGCTTCCAGGTTCTGGCTATTACAAATAATGCTGCTATGAACATAGTTGGACAAATGCTTTTGTCATATGCTAGGGCATCTCTTGGGTATATTCCCAAGAGTGGTATTGCTGGGTCCAGGGATAGGTTGATCCCAATTTTTCTGAGAAACCGCCACACTGATTTCCAAAGTGGTTGCACAAGTTTGCAGTCCCACCAGCAATGGATGAGGGTACCCCTTTCTCCACAACCTCTCCAGCAAAGGCTATCCTTGGTGTTTTTGATTTTAGCCATTCTGACAGGTGTAAGATGATATCTCAAAGTTGTTTTGATTTGCATTTCTCTGATCATCACTAAGGAGGTTGAGCATGACCTTAAGTATCTTTTGGCCATTTGAACTTCTTCTGTTGAGAATTCTCTGTTCAGTTCAGTGCCCCATTTTTTAATTGGGTTAATTATCCTTTAAAGTCTAGTTTCTTGAGTTCTTTATATATTTTGGAGATCAGACCTTTGTCTGTTGTGGGGTTGGTGAAGATCTTCTCCCAGTCAGTAGGCTGCCTTTTTGTCTTAATGACAGTGTCCTTTGCTTTACAGAAGCTTCTCAGTTTCAGGAGGTCCCATTTATTCAATGTTGCCCTTAATGTCTGTGCTGCTGGGTTATACATAGGAAGCGATCTCCTGTGCCCATATGTTGTAGGGTACTTCCCATTTTCTCTTCTATCAGGTTCAGTGTGTTCAGATTGATATTGAGGTCTTTGATCCATTTGGACTTGAGTTTTGTGCATGGTGATAGATATGGGTCTATTTTCATTCTTCTACAGGTTGACATCCAATTGTGCCAGCACCATTTGTTGAAGATGCTTTCTTTCTTCCATTGTATACTTTTAGCTCCTTTATCGAAAATCAGTTGTTCATAGGTTTGTGGGTTAAAATCCGGGTCTTCTATATGATTCCATTGGTCGACTTCTCTGTTTTTATGCCAGTACCATGCTGTTTTCATTACTGTAGCTCTGTTATAGAGTTTGAAGTCAGGGATGGTAATGCCTCCAGAAGTTCAGGAAAGGATTTTTCTGGCTTATACTTCCACAGTGTAGTCCATCACTGAGGAAAAGTCAAGACAGAAACTCAAGCAGGTCAGGAACCTGGAGGCAGGGGCTGATGCAGAGGCCATGGAGGGAGCCACTTACTGGCTTGCTCATTGTGGCTTACTCAGTGTGTTTGATTTGGGTTCTTTAGTGTGAAAGGCAGCTTTTGTTCTTCTGAAGAAGATAAATTTATGTCTTTCCTACTACATTTGTTCTAAATCAACTGAAAAGGAAAATGCAACCATTCATTCATATAAATGCATTAGAAAGTTAATCCTAACTGTCTTACGGGAGAATCTCAGAGATTCCCTTACAAACCAGTCTTCCATAGCACATTTATGGCAGTTCTGACAGTGTCTTCATATTAGTGAAGCAAAATTCAGTTGCACAGAGTTCGTGTGAATGCCAGAAATCCAACCTAAGCTGGCATTGCTTAAGCTCTAATCATCAATAGTATTGTTGTGAATGGCTGGTTTCAGTCATTGCTGAACCTGGAAGCTGAAGACATCACTGCATTGTGACTTATCTAAGTGTGGCCAAAGTCATGAATTCATCCACTTATTTCCATAAAATGCTTTCCTCGGGATGGCAACGTGACAGCTGGCCACTTCAAGGTGTTGATTGTTGCGGCTTCTGATCCTTACAGATAGGTTTTTCTCATTTCCAGAGTTTCCAACAAAAGTCCTCAGTAGAAGTTGTGTTTTGAATCAATATCCAGCCATGACAATACTTTTTGCTGTTGGCTACATTGTAATAGGTAACCATATCTTGAATATTTATGCCATTAATTTCTCCAGTGTTACATTTTCCATTGCTAAAACAAAAGCCCTGAGTCTGGATAATTTCCAATGTTAAAGGTTTAGTTGATCTACAATTCTTACAACATAGCACCTTTACAATGACAAGGGCCTCTGGCTGTGTTACAACATGGAGAAGCAGAAATGGAAGCATGTGTAGACATGTGCAGAGGGGCCTAAGAACGGCGAGTTGTAACAGCCCGTTCTTTTAAGAACTGGCCCAGTCACAGGATATCCCCCTCCCCTTTCAGACCACCATTAACCTCTCGTGAGGTAAGTTTACCTAATTATCTTCCCTTAAATCTCACCTCTTTACAGTTTCCAGCATGTGAAGCTTCAGGGGTGAAAACATATTCAGTGGTAGCACCTAGGTTCCTAATTTCTAAGTAAGGAGATTGGATGTCATGCCAATGATCCCGTTTTCATAGGAGTCTGGTGACTTTATGATGGACTGTAACTAGAATTCCCAGTAAAGGGTGCCTATCAAACAAAATGGTTTTGGAAAAAAAATAAAATTAAAATTAAAAAAAATTAAAAAATACATGTGTCTAGACACAGGTTCTTTAAAAATAAATATTTTATTAGTATGTCACTTGCTTCTCGTTGACTTTTATTGTGATTGTTTAGATATGTAGAGAGGGATCTACCCTTATGTCAGAGAACATTTCCACGTTCATTTATCTGGATATTTCCTTTCATCTGTCCCTTTTCTAGCCCCTCAGACCTCTTTCTCCATGTATAATTATAATTTGAGCAGACAGAATATTAAAATTCCTCACCAAGTACCTGGCCATCAATACCTTGTCAATGAAAGTATCTATCATGTCTTTAAAACATTGTAAAGTAAATATTGTAATATAATATGCAATACTGACACACTCACTGACTTTCATCATGTGGTCAGCAGGTCACTAGAAAAGTGAAAACTCACATATGCATTTGACTTTCCAGTTTAGAAAGTACTTTCGTGCACACTGTCCCCCAGTGAAGGAACTCTTGCTATTCTGCGTTTGCCAATAAAAGCAGAGACTGTTAGTGCCTTGGGCTGGGTTATGTAACTTAGAAATGACATAGTCATGTCTGTGTTTTGGACTGAGCCTGTTTTCTCCTCACACCGTTTCCTGGAATCCATCCGGGCATCTGTAGACTGTGAGACAGAGCTAAGCATGTGCGAAGACCCACTGTTCTTGTGCGCATGTGTCATGAAGGCCTTAAATCAGAGCATGCGCAGGCACCTAGGTGTGATGGTCTAGGAGCTGGGTGGATGTTGAGACACTGGGCAGACCCTTGGAAGAGAAGGGAACCAGCAGGAAGGGTGTGAAAGGATATTAAACACCACGACCTTTATACCTAAACCTTGGAAATATTATTTAAGATGTCTGACTTCTAGCGCATTTAGCTCATGCTCTACTTGTATTACGTCATATCAAATAAATATTTTTGTAGATGTCACTTGGTTAGAAGTATGTCAAACTTTGAATACTCTAAGCCTAATTATCCCCAGCAAATTATGAAATTTGCTTTTGTTTGTTTTTGAGAATGTTTTACAAACTTTCAAGTTTCAAAGCAAATTTAGTGCAGTTTTCTTCCCATATCAGAAACAAATCCAAATCAAGGGTTTGGGTCACTTAAAGTCGTTATTTTAACTCTCTAAATATACTATCGGGACATGGGCATGAGGGAAAGTGTTTTATCCAATCGCAGTTCGGCCAGATTTGAAGGTGCCAATCACCACCATCACAGCTGGTGTTTTTGGAGCTCTGAGCTATAAAGTCACAAGGTGCTGAGCCACACTTACCAACAAGCACAATATGACTTGAATTCTAACTGAAGCCCACTCTCTTTCTTGATCTTATGATGCTGTATTTACAAAGTTAAACAGAGAAAATCCTGCTTGGGTGCCTGGAAACAGATCAAATGATTTAATGAGCTCTGCTTTATTTATATTTGGTGGAGAAATCAAACATGAGACTAATAATTTCTATGCCCATAAATGAATGAGAGACATGATGAAAGTCACACAGAATGGAGACCACGTATTACACACATCATGGAGTGCTCCGAGTCCACTTCATCACCTTCCATGTTACCGAGGAACTTGCCATAAGGATGAATCCTCCACCTGTTTTCAAAGAAGCCAGCAAGTAGAAGTAATGGGACTACCCCCATAAACCATTGCTTCCTAAGGGCTGCAGACCATGGTGAGCCTTGCCCTGGCTTTTCGCAATATACCCAGGTGAATAGGTAGTTTATAAGAGTAGCAAGTAGATAACAGGCATGGTCAGACCTGCATCTGAATCAATGACATTCAAGTCTGCTTCAGATTTGATTTGGGGACATAAAATCGGGTCCTTCCGTGGACGTTAAGGTTTGAGGGGGGTGCCTCAACTATTTCTTGATGTTGAAAATATTTACATTCTTATTTGTGTAATCCCTGTAATCAAAGCTAAACACAAACACCTAAGTGTTTGCTTGGCCTGTACTTACTTGAACAGACAAACACCTGCTACGGGCTCACAAACCCTGCTTTTGTCTCTACTTTTGGAGAGTGGGAACTTGGCAAACACAACCCCCACTTGGGAGCAACAAAAATTGGTCCACGTGTAAGACTGCTTACTCATGGGGAACACTTTTTTTCCAGATGAATATAGTAATTTAGTTTCCCTAGATGTGAGAGATGCATTTGCTCCAACAGGTTCATAGTTAACAGTTTAGCCTGAAGCGTCTCATGATTCTATTTAAGATACCACATTTAAAGATGACAAAGAGATAAATAATAATTAAATTCCATTGTGAAATCTTAGGACCCTTGAAAGCAAATTTGTGGGCCTATTAATATTTTTTATAATTTTTAAGTTGTCCATTATTTCCAGTCTTGTTTCCTTTTATATATATCACTTAAAATAGGAATGACTGGTTTGCATCTGACTAAAAATTCTGCAGGGTAACTTAAGAGTAAATGATTTAAAGGAGAATTGATGCGCCTATAGAAATCTGCTTAGGGCTCAGGCATGAGAACTGCCCCATCATTTCCCCGTGAGTACTGGGTTCCCACTCTCCAAACACACAGACCTAGAGTGGCTCCTAGTCTGAGCTGGTTGAGTTCCTTGATAACTTTAGTCATGGCCTCCAGGGTGCTTCCAGCCTCACCAAGGAGTCGGTGGTTCCAAGATGGAGAAGAGCACCAAGGTTGAAGAACTGTCCATTTTCAGCCTCCGGGACAAAAGAGCGAGGCTTAGTAATACTTTCTTCTAGAAATGGAAGCAACTTGATTAACAACCCCCAATGAATTTATTTTATTTTATTTAACAAAGAAACTAAACTATCTTTTTATTTTTACAAACCAATCCCAGTTCCCACTCCCTCCCCTCCTCCCATTGCCTCCACCTCCCCCCCCTCCCTCCCCAGCCTCCACCTTCCCCCCCTACCCCATCCTCCACCTTCAGTGAGGGTAAGGCACATTTCTTTCCCCAAGGAATTTTTATGTTAACTACTCTCCTTACCCTATTGACATAAAAGGAATGAGTGTGTTAAACTGCTGTGCACATCTTCTGTAAACCAGCATTGCTTTGTTTCCTTCCTGAGATTTAGCTAAAATCAGTTCTCGACTGAACACACATTGAAAGAATATAATACAAGCAATGATTAAGACACATAAAGTAAAACTTCTAACGTCCCTGAATGTGTTTAATTATGAGAGGTACTTTTCCTCTGAAACTTTCCACTTGGTAAAGACGCATATTTATGTATAATTCACTTGTCCCAAACCAGACCAAGAGAGTTTTTCCTGGGCTTTAGAATTTTACTTACTGCATAATAGGCTAAATCTTTCCTTTCAGTGAGAAGCATGCCCTTTACGTTTCTCACCAGGATAAATGACAGTTGAGGCAATTTACATCCACTAAGATTTCAGTAATTTGATGCAATAGCTTTGGCAGCAAACTTTTACCAAATGAAAAGCATCAAATTGCCTGCAGTCCTTTGGGCTCCCCACTGACTTCGTTTGGAACTGAGCCAGAGTTAAAGACTAGGGTTTTCCATCAGCAGCCAAAAGGTTTGCTGGAGCTGGAGCTGTTGAGCTCCTTTTTAGGACAAGGAGATTGGTTTTCTATAGCAAGTATCTCTGACCCAAACCTTGAAACAAGAAAGGGAGAAAGATGTGGAGAGGGAGGGAGGAAAGGGGAAAGAGAGAGAGACAGAGATAAAGACAGACAGACAGACAGAGAACGCTCACAAAACTAGATGTGTAGAGAGGTGGGGAGCATCTACAAGGAGTTGCAGGAGGGTGAAATGATCAAAATATAATCTATAAAAAAACGTAATTAAAAATAAATGAAAAAGCTCTCCCGTGCTCAAGTTACCACTTCACTCTTCCTCTCCTTCTCTTCAACATTCCCGACTTGACTGTGCTGCTCTGAAACACAGCTCCCAATTTTCTCCACTGTGGGAAAAGATCTTAAAAATTATGCAGTTAGGGATATTCAGGAGCAGGCAACTGAAGAAACAATACTGTTACCTAAGGCAGAAGGAAGATTTTGAAGTCATCACTTAACTGAGCCAGAGAGTTAAGCTTGTTCACAAAAATTATCAAAATGGATGCATACGCAGCCAAAAAGAACACACAATTTGACATAAAGAAAACAAAAGCAAGCATTTGCCTTTGTGAACATATAATTGGAGCAACAAATATAACCTCTTTGAAAATATAGTATCTTTGATCTGCTGCAAGAGACAGCAAGGAAGAGCAAGTTATGAGAATAGATTGTTTTAGCTAATTGCTGGAAAATCTGCAGACTCAGCCAGAAATATCCTCTTTCCCCACACTTCTACTCTGAGTACAGGGACATAGCCTGGGACAAGAGGCATAAACAACGATTAGTGGTAAAATGGGATGACAAAATGCTCACATCTTCACAGGACGTTGAGTCAAACTTGTTTCTCCAAAGAGGTTAGCAACTATTAAACACACTGATTGCTTTACAGGTACCTGAAACTAGGTACCTTGTTACAATAAGGCTCTGTGTGGTAAGGGAGTATGGTAGACTCACTTCAGCCTACAAAGGCGCTTACATTTCCAGCAAGATACCATGGAAGATGATAACCAGGTAAATGTTATCCAACAGTGCTTACTGCAGTGTGTACTATCAGGTGTCACCCTGAAGGAGACGCCCTTGTGACCAGGTATCATGGTGAGAGATTTCAGAAGGGAAACATCTGACCCACAGAGCAGTTACAGGAGATGCATAGAAAATCCTACAGCTGGAACATTGTGCCTGGCCTTATTCCAGCTCTCGGGCCGGGCTGTAACTCTCGCTATGGCTCCGTTAGAAAATCCCACTTGAAATGTGTATGCCTTACAAGCAACATTAAATATTTGCAAATACTTTAAATTTGAATGGTTTGCCAGCAGATGAAATGCACAACCCTTTTTGCAGAGCACAAAATAATGCCTTTTTAAAAAACAAGGCAAAAGTCATTTAACTGCTTTGGGATTTTGTAAATATTAGTTAAGCCATTTTTTAAAATTATGTGCTCATGGATGTGAGTGCAGGTGCTTGAGAGGCCAGAGGCATCAGATCCCCTGAAGCTCGAGTTCCAGGTGGTTCCAAGCCACCTGACATGGTTGTGGGGCTCTCAATTCACCCTTAGCAAGGGAAACAAGCAAATGTAAGCACTGAGCCCATGAGCCATTATTTTTTAACTTTGCCATTTAATTCTGTGATATGGTTTTCTGTTTTGGTTCTCTTCTCTTTCCCTTTATTGACATAGAGGATCTGAAAATGAAAACTTCCCAGGTTTGACACTGGAGCAAGTGGTGAGCATCCACCGCCTTGCGTTTGCTGGTGTGGCTTCAGATTGGCACCTCCTTGGATTTCAGTCACAGAGGAGAAAGTGCTTGATAGGGAATGACTTAAGGAGTTTGACTGGCATATGTGGACCATACTCTTTCCTGAGCTGAGAGCTGACGGTCCTGTGTGCTGAGTGGATATTGGAAAGTAAGAAAAGGTCTGGCATATAACAGATGTGGAGCCTTGTAAGTCTTAGTAAAATGATTAAGATATAAATAAGAACTGGTGTTCTCATAAAGACAATCTCATCTCTTCTTTTACACTTTGGTGAAGAAAGGATGAGAACCCTACTGGCCTAGAAATCAGCCCCTTTTCTGCCTGCTTCTAACTTGAGGAAAAGAGCAGTCTCTAAGGTCTGACTTTCCAACCTGTAAAGCAATCAGTGTGTTTAATAGTTGCTAACCTCTTTGACAACCTAACAGAAGCTCAGAACTCTCTCTTGGGCATCAGGCACTCATAAATACAACTGAGTCCTCAGATTCCTGAAGCTCATCATAAAACTTATAGATCTAATCCCTAAAGAGCCAGTGTTACGCACTCTGTTAATCTGTAATCCTAAACCGTTGAGACAGTGGGTTTATCTTCTGCTTGCAGAGGATGGAAATCTAGGAGGATAGCAAGAGAAAGGATTATATGTCTAGTCTGCCTGTGCGTTACGTGGAAATGAGGTGGATGCCAGAGAGATGACTGCGTATTGCTTCACACAAATTGGAAAGGACTTGACTGAGAAGGTTCACTTGTGGGGCGGAGGGGACAGGTTGATTTTGCTGCCCCTGTACTTGTGGTCCAGAATGTTTGGTTGGGATTTCATTAAGGAGAAGCTTATCATTGTTTGAGTTTCTTTTCCCACAGCAGCACTAACAGTGAACAGTCACAAAAGATAAACAGGGAGCATTGCTTTTCCTGTGTTGTACAATAGTAACTTTAATCTGTTGACAGTAGCGCTGCTCGTGTAAATACTGAATCTTACAATGAACTTTTGTAGAGCCTGCTGGCTTCTAAACTTTTCCAAGCCTGCAGACTTTCCTTTGTTGCTAGTAGAATATTTTCTGGATCAGGATTGACAGACTTTGTAGGCTAGGGAACACAAGGCAACCATTAACTACTCTGCTTCAGATTCAGTTTGGTTTACCTGGGATTCTTTAACCCCATGCATGGCTGAATTTCAACTTTACTCTGATTTTGTTTCATACTTAAAAAAGAAGACAAGATAGATTTCAGTGTAAAGAAGAGAGCTGGAGAATGGCCACTTTTCTCTCTCCGTTAAGGCCCTGTGGTTTAAGAAAGGACCCAATTCCACCCCTAGAGTAGCTCCGTTGGTCTCTTCTCCTTCTTGTCCAGACATCCACAGAAACTCAACACAAGTTTCTGTTTTGTTTGTGGTTGGGGCTGCATTTCCAAAGCATTTCAAGCTACATTAGAGACCCTCAGGTCAGATTTGGTATTCTTCCATTTTACCCGTCTGTTTGAGCTAACCCACCTCTGAACTTCCTGTAAGGATGCTCATCTTACATGACTGTACCTGTCTAACATACAGACAAAGCCTAACTCGGCGATGTTTACCAACTTCAGATTAAGTAGCTCTAACACTGACATCTGGCCTCTCTGAACACCACCTGAGTGGAAGACCAAGAGTAAAAACAGACTTTTCAAGCCTCAATGATAGTCCTACATGGTGCATAGATTGCTCTTTATCTTTATTGCCCATTTTAATCCTCTTCATAGGCTATATTGAGTATAAATTTGTGTGTGTTTACTTATCTTTTTGTGATCAATTAGTCAAAAAATATTTCAGAAATTCCAAGTGATCCATTTACCATTGATTTGTGCCGACTGTTCTCTCTGTCAAATCTGAATGCAAGATATATGCTACTCTCATTTATTAGCTATAAGTAGATATGTGGATTTTTTTTCCTGAAAATTTTGTAGTTAGAGACAGTGATTGAGAAAATGCATAGCAAAACCCTGTGTGCAGTTTTCCAGATCATATAAGGACCAGTGAAATTGCTGTATCTCACATAGAGACACCGTAAATGGTTGAGACTGTCAAGCTGCTCTTGATGGGGGTTGCAGTGACTTGAACCCACCATCCATATCCTGTCCCCACAGCTTCACTAGCACGTGGCCGCTGTTGCTTCCCACAGCTGCTGCTGATTTTTTAATTGAGTCATACTCTAAGGAGTGTAATCCTTTGTCAACCATATATTGCAAGTGTCTGTTCTAGTCTCTCTGGTCCTTTGAGTACTTTAAAATTATTAGATGTGTTAAGTTTTACAGTCATATTAACCAATATCATTCTTAAAACTTGATTAATAAATCATCCATTCCACTATTGTAAATGTTTATATACCTTTCAAAAATGTTTGAGGCTTTACTTTTCTTTCTTAGACAAGTTACCATTTGAAATATAGTTTGTAAATCGTTGTTAAACAGGAATCTTTCCAGAAGAGATTTCTTCACCAGCGCTTGTCAAGTAGTCTCTCCAGTTCTTTCTCAGCTGCTCACATTCTGGTCCATGTGTGAACAGGGTCTTCCTTTTATTTGACTGGATTCTTCCTGCACCAGCCTGTTTTTTAAACTGTTGTACTATGTGACTAATGTTAATATGTTAATAGTGACATTATATTATTATATTATTGAAACCTAACCTACTAATAAATGATCTTTGAAACCTTGCAATAAATGCTAATTACTTGAGTGTCCTCTTGGATTCTGATTACTAATATTGGGATATAAACCATAAGAATGATTTTTTTATGAATCTAGCTCATGTAGTTTTGGTATTTTGGTACACAATTGCGATAGCAACAAAAAGTGAGACGTTGAAAACTTGGAAAAGAATCTTAAAGAATTTTTGTTAGTTACAAAAGGTAACTTATGTAATTTTTAAAAGGTAGGAAAAATATCCTGCTGGACCTTACTGACTCCATGGATACAGAGCAGTGTTTTGCTATAATCTCTTTTGTTTTTTTGTTTTGCTTTCGTGTTTTGAGACAGAGTTTCTGTCTAGTTTTTGGAGCCTGTCTTGGAACTAGCTCTTATAGACCAAGCTGGCCTCGAATTCATAGAGATCCACCTGCCTCTGCCTCCCGAGTGCTGGGATTAAAGGCACCGCCACCACCCGGCCTTGCTATAATTTTTCTTAAAGACATAGGTATTTATTTATTTATTTATTTATTTATTTATTTATTTATTTATTTATTAAAGATTTCTGCCTCCTCTCCGCCACCGCCTCCCATTTCCCTCCCCCTCATCCAACCAAGTCCCCCTCCCTCATCAGCCCAAAGAGCAGTCAGGGTTCCCTGCCCTGTGGGAAGTCCAAGAACCTCCCACCTCCTTCCAGGTCTAGTAAGGTGAGCATCTAGACAGCCTAGGCTCCCACAAAGCCAGTGCAGTAGGATCAAAACCCAGTGCCTTTGTTCTTGACTTCTCAGCAGCCCTCATTGTCCGCTATGTTCAGCGAGTCCGGTTTTATCCCATGCTTTTTCAGACCCAGTCCAGCTGGCCTTGGTGAGTTCCTGATAGAACATCCCCATTGACTCAGTGTGTGGGTGCACCCCTTGCGGTCCTGAGTTCCTTGCTCGTGCTCTCTCTCCTTCTGCTCCTCATTTGGACCTTGGGATTTCAGTCCGGTGCTCCAATGTGGGTCTCTGCCTCTGTCTCCTTTCATCGCCAAGAGATGCCCTATCATACAACAAAAGTATATACTTAACTATGTTCCTAGCAGCATTGTTTGTAATAGCCAGTATCTGGAAACAACCTAGATGCCCTTCAATGGAAGAATGGATGAAGAAAGTATGGAATATATACATATTAGAGTACTACTCAGCAGTAAAAAACAATGACTTCTTGAATTTTGCATGCAAATGGACGGAAATTGAAAACACTATCCTGAGTGAGGTAAGCCAGACCCAAAAAGAGAACATGGGATGTACTCACTCATAATTGGTTGCTAGCCATAAATAAAGGACAATGAGCTTATAATTCGTGATCCTAGAGAAGCTAAATAAGAAGGTGAACCCAAAGAAAAACATATAGTTATCCTCCTGGATATTAACCTTCATAGATTTTTTTAATCTAGTCTTTTTTACTTTCTTCTTACTGAGTCACTAGAAGTTTTTATAGAGATATTTTATTTCACTAAGTATTCGAATTCATTGGCATTGGCATGACATAATTCATATTATTTTGTGGCTAAAGTACTACTCCCTTTTTATTCTTAATGCTACATTTTGCAACTTGTTTTCTTTTTGACAGTCAATAATACCAAAGACCCTCAATGATTTTTCTAGCAAAAAAGCAGCTCTATAAATAATTACATTTCTTTCGTATAATCAAAAGCGTGAGTAGGCTGTATGGAAGACTGTGTTTCAAGTGGTTGTAAGGAGAGAAAGAAAGGAGTGAGGGAGGAAGGAAGAAGATAGCAGATCCAGTTCCTGGTCTCACAGAATTTACCAGGCACTGAGAAAGAAAACACAGATATGAAAATGAATCAATCATAGGGGACAAAGGTAAGGAAAAAAGTGGATCGAGGTGAGAGCCTGCTTCAGGACACACACAAGAGTCATCACTGAGAAATGAGATTTGAACAGATTTAATGGAAGTGGGACCATTAGCCATGTTAGGTATCTTGGAAGTAGTCATCCTGCAGATGAACAGGCCTTGTGAAAGCCTGAGGTATAAGCACTCTGAGCATGTCTGAGGACCGGAGAGGCCAGTACAGCCTGTGTACCGTGAGAGGAAGAGAGGAGCTCAGAACTAGACAGTTCTGAGCCTGTCCTGAGAGGCCGCAGAGAAATGGCACTGCGTGACTCAGAGCTCCCAAGGTGAATGCCACTGATGTGGAAAACTTAAGTCCCTGAAACAGTAGTGCAGGCAAGGATGGCCACTGGGACTGAGGTAGTAGCCATGACAATGCAGGAGAGGATGGCCACTCGGACTGGAGTAGTAGCCATGGCAATGCAGGAGAGGATGGCCACTGGGACTGAGGTAGTAGCCATGGCAATGTAGAGTTGAGCTGGGGGTCATCTGGGTCTGCTGCTTTTATTTCATCAACACTGGTTTATATCTTTATTATTGTCTTGTTCTGCTGCTGTTAGTTGAATTATCAGTAAGTTCTTATTTCGGCTCTATTATACTTAAATATATTTGGCTGCATCTCTTAATTCTGTAGTTACTTGTTTATTTCCTTACTAATTTTTTTGTTTCATTAACTTTATCAGTCAATTTCTGAAAAATAGAAAATACCCTGAATTTCACATTTGTAGATCTTACCTTAGTCTTCACATTTTCACTACTATTCAAAAATTATTTATGTTGTTTTTTGTTTCTTTTGTATTCTTTTTTTTTTTTTTTTTTTTTTTTTTTTGGTTTTTCGAGACAGGGTTTCTCTGTGGTTTTGGAGCCTGTCCTGGAACTAGCTCTTGTAGACCAGGCTGGTCTCGAACTCACAGAGATCTGCCTGCCTCTGCCTCCCGAGTGCTGGGATTAAAGGCGTGCGCCACCACCACCCGGCTCTTTTGTTTTCTTTTTCTTTTCTTTCCTTTTTTGTTTTTTGGGGTTTTTTTTTTTTGTTTGTTTGTTTGGTTGGTTGGTTGGTTTTTCAAGACAGAATTTCTCTGTAGCTTTGGAGTCTGTCCTGGAACTAGCTCTTATAGACCAGCTGGCTTCAAACTCACACAGATCTGTCCACCTCTGCCTACCTAGTGCTGGGATTAAAGGTGCGCGCCACCAGCGCCCGGCCCTCATGTTGTTTCATATTCATGATACCACCTTACATATAGTTCACTTAAAATCTACTTCATTTTTATTTCTTGCCACCAAATATTTCCATAGTTTTATACAAGAGAATAAAGTTTGTCATATCAATACTCCCTACTGACCACAGGTTTGTTAGATACCCCCCTTTTTTTTTTTTACTTTTTATTTCATGTTTGGTTGGATGCTAAAAATATCAAACGAAAGTTGCTTATATTCCATAAATCTTCCAAAATGTAGCTGATTACCAAATCTCAGGACAACCAAGAAGTTACCTAAGACTTGTCGAAGCTTGTAAAAACCAAGCAAGATCAGTCTAGGTAGAAACAAATTTCTGTTCAACAAGGTCTGTCTTAGAGCCATATTTCATTTAGAATCTGCACAACACCGACTCATGGGAATTATCTTTAAGGGCATGGCACGGCAGGGTTTTCTGCATACTGAAAAAGAGAGGCAGTTCAAGTGGGAGGTGTGTCCTGGTAGGCTATTAACATCAGTTAATGTGTCTCCAGGACAACTGGCTTCTTAAGCTTTTGTTTATCAAGTCCTCCATGCCTTAAGGTTCTGCCAGCTTGGTGTGACTCCCAGTGAGAGGAAGAACAGGAAGAGGGTTCCCCCAGGAAGGACAGGAAGAGGGCCTCACCAGGAAGGACAAGAAGAGGGCTCCCCCCAGGAAGGACAGGAAGAGGGCCCCCACCAGTGTCTCTGAGGAAGCATGTTCTCTCCATGTTTATTCTCATCCCCTCTACTCCATTTACCCTCCAGCTTCTTGACGATACTTGCCTCCGTCCCTCATAGACTCGAAATGAAGCACACACTCTTTTTATATTTTTGTGACCTGCCAAGGTCTCCTGGCACAGAGTGGTGAGCTGATGAACAATGTAATATGTGTTTTGTTTGACCTTGAAACTTTTAAAGGTCAAGAGGCAGGACTTGCAACAGACTCTGCATCATGCTGACAGTCTTGGTCAATAGTTCTCTTCCACTCTGACCTTCCATCACCCAGTCTGTCCTTTCTCAATTATCCCCTCACCCCTCCCATGTCCTTCTCTCTGCCTACCCCATGTCCTCAGCAGCTCTTACTGTATGAAGAAGCTTCTTGGGAACCCATCATCTTGTAATCCAAGTTCAAAAGACAAAACAAGGGATACAGGTCATTTGTAATGTAAAAGAACAGGGCAGACTATGGGAATTAGAGGATGGAACAGGGGTGAGGAGGGGGAGTGGAGGAAAGGAGGGGGAGCTATGAGCCAACATTCATTTTTCTTTTAAAAATTATAACAATAATAATAATTTTTCTTTAGTTTTTTTTTGTTTGTTTTTGTTTTGTGTTTTGTTTTTTTTGTTTTTTGAGACAGGGTTTCTCCGTAGCTTTAGAGTCTGTTCTGGAACTCGTTCTGTAGACCAAACTGGCCTCAAACTCATAGAGATCCACCTGCCTTTCCCTCCCAAGTGCTGGGATTAAAGGTGTGCACTACCACTGCCCGGCCTACTTTAGTTTTGCCGCTTCTTTCTTCCTTTTTTTTTTTTAAAAAATTTATTTATTATGTATATAGTGTTCTGGGCACCAAATCTCTTTATAGATGGGTGTGTGTCATCATGTGGTTGCTGAGAATTGAGCTCAGGACCTCTGGAACAGTAGTCAGTTCTTTTAACCTCTGAGCCATCTCTCCGCCTCTTCTTTCTTTAATGTCCACTGTTTACTCTGAAAGGCCTATGAAGGAACACTCATGGTCACTTCCTGCTAGCACCTGACTAGTAACCACTGCAAATGAAACTTCTTGGAACAAGACTGAAAGCCACACAGGTATATGGGTAGAAATGTGAATATCTGGAAGGCAGTTGGATACATCCATATAACAAAACACTATGGTTTCCCTAGGCATGGGTTTTGACCATGCTTACCAGGCATGAATTTCCTCCCATGAAACAGGTAGGTCTCTGGGGCAATTAAGAGAGTGATTTATCACCACCATAAGCATTTGCCTCTGTTGTGCCGATAGACACAGCTTGCCTTTTAGGTCAGAATTACAGCTCTAGGTAAGACCATTGCTTTCTTTTCTCCTTTAGCAGTGTGCGTCACACCACCTTGCCTGATGAAATAAGAGAGCGAGCTCATTTTTGTCCTGTAGCCAAGTGCATAGGGTCTTTAGCAACAGGTCTTGTCATCTAGTTGTGGTGACAATCAAGAGGGCCGGTTATATCTGGTGTGGTTGTGTTGCCTTTGGGGCCTCCTTGACTCAGGGAAGCATTCTGTGCACAGCACTGAAACTTTTATATAATAAGCTTAGTCCTCTGGAAGAAGCACTGGTCATGTGGGATACCTCTATTCAAATTCCCCTTGTGGTTTCTGTTAAGTTTTTAATTAGCTTCATAAGTTTTCCTTCTGTACCCCTAGTTTAGGTTGGTCGCTCCCCACACCTCTCCTTTCCTCCACTCCCGCCATATCCAGCCCTGCTCAATTCTCTAACTCCCATTATGTTGTCTTGTTCTTTTCTATTACAAATGTTCTGTATCCATATTTTGTTTTTGGAACTTGGACTGTAAAACCATGAAGGGCTCCCAGAAGCTTCTTCATGCTCATTTCCGTTTTGTTTAACTTTCCCTTGGCCTCATTCCTTCATCTCACCATTTTGCCAACTGCTTGAGCCCTCTGCTCCCAGTATTTCTCAGGAAATAAAAAAAGTGTCCAGGAGGAAATGGCATTTTGAAACAAGGTCTAACAGCACGTAGGGATTAAGCTGCATAGGAAAGTCGGTGTCCTGGGTGGAAGGCAGACCCTCTCAATTGAGGGGCCGCTATGTTACTGGACAGACTACAAAGCTAGAAGCTCCTGGAATGCTCAGAGCAGCAGGAGCTGGACAGAGTTTTGGATTTAGTCTTCATGACAACACTAGGGAGTTGAGACATTTCTTAAATGTCCTGACCTGCGTGATCATTTTTAGTCACGTGCAATTTAAATTTGGACATAGTATCATTATTGATGAATGCCCTTTTGTGAATTCTAAAGCTTTATGTCTTTTTTTGTATTTGTATTTTCTTATTACCCATAGGCATTCTGACTGTATAGTTAATATTCAAGCACGTTAAATTCAGGGGATTAAGAAAGAAGCCATGAGAATCATCTTTCCTGAAAATTCAAATAGAAGTTGACAAAAATGTAACTCCTACTAGCCTAAGAAATACATACTGTGCAGTAAAACCCTCAGAGTAGGGGAAGTTCCAGGAGAGCCAAGATACAGAAGAGTTCCTCAGGGTTCAGCCTCACTCGGTCCCTGATTCCCGGAGTCCTCCGTACTTTCATTGTTAGATAGACTTTCTTCCTGAACCACTAAAAGAGACCGCTGGTAGTTTCAGGCTGGCATGGTCCATCAGATTTGCCAGCCAAAAGTAACGATGCTGTGCTGCAAGAACAGGGAAGACTACTTGAATCCTGACTCAGTCAAGCATGGTGCCTACAGCTGAAAGGCTGACTGTTGAACTCACCTGTGCTTACCTCTGCTACCCGTCTAACTGATTTTCTGCAACATGAAAAGGAGATGACTCAGAGCATGGGAAGGAAAAGAAGGGTAAGCATGCAAAATAACCAACAAAGAATAAATCAGTTCCGAAAGTGCAGCAACATAGAATGAGTCCAATCTGAGGGCAGTATAGAATTGCAGGCCTGGAAGACTCAACAGGACATAGAAATATATGGTAAAGGAAGGCAACAATGCAATAATAATCCACACAGTAGAGAGAATGAACATCATCTGATGCTTGTTCATCTGGTGACAATGTTTTCTAAACAAGAAAATTTGCAGATGAATATGGAAACAGTACATAGTCTAGAACAATGATTTGATGTCAGTAGTTTACTACCTTTCAATTCAAACCTTATATCTGAGCTGAAATTGCTCAGCCAATGAGAAAGACTGAAAGCAACTGGAAAAGATTCCAAACAGTTCTACAAAGATAACTTATGGGTGGAAAATAGAAATGTGAACCGAGTAAGGATGTACATAATATTCTGTAAGGCGTGTTGAAACGATAATGTTATAAAATTATTGAGTGGAAAAGAAATTTAGCATTGAGTATGCATTGTTCTAATTCAGTAAAAAAAAATTTACTCTGCATCTGTACTCAAGAAAAAAGAATATAAAAGAAATTCAAGTTGGCATGTGAAATATTTGTATTAGAGATAGATTCTTTCTTAGGTGAAAGTGTTAAAATAATTGAGTGAATTTCAGTCTTGCTATGAGATCTGTCCTCTTGTTATTGTTATGTGGGGGGAGGGTGTGTGTGCTGTACTGCTCAGAAAAGAGTGATCAGTTAGAAGACTCAGGCTTCCTGGAGAGAAGGTGCATTCTATACATATACACATATCAGAAGACAACACATAATATATTCTGAAACATTTGCTGAGCGAATTGTGCTGATGATCACTTGTGTATATATGCAATTGTGCATTATCTGTGAATGGAATCTGTTTGGGAACTACCAGATATTTTACTTATCCTGGCATTGTCTTCATCCATAGCAGACTCCTTGGCTGCCAACTTTCTAGCCATCGTGTTCTCAGTGAATAGAATCTAGACGTGCTATTCATTCAAGTAAAAGACAAGGACAATGTAATTTGTGGCTGTGATTTCCAGTTATCTGTAGTTCTTTAGTCCTTTGATTCACTACCTTCAAGCATCAGCATCAACTAAGAGTTCATTTTAGCAGTAATTGTGAAATACGAGGTTTATAAAAGCCTTGCTATACTGTAGATAAAGCACACAGACACTGCACTTTTATGAACAGATTCAATACTGAATACAATGGGGAAGGACAGAGCACAAGGAAGCTCAATAAAAACAGGGTAAAATGCCAGATATGTTTTAAATGAAACCCGTTACTTGGACATTGAATTTGGGTTAAGAAAAGAAATGTAAGACTCCTCCCCTACCCAGCTTTCTCTTCTCCATTCCTGATATAACTTACGTGGTAAATAAACTGAAGCCCACCTAGTGTTCACTGAATTTCCTAGTGCAAAATATGCTCTTTATTGCAGAAACTGGGCTACCTAAAACCTACTTAAAAGTGAAAAGTGTTCTGAATCTAAGAAATTTTCAGAGGCCATATTAAAATTATTAACTTCACTTGGTGAATGACATCAAGAGATGTCATTAAATGGGCTTAGTGACACATACCTGTAATTCCCAAATTCTGAAGGAGACAGATTGAAATTTGTTGTCTACCTAGGGCTACATGGAGAAACCTAATGGGTGGGAGATTGATTAGACTTTTTTATCATAATATTTTAGAAACAAATAAAATATGTGGCATTAAAAACATGCTTAATTGCTAACTATATTTATTTTCCCTATATCTTCATGTAAATTAGAAAAGTAAGACTCAAGTTAGCTCTTGATTGGGAAGTGATTTTAAGGATGAAGAAATTTAGGTGTTATGTCAAGGCCGCACACAGTTTTTAAGCTTGATACTCTTGATGGGTTTCCCTGATTTGCTTGTAGTCTAAGCACTAAGTTTCAGGCACCTCTGGGCCCAGGGAGATGCATTTACTCAGCTCAGAGCTCTCACCGGACCCTGCATGTGTCCGTTTGAAATCAGTTGAGTAGTTAATAGATGACCTTGTTTCATAAAATATTTTATTTTAAATAGTAAATTTAAAAGTTGATAAATTTCACTGTATTAATGAATTTTAATAATATCACACTATACTTGAGACATAAAATTTGTCACCTTTCCACCAGCATCCAAAATACGTTTTGTCACTTGCTGCCCTGCCAGAGCTGTCTGCTGGATACACAGGAGGAGGCAGCCTATCACCTTGTATCTCTAAACAAATCTTACGTTGCTTAAGCAGTAGACATTTGGGGCTTCAGCAAATCCAGTTTCAGAAAGCTATCTTTAAATATTAAAACAGAGTAATGTAATCTGAATAAAATTTCAGCTTTTTAAAATACAGCAGCCTTTAAAAAATAATACTCTACACATTAGCAAACAGTCTTGGTCTTGTTTCCTCTATGCAATCGTAAAATGATGTATGTCAGGGCTTTAACAAACTTGCCCTTGTGGACCGTAAATGGGAGGCACCCCAGAATGTAGCGTCCATGACGGTCGTCATGTGACTCGGGGAAGAAGAAAGGGCTCACTGTTGTGCTCCAATTCTTTATTGAGGTCCCTAAAATTTGATTTCTAGACTTTTTTTTTCTTTTCTAAAGAGAACAAACAAACTATAGTTTGAGTAACTGGAAATCTCAAGCATTTTTCTCAGTGTTTGCTCCGCAGCAGTCTGAGCCTTGTATAGTCTCTTTCTTCACAGTAGAGTGTGTATGTGCAGCTTCCTGGTCACCATCTGGGGAAGGCGTATGTAGTTCCTGTGAGGCTTCCATTGCTTCTGCGGTGTCTTCAGTGCCTGGAACACTCTCTTCCATCTCTGTATTCCTTCAGTGAAGCTTGCCCCTGTGTTTCCTGTTCGAGTTCCTACAATTTTCATTTCCAGTTTTCTTTCAGTTTGGGTTTTCTTTATTGATTCTATTTCCACTTGCAAGTCTTGAACTGCTTTCTTCATCTTATTCCACAGTTTGCTTGTGTTTTCATGGATTTAAAGGATTTATTCATTTCCTCTGACCTTCAGGCATATTCCTAAAAGCTATTTTGAAGTCCTTGTCTTGTACTTCAGCTATTTCGCATTTCCCAGGGCCTGCTGTCGTAAGGTTGCTCAACTTCAGTGGAGACACGTTGTCCTGACTGCTATAATTGTGTTTTAATGCTGGCATCTAGGTTTCTGAGTTTGGGATGATTGTAATTCTAGGTATTCTTAGAGTAAACTGTCTCTTTCTTTTCAAGTAACTTCATGGCTAAAGGTAAAATCTTGTGCCCCATCCACACTGGGGTTTGGTCTGTTCGGTTCACACAGACTTTGTACATGCTGTTGCAATGTCATGTTAATATGTGCACATGCCCCACTGTGTCCATTGCCACTGCTCCTGCTCAACCGAATGCTTGACGTTTTAGCTACAGCGAAGAGACAAATGAAGGAGATAGGACTAGAAAAGGAAGAAGTCAAGGTATATATCTACAGATAGTGTGATGCTATTCAGAAAAGATTTAAAGCCAGAAACCCCTATATCTAATCAACACATTCAGCAAATCAGCAGGGAATAAAAGTACTGCACAAAATCAGTAGCTTTCATACATATAAATGGCAAACACACTGAGAGAGAAATCAAGGAAACAGTCCCATTTAGGATTCCAAAATGTATTTTGAAATAGATCCAACCAAGGAAGAGAAAGACATATACAATGAAAACCTTTAAGACACTGGAGACAGAAACGGAAGAAGATAGAGAGCGGTCCTCTCTCAGGGATCAGCAGGATTGGGTGGGAAAATGGCGTCCTTTCCTATGTGGAGATGCAGTGCCTGTGGCACTGAGAGGAGGGACTGAGTCAGACCCACTGCTCAGGCCTTGAGCAGCTCTTTTACCTCTGTGTCCTGGCTTCCTCCATCTGAGAAGCAGAGATGCTAATGTTCATATTTCCCTCTCCAGATTATTCTGGACTAATCATTCCAGGTAACTCTGGAGTGCTTAGCATGCTTGGATATTTCTGTAAAGTTTCCTATCTCAAAGCCTCTGTACTTGCTGTCCCTTCTCTCTGGAATGTTCTTTCCTTCTTTTTTCTTCTTGAAAACTTCTTTTTTCATACAGTGTTTTCTCGTCATTCTTTTCTGCTCTACCAAGTCCTGCCAGACCCTCTCTGCCTCTCCACTCTCTCAACTCTGAATACTCTCATTCTCTCTATTTAAAAAACAAACAAAAAAAGAAACTCACATCAAAAACTTCTCACAAAACAGAAACCAAACATAAAAGAAAAAAAATGCCTGAACAAAGCAAGATGAGACCAAACATCTACAAAACACCATTGAGTACGCTTTGTGTCTGCATCTACTCCTGGGCCTAGGGCCTACCTTGAAGTGTGTCTTCCACACCCCACGAGACTCTGCTGGAGAAAACTAACTTTTCCTATACAGTGAGTATCGGTTATGGACCTCCCTAGCTCAGTAGCTGTCATATTCTCAGGACAAAGTCCCTGCAAATGTTGCTCCTCCTACAGTTCTCCCCTGGTCATCAATTTCACTCTAGAGCCCCTTTGCTGCTTTTGAAGATGATGCTTTCGCTGCTACTCAACATAACATGTTACCTTCCTTCTGTGCTCTGCCTCTCCTCTCCGGATGTCCACTCAGAGAGCTCTTTTACATAGGGTTGTGTCTCTAGACTCAAAGAAGTGCCAGAGATCTAAATAGAAGGCATTGAAGAAACTGTTACAGGTGTGTGTGTGTGTCTGTGTGTCTGTGTGTATACAATCATGTATTTCTACAGCTACCTGAATATTTCTGTGAAAACTCCTCAGAGCACAAAATAATCACAATTTCCCCACTCCATACTAGATGCTAATTTTAGGGTCTGTTGCTAATGATTGAGGGACACTAAAGACACTAACGCTCATAAGAACACTGGACAGCGATGCGTAGCAAACCTTGCCTGTCTGTTTCTCAATGACAGCTATGTTTCCAATATAAATAAAGCTAAACACATACTCAAAACAGAAAGATAAAATGGTATAGTTTCTAAATATCTTCCAACAAAAACAAGACAATGGCCTCTATTTCTGGTAAAGAACAGCATCTTAAAGTTGCAGTCACTTGGTAGGTGCCTAAAGGGGCATATTTCAGATAAGAAAAGAGTGTCTCAATTTCATTTTTGCATCATTCAGCAGTGAATTGTGAGAGCTATTGGAACATACCTGAGGATAGAAGTAGACAGAGGCTCTTTAATCTACACAGTGATGTCAAAACATGGACATCAAAAAAATGAAGGTACTCTAGTCCACACCAGAATTACAAGGGCTTTGATATTGTTATTTCTGTATATTTTTTTGTAAATAAAACTAAATTGACTTTGCTTTTTAAAATTTCATTAAAATACAGCTTGTCAGTTCTTTCAAGATAAAAGAACAAATACGTCTTGAGTCATTATCATGCACTCATAGGCTTTGCATGGAGCAGAACAGAAAAACAATAAAGCTGGAATCTTATTTTCAAAAAACTTTTTGAGAAAAAAAAAAACCCTACAAAAATGGTGAGAGATCAAAGCACACACTTAGTTCTTCAGCTTCTACAGAAACCCCAATGCAAGGGAGGTCAGAGTGAGTGGCAGCGCCAGAGAGTCAGAGGAGACGAGACTGGAACGTTGTGGGCAAGCACTTAGAAACAAAGGCAGCATACTAGATAGCTGGGGAAAATGGGTCAGTCCAGCCAAGAAGTGCAGCCCAAGTCCAACATGGGCAAAGCAGCTCCACCAAAAGCCAGAGCCGGGGCTTTCAACGAGGATTGTCCAACAGCCGGGGTGTATTTTGCCTGCCTCTTGCTATCTTACAAATATAAGACCTTCTTCTTACAGCTGTGTTTTCAAGCTTTCCATGAATAGTGGACATGCATATTAGCCGGTTGCCAGATATTTATCTTAAAAGAATACAGTGTTTTACAACATGATAGGCCATGTTTGGTTGGTATCCCTGGGAGGCCTGCCATTCTCTGGAGGAAAAAGGAGGAGTGGATCTGGGAGAGAGAGAATGTGGAGGAAAAATAGGAGGGAGGGGAACTGAGGTCAGGATGTAATATGTGAAAGAAGAATAAGTTTTAAAAAATATATTTTAAAGAAAATGCAATATTTGTGTGCTCATATTTAGTGAGTAATCATTTGAGCAAAAATTAAAGAAATTCTCTCTCTTTCTCTCCCTCAGTGTTTATTAATTCTTTGAAAATTGTATCCAAGGTGATCGTACTCAACCTTCCACCCAATCTCTTTCTTTATAATAGGTCCAATAGAAGTTTGTGCTCCCGAATAAAATACAGAAAAGCCTCTTCACACTCTTAAATATTCTTTGCAGTTGCTACCTTAGCCCATCTCCGTTACTTGCAAGTCTTGTCTAGTAGAATGGTCAGAGCTGTTTCTAATTCACTGCAGTGACTGTTCTTCCATGGCTAGGACTTAGCAGGTATGAACTTGTGGATTTGAGCCATTTTCTATACTCTCTCTTTAGCTTTGTTAACTAATTCTTATTTCTGGCTCTCCAGGGTTAGAACACAAGGAGGAAGAATGGGAAATGCAGGCAGGAAAATGCTGGCATATTTATTTCATTGGTACAGTCATAAGTTGGAACTATCTTCTAGAGAGTTCCTTTATATTTGTAGTCTCCAGCAAGTCAGTAATATCCAGGCTTTCTCTGCTACAACCTTCCGACCTTCTAGAAGGTTCTTTTGGGAACAGCTAGAATCATTTCATGCCAGCTCTCTCTTGCACAATGCACCACAACATGTTTGTGAGACTTTGTTCCAGTAAACTTTTAAAGTGTAGGTTTACTCAACCCAGCAAACTTCTCCAGCTTGCTGCAAGAGCAGCCTGCCAAACTATCAGGGTGTCGTCCCTACTGAGGTTCTCCATGGAAGAGTCAGCATCAGACCTCATTTTGTCCCTTGACTCCAGGGGTTGACTGAGTGTCTCTAGCACCTTCCCTCCCCGTCTCTTCTCCCTCCTTCTACCTCCCTCCTCTCTTTCTCCCCTCTTATTCCTTACCCCTCCCTCTGTCTCCTCCCCTTCCTTCCTCTTCCCTTCCCCCTTTCCCTCTCCCTTTTTCTCCTTTCCCAATCCCTACTCTCTCTACTCTCACTCCTTACTCTCTCCCCCCTTCCCTCTTCCTCTCTCTCCTCCCCCTGTCCCTATTCTCTGTTTCCCTACCCTCCTCCCCCTTCTCCCCCCCTCTCCTCTTCCTTGCCTCTCCATATAAGAAAATGAGATAAATTACTAAAACTCTCCCTTCTCTAGTCTTTGGTTCTCCCTCTCTCTGACTGTCCTGTGCATCCAGTCTCTTCAAAGACATGTAATTTCTCAGCTTTCTGAATACGTTAGTGTCTCTGTATCAAATCCTTGATGCCTTGGGCTCATCAGCAACAAACAACAACAAAATTATGTATAAAATAGTATAAATCAGCAAAAATATCTAAAAGTTGTAGCTCTTTTAGTTTCTTCTAGTTTTCTAACTCCAACATAGGATTATTTTATCTGAAGGCAATTCAGTTAAACCAATAGAGATGAATAATATTAACTAATTTATAAGGAAATTAAAATATCCAGGTTTATTTGTGTGGCTTTTACATTACAACAAACATTTGTGGTACATTTTGCCTTTCTATAATAGAAACAGAAACCAAAACAAGCAAACAAAAACTAATACTAAACCAGGAAAAATTACTGAGCTGACTCAACTGATATTTGCTAGTGTGGTGAGAATCAAGGCCAAGGCTCTGTGCGTGCAGTCAGAGGCTGTCTACTGAGCTGTACTGAGGTCTGGGACAATGTATTCTGGAGAGAGCTATGCTTTAAAGACTTTTGAAAAATTCAAGCTGAGCAGTGGTTTCACACGCCTTTAATTCCAGCACTCGCGAGACAGAGGCAGGCGAATCTCTGTGAGTTCGAGGCCAGCCTGGCCTGGTCTACAAGAGCTAGTTCCAGGATAGGCACCAAAGCAACAGAGAAACCCTGCCTCGGGGGGAAAAAAAGTCTTTTAAAAAATTCTTGGGAAAATAGCAAGGTTTTGTTTTTCCCTTAACAAAATGTGTACATGAGACAGCACTAGTTTATCCTTATGAACCTTAGTAGTAAGCAATAACTAAATTATCCTCAATTTTTCACCCACTTATTTGCTCTTGATAATGGGGTGTTCTCCTTTACCAGCACTGTGGGGCAATTTTGGTAAGAGACTGTAGGAAGTATACTAGTTTAGAGGAAGTCATAGCTGACCTTAAAAGGTTCTGTAAAAGTTGTTTGTTTTCTGAGTACTTGTAAAATAATTGAGATGGAATACTAACTATAGATCCTAGAGGCATTTAGAGGACATCAAAAGTCCTAAACTGTCTTTCTGAGATGACAGTGAGGCAGGTTGGGACTCCTCTGCTGTTAGAGCGTTGATGTGTGGGCCTTTCGGTTTGCTTCCAGCTCATTCACGGCACACTGTGCCCCGGGGGCCCCTCCAAATTCACACCTCTGCTTATCATTTCTAATGGAGAAGTCGTAAAAGTCTATGCTGAGTGGACTTTTCTTGCTTAGGACCCCATCAAATTAGTCCAGCATTAAAAATATGTCCTATTTTCAAACTTTCCACATGTGGACGACTTAGAGTAAGGTAGCCCGTTTGAGATAAGTTAATCAACCAGTGAATTAAATGCATGTATGTTACATTTAATGGTCATATATGAATGTTCAACACATATTTTCATTATCATTCAGGGTGGCTATTAATAGCTCCTGCATTGGCAAATTCTGAGATTTGAAGATAGTTATAATGAAATCAAATGGACTCAGATCGGAAAGATGTCAACCTCAGGCAAATATAAAGCTCAAATCTCTGCTGTTTCTTAATTATTTTTAAGGGAATTTTTGTTTTGATTTTTTTTTTTTGAGACAGGTTGTATAAGCCCTGGCTGTCCTGAAACTTGCTTTGTAGACTTGGCCTGCCTCTGCCTCCTGAGTGTTGGGTTTAAAGGCGTGCACCACAACCGCTCTGCTGAAGGGAAAGATTTTTAAGGGAAATGGACAAACTGGACATCAGAACAACAATATAACATATAGTAAGATTTTAAAGGCCATCATAAAACGCTACTGACACCAGCTGCCAATCACACCTGCTCCTCCGACAGCTTCTCCTGCTCCAGTGCGGGGGTGACTCACAGCAATAGAAACCCTAAATAAGACAGATAGTATTGAAAAATAAGTGTCACGTTTCTTTACAACATAACTTTGCTATGTGTTGTCAAGAAAGTCTAGCATTCAGATATAGGGTTTTTACTGTTTGTGTCCTGTTTTTAAAACCTTATGCCAAACTCTAGTTGTAGTTTAAGAGGAATCTCTAGTTTTTAAGAAGAGATAAAGATCTAAGTCTGGAATGTGCCCCCCTGAATTGGTGTGTCACTGGTTTTTTCCAGTGCTTCCTTAGGCTGGTCAGTCTGATTCATCAGTGGTTAATAAAGACAGTAGAGGTGAGGGGCAGTGAGCCTGCTTCCGGCTGTGCGTCCTGAGCTCTTCCAGTCAGTTTTGATCTACGTTTTGTATCTTGTCTTGTCATCACTGGTTGAAGGGTCCTGGAAGAACGTTGGCTCAGTAACCGCTTCCTTCCTGATATAGCTGTGATCACAACGTTGTCTGGGCGCCTTTGAAATCCTCGTATGACAGCTGTTGGGCTTTCCTCCATGATTATCTTTCTTTATACAGACTGCATTCAGAATGTTACAGAGCAATGCGCCTTTCGCACTAGGTCCTCTTTCTAAAATTAGGAGATTACAGTCCTTGTATCTTTTGATAAATCTTGAATAAATTTTAATTCTGTGTGTTTATTAGTTTTGGCCTTTGCCTCCAATCTTAGTACACACATACACAAATCTTTGGCCTGAAAGTTTTATGGTCCCAGAGGAACAAAAATTAATCATAATTATATTATCTTCCTGAAAATCTTCAGCTCTGCTTCCCTTTTAAAGTGTGCACCACAGATGATTCCTGAGCCAACAGGAAATAAAGCTGATTTTTTTTTTACTGTTATGCTTTCTTTGTCATTGTCCGGGAATGGAATAGGGCTCCCAAGATTGTCTCACCCATTTTCATATGGGCTGTTAAAGGAACAGGTGTTCTCAATTCAATTTATTCTTTATTTAACAAATTTGATATCATCATCTACCTCTCTGTACGCAGTAGTCTCCTCATTCTTTTTTGTTGTTGTTTATTTGTTTGTTGTTGAGGGTTTCTGTGTAGCTTTGGTGCCTGTCCTGGAACTAGCTCTTGTAGCCCAGACTGGCCTTGAACTCACGGAGATCCGCCTGCCTCTGCCTCCCGAGTGCTGGGATTAAAGGAGTGTGCCATCACTGCCCGGCTGGCTTCTCAAATTCTTTTTGTTGTTACTATAGTACTTCAAGTAGCTTTGTTACCGTGCTTAACACATTGCACACCAATGCTGATCCTTTCTAGGCCATGAAGCCTATCTTACCCGGCTCTATTCATATAGAAAATAGCTATTAGAATGCTTATGAATGTTGTTTACTAAATTAACAAACATCTAAACAGTAGCCGTGTGTCAGAACTCCATGTTACACAGTAGGAGATTAAGAACATTGCCCACTACATCTCACAGGAATGACGATTCTCTCACATTGTTCCCAATTGAGGAGGAGTGGATTTGGGGGAGAGAGGCTGCAAAGCTGGGAGGAGTGGAGACAGGAGAAACTGTGATCAGTATGTAAGGTATGAGAGAAGAATAAATAAAAAGACAATGAAAAAAATTTGAAAAACTTTAACTTGTAATAGCATTTTAAAAAGAAAAGACTTGCCTATCACAGTTAGGAGAAGGGATGGCTCAGGTGAGCAACTGGAGATGAATATGAGATGCATTTGGCATTTTCGGCACCCCACTTCTGGCTTCATGTTAGTTTATTTTTCTTTGCTTCATTTTTCTCATTTTAAATTTACTTTATATATTGGGTGTATATCTTTGTAAACATCTTGAGAAGCCTTACAAGTTTATATAAATAATAAAGAAACCTAAGGAAGATTTAGTACCTCTTTGCTGAAGAGGGAAGTAAGAGAAGAAAATATCACTAAGATATAGTTGCTGTTGCTCAGATATTGAAATAACATGAAAGGAAATAATCTTTGTCTGGATGAGCTACTAAGGCAAAAATATAGATAAGATTGCTTAAACAACAAGCATTTATTTCTCATACTTTTAGAGGTTAGGAATTCCAAAATCAGAGCATCTGCAGATTAGCTGTCTGGTAAAGGCACCCTTTGTAGTTTCTATAGCAGTGGTCTCAGCCTTCCTAATGCCGTGAATCTTAAATACAGTTCTTCATGTAGTGATGACCCCAACCATACAGTTATCTTCATTGCTCCTTCATAACTGTAATTTTGCTACTGTTATGAATCGTTATGTAATTTCCTGTGTTTTCCAATGGTCTTATGAGAACCACTGCTCTAGACAGCTGTTTTATTACTGTAACATGGTAAAAATAGCAAAGAAACTCTCTGGGGTTGCTTTTATAGGAACACATTATTCATTCATGACTTATAAAGGTCCTACCTTCAAGTACTTTGGCATTGTTGGAAGGCCACTAAGATTTTATGTGCTGCCATACAGTTTTACCTAGTGGTGTAGTGGCATTTCATCTGTATTTTAATAAATAAAGTTTGCCTAAAGATCAGAGAGTAAAACAGCCCCAATGACCAGCCTTACAGACCAGGCAGTGGTAGCACACACCTGTAAACGGAGGCTGAGCATTTGTTTCCTGGTCACCCAGATCCGAATAATCTCACAGAAACTATATTAGTTACAACACGCTTGGCCAATGATTCAGGCATATTTCTAGATAGCTCTTACATCTTAAACTAACTCATTTCTATTAATCTGTGCATTACCATGAAGTTGTGGCCTATTGCTAAGGTTCCTTCATCCTTTTCCTTCAGCAACTATATGGCATTTCCTGACTCTGCCTTCTCTCTCTCTCTCTCTCTCTCTCTCTCTCTCTCTCTCTCTCTCTCTCTCTCTCTCTCTCTCTCTCTCTCCAGATTTCCCACCCAGCTTTACTCTTCTCAGCCACTGGCCAAAACAGCTTTATTAATCAACCAATCAACCAATAAAAGGAACACATATACAGAAAGACATCCCACATTACACCCCTTTAATCCACATTAGGTAATCACACTAGTTGTTATAGAAACTGAGCAGTATAAGTCTTTAATCCCAGTCCTAGAGATGATTATAAAATGGGAGGAGACAGCTCTCATTCTCAGTCTCGTTCTGAGATTCCCGGAGACAGGACTGCCACTTCAGACTGAGGTCGAGGTAAAAGACAGTCGCTGGCTGGCTATTTTGTTTCTCTGACCTTCAGGTTGAATCCCAGTTTCTCTGAGTTTTTATTAATTGTGCTTCATAGTGGCCAGTATAAACACGCCTGACCTGGGCAGTAGTGGTGCATGCTTTTAATTCCAGCACTCAAGAGACAGCATCAGGCAGACCTCTGAGTTCAAGGCCAGACTGGTCTACAAAGTGGTTTCCAGGACAGCACAGGGTACATTGAGAAATACTGCCTCAAAACAAATTGTAAAAACTGCAATGAACACAGTTAAACTAATCGGTAGCCAAATACTAAACATCAATCATTGAAAAATAAAAAGAGATTATAAATTTGAAAGAAAGTTCAGGGAAGTATATTGGGGGGTGTGGTGGTTGAATAGGTATGACCCCATAGACTCATGTGTTTGAATGCTTGGCCCAGAGAGAGTGGCACTATTGGAGGTGTGGCCTTGTTGGAGAAAGTATGTTACTGTGTTTTGAGTACTCATCTGTGCTCAAATCATGCCCAGTGTTGCAGTTTACTTCCTGTTGCCTACAGATTAAGGTGTAGGACTCTCAGCTCCTTCTCCAACACCACGTCTTCCTGCATACTGTCATGTTCTGCCATGATAATAGACAAAAACTTCTAAAAGTATAAACTAGCCCAAATTAAATATTTTTTATAAGAGTTGCCATGGTCATGGTGTATTCCATAGCAATGGAAACCTAACTAAGACAGGGTTTGGAGGGAGGAAAAGGAAGAGGAAATGGTTTAAGTATAATCCCCCAAACAAAAGAAATAATCAAAAGTAATCAACATCTTACCTTAGGAATTAATCTAGGCAGTTTTGGAGGTCAGTGGTAGAATCAAGCAGAGATTTAAAATTTAAATTACATTTAAAATTTTTATTTTCAAATACCACATAGAGCTCATATTTGAGACATTGCTAAAGCTCAAAGACACATGTGGCCTGTCCTTAGAAATGGTATTGGACACCAGGTGCCAAGACAGAGGTGGTGATGACTGGGAACATCAAGCAAACTTGCTGGTTAAAAACAATATTAACTAAACATTTGGGTGCCATGTACAATGGAATGTGAGTGTAATTGTGTTATGGTTTCTGGATGTGAGCAGATGTGGCAATGTTTCGGCAAGGCAGTTAAGTCTCGTGTGTCTGTATTGTCGTTAGTTAATGTCTTTCTTGTCCTTTCCATGTGGTAGGCACTGTGATAAGCACTTCATTCTGTGTATGTTTATTTCAGGTTTACTTGGTGGTTCTTCATTAAACATGTCCCAGCATGCTGTAGCTTCAGGTTACCCTTTAGGTCTTTGAGACATTCATGTAACGTATTTTGATCTCCTTCCTCAGCTTCTCCCAGATCCACGGCGTCCCTTCTCACCCAACTTCGTGTCTTTTTCCTGCCCAACTTGTGCTGTTCAAATATTCTTGGGCGTGTGGCCTTCCACAGGGGTGTGGTTGATTTTCCAGGGGATACACTCTTGGAGAACACTGACCCCTCTCCTCCCAGCAGCCAACAGTTGCTAACAGATCTGTGAATAGGTGTGGAACTTCATGCCCAGCTTCCCTCTCCATGCTTGGGTTTGGTCTGGCTTGCACTTGCACAGGTCTAGTGACATCATGTCACCCTATGTGAGTCCGGAAGGCACTGCTTCCTTGTGGTCCCCTACTGCCTCTGGCTCTAACATTCATTCCTCTCTGAGTGTTTCACATGATCCTCCCAACAAATTTACAGAAAAAGCTCATGTTACCCAGGCTCAGAGGCTCAGGAAGGTAGCTTCACTCACTCTGACACCAGGGCTGCTGAACCCTAGGCTGGGTCTGAAGGCAGGCCTGTCTGCAAAACAGCTCACATTCTAAGGCTGCTTTCTTTCTAACTATTGTTTTGTAAATCGTTGTGTTTTTCTGTCTTTAATTCAGAATGCCCAGACAGAGCTGGGGTGTATTTCTAACCATATGCAAAAGCAGGTAGGTTAGCCTGTGTTAGGGAGAGAAGGCATTAGAATCCTCAAGCAACAATGGTTAGACCCAGAGGACGTTAGTTTTCCAGGCCCCTTGGCACGCACAGCCAGGCAATGAGTCAGGAAGGGCCACCCTCACACTGGGGAGATTCAATAATTAGAAAGTGCATGGCATCCTCCCAGATGGCTGATGTGTGAGATTAAGGAGTTGGCCTTGAGTGAGAACTTCAGCAAATACTATTTAATTAATATTGGATCATAATACTTTATTTATTTATTTATTTATTAAAGATTTCTGCCTCCTCCCTGCCACCACCTCCCATTTCCCTCCCCCTCCCCCAATCAAGTCCCCCTCCCTCGTCAGCCCTAAGAGCAATCAGGGTTCCCTGCCCTGTGGGAAGTCCAAGGACCACCCACCTCCATCCAGGTCTAGTAAGGTGAGCATCCAAAGTGCCTAGGCTCCCACAAAGCCAGTAAGTGCAGTAGGATCAAAAACCCATTGCCATTGTTCTTGAGTTCTCAGTATTCCTCATTGTCCGCTATGTTCAGCGAGTCCGGGTGAGCCAGACCCAAAAAGAGGAACAGGGGATGTACTCACTCATATTTGGTTTCTAGCCATAAATAAAGGACATTGAGCCTATAATTCGTGATCCTAGAGAAGCTAAATAAGAAGGTGAACCCAAAGAAAAACATATAGGCATCCTCCTGAATATTAACCTTCATCAGGCGATGAAAGGAGACAGAGACAGAGACCCACATTGGAGCACTGGACTGAAATCTCAAGGTCCAAATCAGGAGCAGAAGGAGAGAGAGCACGAGCAAGGAACTCAGGACCGTGAGGGGTGCACCCACACGCTGAGACAATGGGGATGTTCTATCAGGAACTCACCAAGGCCAGCTGGCCTGGGTCTGAAAAAGCATGGGATAAAACCGGACTCACTGAACATAATACATTTTTTAAAGAGAACAAATTAAGAAAGTCCATGAAGAAGCAGCCTCTGATTTTTTTTTTTTTTTTTTTTTTTTTTTTTGGTTTTTCGAGACAGGGTTTCTCTGTGGCTTTGGAGCCTGTCCTGGAACTAGCTCTTGTACACCAGGCTGGTCTCGAACTCACAGAGATCCGCCTGCCTCTGCCTCCCGAGTGCTGGGATTAAAGGCGTGCGCCACCACCGCCCGGCAGCAGCCTCTGATTTAAAGTCAACTTTCAACCATGTGCGCTTTAGCCCATGTCCATGAGGTGGCTTAGCAGTTGGTGTTACCCTGATGTTCCCATTTCATTTCACTGCCCCAAGATCCTATTGTTGAAACTACAGGGCATGGAAATAACAGGAATATCCTGTTGACAAAACAAATTTTGTGTGATAAAATATTGTTTGACCAAGGTCAATTTGGGGGTGGTGGCAGCCTCAGTGGGACAGGTTTCTGGGTGGCAGAATGTCTGTTTGGAGTCACTATTCCTTCTGTGTGCCTTCATCATATCTCTCACCAAATGAAATGCATGGTTTTACGTGAGGTTTATAGTTTGCAAATCTATAATGTGTCAGTAGAACCGTTTCATGGGAGAAGCCAGCATGATCTCAGAGAGGTCATTAGTACTGAGGATTGACCTAGGAGGCACCTTGTTGAGTGTTTTATTGTATGATTTATTACATCTGATAGCCTTGGGGATTCTCAGGCAGAGTAAAATAAAGCCTGCGCATCACTGTCTTTAAAGGGGTTTAGACCAGCAGTGGCTTTCATCGTGGAGACTGACTTGTTCTCCAGAACTCCAATACAGCTCTGGCCGGGAGTTTAGAAGTCAGGTACTAAGGCAGGATCTCCGGAATCTTATGTCTTTTGTTTGTTTCTGGAATTGTTATTTAATTACAACATTTGTCCCTTACCTTCTCTTCTAAACCTTCACAAACCTCCATGCTCTCCTTCAAATTGATGGAGTCTCTTCTCATTAGCTGCTGTTGCACACACATATGGATTTGTGTATGCCACACTGTTCAGTCAGTGTCACGGTGCTTGTGTGTGTGTTTTCAGGGCTAACTGGTTGACACTAGACACCTAGCCGGTGTGACCCTCTCAGGGATGGACACCTCACCCATCCCTAGATTTGTTAAGTTGTGTGAGGTACTTTGTATAGGGTTAAGGTCTCAGGAGTCTTTCCCACCTAGTTTGTTTTGCCTCTCAGTATAATCCTTGCTCAACTCAGTTTGGGTGGAAATGTTGGTAGATTTTGCAGGCATAGCTTCTGATGTTAGAAGGAGATCTAAACTATGAACTCTTATAATCTTCTTGCCCACTCTTCCAAAATGTTTGCTGAGCCTTGGGCATGGGAGTGTTTTGTAGATGTGTCCATTAGGGTTGGGCTCCACACTGTTTTGATGGTTTGTGGTTTTCTGCAGCGGTGTCCGCACATTACAAAAGGAAGTGTCCTTGATGAGGGGTGAAGACTAAAGTCATCTACGGGTGTATTTGTTACTCTTGAAGCCAAAGTAAATCCAGTTCTAAGAGTCTGTTATTAGTTTTTTTCCTAAAAGAAGGGCGTGCTGTATTGTTTGGAATGGGGAGCTCAGGGCGACCAGAGCCTCCAGTGCTGGCCTGCTGACAATATCAAGAAATACCCAACAGTAAGCCCCTCAAAAGATACTCTTTGTCCTGTTTGGAGGCTTTGGGCTACAGGGTTGCAGGGCAGGAAGGGGCCGGGGGCACCAGCTAGAAAAGCCGGTGACTGAGAGCTGAGCCCACTGCTGATGGTCCCGGGCCAGCAGCACGGTCAGTGTGTGGTGTGATCACGGCATGTTGGCCTTGCTTCTTTCAATGTTCCATGAACTGAGCCCTCTGCTGCTGATGGCCAGGGACCATAGTCAGTGTGTTGGTGTGACATGGGGTGTTGGCCTTGCTCCTTTCAGTTTCCATAACTGCCCTTGCTCTTCAAATTAGAAGCAGGACTCAAAGTGGCCTTTGCAGAAATATGCGAGTCATACGGAAAGCAGCAGAGGGCAATCCTCCCCGCCCCACCCCGCCCCGCTGCAGAGGTGTTCTGGCTCCAGACAGATGGTTCACTTCGCATGAGTCAGCCCTGTGCAGCAGAATCTGATGGTGGCTGGATCTGAGGAATCCAAGAGTGGAAGTGTGAAGCTGTGAAGGGCTTCAGGCTCTGTTTCAGGAAGTCTTCCTTGATCAGCTCAAACACCATTTTCCTGTCAAATTCATAGATTTCCACTTGCCCTGATACACAAGCAAATGCAAGAGATAGTCACATTCCCTTCAATAAGGTTATCCATCTTTTCAACAATGCTTAATTCTAAGTCTGTGAATAAGGACATGGCATCTCAGTTAGAGGTGCTAATAAAGACCATGTGATTCAATCAGTCTGAATCACTACATGCCTATCTTCATTTTATATTTTAGGAAACTGAGGTACGGAAGACTACCAGCCCATCACGGAGTTGATAGGAGGTCCAAGACTATTCCAAAGAGTTGGCTTCCAAAGCCTTCATATCAATCATTTTCCTGTAAGCAGAAATTTCTCGGTCAGCCAGTGGGCTGGTTTCCTTTGTGTTGCTGTAACCAAACACCTACCAAAATCATTTTCCTGAAGAAAAGTTTTGTTTGGCACCATGACTGGTCCCTGCGAGTCCCAGCCCACAATTGCTAATAAGGCCATGCAGAATGACTTGGTGCATGGTGCCAGAAATCATGAAGCAGGAGACCATGGTGGACACTCCTCTCCTACCCACAAACTCAGCCAAGAACACTGACCCAACCCAGAAGCCCCGGTAACCACTAACTGGCCCTGGTGGCCTGTTTTAACCATCCTAATAGTACCCAGAAAGCACTACCAGCTGGGGATTAGTGTTCCAACACAGTGGCAGGTGGGGGTACCTCAGACTCATACCAGCACTGAGTAAGTGCTTCTGCTGGCTCCAGGTTGCACCCTCTGCAGCAAGATCGTTTTCTCTGTAGATAAAGAGAAAGGAGATTGCTTGGCACCTGTCTATACGGTGTCTGATTGAAGCTGTGCACCTTGGGACTTTTACATGTTGCTTCTTTTCTGTGTGATTCGGTCTCTTTGGTACCCGGGCTTTAGAGAACAGAAGACGGCTTGCCTCTGCCTCAACACCACGCTGTTCCCAGAACGCGGACAAGTATCAGTCTTCTGTTTCACTTTCGCTATTGCTTTCTGAAATTAATACACGACATCTGCTCAGATTTCCCCTCAGTGTTCTGAGCCATACTTTAACCTATTTGACATTTCTTAGCTATTCCTCAATACTGGAAGAGTATCTTAGCATTTCATCGTACTTTCTTACTGCTAAGATATACTTTTTGATCCCAGATCAAATGAGCTAGGTGGTGGTTGTGGGAAAGCTGTGTATCTACATAGTGAAGAATGAACCCGATCCCTGATCTCGTATGAGTGAGGAAAATCAACTCAAACTGCAATAAGTCTTCAATAAAAACCCAAAACCACGAAACTGCTTCAAGAAAAGCTGAAAAGCCCCCACAGAGCACAGTGAAAAGACACCCTACTAAATGGAAGGAAACCATTCAGAGTTATTCATCTGACAAAGATTAATAGCCAGAATACGTGATGGCTTATGCAATAGCCAAAAATCATCATCTGGTTTTAAAATTATATTTTTAAAAACTTAACTAGGCATTTCTAAAAGAAGACATAAGAAAACAGATGTGCAAAGGGCCAGTTTGTGTTTGAAAAGCTATCCGTCATCAGCAGTGACCACGAGAAAACCAGAACCATATTGACATATTGTCTAGGTCCATTAGCAACTGTTACAGAAAGGACAAGAAACAATAAATGCTGGCAACACTTGGACAAGAAGAAAACCCTATGCACTACTGGCAGTGAAGCCAATAGTACAGATATTGTAGAAATCAATATGGAGGTTTCTCCAAACCTAAATCTAGAATGCCATATGACCTGGCCACCACACTACTCACTACGTATTCCAAGAAAATGAAATTAGTATGTGGAGGAGACAGCTTCACCCCTATATTTATTGTGGCACTATTCACAGTAGCGAAATTTCAGAATCAACCTAAATGTTCAACAGTACATGAATAGATAAGGAATACAGAACATTATGCATTTATTTAAAGGGATGAAATCCCATCATTTGGAACAGTGTGGTAGGACATAGACACTATATATTAAGAAATGTAAGCAAAGAATATGGGAAGAAACAGCCTATAACAGCTTCACGTGGGAAATCTAAAGCAGTGGAGGTTTTAGAAGAGTAGAATCCTAGTGACTATCTCCTGTGAGAGAAGACCTCGGGGAATCGGAAGTGTGACTTGTCAGTAGATGCGAACACCCAGGCTCAGGAAAGGGGCAGCTTCCGGGGTTCTGTGGTGCGGTTTGACAAATACAGAGCATCCGTATAGTAGAGATTTCAAAATAGCCGGAAGAGGATTTTGAGTGAAGAAACGATAAGTGTAAACAGTAAGTAGCTTCTTGTTATGCTTAAGAAATACCTGAGGAGGCTACTTAAGAAGGAGAATTTACTTGACAACTTCTTCTGGAGGTTCCGTGTCAGCATAGTGAGGGCGCTGAGGTACGGACCATGGCAGAGAGCAACAGTGGGAAGACAGGCAGGAGAAAGAGAGAACCCGGTGGACTTGCTCCTCTTATCCTCAGTCCAGAGCTCAAAAGGCCACATATTAACCAGCTCATATCCCCAGTGACATGTAGGACTCCCCACACCTCTTGTAACCACAAACCCTGAAAACCAAGGCTCCAATCACATATAAGCTCTGGGAGGCATTCAAGCCATACAGAGGGACAGCAATGTAATGTAATGTAATGGCTACAGAAATGACTCTCACTTGATCCTTGTGCAGTGCATATGCATGCTGAAATACGTATTTGTGCCACTAATACCAGAGGCCTTTTAAAATCCATAGTACAGAGTTTGAAGTAAATTTCAGCAGGGCTGACTGAACTACCTCATTGCCACCCTTAAAATGGGTGAGTAAGTGCTCTATATACTATAACAATCCTGTGTGGAACGCAGTGGAAGGAAGCAGAGGAGTTTAGAGGACCAGTCTCCCAGATACTGTAATGTGCTTACTATTCTTTGAAATATACCAATTAATTAATACCTGAGTTATCCTTCTACAAAAGGATTCCTCCCTCGGAGAAGTCAACACTTCACTCTGGATTGTTTCCGCCTCAAACATGTACATATTTGGTGGCACACATGAACTCTTGGAAGTACAGGCAACATACCCTCCTTTCTTAGCTTTTCGGGGTGAGAAATAAAGTATACACAAGAATCTTACAAGCGTATTTGATAGAGATCACTTCAATGCCTATAAACTTTTTTCTTAGAAAAAGGGAATATCATTTTTGCTAACATCTCACATCGATTCGCTTCTTCTAAGCCATCTTTAATAAGTCCATTAAAATCCCAGGTTTAAAGTCAAAGAACAAAAACTGGACCTGTAGAAAATGGCTATAAAATTTTTAAACTCCAAAAGTCATTGCTTTTGTAATGTTAGCCTGAGTGCAAAACTACTATACCGTGCCCATGCAGTGTGTACTTACCTCGGGCAAAGCTATGTTATTGTTGTGTGTAGAGGCTCAAAATACAGACTGCCTATGAAATCAGATCAGGTAGAGAGGAGCATGGGATGAATGGGTGGATGGATGGACAGACAGATGTTAGATACAGATGCTGGCTGGCTGGCTGGCTGGCTGGCTGGCTGGCTGGCTGGATGGATGGATGGATGGCTGGATGGATGGATGGATGGAGTGACAGACAAATACTAGGAATAGATAGATAGATAGATAGATAGATAGATAGATAGATAGATAGATAGATAGATGATAGATAGATAGATAGATAGATAGATAGATAGATAGATAGATGATGGATAGATAGATGATGGATAGATAGATAGATAGATAGATAGATAGATAGATAGATGATGGATAGATAGATAGATAGATAGATGATGGATAGATAGATAGATAGATAGATAGATAGATAGATAGATAGATGATGGATAGATAGATAGATAGATGATAGATAGATAGATGATAGATAGATAGATAGATAGATAGATAGATAGATAGATAGATGATAGATAGATAGATAGATAGATAGATAGATAGATAGATGATAGATAGATAGATGATAGATAGATAGATAGATAGATAGATAGATAGATGATAGATAGATAGATAGATAGATAGATAGATAGATGATAGATAGATAGATAGATAGATAGATAGATAGATAGATAGATAGATAGATAGACAGGAAGGAGGGAAGGAAGGGAAAGGAAGGAAGGAAGATAATAGATATAAGTAGATATTTATAGCGTTTTTTAATGTCACCTCTGTAAATCTTTTTCACGAAGTTGTAAATACCTATCATTCTACCATCATCAAGTTTGTCAAGGCAGTTAACAACAATACCACAGAACAAAGGCAGGCAAGGGCACAAGTGCCTCTGCATCTTCAAGCACCATGCCTTCTGTGTTCTTGTATTTCATTTACTTATTTATATTTAATGTTATTTTGAGTAAGAGTTTCACTATAGTCTGAGCAAATGTCACACTCACAAGCCTCCTTCCTAAGACTTCCAAGTGCTGGAATTAAAGATACATACTTCCAGTTTCTTTCTAGCAAGAGCATTGTCTTTTAAAGAAACATTGGATGAGCTTGGTATGTAGGCTCCTGTCTAAATCCTCATATAGAGGTTGAATCAGGGGGTTGTTGTAAGTTCAAGGGAGACCTAAACTACAGAGTGAAACCTTCTCTCAAAACCCCCCTTTCTCTCTATTACCTACTTATTGAATATATTTTAAGTGTGGTCATTGTATTACGTGTAAAATTTCACCAAAGTAAGTTAAAATGTGGATGGAGGGAGTAGTTAGAGAATTGTAACCTAGGCATTCATATGCTATTCTGAAAAAGGAAAAGATCTAACAGCCAGGAATTTACCCCTGGAGTCAGTGTTGCCTTCCGTCTCTCAAATATATTTCTCAACTCTGGATTGTTACAGTACTCTCTCCACTCAAATTCTCTTCCCCAACTTTCTTTTTTCCAAGATTTTTCTATACATTAATTGTACATTTAATCCAATATAGTCATTCCCATTACTGTACGCTAGCTTTCCTGTTTATCAATCATGTGTGGTGTTTTTAAGAGCCAAAGTCTGGCTGGCTCAGCCTATTTTCATAGCACAGTCTAGGGATGTGTCTAAGGCGAGCTGGATGAATGACTGCCTTTGGGTCATCAGTGCATAGGCATGAGAAGACAGAGGCGTGGGGCAGAGAAACTGACCCATGTAAGGCAGGGTGAGTGTGTCTGTGGCACTCACAGATGGAGTGTAACCTGTGTAGGGAAAGGTGAGTGTGTCTGTGGCACTCACACATGGAGGTGTGATCTGTGTAGGGCAGGGTGAGTGTGTCTGTGACACTCACAGATGGAGGTGTGACCTGTGTAGAGGAGGGTGACTGTGTGTGTTGCACTCACACATGGAGGTGTGACCTGTGTAGGGAAGGGTGAGTGTGTCTGTGGCACTCACACATGGAGGTGTGACCTGTGTAGGAAAGGGTGAATGTGTCTGTGGCACTCACACATGGAGGTGTGACCTGTGTAGAGCAGGGTGAGTGTGTCTGTGGCACTCACACATGGAGGTGTGACTTGTGTAGGGCCGGATAAGTGTGTTGGTTGCACTCACACAGAGAAAGGCCCGAGAGAAGCTGGAAGGGTTTGGGAAAGATGAATGCCGCCTTCCTGTACATGCACCTTCCTGTACAAGCACCACCTCCCCCAATTCACCACTCCAAGTCTTTGCATGCTCACCGGTTTAATGTGAGCTTTAGTCTTTCTTCAGTCAGAATGCTCGGACTGCATTTTCAGCCTCTTTGGTCTCAGCTTCTCTTCTTCCTGATGCTTTCCTATTGGTTCTTGAGCTCTGGGACCCCTGGGATTACACGGTCCCTTGACCGCTATGACAAAAAGAGATAATGATTAACTTGTTGACTGCGATTGACTAATTCATGTCTCAAGGGTGTTGGAGGATGAGGGCCTGCTTGTTCATCCCAGCCGCCCGGCTAGCTTACACCCAAAATAACTTCACAGAAACTGTATTAATTAAAACACTGCTTGGCCCATTAGCTCTAGCTTCTTCTTGGCTAACTCTTACATCTCAGTTTAACCCAGTTTAATCTGTGTATCACCACATGGCAGTAGCCTACCAGGAAAGATTCAGCACGTCTGTCCCTGGCAGCTCCATGGTGTCTCTCTTACTCTGCGTTTCTTCCTCCCAGCATTTAGTTCCATCTTTCCCGCCTACCGAAGTTCTGCCCTATCAACTAGGCCAAGGCAGTTTCTTTATTCATTAACCAATGAAAGCAACGCACAAACAGAAGGACCGCCTACACCAGGGTGTACTAGAAAAATACTTCTCAAACTTTTTTTTTCTATCTATGTCCACATTTATCTCTCTATATATGGAAAGAGAGAGGAGAGAAGACACACCTGGGGACCTTGTGAAACCTGGAGTTGACTCAGGAGCTCAGTGTGGGTTGAGTGTTGGCATGTTTCACAAATTTCCAGTTGGTGCTGAACCTTTAGTGGAAGAGACTATGTTCAGAAGCGCTGTGCTTCTGTTGTGGTTATTGCCCCTTGATGGATCATAACTTAGCCAGCTTTATGGGCCCTCCCATTGCCTGCAATATTCCTAGTATGTGGTTGATACTGACATATTAGTTGAACTTTTTTCTTCCCTTTTATTGATTCTTTGTGGATTTCATATTATGCATCCTGATCTCACTTATCTCCCCATCCCCTTGAGTCTTTCCTCTGCCCCCTGAAACCTCACCCCATGAACAAAACTAAATTTAAAAGAAAAATCAAAAACCAATCAAAACAAAACAAAAACAGAAAAAGAAGTCTTATAATGGAAGCTGTAGTGTGGCCCGTTGAGACTCCTAGTCTACTCTTTCATTCCTTCATCTTTCCTTGCAAGTGTTCATTGCCACAGTCATTGGTCTGGCTCAACAGTGATAATAATGTCTCACTGGGGCTCCTTGAATATCTTGTTGTTGTCCTGTGCTGTGGAGATCCTGCAGTTTTGGATTCATAGGTCTATCCCCTTCACAAGCTCCAACAGTTCATAGATGTGATGGATGTTGGGTGGGCCAACTCATAGCCCTGACTCTGGGCCTGGGTGATAGCTGGTGGGCTTTTATTGAGCTGAGCAGACGAGAAGTACAGACTTCTCCCCACATGTTTTTTAGTAAATGGCTTTCAAAGAGTGCTAAGACACAAATAAGGGCCGAACTGTACAAAGCTCTCTGCAGAACAAGAAAACAAAAATGGTTCCTGTCCTTAAATGAGAAGTGGTATATTTATCACTATCCTTATTGCAGCTTGTAACTAATTTTCAAACTTCACAAGTAATAGTGAGCCTATTATTGCTACAGACAATTTGACCTACATAACATGGGTGGCATTTCCCTTATATATGCAATACAGCTAGTAAGGTTATGATGCTGTTTTGTGTCTAATTCATGTATGGATACAATATCCTACAGTATCCAATCTTGCAGATAGCAGTGACTGCTATCAATGGCACTGGCTAGCTAACATTCAAAACAATCTCTGTTTCAGTTTAAGAACATACTGTACTTCATTCTCCTCTACCCTCTGAAGCCCATAAATTATACCAATGACCAATTTCACTATGTAAGGCTTATCTGAAATTTAATCCTAAAATTATTTTGGTTGAGAAGTTAAACTTTGTGCAAGCTTTGGGGATAGACACATGTAATTGCAGCACTGAGGAGGGTTAAAAAGGAGGATCACACACTAGGAAACAGCTTGGGGCACAGTGAATTACAACCAGTGTGGTCCACAGAGTCAGATTCTGTCCCAGAGAAACCCCAATGGCCACCTGTGGTGATGCATGACTTTAATCTCATCACTCAGGAGCAGAGGCAGATAGATTTCTGGGAGTTTGAGGCCAGGCTGGTCTGCATATTGAGTTCCAAGTCAGTCAAAGATTCATAGGGATATCCTATCTCAAAAAACAAAACAGAAAGAAAAACAAATTAATACCCAAAATAAATAAAGTTTAAACATTAAGTAAAGTGTATTTTAGAATTAAGTTGATTATGAAAATTGCTGTGTGCTTTGCAACAGAAAGCCAGAGTAATATATTTTCCTTCCTGGCAGCTACTTAAAGCCAAACTATTATTTCCCCTAACTCTGGACCTTCATAAATTTATTCCCTTTCAAGGGTTAAATATGGGATAGAATAAAAATGTAACATCTTTATAGTGTTTTTTATCATATACCATTCTTTGTCATTTCTGATAGTCTGGGAAATGGTTCATCCACATTAATATGTGCATTCCCACATACATAAATCCACAGGTGAATAAAAATGTGTGCAAGATAAGAACATTATCTTTGGAAAGAAAGTAAGCTGGCCACAAAAGTAGAGAAATATGGAGAACTTAAGTATTGACTTGGATTTTATTTATAATTGATATGCAGCTACATGGTGGAGAACGTCTTTATTCTTCACCTTATAAAGCAAGAGAGCAGAGATTTTCTATACAAAGTAGGAAAGTTTTCAGTAGAGTTAACTATTTTTCCATATTGAATACTGACTATCCCTCTGGGTTTATTATACCTTCTGTGGATTTATAGGATGAAACAGACAGGGCATCTCCATTATTTCCAAGAACAGTGAGGCTTTGATGTGAGTTCAGGAGGGAAAGATGGTGGAGACAGCAGGTTGGCCTTTGCTATGGACACCATCTCTGAAGGGGCCCTGATACCCAAGGAGGTCAGCACAGAAGCCTGCGCACATTACTGACATGCTGTGAAGTACTTAGAAGTACTTTGGAGACAAACACTTATTACTCTTACCTCTCCTACATCCTGTTTCATTACCTATGTAGCCAACTGTGACCCAGATGTCAGCCAGCTGGATGTCTTCACGTTCCCCAGGTGGCCGGGGTCAGCTTGTTCTATAAAATATAATTTAGTGAACTCAAACCGCAGTCTTAAGAACAGTGAGTTCCCTGTATCCATCCCAGTAAGGTCGGTGGCACTAAGCAGAGTATGTTGTCTTGTAGATGCTTCTGAGCCCCTGCCTCAGCTGACATCATACAGACAGAAACAACAAAGACCCCATGACACATACATACATTTTTCTAAAAATTGAGTTAGGTGGCACAGGTGAAAACATTTCAAAAGCGTAAAGAGCTGCTGATTGGTGGAGGTGACAGTCTCATTAAACGGGAAAATGATCTCAGGCCTTGTGAATGATGAGGGGGCACGTGGAAGAGGACAATCTGAAACTAATGGCATGCATGGACTTGTTTTGTGTGGTCTGGTGTGGGAGAATTGTCTGTATTCTGTCAATTATGTTTTAAATAAACGCTGATTGGCCAGGCAGGAAGTATAGTCGGGCAAACCAGACAGGAAGTAGAAATGATACAATGAGGACAGGAGAATTCTGGGAAGGAGGAAGTTGATTCCTCCCACTCCTGCCCAGACCATCGAAGCAGCAGGATGTGAGCTGCCAGCTGAAAAGGGTACTGAACCAGATGGCTAACATAGATCAGAAAAATGGGTTAATCAAGATGTGAGAGTTAGCCAGTGAGAGGCTAGAGCTAATGGGCCAAGCAGCTTTATAACGTATAGAGATCTTTGTGTGATTTTCTTTGGGGCTAAACAGCTGGGGGTACCAGGCAGGACAGAAACCCCCAACAAACAGGCCTCCTTCATGTTGCAGTGGTCTCCTGACAGGAAGCACTGGCCCTGTCTAAGAATAAAAGGGGAAGAACTCTGAAAGTTTAAATGGGAAGAGCAAAATAGTAAAGTGACTAAAAGACCTCAAACCTAGAAGCGTGTTCAGTGCCCCAAGAGGGACAGCTACCAGAGCCCTGGGGGGTTGGGGCTGGGGATTCTAAAAGCACATTTTGCCAGCCCTTTTTAAGATGGAAACCCACATGGCCTTCATCTGTTTTCCCAGGTTCTGCCAGATCTATTAATGTAGTAGTTGCCAGCGTGTTAATCAGCTGCCCTGATATATGCACGGCTCTCAGTCTCCTTAGCCTCCCTTCCACTCTCTCCAGAGCTGTTCCTAGCTTAGTTCAGATAGTATTCTGCCACCACATTCACATGTGTCCTGTTGCTTTCTTGTTAGCAAATACTCAGAGCTACCAGATTTAGTTATTTTTTCCTTAGCACGGGAGCAATTCTGGTCAGCAGGACTGTTTTTTGAAAGGACAGAATATAGTTCATTTATCTTTGGCCCTTTAAAAATATATGTTATAACTTTTCTTACAACTTAGCAAAAACTCCATTCATATAATTTTGCACAGAAAATTTGAATAATGTGCCAGGCCTTAGCCTTATTTCCCAGGGAAAGATGAGTATGCTATCTGCCCCTTCTGCAGCCCCATGAAACAGGACAATCAGACATGATACAGAGTCAAGCCAAAGCAGGAACTCAGTTTATTACTGTGAGCATCAGGTTATATAGGTTAAGTGACATCATGTGATGTGGGGGTACCTCCAGCCAATGAGAGACAGCCAAGCCCTCCCTCTGACTGGAGGGGCATCTACCTAGATTTTGCTGTCTCATCCCCCCTTGGTAGCTTTCTTCTATCCTTCAAACTCGAACCAGGCTTTTCTCTGTCCTACAGGCCTCGAGGTACTAACAATTATTGGCCTAACAATAATGCTTTAAGAAAAAAAAGTTAAATGAGACTTTAAAACAAGAAATCAGGACTATGTTATAATTTGGGATTAGCCTTCCCCAGTCTCTTCCACAGGCTGTGTCGTGAGTGACAGGTCATGTCTGTTATTTCCATTGCTATTTATCTAATACCCTGCTTCATTTGCAAATGTTTATGTGTCAGAAGTATCTCTGGACTCCCTAATCCATACACATACATAAGTAAAAATAAAAATAAATCTTTAAAATAAATAATAATAGAGTTTAAGTTGACATAGTTAACGGCTTTACTCAAATTAACACGAACCACTGAATGGAAGTAAACAAGACACATTTTAAGGTATGTTTCAAAAAACACTGCATTTGCAGAAGAATGTCAGAATGATGAATTTCCTTCTTTAAGAATTTCATTTGGATAATACAAAGCCAGAATCCTTCTGAACCTAGCTTTATACAGTCAGGCCAATTTCGTCTAGGTCAAAGACCGATGAATAAATCAAACAAGCAAACATTACAGGTTTAATATTGAACACATTTCTGTACTCAAAGCAGTGGTTTTGTTATCTTTTGATTTTTATAACATGGATGTCCAACAGCGAGGAACTGCCTTTCCCGTGACATGACAGATGACACATGGAGGATTCAGATACTGATGAAGGACACCACCTACAAGGGTTACACCACCTTTCTTTTTACTTGAAAAAAAAAATGTCATCACAGTTGAATTTTGGGATAACTATTAAATCTACTGTGATGTTAGCTAGGCATATTTCATACAGAATGCCATGGCATTGGTAGGTGGGGAACACACTCCAACACCCACATTCTACTACAGCAGCCAACGGGTATACTTTGTTCTCGATCTGCAAAATTTCATAAGAATTTCTTAATTCTTAAAAACAAATGCCAAGAAAACAACAAACACCTTGTTTCATTGGTCCACAGGCAAAGTGGATCTCCAGAGGGTCAGAGGTCACTGGATGTGTCTGTAGTACAAAGCGTCACTGCTCTGAGACTCCCCTTTGCTGTCTCCTTCCTCTTGTGACTTTGGGTCCATTCAGCTACGGGATCAAAAAGGGCACAGTCCTAAAGTTTTTCCTTTCTGTCTCCTCAGAATCTCCTCCCACATGACCTGTCATGATGGCAGGCTCCTGACAGTGGCCCGTGTTCATCACCCACACAGTCAATATGGGCCTAGACTTTTAAGGAGGAGTGCCGTGGTCCTCTGACATCTGACTGGCAGCTCTTTCTGCTGCCCACTCTACCTGAGGGCTACAAGATTTCAAGACCATTCCCTTTGTACATGTTTATCCAGTGTGATACTATCCACCTCCCTTCACCAAAGGCAAGCACTTACCTCACTTGAGTAAGGCTCTTAACAATGTTGCTTAGTTTAAACTCTATGATCATTTATTTTTTAGATTTATTCTTATTTTTAATTATGTATGTGATTGTGTGTGTGGGGGGGGGAGGGTTAGTTTGATTTCTGTTGCTGTGACAAAATGCCATGAGCCAAAGCAATCTGGAGAGGAAAGCGTTGATTTCACCTTACAGGTTATATCCCTTCATGAGCAGAAGTCAGGAAGGAAACTCCAGGCAGAAACCTAGATGCAGGAACTGGAGCAGAGACCATGGAAGATGAGCTCACTGACTTGCGCCCAAGGCTTGCTCAACAGCTTTCTTCCTTAACCCAGGACCACCTGCTGAGGGCGGCACAACCCACATAAGTCATTCGTCAAGAAAATGCCCTACATACTTCCTACAAACAATCGGATGGAGGCATTCTCTCATTTGAGGTCCCTCTTCTTAGATAACTTTAGTTTGTGTCAGAAGGGGACATTTATCCCCTGGAGCTTGTATTAGAGGTGATTGTGAGCAGCCCAGCAAGGATGCTGGGAACCAAATATGGGTCCTCTGTTCTCTGAAGCAAAGTATATTCTTCCAATTGCTGAACCATCTCCCAAGCCTTTTCCTTTAAACTTTTGATAGAGATGGTTTTCTCCAGCTGCAAGAATGAGCATTTACAAAATCTTAACTATCTAGATTTTGTATTTTCAGATTTCCTTTTAAATGTATTTTTCCTTGACTTTTCTTCAAAGTTTACTATGGCTATAATATAACATAGGCTTAAAAATATTGTGCATCAAAAAAACAAAGGAAACTGGGTAAAATAAAAGAGACACACTCTTAATGTCTTAAGAAATGTTCCTCCAAGATGAAAGGTTTTTATCTCACAGGAAACTGCTACTCTATAGAAGTACAGCTGAGAAATGACAAAACGTTCAAAAACCAAACAGTGTCCATGCCAAGGTAGAAAATCCTCAAACTTGTAGCAAGCAGTATGTGAGGAATGTGCACATGCGGAAACCAGTGGCCTCCTTGAGTGCTCTTTCTCAAGACCAGTGTGCCACAGGCTAGGCTGGCTTGGTTAGCAGCTTGCCATAGGCTAGGCTGACTTGGTTAGCAGCATGCCATAGGCTAGGCTGGCTTGGCTAGCAGTGTGCCATAGGCTAGGCTGGCTTGGCTTGCATGTTGCCAATTAGGCTAGGCTGGCTTGGTTAGCAGCGTGCCATAGGCTAGGGTGGCTTGGTTAGCAGTGTGCCATAGACTAGGCTGGCTTGGCTAGCAGTGTGCTGATTAGGATATGTTGGCCTGGTTAGCAACATGCCATAGGCTAGGCTGGCTTGGCTTGCAGTGTGCCATAGACTAGGCTGGCTTGGCTTGCATGTTGCCAATTAGGCTAGGCTGGCTTGGCTTGCATCTTGCCGATTAGGATAGACTGGCTGGCCAACAAGCCCTAGGGGGTCTGCCTGTCTCCTTCTCTGCAAGGTTGGGACTGCAAGCACATTCCACCACATCTAACCTTTCTGTGCATTCTCAGGATCAAAGATAGAAAACACTGTTCCACCTGAACCATCTCCCCACCCCCCTCATATCCCCAGCATGCTCCTCAGGAGTTGTCTAGGAAGATGGAGCTAGTAAAAAGAAGATAAATGTTGTTTCTTAAAAATTTTCTAGCTGCGTAGCAAACTAATTCAGTTAATTTTCATAACTAACTTTTATTGTGGATACTGTTGCAAATTTTATTTTAAAGATAAATGAAGTCATGGAAAGGCTAAATATTCCTAAATCTGTTAGTCAAAATGTAGTGATAGACCTGAATACCAGTCTTAGTCTGAAGTCGAGGTACACGGGCTCTATGCCTCCCCACACAGCCTGTACATTGACAGCGTGCACTCTGGATCTGAAGTTTAGAGGATGCCAATGGCAGATTCATTTGGCAAACTTATTTGGAACTGTCTCATTTTCTGAGCCTCCTCAGTGTCTCCTCTTCTCTATGACAGCTTTAATTTGTTAAGGCGACACCGACTTTCGCCAGCATCTCCAGTCACAGAGCTGGGGCGAAGCGATAAGAAGAGGAAGTATGGATATGTATCTTCATCTTGTGTTTATCTGAGCTAATGCTTGCCCGCTCTCTTCCAGGTGCTTCATTCCAAATATCTATGCTGCTCTCTTCACGGCTGCTCTCGTTCCTCTCGTGTGCCTCGTGGTGGTGTTTGTGGTGTTCATCCATGCCTACCAGCTAAAGCCACAGTGGAAAGGTTATGACGATGTCTTCAGAGGACGAACAAATGCAGCAGGTTAGAAAAGAACTATTTTTGCATTTTAGAAATGTGAACTCCTCAAAGGCGGGGGAGGAAATGCCATGGAGAGTTCTGTCTTCTGGGTTTGTTGTTGTTTTGTTTTGATTTGATTTTAAACGAAAGAGAAGGGTGTAATTAGGTTCAGCTTTCAGCGCTGAAGCCTTGATTTAAGCTAAGCCTCGGTGTCTACTGCTTGGTTCTTCCTGGCAGCACTCATCCTAAAGACCTGGGAGTTTTATTGCTGCTTCCAGTTTCCCTTAAAGTGTCACCATCCAGGCCTGTGAGTCACTGGCTTCGGGAATCGCTTCTCAGGCTTTCCCCAACTTAGGCAATAACAACCTGCATTCAACCTGTGAAGTCATTTCACTTCCTGCCGATTCGGAGACTTGAGAGTCAATCAAGCAAACCCCTGCGTGCTCTAGAGCTCTGGACTTTGCCTGAGGCTTTCTGATCACTCCGACCAACGCTTTAAAACACATGTGACCAGACAGCCTCAGCCTCGTAAGTGGCTACACATGTCTGGTTACTTAGAGTGCAAATCTTTCCAGCTCAAACCGGTTTTCCCTGTAGCTCACTTTTTCCCTTTGAATCATGCTCTGCACAGGTTTTTATGGTCGGATTTTCTTTTTGTTGTCCTTAGAATAGAGTTTCCTAGGAATTTCCTTAAATAGGAACAATAAGCACACACCTACAGACAGAAACAGTTACTTAAACACTGTGTGGGTACCCAAGAGATTGAGGGCAGACTTAGGAGTTAGAAAGAGGCAGCTCTTGGAATAGTGATCTTTCTCAAGCTTCTGCAAATCTAACATCACATGAAGACCTAACGGAGCCAGCTAATCCTCTGAAGATCTGTCTCCCCAGTACACCTTAGACTTGGTGCTCTGCTGATTAGATCCCAGATCCCCGCACACTGAATATGGTGGCAGATGGCCTGGCCCAGTTGTATCTCAACTAGGGGCCCACTCTACACGGAAACACTGACAGAGGCATGGCTTTATGCGGCCTTTCTAAAGCAAAACACTTATGGCGTTTCTGATTCCCTCACATTTCTTGTTTGTTTGTTTTTTAAGACAGGGTTTCTCTGTGTAACAGCTCTGGCTGTCCTGGAACTTTTTAGATGAGGCTGGCCTCAAATTCACAGAAATCCACCTGTTTCTGCCTCCTTAGTGCTGAGATTATCGGTGTGTACAACCACCTCCAGGCTCTTGATTCCCCTATTCTAATGACAATCTAGTCTGAAAAGTTATTGCTTCATGTCTGGGCTCCTTACATCTTTCTGATCAATTTCTTTTTATCTAGTCTCATATTTTTTTTCTCCATTTCAGTGACTCAGATGCCCGTACTTCAAAAATATCCAACAAATATTTCACTCTCCAGTTTATTGAGGTGGAGTTTCCTCAGAGCCCAAAACAAAAGTTCAGTCTGTGTAGTCTACAAGAGTCCCCATAACTCACTGCTCACCCGTGAATGAGTGCTACTCACCCTACAACCACGCCAGTCTCCTTTCTTTTCCCTAAATCAGCAGATACAGCTCTTTTGGGCTGTAAGGAATCCTGCTCAGTGAGATGCATACTTCTGGATGAATGAGATAGAGAGGTAGATGTGGTTTATCACACCCCCAGAATCTTCACTAAGTCTGAAAATAACCCCAAATCCAAATTAGAATGGTGTGAACTCAAGTTAGTTTCTCTCAGTCTTGCTCCATTTCTTATAGAAACCCGAGACCCTTCGGCACCTTGCTTTCTCTGTTGTTCTATTCCCTTATAGATACCCCCAGACCCTTCGGCACCTTGCTTTCTCTGTTGTTCTATTCCCTTATAGATACCCCGAGACCCTTCGGCACCTTGCTTTCTCTGTTGTTCTATTCCCTTATAGATACCCCCAGACCCTTCGGCACCTTGCTTTCTCTGTTGTTCTATTCCCTTATAGATACCCCGAGACCCTTCGGCACCTCTCTTTCTCTGTTGTCACATACCCTTATAGAAACTTGAGACCCTGCAGTACCTCTCTTTCTGTGTGACACTCTGGGATCACCTCTTAGCAGCATCATTGCAAATGGAAATCACTCCTTCTCTGTGCCTTGACTGTCCTCATTTATGAAGTTATCACAGCCCTTGTCAAAGAATGGGTGTATGCCTTGTTCAGCTTTGTGTGGTTAACTTTATACAAACATTCCTTGAGAACAAGGAATACTCAAGGTTCATTTATACATCCCTGGGGTCTTTCACTGGATAGCAAGAACATGGTTGGTATCCTTAAATAATTGAAGAAATGAAAATTATTAAGGTACTATAAACCCTCTAACTGTAGTAGTGTGTACCTTATGAAATACATCACAAGAATAGGCGCTGCTGCATCAACAAAGGTGGAATTGAAATGATTTGTCTTGTTGATTTGTCTGTCCATACTTCATTAACAATAGTGTATAATTAGCACTCATTTTTCCATGCCCTTGTCTTCTGTGGGTCTCAGAACTGTGTTCGAATTTGCTCTTTACTCTTTAATCGTGCATTTGAAACCCACTGATATTCCACTTAATGTAATGTGCTCCATATATTGCAAATCTTAAAAAAAAAAAGCCATTTTCCTACTCTAATCTGGAGCATTTAGTACTTTGCTTCAATCTTCTCGTTAAAATTGGATCGTGCTGACCTTTAAAATATCCAATTAAAGTGGCACTGTAAATTAGTGTTTTACCTTATTACTTTGCTCAATATAGATAGTAGCTAAAGATAACATATTAATCAAAGAATATTAAAAATAAGATAAATGTATCTTTGTGACTCAGAAACAGAACAAAAGCATAAAATGGGCATCTGAGCCCAAACCCTAGTATTTTCTGAGACCAAAAGATGTGGATGCAAACTCTCATCTGCTCAGGTGGTAAAGTGGACCCTGGGAGAGTCTAACCCACGAGGGGAAGTTACAGACAATGGATCATTCATGAACGATGCGTTGGAAAGCTGCCTCAGCAATATGTCAACCCAAGAAGACAATCACATTTCATTAAATACCAGGGCCAAGCTCTTCAAAGTCAGAGACAATAACCAAGTAACCATAATGTCCCCGTGGAAAATGAAGGACCAGGGCATGGAAATACTCTCTGGGGGCTCTGAAAGCCACAGGACTGTTTAGGGGAGTCAGCAGCAGAACCATTTCTGTGGAAAAGGTTGAAGAAAATTGAGTAAAGGAGCAAATGTTTTCTATTCAAAAGCAGAAGGAAAACTAACACGCATAGACCTTAAAAGTTAACAAATGGCGAATTTAACACATGAATCTGCTCTAATGGAGAGGCCTAGAAGAGTTTCAAATGAGTGCATTAAGGACCCTGAGAGACTGAAAGCAGTGAAAAGCACATTAGGGCCCTGCAGCCACTCAGCAAATCCCTTTTCAAGTTTACCTGTTCACTCTGGAAAGTGTTGCTGAGGCACGGTTCATGTACCCACAAAGCTGCCTGCTCCCCATCAGTCTTGATGTCGTCTGTACATTTCATACAGTAGGATCCTAGAACACGTGGTCCTGCATGTCGAACTTCTTAGCTTAGCATAATGTACTCCAAGTTCATCCATATCATCACACAAGCATTTTTATTGTACCTGTTAAGAAAAAATTAAGAAGGGGGTGGCTCTGCCAGTGCAAAGAAATTCCATTAGGTCAAATCAAACCAAATTAAAATGACCATCGTTTTATTAAGTACTGCGCTCTCAGGTGGCTGAGCTCATGGCAGGGAGACAGAAAAGTGGGGAGCCCATGCAAACCCGGACCCACATGTTTCTCCCTTGGAGCCCACTTACATACCCTGTGGTAGTGGTCCTGACCTCTGGGGAGGTGTCAGGACCTGGCATGCTGGGATTTGGAGTCCAGACTAATGCAACTCCCAGGCCAGGATCTGGGATGGATGCCAGGGGCTAGGACTATGCTCCAGACATAACAGTATCTAGTACCTTTTTACTGCCAAAAAATGGTTTACCATAAGGACTTTCTAGTAAGTCTTCTTATTGGTTGAGGGACATTTGGGCTGATTTCTCTTTGAGGCAAATATAAAAAGTACTAGTATGAATGTGCATGTGTATGTAACTGGAGGTTTCTGCCTGGTCACATAACGACTTTTAAAATAACCACTCAGAGGCTTAATATTAATTATGAACTCTTTGACCTATGCTCAGGCTTATTATTAACTATCTCTTACAACTTAAATTAATCCAGAGGAACCACAAATGGCTTATCTATGTTTAGCCACACGTCTTGGTACTTCTTCTCAGTAAGGCATTCTCATCTCTTATTTGTTTGAGATGGGTTTCCCTCTATGTGGCTCAGGCTGGTCTCAAACTCAAATGATCCTTCTGTCTCCACCTCCTACCTGAGGGGATCACAGCAGCCTACTTGACCTTTTTTCAAATATGGGCTTTATATTTTTTAATAATCAACCCACATCCATTTGTTTACTTACTGTCTGTTTTCATTAGACAGAGTTGAGTCCTAAGACTAGGCACCCTGCAGAGAATAACTTATTTAGTACCTGGATCTTTTTTTTTAATTAATTAATTAATTTAATTATTAAAGATTTCTGCCTCTTCCCCGCCACCACCTCCCATTCCCTCCCTCTCCCCCAATCAAGTCTTCCTTCCTCCTCAGCCCAAAGAGCAAGCAGGTTTCTCTGCCCTGTGGGAGGTCCAAGGACCACCCACCTCCATCCAGGTCTATTAAGGTGAGCATCCAAACTACCTGGGCTCCCACAAAGCCATTACATGCAATAGGATCAAGAACCCATTGCCATTGTTCTTCAGTTCTCAGTAGTCCTCATTGTCCATTATGTTCAGCGAGACCGGTTTTGTCCCATGCTTTTTCAGTCCCCGGCCAGCTGGCCTTGGTGAGTTCCCGATAGATCATCCCCATTGCCTCAGTGTGTGGGTGCACCCCTCGCCGTCCTGAGTTCCTTGCTCGTGCTCACTCTCCTTCTGCTCCTCCTTTGGATCGTGAGACTTCAGTCCAGTGCTCCAATGTTGGTCTCTGTCTCTGTCTTCTTTCATCGCCTGATGAAGGTTAATATTCAGGGGGATGCTTATATGTTTTTCTTTGGGTTCACCTTCTTATTTAGCTTCTCTAGAGTCACGAATTATAGTCTCAATGTCCTTTATTTATGGCTAGAAACCAAATATGAGTGAGTACATCCCATGTTCCTCTTTTTGGGTCTGGCTTACCTCACTCAGGATAGTGTTTTCAATTTCCGTCCATTTGTATGCAAAATTCAAGAAGTCATTGTTTTTTACTGCTGAGTAGTACTCTAATATGTATATATTCCATACTTTCTTCATCCATTCTTCCATTGAAGGACATCTAGGTTGTTTCCAGGTTCTGGCAATTACAAACAATGCTGCTATGAACATAGTTGAGCATATACTTTTGTTGTATGTTTGGGCATCTCTTGGGTATATTCCCAATAGTGGTATTGCTGGGTCAAGAGGTAGGTTAAACCCGATTTTCCTGAGAAACCGCCACACTGCTTTCCAAAGTGGTTGCACAAGTTTGCATTCCCACCAGCAATGGATGAGAGTGCCCCTTTCTCCACAACCTCTCCAGCAGAGGCTATCATTGGTGTTTTTGATTTTAGCCATTCTGACCGGTGTAAGATGGTATCTTAATGTTGTCTTGATTTGCATTTCCCTGATTGCTAAGGAAGTTGAGCATGATCTTAAGTGACTTTTGGCCATTTGAACTTCTTCTGTTGAAAAGTCTCTGTTCAGCTCAGTGCCCCATTTTATAATTGGATTGATTAACCTTTTACGGTCTAATTTCTTGAGTTCTTTGTATATTTTGGATATCAGACCTTTGTCAGTTGCGGGGTTGGTGAAGATCTTCTCCCAGTCAGTGGGTTGCCTTTCTGTCTTAGTGACAGTGTCCTTTGCTTTACAGAAGCTTCTCAGTCTCAGGAGGTCCCATTTATTCAATGATGTCCTTAGTGTTTGTGCTGCTGGGGTTGTACGTAGGAAGTGTTCTCCTGTGCCCATGTGTTGTAGAGTACTTCCCACTTTCTCTTCTATCAGATTCAGTGTGTTTGGACTGATATTGAGGTCTTTAATCCATTTGGACTTGAGTTTTGTGCATGGTGATATATATGGATCTATTTTCATTCTTCTACAGATTGACTTCCAGTTTTGCCAGCACAATTTGTTGAAGATGCTCTCTTTTTTCCATAGTATACTTTTAGCTCCTTTATCGAAAATCAGGTGTTCATAGGTTTGTGGGCTAAAGTCAGGGTCTTCTATTCTATTCCATTGGTCGACTTCTCTGTTTTTATGCCAGTACCAAGCTGTTTTCAGTACTGTAGCTCTGTAATAGAGTTTGAAGTCAGGGATGGTAATGCCTCCAGACAATCCTTTATTGTATAAGATTGTTTTGGCTATCCTGGGTTTTTTGTTTTTCCATATAAAGTTGATTATTGTCTTCTCCAGATCTGTGAAGAATTTTGATGGGATTTTGATGGGGATTGCGTTGAATCTATAGATTGCTTTTGGTAGAATTGCCATTTTTACTATGTTGATCCTCCCAATCCAAGAGCAAGGGAGGTCCTTCCATTTTCTGGTGTCCTCTTCAATTTCTTTCTTCAATGACTTAAAGTTCTTGCCAAATAGATCTTTCACTTCCTTGGTCAGAGTTACCCCAAGGTATTTTATGCTATTTGTGGCTATCGTGAAAGGTGATGCTTCTCTGATTTCCCTCTCTGCTTCCTTATCCTTAGTGTATAGGAAGGCAACTGATTTTTTGGAGTTGATTTTGTATCCTGCCACATTACCAAAGGTGTTTATCAGCTGTAGGAGTTCTTTGGTAGAGTTTTTGGGGTCGGTTATGTATACTATCATATCATCTGCAAATAATGAAAGCTTAACTTCTTCCTTTCCAATACGGATCCCCTTGATCCCCTTATGTTGTCTTATTGCTATTGCTAGAACTTCAAGCACTATATTGAAGAGGTATGGAGAGAGTGGACATCCTTGTCGTGTTCCTGATTTTAGTGGGATGGCTTTGAGTTTTTCTCCATTTAATTTAATGTTAGCTGTCGGCTTGCTGTAAATAGCTTTTATTATATTTAGGTATGCCCCTTGTATCCCTAATCTCTCCAAGACCTTTATCATAAAGGAGTGTTGAATTTTGTCGAATGCTTTTTCAGCATCTAATGAAATGATCATATGTTTTTTTTCTTTCAGTTTATTTATATGGTTGATTACATTGATAGATTTGCGTATGTTGAATCAGCCCTGCATCTCTGGAATGAAGCCTACTTGATCATAATGGATAACTTTTCTAATGTGTTCTTGGATTCGGTTTGCCAGTATTTTATTGAGAATTTTTGCGTCGATGTTCATGAGTGAGATAGGCCTGTAATTCTCTTTCTTGGTTGGGTCTTTGTGTGGTTTGGTATCAGGGTAACTGTAGCTTCATAAAAGGAATTTGGCAATGACTCTTCTGTTTCTATATTGTGAAATACATTAAGAAGTATAGGTATTAGCTCTTCTTGGAAGTTCTGGTAGAATTCTGCATTGAAACCATCTGGCCCTGGGCTTTTTTTGGAAGGGAGATTTTTGATAACTGTTTCTAATTCTTCGCGACTAACAGGTCTATTTAGATCGTTCACCTGGTCTTGGTTTAGGTTTGGTATATGGTACTTATCTAAAAAAGTGTCCATTTCTTTTGCATTTTCCAGTTTTGTGGCATACAGGCTTTTGTAGTAAGATCTAATGATTCTCTGAATTTCCTCTGTGTCTGTGGTTATGTCCCCCTTTTCATTTCTGATCTTATTTATTTGCGTGTTCTCTCTCTGTCGTTTAATTAGTTTGGATAGGGGTTTGTCAATCTTGTTGATTTTCTCCAAGAACCAACTTTTTGTTTCATTGATTCTTTGGACTGTTTTCTGTGTTTCTATTTTGTTGATTTCTGCCCTCAGTTTGATTATTTCCAGTCTTCTACTCCTCCTGGGCGCGTCTGCTTCTTTTTTTTCTAGAGCTTTCAGGTGTGCTGTTAAGTCCCCAATGTATGCTTTCTCCGTTTTCTTTAAGTGGGCACTTAGTGCTATGAACTTTCCTCTTAGCACTGCTTTCATCGTGTCCCATAGGTTTGAGTATGTTGTCTCTTTGTTTTCATTAAATTCAAGGAAGACTTTAATTTCTTTCTTAATTTCTTCCTTGACCCAGGTGTGGTTCAGTAGTTGACTATTCAGTTTCCATGAGTTTGTCAGCTTTCTGGGGGTAGCTTTGTTGGTGGCTTCTAACTTTAATCCGTGGTGATCTGATAAGACACAGGTGGACACTGATATTTTTTTGTATCTGTGGAGGTTTCCTTTGTTTCCAAGTATGTGGTCAATTTTCGAGAAGGTTCCATGAGCTGCAGAGAAGAAGGTGTATTCTTTCCTATTTGGGTGGAGTGTTCTATAGATGTCTGTTAAGTCCATTTGATTCATTACCTCCAACAATTCTCTTAATTCTCTATTAGTTTTCTGTCTGATTGACCTGTCCATTGGTGAGAGAGGTGTGTTGAAGTCTCCTACTACTAGTGTGTGTGATTTGATGTCTGCCTTGAGTTTTAGCAATATTTCTTTTACATAAGTGGGTGCTTTTATATTAGGGGCATAGATATTCAGGATTGAGACTTCATCCTGCTGAATCGTTCCTGTTATGAGTATAAAGTGTCCCTGTCGATCTCTTCTGATTGATTTTAGTTTGAAGTCAGTTTTGTTAGAAATTAGTATGGCCACACCTGCTTTTTTCTTAGAACCATTTGCTTGAAAAACCTTTTCCCAACCCTTTACTCTGAGTAGATGCCTGTCTTTGTGGTTGAGATGAGTTTCTTGCAAACAGCAGACTGTTGGATCCTGTTTTCGTATCCAATCTCTTAGCCTGTGCCTTTTTATTGGTGAATTGAGACCATTAATATTAAGTGATATTAATGACCAGTGGTTGTTAACTCCGGTTATTCTTACTGCTTTTGGTAGAAGAGTTTGTGTGTCTCCCTTCTTTGAGTTGTGCTGTTGAAGGGTCGCTAGATGCCTGGGTTATTGTAGGCAGTGTTGGCAATGTTGGATTCCTTGGGTTGTGATTTTCCTTCTATTACTTTCTGTAGGGCTGGATTTGTGGCAACGTATTGTTTAAATTTGTTCTTATCCTGGAATGTCTTGTTTTCTCCATTGATAGTGAACGATAGCTTGGCTGGGTATAGTAGTTTGGGTTTGCATCCATGGTCTCTTAGTTTCTGTAGTACCTCTATCCAGGACCTTCTGGCTTTCATGGTTTCCATAGAGAAGTCAGGTGTAAGTCTGATCGGTTTACCTTTATAAGTTACTTGGCCTTTTTCCTTTGCAGCTCTTAATATTCTTTCTTTAATCTGTATATTTTGTGTTTTGATTATTATATGGCGAGGGGACGTTTTTTTTTTATCCAGTCTGTTTGTTGTTCTGTATGCTTCTTGAATATTCAAAGGAATATCTTTCTTTATGTTGGGGAAGTTTTCTTCCATAATTTTGTTAAAAATGTTTTCTGGACCTTTGAGCTGTGCCTCTTCTCCTTCTTCTATCCCTATTATTCTTAGGTTTGGTCTTTTTATTGTGTCCCATATTTCCTGAATGTTTTGTGATGAGAATTTGTTGGTTTTGGTGTTTTCTTTGATCAGTCCGTTTATTTTCTCTATGTTTTCTTCAGAATCTGAGATTCTTTCTTCTATCTCTTGTATTCTATTGATTATGCTTGTTTCTGTAGTCTCTGCTCGTTGACCTATATTTGCCATATCCAGCTGGTCCTCAGTTTGTGTTTTCTTCCTTGCTTCCATTTCAGTTTTCAATTCTTGGACTGTTTCCATTACCTGTTTGATCGTTTTTTCTTGGCTTCCCAGGGTATCATTTACGTATTTACTCATTTCTTCAAACTTTTTGTTATACTTCTCATCCATTTCTATGAGGGCGTTTTTTACATGTTGTTTAAGGGACTCTATTGCTTTCAAAAAGTCAGTTTTTTCCTCTTCTCCTGTGATAGGGTGTTCAAGTCCTTGTGTTGTAAGATCATTGGGTTCTGGTGTTTTCATGTTGTTTTCAGATTGTTGGGTGAATTCTTGCCTTGGCGTCTGCCCATCTCCTCTTACCGATGCTATCTATTGGGTTTGATTTAATTGTAGTGGGGCAATCTGTTCTCAGTGCAGGCTTCACTGTTTCTTGCCCGCACTATCCTGTATCCAGTGCCTTCGCCGCCCGGGCCTGCCTGCCGGTGCCTCCGCCGCCCGGAACTGTCTGTGCGCCGGTGTTTCCGCCGCCTAGGCCTGCCTGCTGGTGCCTCCGCCACCTGGGCCTGCCTGCGCGCCGGTGCTTCCGCCGCCTAGGCCTGCCTGCCGGGCCTGACTGTCGGTGCCTCCGCCACCCGGGCCTGCCTGCACGCCGGTGCCTCTGCCGCCCGGACTTGCCTGCGTGCTGGTGCCTCCGCCGCCCGGGCCTGTCTGTGCGCCGGTGCTTCCGCCGCCTAGGCCTGCCTGCCGGTGCCTCCGCCACCTGGGCCTGCCTGCGCGCCGGTGCTTCCGCCGCCTAGGCCTGCCTGCCGTAGTACCTGGATCTTATGATGTGAAAGATGACAGTCATGGGAGTACTTAAACACAACAAACCAATCAATCAATCAATCAATCAGTCAATCAATAGGGAATGCAAATGTGACATTTCAGAAATAAGGAATAGCATATCACCTAAATGGTAACTATATGAGTATTGAGATAACTCTGAACTCAGCAGAGAGGTCAGAGCTCATGCATAGGTCCTAAAGGAAAGCTCCAAGAAAACATATAAACTAAGAGAAAATACAGAACAAGCTGAGAATACATAATGATAGGCCCACCAATGGAAGAAAGGAATAGAGGAACCACAAATGACACAATCTGAAGAGATAAAGCTTCAGAATCTTATGGAATGGGTATAAATACACATGAAATAAATCTATTTAAAAGAGCTAAGAGACTTACTAAAAATCATTGTATTCTCAAGATACTAAGATCATTTTGAACATGTCTTTGTCTGTAGTTTGGAAATCCGGATTGTGAGCATCTTTTCCTTGCTCCTGATATTCTATACTCTTACTGTAAATAGACAAGTCCCACTCAGGACTTGCAAGTCTATGTTGTGAGCAAATATGCAATTTCCTGAAAACCTAAGTTTCAAAGACAGCACAAAACCTGGCACCCTCATCTCTTTCTCCAAGCAGCTGGTGCTTTTCACACCCTTCTGGACACTGCCTGCCAGAGATGAGTGTATATAGTCATGCTCCAGGAGGCCCAGCACAACCCACTACAATTCTAGCATGCAAAGGCAGTACTACCTCCTAAAGTAACTCAGACAGCTAAGAGTTTAACTGTATTTCCCCTGCATCATATAGTTAATACCAGTGTCAGGCATGTTTGAGTAACTGAAGGGTCAGATCATTTCATTTGGCCTGTCTTAGCACTACCCAATCACTCCCTTCATGGAATAGCTATGCCTGACAAAAGGAAAAAATTCCCCAACAACTTGTATTTGCCTCTACTTAATATGATATCATTGCGTATCAGTTCCTCACATCTGACACTTTGGGTGACTTCTTTTGTTTCTGACATCTCTTAATTTCAAGCTACATTCAAGTAAACTCAGTGAAATCTAAAGGAAAGGTCGGGGAGAGCTCTCAGGAAGTGAAATGCCCTGGGAACAAGAGATAATCATCTTCTATCCCTTTCCTCCTGAGCTGGCCAGGAACAGCCTAGCAGCTTGGCCTTAGGGGCCCTGTAGTTGACCTGTGTGAACCTGACTCGAAGGTCAGTGGTTTTCTGTGGGACTCTGAGCTTCCTCCTCCCTCAGTGGTCTAGATGTGCTGCAAGAATGAGTCAGAAATGTATACTAAACTGAATCCCAGTGTCTCAAGCAGCTTTTCAAGTGAAGCCTCTAATTTTCAGGTTTGGTTTTGCTCTCGGGCAGTGATAAATGGGTCTTTCCTTTCAGACATACTTAGAAGTTGCTGACTGCTTTCTGACTCATCAACTAGTTCCTAGGTGATGAAAGATTCATGGGGCAGAGAGAAAAATTAATTGGAATGGAAAGAGGAAGTAGGTGATTACAAGTCCTTTTGCCATAAACTCTCCACAGAGGCTTTAATACAGATGCAAAGTTGGGCAAGAGTCTTGGGTCGGGTCACACCAGCCTGCACACACCTGCTATGGTCTGATCTCAGAGTCTAAGCACGCTCGTGGTTAGCACTTGGATGGGAAAGGTGGCTGGAACCCCTTGACCACGCACACTGAAACTCTGAAGTCCCTGGATGGCCATGGCCAGTTCTCTTGAGTGGGAGCATCATCATGGCAGAATGCTACCAGCCCTCCTACGGCTCAGTCTCATTATCCTAAAAGTGAACAATAATAGTTAAGATAAAGTTTCAGTACGGTGATGGAAATCATTGAAAAATTGTGATGAATGTCAAATATTTTATCACATTTTAAAGTTAAATGACCAAAAAAATAAAAATAAAGTTAAATGACTTTTTTGTTACTAATATTAAAAAATTCAGCATTCCAAAAACCATGCTGAAATCCAAAAGAGTAAGAGTAAAGAAATAGCTCCTGATAAACAGAACAATCCATATTGTGATCTTCTAGATAGCAGACTCCTTGTTCCCTTCTTCTCAGACAGGGGAGCTCCTTTTAACAGCAAGGGGTAGACTCCCCTTCCCTTCCATAAATCTGGGTTGGCTGTGGTCTTGCTTACACTAATCTCATGGAAGTGATGCTGTCACACAATGGGTCCAGCTTGTCAGAGGACTAACAGTTTTAACTGCCTTTACCTTGGAAATCAGCCGCCATGTGTGTTCAGTTATCCTGAGACGACCACAGGGGTAGAAAGACCAAGCTAGCCAATGGGAAGCCAGCATGTGGAGAGACATGTTTAGCCGTTTTGCAGGGTTCTGAGAGGGCATCTGAGCCCTGGTTCTGGATGAGTGTGAAGAAGCTATCTTGTAGGGTCCAGCCACACAGAACAGAAAACCTGCCAAGGGCAGTTGCAGTAGTGTGCCAAATAACTTAATTTTAAATAACAGGTTATGCTGCTTTATTACAAATAGTTGCAAAATTTAGATTTAAAAAAACCTCATGTTTTTTAATTCAAATTATATGTATTACTGCCATTTTAAGTTTTACTTGCAGAAACATTCATGGTTTATAAGTAAAATTTCAAAAATACCTTCTGATTTTTTTATTTTTATCACTCCAGCAGTGAGGCTTACACTAACGCAAAGAGAGTCATCTTGCCTTGAACAGTACCTGGGATCCAGAGCAACCAACTCAACAGGTTTTCCATGGCCTTGGCATGGAAATGCTTGTTTGCAGTCTCTTCCCAGTTTTACTGCTGAAACAAGATTTAAACAATGCCTGGAGAGCTATGGAAAACCCCAGAGCTCTTCACCGTACAATGGACGTCTGTTCACTTGAGTCTTTGCGAGTGCAGCTCAGCCTTCCCACATTTTGATAGTAGTGGTGGGGAAAATCCCTACTGTTCCAGGAAACATTATGGCTGCTCCTCCTCCATGACCTCAACCCTCAGAGATTCAAATCAGAAATCTCCGAACACAAAATCTGATGTGCAGTTAATGCTTCCTTCTCCATTTTTGCACTTGGAATTTGACATTAATCACTAAAACTGCTAGAACAGGGTTAGGCGTACCTCTACTGTAGCTTGCTTGCTATCACAGCCCTAGGTTTAATTCACAGCACCATAAACAAGCAAGCAAAGCTTCCTAGAATGATAGCCTCAGCGATTCGCTATGCTTACAAAATTAAAGAGTTGACTTTTAAAATTCTACCCAAATCCCCAATTTATACATGTAATAAAGAAGAGGGACTAGGGGACTAGGCCTTTCTAGAAATCACGGTTCCTGAATATCCTTTTATTAACCAACTAAACGATTTTTATTAGTGTTTTGAGAGATTCCCAGGAAGGGTTTAGTCCTCCCCCAACTCTTCCCAGATCCACTTCTCACTCCCTCCCCACTCTGCGTGTGCGTGAATATCTTTACCTCAGGGTATCTTTATCTCTTTATCTCTTCCCCACTCTCACTGACTCACTGGTGACTGACAAAGGTAGCTCACCATCAGATAACCAAACGGATATATATTCTGGTTGCACAGACTTCATAAAGCATGCAAGAGTAGGGAATGGACTGGGCCTGCCTCTAAGCGACAAGTGTGAGTTCTGAGTTCATGAAGTTCTACTTCATGGTCATCATTATCATTGTCTCCACTACCATTAGGATTTATCACCCACCAGGCACTGTGCTGAGAAGTTATGCAGAGAGAAAGCTTTCATCCCAGACTTTACATGAATCCCATGAAAGAACTATTGTTATCCCTATAGTCAGACAAGAAAATCCAGGCAATGCAAGACCAGGGAAAGTTCTGCATGAAGTTGAAATGAGAAGCACAGGTGAGCAAGCTCTGCCGAGCCACTGCAGTGATGTACACACTCTTCAGAGTCACCACAGTGATGCAGAAGCTCTGCAGAGTCACCGCAGTGATGTACATGCTCTGCAGAGTCACCGCAGTGATGTAGAAGGTCTGCAGAGCCACCGCACTGATGTACAAGCTCTGCAGAGTCACTGCAGTGATGCAGAAGCTCGTCTGCAGCCAACCACGCTGCCAGCACCAATACTGACCCCTTAGCATTTTGAGATCAAAACTCTCACAGATAATCCCAATCTGTAAACCTTAGTTTTAGAAGATGTCCATAAAAATAATCATTAGATTCTCTTTCCCCAAAAGACCTCAAAGGGATCTCGTATCTGCTGCTTCATTTTTTATTTTTAGCAAAAACCTCTCCCTCTGTTCTATTCCTGCAACACCCAGTTTTCTTCCATATTCTTCTAATTGATGAAGCTGCTATGCTACTATTCTGTTTTATGGAACTGTTTGATTGATAAAATGCCAACATCTATAAGTTTTTAATAAGCTCTAGACTATACTAAGAGCTTGAAATTTGTTCTGCTTTTTATAAGTTTAATACTGTTCAGTATGTAATTGGCATAATACCATGAGATCCTTTCTTTACCATACTTTCTAAAAGTCTTTCAGATATTCCCTTCCCTTCCTTTCCCTGTGATTATGCCTGGAGGATTGGGCAGCTCTGGCTGCCAGGAGGATGTCACAGACTGTAGATCCTGAGAAGAGACATTTATTTCTTGCAGTTACAGAAGTCCACTCTGAAGGGGCCAGCTGGTTTGGATCTGGAGGACCATTCTCTTGCTGTGGCCCTCGGTGCGCGCACAGAGGAACAAAAGAGATTCCTCCTGTGTCTCCTCCTCTAAGGCAATAGCTCCAGTGTGGGAGCTCCACTGACCTCGTCATAGTTACCCCTGGAGACCCAGCTCTAGGGTACCACCACACTGCTTGTGAACTCGAGGGCTAGAAGACACATTCCATCCCTGACACCGGGTCCTATCTCCCATCATTTCACAGTTAAAACTCTTGCCACTGTCCTGAGACTGGTGCTCCTTGGTTCTTATTTATCTCTATTCTGTGTTGAAACATTCTAATACGCCAGCTGACCCTGCCACTGAAATAATCAAATGGTGGCAGTCCTGTGACTTTCCCAGTGAACGTCACACACTAGAGCCCTTCTTACCCTTGCTGCTACCTCACAGCGGTACAATTCCTAGTAAGTGTGGGTTAATACAGCTCTGCTCACTTTTGCCTTCTGAGTTCACTCATGGTTTCAGAAGAGGGTAGAATGTGGAACTGTATCTCATTCTTTTTAAGTGGGACACCATACTGTACTTATGCAAGGATCTAGGCCATGGTGTGTGCGTGGAGGCCAGAGAATGACTCTTGGGAATTGGTTCTCTCCTGTCATCTTATGAGATCCGGGCAGCAAACATATTGTCAAGTGTGTGCATAGCACCTGGACTTCCCAAAACATCTCACCAGTTCTGTAACTGATTTATACCTTGCTGTTCACCTTTCGGGGCTTGGCAGGTTAATGGATGATATAGTCTATGTGGTACACAATTACAACAGCATCTGTGGTTATCCAATAGTTTCATGACTGAAGAAGATTCCTAATGCGCATGCCACATTGTGTACCCTTGCCGTGTTACATCACGCTTGACCAGAGAACCCCATTTTTCATAATGTACCTACTGGCTCTCAATGTATTTCCTTCTTGATCATGTCTAATTTGATTTAAAAAATTAAATTTAAACTTTCCTGGTGGCATCCACCACTTTTTAGGAGGATTTACTCTTCTTCATTTACCCTTTTCCATTTATCTTTTAAAATTACCAGTGAGTCATCATTTTCTAATCTTTGAAAACACTATAAAACTGTTATTCCTTTATATTGCTTTTATCTGGAAGCAGTTTTTAATGAATGATAGCACTCTTCCATCTAATTTCTAGCTAAGGAAATGACAGTTTCTATATTTAAAATATGTTTATCCAGAATTAGAATTTACACGACTGCCAATGAGTACGTATAAAACTCAGAAGAAATATCAGGGTTTTGAGCCTCTTTTATCTTGGAGAGTTTGTGTTCTGAGATGGTAGTGAACACGTCTGGAAGCTTCTCCATTGGGTCTGTAAATGTACAGCTCTGCCAGGTCCTTAGTCGCAGATTCCATTGTAACTTTTTCCATGCACATTTTATTGCCATCATTATTTGAAATTTTTTTCTACTCATGATTCAGTGTTTACATTGCTTCTTATAGAAATCAGCCTTGAAATGATGGCTTGTGTGAATAGACTTGAAATTGGCTGAATAATAAAATATTAAAGACAAATCTAGAAATAAAGGAAAACAGGGTTGTTATTACTAAAGAAGGTACAAACCGGGGATGAATTATCTGGGAATGAGCAATTGGGTCCTATTGGGGGCACAATGCCTGAGCTCTAAATGTCTTTCTTACTAGTTTACACGTTATAATACTCAGAGAATCAAACAGGAACATGGCATTTTTGCCACGTGTTGTTTCTGAAGAAAAGCACACTGCACCAATGGAGAAGTGTTAGCCCAAAGGCAGACATTCTTTTGGAATGCTTATTAGGAAGGAAATAGGAGCAGTGGCGCCTTCTGTCAGACGGCTGCACAGGACCATGGTTCCATTCAACAGAAAGCTGGAAATATCTTTTCTGCTAACATCCTGGGACACTGTGGCTCTGCCTCCACGTGTCCAGTTTTCAGACCCCTCAATTGGCTGCCACCCCCTGCCCTCACATTGTGGCAGGTGCCTGCTCTCATGATCACTCTCCATCCTCTTCTCCATCCTTCCTGCTGCTTCTTCCCATTTGCCCTTGGTCTTCCGGGTGACTCTCTTCTCTGGACCTTTCTCCATCCTCTGAGAGTCTATTGAAATTGGAGATTTCAAGGATATTTGCATTAATCCTTTGATTTCCTCACGAACTTGCCTTCCTTTCTAAGCTGGTCTGGTCTAGGCCACACAGTACTCCAGTACTCCTTGTTGCTCTTTATTCTGCCCAGGAACTCATAAAGATCCACAAGCCTTTGCCTCCCAGTTTCTGTGATTACTGTGATTGAAGGCAGGTGCCACTTGCCCTATGCTCAATGGACGATGGACAGTGGCAAGCCTTCATATAGTACATGTACCACACTGCACTGTGGTCAGTTTTATATCCTTGAGAGCAACTCTGTATGTGGGTGTGATGTTCATTTTCTGCATTTACAGATATAGTTACTTAATAACTGAAAGTAATACAGAGTACTAGTAAAGTAATGAAATGAAACTATTAAAAAGAAAGTAATACAGAAAGTAACTGTCAGTGCTCTGTAATGGATACTAATTTATTCTAAGCAACCTTAACTGGGCCATATCAGCTTCCCCCAAATCTTTGGATTATTTTAATTGGTTCCTAAGTAGTCTTTGAACCAGAGCCAGCTGCCATTAAGTGTTGCCTTTAATGCCTTCCACCTCTACAAGAAATTAAGAGCAATATGGCACCTTCACCCTCACTTTCCCTTATTTCATCTGGCCACCAGCCTTTGTTGTTCACCACTGCTCTCCTTTCTTACCTAAGCAGCTGCTTTTCAAGAAAACCAGCCTCCCTTCTGCCTCTTCCATCTGGTTTCCTTCTCTTGAAACTAGTTTTATGCTGAACTTTCCACTGATGTTTTCCAGCTTCAATCTCAGTCCTCTAGGCCTTAGCCGCAATCGAAAGACGTGCATCGCTCGACACTACCCAGAGCTTGCTCATAATGTGGCTGCCTTATCAAGTTCCTGCCCTGCCTCTCCCCATTCCTTCACCAACAAGTTCCCTCAGCGGTGTGTACTATTCACCTGCTATTCACATCTGCACCACGGTGTGACTCATCCATCACCAGGCCCTTGCCCACTGCACCATAGCCTGACTCATTCATCACCCAGGCCCTTGCACACTGCACCATAGCCTGACTCATTCATCACCAGGCCCTTGCACACTGCGCCATAGCCTGACTCATTCATCACCAGGCCCTTGCACACTGCACCATAGCCTGACTCATCCATCACCAGGCCCTTGCACACTGCACCATAGCCTGACTCATCCATCACCAGGCCCTTGCACACTGCACCATAGCCTGACTCATCCATCACCAGGCCCTTGCACACTGCGCCATAGCCTGACTCATTCATCACCCAGGCCCTTGCACACTGCACCATAGCCTGACTCATTCATCACCCAGGCCCTTGCACACTGCACCATAGCCTGACTCATCCATCACCAGGCCCTTGCACACTGTGCCATAGCCTGACTCATCCATCACCAGGCCCTTGCACACTGTGCCATAGCCTGACTCATCCATCACTCAGGCCCTTGCACACTGCGCCATAGCCTGACTCATTCATCACCCAGATCCTTGCACACCAAAACCAGCTGCTCCTCTCTTACCTGTTTATCCTTAATCTCTCCTGCTTAAGGCAGTACCGAGAGCGACCCCTCCAGCCACCCCTCTTCAGAAAACCCATCTCCCTTGTGTTGGTGATGTTTTCCTCTTCCTACTCACCCTCTGCTAATGGTTCTTCCTTGTGAAAGAATTCTAAAGTGGGTTTGTTCTTCCAGGATTGTGTCTGCTTTCCATATCACAGTGACTAGTCATTTTAAAATCTGCTAACTCTATCCCTGCTGTTTCCACTTACACACACACTTTCATATGCTGTTAGGATATATCCACCCCAATTTCCCTCTGATAGGTTATCCTCAGAAAGTATGAAAAGGTTTCACCTGTCTTTGTCTGCTTTGCTCAGTTCCTCTGATCACAATGTTGTTTATGTTTCTTGTTCTTTTCTGTCTTTTTGTTTACACATCCAGGACACCTGCATAATTTCCTTACCTCTCTGGTCACAGCCACTCACTTGGGTGGCTGGTTATCACAATGGAAGCATCAGCACTTCTGTGGCTTCAGGAATCCTGGTCTCATGAGTCTGAGGTCTTACTGACTCCGCGTCTTTGGTGCTGAGTTCCCACCGTCCACCTTCACTCCCTGCTGGGTACTACTGCAGTTCTCTCTTTGCCCCTGCCACTGCTTACACTGGAGGAGATGCTCTTTTTCCTTGCCTCGGGCCTTTGTGGTCACCCACGCAGACTGCCACTGTGGTTACTAATGTACTGACCCTGCTCCTGCTTGTTTGCCATCGGCCTGTTGGCTTTCCTAGGGCACTAAGCGCTCTTTCATGGGATATCTCTTTTTATCACAAGTGTTAAATGGCTCTATATGTGATGAAAAATCGTTCCACGTTGCTGGACCACTGCTGTGAGATTCTTCTCATTACTCACTCCTGTGAACTTTTAACTGTAGCCAAAGGAACAATCTACTGGGATTTATAAACTTGCCTTTTCCCCTTTCTTTATGCTGTTCTTATTTCTTTAACCTCAATATTTACACGTTTGCCTGCCTTCAAGGCCAAGACTGAAGATAAACTTCTTCACAATGCTTTCCCGAGACTACTAGAGCCAAGTACCTGTGTGTACATGCACACACACACACACACACACACACACACACATCAGAGAATAGCATCTATCTTACATATGGACCAGCCTATGATTTGAATTTTTTTTTTTTTTTTTTGGTTTTTCGAGACAGGGTTTCTCTGTTGCTTTGGAGCCTGTCCTGGAACTAGCTCTGTAGACCAGGCTGGTCTCGAACTCACAGAGATCCGCCTGCCTCTGCCTCCCGAGTGCTGGGATTAAAGACGTGCGCCACCATCGCCCGGCTTGATTTGAATTTCTTAATAAATTCAAGAGGATGGGAGAAAAAAATGCTAGAATTAAAATCTAAAACAACACCAACAAGAAACAGTGAAAAGTTCCGTATGACAGTGACATACAGAGAAAGAAAGGTTTAATGAGCTATCCTCAGATGCAGGTCGTATTGAAATTATCTACTCACTAATATATAGCATTGTCGAAACAAGTGTTTGTTAGGGTTTTGTTGTTTTTTTGGTTATGTTTGTGTAAATTGATTAGTTTTAATTTTTTATGTGTAAGTATTTTGACTGCATGTATGTCTGTGCTCCATATGCAGGCCTGGTGCCCGTGAAAGTCGGATGAGCTCACTGGATCCTCTCAAACAGAGTTACAGGTGTTTGTTAGCTACCATGGTAGCTGGGAATCAAGGCTGGATTCTCTGGAGCTGCCAGTGCTCTTAACCACTGAACCATCTCTCCCACTCCAAATTTTGTTTTGTGTTTTTGAAATAGTCTCATTCTGTATGCTGTCCTGGAACACACTTTGTAGACCTGTTGACTGAGAATGCAAGAGATCTGCCTGCCTCTGCCTCCCCAGTGCTGGGACTAAAGGCACACCACCATGCCAAGTGATTCATGGCTTTGTTTTGCTCCAATGGCTTTCTTTCCATTAAATCATATACAGGGGGTTCAATTTGGGACTATCTTTTTTCCTCCACACCACTGTTTCGCCTTTTTATTCTCTGGGACTTCTAGTAAGAATGAGCAATGAGATACTAGTTTACTCCTTGTACATAAAAACCCCTGCCCTGCCTCTGTGTTGTGCCTTTGGACAATGGCAAGGCTTTATGTAACACAGACTGCTCTGTGGTTAGTTGTACATTCCTGAGGACAGCTCTGTGTGTAGGTGCGGTGTTCATTTTCTGCATTTATAGGCATAGTTATTTAACAACAGAAAGTAATGCACTCAAACCTTATGAACAACCCAGCATTGTGTCTAAGGAGAGGCAATTTTCCTGTAATCTAATAGCGAATGGGAGAGAAAATATAGTCAGTCACCCTAAGAAGGAACAGGTGAGGGGGTGCTAGCTCCCCTTTGACTCCAACACTCAGGTAGAGGCAGGCACATCCCTGTGATAAAGCAGTGGAAATTTTAAAAAATTAAAATTGTGTTTTCTAGTAGGATGGTTAAGTTACAAAGTTAAAGCAACAAGTAAGTTTTGAGGTAAAATGGCATTTATCCAGACTGAGGCTCCACCAGAAAATAATTCTGGCGACTGGCATATTTGACAACCCACAGAAAGAAATTTTCTTGAACGCACAGAATAATCATTAGTGTTAATTTTTATGAGATGTTTTGTTACTTAACTCAAGACTTTGACATTGATTTTGAGCCTGCAATCATAATGATTGCTTTGTGATGTACAATCAAACTATATATAACTTTAACTCATTACTAATGGGTGCTTAGTTCATAACTTAATTCTATAAATATTGTAAGGCCATCTAGAAAGAATCCAAATAAAAACATGTTGTACATTTCTGGTGTTCCGACAGCTGAACGTGAGGAATTGCTTCCTGGTACCAGGGAGTCTTTATAAAAGAGCATCTCAAGCTCCAACACGGAGTAAATGGTGATGTACAGAAATAGGCTCAGTCACCCTTCAGTGTTTACTCGGCTGCTTCTGTTTGCTTTAGAATTCTGATGTCTAAAGACTTCTGTCACTTTCATTTGGCAAAACATTCATAGAAAATTACTATTTCAGTTGTGAGCCCGGATGATAATTTCCCTTCCCGTCCTTCCAAGAGGAAGAAAACAGAATGTTTTGCCTTTCCTTGACAATCACAGACATAACCAACAGCTCCATCACACACAGCACAGTATTATCCGGCAACGTTGAACTACATGGTTCAAATAGAATTACTCTAATAACAGTTTTTGCAAGGTCGGTGTGGGTATGTCTCGTATAACTTGGTTATTCTCCTTAGATTCAAAATTACAGCCTGCAAATTGAAAATTATACATAACTTTTGCAAGGCAAGACCATAATTCTAGGCTTTCACCATTTTTCAGTCCATATAAATCACACTCAAACAGGAGTGACATTGGGCTTTGCTTTAACATCCTAGCAAGACCGGATTCTATAGTTAGCAAGGCCCTGATGGTTAGGTTCTCAGCAGAACTTGAGACCCTGGGAATAGACTCCCATTTCTTCAACCCTGCAAAGTCCACTAGTAAAGAAGCTAGAATTACTTCTGTCCTGTGGTCCAGCATGTCACCTGCCATCATTCCCACATCCATAATATCAACTATCTATGACTGAAGATGCTAGATGTAGGCCTGTGCTACAGATACAGGCACTCAGGCTTCCTTTGCCCAAGTTAGAGTGTGACCTTCTCTCAACTCCCATTTCAAACTTAACATACTGCGTGCCATCAGCCACTGGTGAGTCTCATTATCAATGCATTTCAAGGAGAATTGGATGTGATAGAAAGGGGTGATGGCTTGACACAGCATAGAGTGAACAGAACGGAAGAAAATGTGCTAGACTTTATGAAGCTTGTCTCTCCAAAATGTGCAGACCTGAGGGGGGTGGTAGTGCACACCTTTTATCCTAGCACTCAGGAGGCAGAGGAAGGCAGACCTCTGTGAGTTCAAGGCCTAGTCTGGTCTACAGAGTGAGTTCCGGGACAGACAGAACTGCACAGAGAAACTCTGTCTCAAAAATATATATATATATATGTCTAGTTCACAAACATATTGCTTTCTGTGATTTGTGGTTGGTAGGGTTTCAAGGTTAGGTATCTATGGTAGATCTGATTCTTTCAGTAGTCTTGGAATTGGCTTATGATTATGGAAATCTTAAGTAAAATGAACTGATTTGGAGAAGTAGTCCATGTTTGTCACTTCCATTAGAATGTTAGTAATTGTACTAGAAAGATAGATTAAAAGGTAAAGATACTTGATGGTGAGTCTGGAGACTGAATTCAGTCTCCAAACTGTCCTCTGATCTTCACATGGGCAGGAGAGCACAGACCTACCTTCTCTCAAAATAAATAAAAAGTATAATTTAAATAAAAAATAATCACAGGGATCTGTAATTGGGAGGATATCAGTAATAGGTGGATTTGCCTACAAACCACAACCATATTTTTTTTCTGGCATATTTTCTCTCCATCTTAAAGCTTCTCATTCCTCTTCCTCCCTCCCTCTCCCTCTTCCTTAACCTCTCCCCCACCTCTCTCTCTCTCTCTCTCTCTCTCTCTCTCTCTCTCTCTCTCTCTCTCTGTGTGTGTGTGTGTGTGTGTGTGTGTATGTGTTTCTTTGCATTTTAGTAGAAAGTGAGAGAAATAAGTACTAGTCAGGTGAATTAAGCTATATATCTACTTTTATCTATACCGTAACTAGTCCTACAAAGACTTGAACTAGAATTTGGCTTTGATTACTAATTTAACTAAGTTTGAGCCCCCACCTTTGTAAGCAAGGTGCAGAAATAAGCACTTGTGAGTGTTTTCATAGCCTTGTGCCATAGAGGATTTCACAAGGTACAAATGTATTTAGCTTATCCATAGATAAAGAACCAACAAGCAGTATATATCCATAGATAGATGGACGAAAGCTAGGTAGATAGGTGGATAGGTGTCTTAGTTAGGGTTTCTATTGCTGTGAAGAGACATCATGACCACAGCAACTCTTATAAAAGAAAATATTTAATTGGGGCTGGCATACAGTTTCAGAGGTTAGTCCATTATCATCATATATTTCCAACTTAAAATGGCACAGGATATACATTACCTTTCCAAAACATAGGGAAAGTATTATAATGAAGAAATACTAGACCAAAGCAAGACCAAAAACTGGCTGGACAAATTCCAAACTCTGCATCTCCGTGTCTGAGGACAAAACGCTCTTCAAATCTCCAACTCCTTTCGGCTTTGTTGACTGCAACACACTTCTTTCTCTTGAGCTGGCTCCACTCCCCGTTCCAGCTTTTCTCATCAGGTTTTCCATGATCCTGGCATCTCCAACATCTTGAGGTCTCCAAGGTAATTCAGGCTTCACCTTCACAGCTTCACACAATGGTCTTTCTAGGCCTTCTTGCAAAGACTCCCCTGTCATTTGCTTGGCCTCAGCAGTTTTTCTTAGTTGTGGAGGAAGGTTCCATAACACCTGTCTTATATCCTTGACTCTAAAGCCAGAACCACGTGGCTGAAACTGCTAAGTTCTGCTACTTGCTGGGGTTGACTCCATTATCCAACTACATCTTCATCAGCTTTCTGTTTTCCACAGCCTCCTTCACTATCTGTCCTTGGCTGTTCTGAAACTTGTTCTGTAGACCAGGCTGGCCTCACACTCAGAGATCTGTCAGGCTCTATCTTCATAGTGTTGGGATAAAAGTACATGTGGCTTTAAGCTTTTCTCAAATTCCTTGCTACAGGCTGAAAACTTAGCTGGGTGGGATCTTGCCCTGAGCTCACCACTATGCTTTTTCCATTTCTTAATCTGTTTATTTCCTTTAACACAGGACTTAGCTCCATTCCACTTCCTGGTGATCTTTTTCCCCTCAAATTATACATTTTCTATTTTTCTTTGCTCAGATTGATCTTTTTCATTATAAATCTTCATTACAGTTAATTCTAATAACCACATACCAGTTTATATTAGATGGTTTTGAGATTTCCTCTGTCAATGAATTAATTCAAAACTCTTCAGTTTAACCTTTGGACAAAGGTAAAAAGCAGCCACATTCTTTATCATATCATAATATGGGTCTCTAAGCCACATGCTAACATTTTTCTCTGAAGTGTCTTGATCCACTTCAATTCAACTCACACTCAGTGCCACTGTCTTCCATGCTCCTACTAGGATGGCCCATTAAGCAGCACTTTTCTAATCCACAGTCCCAAGGTCCATCAAACAAAAGCATGGTCAGCCTATCAAACAATGTAATATTCCAGTCCCTGGGACCAACTTCTATCTTAGAAATTTCTATTGCTATGAAGAGACGTAATGGTCACAACAACTCCTTTAAAGGAAAACATTTAGTTGAGGCTAGCTAACAGTTTCAGATGGTTAGTCCATTATCATTATGGCAGGACATAGTTGCATGCAGGCAGACATGGTGACTTAAAGGTATGTAGACAGACAGACAGACATCTTCAGGGAAAGAGATATTATGAAAAATGCTAGCTCCTTTTATTATGAGAACTGAGAAGTCTCAAAATCTGACACCTGCAATGGAAGACCCAGGATGGCTGTGGTGTAGGTCAAGGGCATAAGAATAAGAGTTTAGCATTCGGGTCTATGTCTGAAGGTCTGAGAGCCAGGAGTAGTGAGGACAGAGGAAGAGCATGCTCCATATCATGTAGTCAGGAGGAGGGGAGGATATATATATATATATATATATATATATATATATATATATATACCTTCCTCTACCTTTGTGCTTTGCACAGACCCTCAGTGTGTTGGGTGATATCCACTCTCAATGGGGAAGTCTATCTGCCTTATCCACAATTTAAATGCTCACCTTTCTCTCAAACATCTTCAAAGACAACCCCAGAGAGTTTAAGCACCTACTGAGGTCTCTCTTTTCCCAGTCAAGTTAACATATAAAATCAATGATCACATAACTTATAGAATAATTTGGTGCTTATAAATGCTATGCAGTTTTAAAAATAAAGTCAGGAGGTTGAGGGTAGAGAAGAGAAGCTACAGAAAGAGTATTTTTAAGTATTTTTAGAGAAATAATAATATTTTAATTCTTTAAGGATAACATACAATGAATTATTGACCATAATCACCCACCCCTCGTCACTCCTCTCAGATCTACCCCTATTTCCCTACCCTGCCCCAACTTTGTGTCTTCCTTATTTATTTTTTAAGTAACCCATCAAGTATAACTTATGCTACTGATATATCCCAAATGTAGGACCATCCACTGGACTGTGGTCAACCTACCAGTGACTATACCCTTCAAGAAACTGACCCTCCCTCCCCAAGAGCCATAAATTCTCTAAATTTCTTCATTTATCAGTAAAATCTCAAGAGCTGCCCCAACACCTCTCCCTCTTCCTCCCCCGCCCCTCAGTGTTGACTAGCTCAATACTGTATACATATAGTGCAGGCATCCACAGCTGCTGAGAATAAATGAATGCAACGGTCCTGTCATGTCCAGAGGACATTTTGCCCCATTCTACCTAACCTCAGACTCTTACAGTATCTATGCTTCCTTCTTCCATTATGAACCCTGAACCTTGGGATTAGCTGGCATATATGTCCCATTTATAGCTGAGTATTCCACAGATACGTATTCTTTGCAGTTTGATCAGTCTGAGTTTCTTCATTAACCGTCACTCACTACACAAAGAAACTTCATCAATGAGGTCTAACTGCACTAATCTGTATGTATAGAGATAGAAATTTAGAGATCAGTTTGATACTCTGTCTATTTAACAAAATAATGGTAGTTAGCTTTATCCCTTGACCTCTGAGCTCTCAAACCACAGGTTGTGGGCAAGATTTACAGTGCCAGGAATGAGTTTCCTTCTGTGGAACTGGCCTTAAATAGTTGGTTGCCTTCATAACATTCATGCCACTATTGTACCCATGGGCATTATCCTGCTGCAAGAGGTCTATTTTTCAATGGGTTGAACAGAATATTTTCAGTTGCAGTTTGAACGTGATGGAGCTTCTTCAAAGCATTTAGGGTTTTGCTGCAGAAGTACTGAAATGAGAAGGAAATTATAAAGTTGTAACCATGTTTAGGACTTGTGGTTAAAGATTAAGAATATAAACTGACCAAATTATGCTGGAGGTTGTCTCTGTAAACAATTTCCAAAGCTTACCCACAAATGTTATTTTTAACCTACTCCATGTAGTGGCCTAATGCTGATTGACAGTTCTGAGACGTGACTTCACTGCACTTTTGTCTAGGCCTGGATGCTTCTAGGCATGTTTGAGAGCACTGGTGAGTGCTTGTGTGCCATGGAATCAGTGCTAATAGAGTAAGGAGGCTCCGGGCACAACATAGTCTCACCAAAAAGTGCGTCAGACCACAGAAGCATCCCTGGATCCAAATACTGTTAATTTCAGAATAGCAACCATGCTTTAGAAAAAAGATCTTTTGACACCCACGTCTTATTTTCAATGTACCTGGTTTTCTAATTTAGATGAGTGCTCTGGTGGAAAACACCACAGATATCTTAAATTCCCATCATTTCACGTTTTATGTTGATGAGTCCATTTTAGCAGCACATCCCAAAGGAAAAATCTGGAGGTCAGTTAGGTAAAGAAGCTTGCAAACACATTACAAACATCAGCCTCACACGTGCGAGGTGCTGTTTCTACAAATAAAGCCATGACTGTTGTCAGTGCACACACAGCTTCACGGGGTAGTATCAAGGAAAACAGTTAAGAAAACAATGGGCTTTCTCTTCAAACCCCAGTTAAATGTGATGAGATCGTACACCCCACCACCACAACCCAAAACCAAATGAAGAGATGGGATGCAGGCTGTCCGCACTCAGGTGAGGAGCCCACCTCATAGTGGCAGCAGTTTTAACACAGAACTTTCTGTGTTTCCCCCATTCTACAAGTAACTTTCAAGAAAGTTTAAAATGCTTTTTTTTCACATTAGTAACATCTTGCTAATTTAAGTATTTCAGCATTTTAATAATTTGAATTTTTTCCTAATAAAATGTCTTCTAATCTTTGGAAATATTATACATGAATACAGTTTTTGGGTCATAACTACCCCTCATCCAATTCCTCCTGTACCCGCACAACCTCAGATCCTCCACCCAACTTTATGTCTTCCTCTTCTCTTTTTCTACAATGCACTGAGTCCGATTTGTGTTACCCATATATACATGGGTATAGGACCATTCATTGGAATGTGAACAACTATTGTGGGCCACACAGATGAAGAGAATTGGTTTCCTTCTCCCCTGGTTTCTGTCAGTTGCCAGTAGTTCCTCTGCTAGGGATGGGGCTTTCTGTGTCCCTCACCTGCCCATGCTGGAGTGCTGACTGACTTTGTGCAGGCAATAACAGCTGCTACAAATTCAGAGTGCAAAGGCCTTCTCATGTTCTGTAGTCCTGACTTCCATCTTGCCTTTATAGTCTCAGTCTCTCTCTCTCTCTCTCTCTCTCTCTCTCTCTCTCTCTCTCTCTCTCTCTCTCTCTCTCTCTGTGTGTGTGTGTATCTGTCTGTCTGTGCATATATATATATATATATATATATATATATATATAACATAGATAAACAAATACATATATAATCACCTTAACCTCAGTGTTGGTTGTCTCTCCTCCACCTCTCTCCTACCCTCTCACCCTCTCCTCACTTAAACCTTACCCCATCATTCCCCTTTGTATCTTCATTCCACAAGGGTGGAACTTTATTTTTACACATACCTGACTTAACAGCCTTTGCCCTCTTTGTAAAATTTATATATATATAGTAGTTAATAAAGATGTATGCACTAAAGAGTAAACTGTGTGACTCACTGGGCCACACTAGAGCTTCCATGCCAAATTTTTTTCTGTTTGTTTGTTTTGAATTATTTTTTGTGGTTTTTTTTTTTGTTGTTGTTATTTTGGTTTTACTTTTAAATTTTGTTTTGGGTGGGAGGTTGCAAAGGCACAGTGTGTGGGGGTTGAGTGGGATCAAGATGCATGATGTGAAATCCACAAAGAATCATGAGGGAAGTTTTAAAATTTTAGCAATTAAATGTTCTCAGTATCCACTTAATTATTATTAAGCATCATTAACTATACAGTTAATTATCACCAATTCTCACCATGCTATGCAACCATCAGCACTATCAAAATATCCTGAAGCTTTTCATCATCCCAAGCAGAAACTCTGTGTTTGCCAAATAATAACTCTTTGCTTATTGCTCCTGGCTCCTGGTAGCTCCCATGTGCTTTCTGTCTCTGTCAACTTGCTTACTACCTTGGTGCCAGTGATTTATTTATCCTTTTGTGTCCATATTATCTCCCTGAAAGGGTTCATTGGTAATGAGTCTCTGCTATTACACAGGTGATATTATAATACTATGTTTTGTTAACTGTTGGTGGACATTAGCTGTTTCAATTTCATTGTTGTTACTGATGTTGCTGTAAATACTGGTATACAAGCGTTTCTTCCCCAACTTTCACTTCTTTGGGATGAAACCAGGCCTGCGATTGTTGGATCCTATCGTAACTTTCTGTTTAACTTTTAAGGAACTGGCAGACATTTTCCACAGCAGCCACATATGACATTCCCATCAGTGGTTCATATGTGCTCCAATTTCTTCCCATCTTCCCACATACGCTTTTCCCATTTTTTGGTGGCAGCTATCATAATGAGTATGAATTAGAGTTTTTTGTAGTTTTGTTTTTTTTTCTCCATGGCTAGTTATGTTGAGTATCTTTCACATGTTTATTGGCTCTTTAGATAGTTGTTTAGATAGTTATCTAGTTATTTCTCAGTTCTTTGCCCTATTGGAGTCGGAGCGTTTGGAGGTTTTCCTGCTGCTCTTGGGCTGTGCACATTCTTCATGCACTTGAATGGCACTGTTGGTTATATAGATCTCCTCATTCCTTGGGTAGAATACTCTGTTTTTAAGGGTTCTTTCTATTGAAATTATTCTGCTTTATGTTAACAGAGCCATCTCTAAATACCAGTTTTCTCTAAAGTTACCGGTGATAAGTGGCTTCTCTGATAAACGTTGACTATAGGCAAGCGATAAGTTACCAGTAACTTATTATATGCAAATCCCAGCTTAGTAATTGTGAAACTAAAGTTATTTCCATTGAAGGGAACTGTAATGTACAGCTTGCCAAATTAAATTTGTGGTAGAATAGTAGCCATTTAACAACATGCTTCTCAGCTTCCATCTCCATCCTGTATTCTTCTTTCACTGAGCCTCCAGAGAATTTAAAAGGTGGCTCCTCAGAGGTAGATTAGCAATAAAGCTGTTGAAGCTTGGGTTTCAGAGCCTCTCATGTGGATGGGCACCGTCTAAGTTGCTATAACCCAATTACAGACTTGCAATTTTGTTTTTTAAAGAAGTGCCCCCTCCTCCAGTTTTATAGGCTTAAAGCCCACAAAATCCAGATGTGCCTCTGGATATTTCTTCCATCTAAAACCCTTGTTTAATTACTGCTGCTCTGCTGGAAAACCAGCGTGGGGTCTGCTGCTAAGTGCAAAATTATTTACGACAGGCTTTTTTCCTTGCAGAGCCTCTACTCTGGAGCGCCAAGCTACTACTCTGCTTACAGAAGGAAATGGGCTGCGGGTATCTCTAGGCGACAGCCCCAGTGTGCTTTGTTGGCTTTTGCACTAAGTTCTGTTGGTGCACAGTACTTGCTTAGCTCTGGGTACTTAGAAGAACATGTTAACCAAATCATGGAACCATAGATCCTAGTTGTGCACTTAAAATTGTGCATGGCCTTTTGTGCTCCACACAGAGCCATAGACAAAAACTCCTGTTTACACTGCGGAAACTAAAATGCCACTTGTAGAGTTGAAGATGAATCTTTGAAAGATGAGCGGCTCCCTGTACTCATCAGAGCTTTGGACTCTTAAGTAGGATTTCATTGGGAAGATAAGAGAACTTTGATTAAAATTTAAATCAGAACATATTCTCTGTTATTTAACTACAAGACATTAGTGAAAACAATTACTCATCAACATTAATCTATTTTATATTATCTTATTTTCCCTAGAAGTTATTAATAACTCAGAGGATTTATGAGTGTATCTGAGCAAAATATCAGCAAAGCCCCTGCTAAGGCCTCTTTCTTTAAAAATAAATAAATAAATACGTCTGATTTTTCTACCTCTTGCCACTTCTCTTTCTCTTTTTCTTGTTTTCTTTTTTTAAAAAAATGGAATTGATTTTAGTGCTATAAAACGTTATTCACAAAGAAGTTGGTGATTGTTTAGGAACCAATTAATTGAACTTGTTAAACATGGTTGCAGAAATTTCATTTCTCTAGTGAGTTCTTTCTAAACTGCCTAGTATTTAAACAGATAACATTTAAATTTTTTATTTATTCTTTTCTCATACAATACATCGAGATGTCAGCCTCTTCTCCCTCTAATCCTCCCAATTCCCCCCACCTTCCCCTCCCCCCAGATCCATGTCCCCTGTTTCTACCCAGAAAAGAGCAGGCCTGCCAGGAAATGAACATGGCACAACAAGATACCATAAGGCTAGGCACAAACCCTCACAGCAAATCTGGGTAAGGCAACCCAGTAGGAGGAAAGGGGTCCCAAGATCAAGCACCTACCACTGTTAGGAGTCCCCCCCCACCCCCTCTTTGACAGAAAACACCAAGCCAACAAACATAATATATATGCAGGGCACCTAGGTCAGACCATGCTGGTTCAGTAGTTGCCAGTTCAGTCTGTGAGCTCTAACGAGCCAAGGCCATGCCATCCTGGTGTCCTCAATGCCCTCTGGCTCCCACAGTTCCTCCTGCCCTTCTTCTGTAGAGGTTCCCCTAAAGCTCTGAAGGGAGGAACGTGGTGGAGACCTTCAATCTGCTCTCTCCACCCAATGTTTGGCTGTGAGTCTCTGCATGTGTTCCTATCTTTTTTCTTTCCCCTTCTGTTTCTCAACAATTCCATCCCAAACCCACTACTTGGTTTAGAGCAAGGTAATACATATACCACCCGGTATTCAAACATTGACCACAAGAACCCAGTCACTGCTGGCATCATCTGGTGAGCAATAGGGTATGGCACAGATTTTGGAGTGAGTTTGGAAGTTCTATCCATGGGTGAGGATGGCTGCATCAGGAGTGAGAATCCATACAGGGAAGTGCATAGAATAGTTAAGATTATTGGAAACAACAGGGGAACGGACTGCTTAGTGACAGAATACAGAGTCACAAAATGTGGAAAGGGAGAAAATCAGGACTAATGTTTGTGATGTTGGCAGTAAAAGTTGACATGAACATCCATCACCAGATGAAGGTTCTAAGGTGATATGCAAGATATCACCAAGGCCAGTTGGACTGGGACTGAAAATGCATGGGATAAAACCGGACTCTCTGAATATGGTGGACAGTGAGGGCTGCTGAGAAGCCAAGGACAATGGCACTGAGGTTTTTTTTTTTGTTTTGTTTTGTTTTTGAGGCTATAATCAATATTTTTATTTAATTAGTTACCCTTGATTAAACTCTTTTTTTTTTTTGGTGTGAGATACCATTTTTTTTATTCTTTTTTAATTAAAATTTCCAACTGCTCCCCGTTTCCCATTTCCCTCCCCCTCCTCCCACATATTGCCCCCTCCCCCACTCCCCTCCCCCATCCCCACTCCTCTTCTCCTCCCCCCAGTCCATTCCCCTTCCCTCTCGATACTGAAGAGCAGTCCAAATTCCCTGCCCTACAGGAAGACCAAGGTCCTCCCACTTCCATTCAGGCCCAGGAAGGTGAGCATCCAAACAGGCTAAGCTCCCACAAAGCCAGTTAATGTATTAGGATCAAAACCTAGTGCCATTGTCCTTGGCTTCTCATCAGCCTTCATTGTCCGCCTTGTTCAGAGAGTCCAGTTTCAACCCATGCTTATTCAGTCCCAGTCCAGCTGGCCTTGGAGAGCTCCCAATAGATCAGTTCCACTGTCACAGTGGGTGGGTGCACGCCTCGTGGTCCTGATTTCCTTGCTCATGTTCTCCCTCCTTCTGCTCCTCATTTGGACCTTAAGAGCTCAGACCGTTGCTCCAAATTGGGTCTCTGTCTCTCTCTCGATCTATCGCCAGATGAAAGTTCCTGTGCTATTCTCCTTGGCCTCTCGTCAGCTCTCATTGTCCGCCACATTTAGAGAGTCCGGTTTTATCCCATGTTTTTTCAGTAGCAGTCCAGCTGGCCTTGGTGAGCTCCCAATAGATCGGCCCCACTGTCTCAGTGGTTGGGTGCACCCCTCATGGTCCTGACTTCCTTGTTCATGTTCTCTCTCCTTCTGCTCCTCATTATAACCTTGGGAGCTCAGTCCGGTGCTCCAGTGTGGGTCTCTGGCTCTATCTCCATCCATCGCTAGATGAAGGTTCTATGGCGATATGCAAGATATTCATCAGTATGATTATAGGATAGGTTCATTTCAGGTTCCCTATCCTCAGGTGCCCAATGAACTAACTGGGGACATTGCCCTGGGCATCTGGTAGCCATTCCAAGTTCAAGTCTCTTGCCAACCCTTAGGTGGCTCCCTTACCTAAGGTATGAGTTTCCCTGCTCCCCTATCCAACCTTCCTTTATCCCCATTCACCCCGATTCCCCCAGTTCCCCTCATCTTCTCCTTCACACTTTTCTCTCCCCATCACCCCTCATCCCCATCCCACCCCACCCCCAAGATTCCAATTTTTTGCCCATCAATCATGTCTATTTCCCATAGCTGGGAGGATATCTATATGTTTTTCCTTGGGTTTACCCTCTTGTTTAGCTTCTTTAGGATCACAAATTATAGACTCAGTGGCCCCTATCCATGGCTAGAAACCAATTATGAGTGAGTACATCCCATGTTCTTCTTTTTGGGTCTGGGTTACCTCACTCTCAGGATCGTATTTTCTATTTCCATCCATTTGCATGCAAAATTCGAGAAGTCATTGTTTTTTACCGCGGAGTAGTACTCTAATGTGTATATATTCCACACTTTCTTCATCTATTCTTCCATTGAAGGGCATCTAGGTTGCTTCCAGGTTCTGGCTATTACAAATAATGCTGCTATGAACATAGTTGGACAAATGCTTTTGTCATATGATAGGGCATCTCTTGGGTATATTCCCAAGAGTGCTATTGCTGGGTCCAGGGGTAGGTTGATCCCAATTTTTCTGAGAAACCGCCACACTGATTTCCAAAGTGGTTGCACAAGTTTGCAGTCCCACCAGCAATGGATGAGGGTACCCCTTTCTCCACAACCTCTCCAGCAAAGGCTATCCTTGGTGTTTTTGATTTTACCCATTCTGACAGGTGTAAGATGATATCTCAAAGTTGTTTTGATTTGCATTTCTCTGATCATCGCTAAGGAGGTTGAGCATGACCTTAAGTATCTTTTGGCCATTTGAACTTCTTCTGTTGAGAATTCTCTGTTCAGTTCAGTGCCCCATTTTTTAATTGGGTTAATTATCCTTTTAAAGTCTAGTTTCTTGAGTTCTTTATATATTTTGGAGATCAGACCTTTGTCTGTTGCGGGGTTGGTGAAGATCTTCTCCCAGTCAGTAGGCTGCCTTTTTGTCTTAATGACAGTGTCCTTTGCTTTACAGAAGCTTCTCAGTTTCAGGAGGTCCCATTTATTCAATGTTGCCCTTAATGTCTGTGCTGCTGGGGTTATACATAGGAAGTGATCTCCTGTGCCCATATGTTGTAGGGTACTTCCCATTTCCTCTTCTATCAGGTTCAGTGTGTTCAGATTGATATTGAGGTCTTTGATCCATTTGGATTTGAGTTTTGTGCATGGTGATAGATATGGGTCTATTTTCATTCTTCTACAGGTTGACATCCAATTGTGCCAGCACCATTTGTTGAAGATGCTTTCTTTCTTCCATTGTATACTTTTAGCTCCTTTATCGAAAATCAGTTGTTCATAGGTTTGTGGGTTAAAATCCGGGTCTTCTATACGATTCCATTGGTCGACTTCTCTGTTTTTATGCCAGTACCACGCTGTTTTCATTACTGTAGCTCTGTAATAGAGTTTGAAGTCAGGGATGGTAATGCCTCCAGAAGTTCCTTTATTGTATAAGATTGTTTTGGCTATCCTGGGTTTTTTGTTTCTCCATATAAAGTTGATTATTGTCCTTTCAAGATCTGTGAAGAATTTTGATGGGATTTTAATGGGGATTGCATTGAATCTATAAATTGCCCTTGGTAGAATTGCCATTTTTACTATGTTGATTCTCCCAATCCAAGAGCAAGGGAGATCCTTCCATTTTCTGGTATCCTCTTCAATTTCTTTCTTCAATTCCTTAAAGTTTTTGTCAAATAGATCTTTCACTTCCTTGGTTAGAGTTACCCCAAGATATTTTATGCTGTTTGTGGCTATCGTGAAAGGTGATGATTCTCTTATTTTTCTCTCTGCTTCCATATCCTTTGTGTATAAGAGGGCGACTGATTTTTTGGAGTTGATCTTGTATCCTGCCACATTACTAAAGGCGTTTATCAGCTGTAGGAGTTCTTTGCAGGAGTTTTTTGGGTCACTCATGTACACTATCATATCGTCTGCAAATAATGCAAGTTTAACTTCTTCCTTTCCAATTTGAATCCCCTTTATCCCCTTATGTTGTCTTATTGCTATTGCTAAAACTTCGAGAACTATATTGAAGAGATATGGAGAGAGTGGACAGCCTTGGCGTGTTCCTGATTTTAGTGGGATGGCTTTAAGTTTCTCTCCATTTAATTTGATATTAGCTGTCGGCTTGCTGTATATAGCTTTAATTATATTTAGGTATGACCCTTGTATCCCTAATCTCTCCAAGACTTTTATCATAAAGGGATGTTGAATTTTGTCAAATGCTTTTTCAGCATCTAATGAAACGATCATATGGTTTTTTTCTTTCAGTTTATTTATATGATGGATTACATTGATAGATTTGCGTATGTTAAGCCAGCCCTGCATCTCTGGTATGAAGCCTACTTGATCATAATGGATAATTTTTCTAATGTGTTCTTGGATTCGGTTTGCCAGAATTTTGTTGAGGATTTTTGCGTCGATGTTCATGAGTGAGATTGGCCTGTAATTCTCTTTCTTGGTTGGGTCTTTGTGTGGTTTTGGTATCAGAGTTACTGTAGCTTCATAAAAGGAATTTGGCAATGACTCTTCTGTTTCTATATTGTGAAATACATTAAGGAGAATAGGTATTAGTTCTTCTTGGAAGTTCTGGTAGAATTCCGCATTGAAACCATCTGGTCCTGGACTTATTTTGGAAGGGAGGTTTTTTATAACAGCTTCTAATTCTTCACGACTAACAGGTCTATTTAGGTTGTTCACCTGGTCCTGGTTTAACTTTGGTATATGGTATTTATCTAAAAAAGCGTCCATTTCTTTTACATTTTCCAGTTTTGTGGCATACAGGCTTTTGTAGTAAGATCTAATGATTCTCTGAATTTCCTTTGTGTCTGTGGTTATGTCCCCCTTTTCATTTCTGATCTTATTAATTTGCAAATTCTCTCTCTGCCGTTTGATTAGTTTGGATAGGGGTTTATCAATCTTGTTGATTTTCTCCAGGAACCAGCTTTTTGATTCATTGATTCTTTCAATTGTTTTCTGTGTTTCTATTTTGTTGATTTCAGCCCTCAGTTTGATTATTTCCAGTCTTCTACCCCTTCTAGGTGAGTCTGCTTCTTTTTTTTCTAGAGCTTTCAGGTGGGCTGTTAAGTCTCCAATGTGTGCTTTCTCTGTTTTCTTTAAGTGGGCAGTTAGTGCTATGAACTTTCCTCTCAGGACTGCTTTCATAGTGTCCCATAGGTTTGAGTATGTTGTTTCTCTATTTTCATTGTCTTCAAGGAAGAGTTTAATTTCTTTCTTTATTTCTTCCTTAATCCAGGTATGGTTCAGTAGTTGACTATTCAGTTTCCATGAGTTTGTAGGCTTTCTGGGGGTAACATTGTTGCTGAATTCTAGCTTTAATCCATGGTGATCTGATAAGATACAGGTGGTTATTAATATTTTTTTGTAACTGTGGATGTTTGCTTTGTTACCGAGTATGTGGTCGATTTTTGAGAAGGTTCCATGAGCTGCAGAGAAGAAGGTATATTCTTTCCTATTTGGGTGGAATATTCTATAGATGTCTGTTAAGTCCATTTGATTCATTACCTCCATTAATTCTCTTATTTCTCTGTTAGGTTTCTGTCTAATTGACCTGTCCATTGGTGAGAGAGGAGTATTAAAGTCTCCTACTATTAATGTGTGTGGTTTGATGGCTGCCTTGAGTTTTAACAATGTTTCTTTTACGTATGTGGGTGCTTTTATATTAGGGGCATAGATATTCAGGATTGAGACTTCATCCTGATGAATTGTTCCTGTTATGAGTAGAAAATGTCCCTTTCCATCTCTCCTGATTGATTTAAGTTTGAAGTCAACTTTGTTAGAAATCAGTATGGCCACCCCTGCTTGTTTCTTAGGTCCATTTACTTGATAAGCCTTATCCCAACCCTTTACTCTGAGTAGGTGCCTGTCTTTGTGGTTGAGGTGTGTTTCTTGTAAACAGCAGAATGTTGGATCCTGTTTTCGTATCCAATCTCTTAGTCTGTGCCTTTTTATATAGGAGAGTTGAGTCCATTGACATTAAGTGATATTAATGACCAGTGGTTGTTAACTCCGGTCATTTTTTTAGTTGTAAATTTTGTGTGTTCCCCTTCTTTGTGTTGCGCTGGTGAAGGGTCTCTAGTTGTCTGAGATATTGTGGTCATTGTTGGACTTCTTGGTTAGTGATTTCCCTTCTATTACTTTCTGTAAGGCTGGATTTGTAGCTACATATTGTTTAAATTTGTTTTTATCCTGGAAAATTTTGTTTTATCCATTTATAGTGAACGAAAGCTTGGCTGGGTATAGTAGTCTGGGCTTGCATCCATGGTCTCTTAGTTTTTGCAGTACATCTATCCAGGACCTTCTGGCTTTCATGGTTTCCATAGAGAAGTCAGGTGTAAGTCTGATAGGTTTACCTTTATAAGTAACTTGGCCTTTTTCCTTTGCTGCTCTTAGTATTCTTTCTTTATTCTGTATGCTTTGTGTTTTGATTATTATATGGCAAGAGGATGTTTTTTTTTTGATCCAGCCTATTCGGTGTTCTGTATGCTTCTTGAACCTTCATAGGTATATCTTTCTTTAGGTTGGGAAAGTTTTCTTCTATAATTTTATTAAATATATTTTCTGGACCGTTGAGCTGTGCTTCTTCTCCTTCTTCTATTCCTATTATTCTTAGGTTTGGTCTTTTTATTGTGTCCCATATTTCCTGAATGTTTTGTGATGAGAATTTGTTGGCCTTGCTGTTTTCTTTGATCAGCGTGTTTATTTTCTCTATGGTATCTTCAGAATCTGAGATTCTTTCTTCTATCTCTTGTATTCTGTTGGTTATGCTTGCTTCTGTAGTCTCTATTCGTTTACCTAGATTTTCCCTGTCCAGCTGGCCTTCTGTTTGTGTTTTCTTCTTTGCCTCCATTTCAGTTTTCAAGTCTTGAACTGTTTCCATTATCTGTTTGATTGTTTTTCCTTGGTTTCCTAGGGTATCATTTACTGATTTACTCAATTCTTCAAACTTTCTGTTATACTTATCATCCATTTCTATAAGGGCATTTTTACATGCTGTTTAAGGGCGTCAATCACTTTCATAAAGTCAATTTTATCTACTTCTTCATGATTAAGGTGTTCATGTCCTCCTGTTGGGAGGTTGCTGGGTTCTGGTGGTTTCATATAGTTTTTCAGATTGTTGGGTGAATTCTTGCATTGGCGCCTGCCCATCTCTTTCTCCAAATGCTCCCCTATGGATCTTCTTTTACCGGATCAGGTCTCCTTGCCTACTGATGTACCTTCCCAGTGATGGCTCTCTGCAGTGATAGCTCTCCTGGTGCTCCAGTGATGTCTCTCCTTGCTTGTTGCAGGCAGGCCAGTGAAACAAAGGAAGTCTCCTCTGCCTACTTGCCCTGAGGATTTGCCCCCAGCACCAGACAGACTGAGCTGGATGGTGTTATGTGCCCAAAGAGGAAAGGGGGCAGAAGGAAGAAGGGTTCTGGATGCAAGCTGGGTGGGACAAGAAGAGAGAGGCAGTATGGGGGTGTAGAGCCCCTGCAGGGAGCCCAGGGAGTATAGGGAGGGGGATGAGGAACTTCAGAGTTCCCTGTCCAGGGCTGCTTCCGCCGCCGCTGGTCACAAACTCACCCCACTGCTGTCTCTCCTGGTGCCGAGATCAGATCTCCGTGCAGGTTGGGTAGTTCGTAAACAAAGCGCCTACCTTGGTTGGTGTAGGCAGGCCAGTGAAACAAAGGGAGTCTCGCCTGCCTACTTGCCCTGAGGATTTGCCCCCAGCGCCAGACAGACTGAGCTGGATGGTGTTATGTGCCCAAAGAGGAAAGGGGGCAGAAGGAAGAAGGGTTCTGGATGCAAGCTGGGTGGGACAAGAAGAGAGAGGCAGTATGGGGGTGTAGAGCCTCTGCAGGGAGCCCAGGGAGTATAGGGAGGGGGATGAGGAACTTCAGAGTTCCCTGTCCAGGGCTGCTTCCGCCGCCGCTGGTCACAAACTCACCCCTCTGCTGTCTCTCCTGGTGCCGAGATCAGATCTCCGTGCAGGTTGGGTAGTTCGTAAACAAAGCGCCTACCTTGGTAGGTGCAGGCAGGCCAGTGAAACAAAGGAAGTCTTGCCTGCCTACTTGCCCTGAGGATTTGCCCCCAGCGCCAGACAGACTGAGCTGGATGGTGTTATGTGCCCAAAGAGGAAAGGGGGCAGCAGCACACTGAGGTTTTTTTTTTTTTTTTTTTTTTTTTTTTTTTTTTTTTTTTTTTTCGAGACAGAGTTTCTCTGTAGCTTTTTGGTTCCTGTCCTGGAACTAGCTCTTGTAGACCAGGCTGGCTTCGAACTCACAGAGATCTGCCTGCCTCTGCCTCCCGAGTGCTGGGATTAAAGGCGTGCGCCACCACCGCCCGGCTGGCACTGAGTTTTGATCCTATTGCATGTACTGGCTTTGTGGGAGCCTAGCCTGTTTGGATGCTCACCTTCCTCGACCTGGATGGAGAGGGGAGGACCTTGGACTGCCCACAGGGCAGGGAACCCTGACTGCTCTTTGGACTGGAGAGGTGCGGGGGGGGATGGGGTTGGGAAGTGGGGGAAGGGGGAGGGAAAAGGGAGGCGGGGAGGAGGCAGAAATTTTTAATAAAAAAAGTTGACATGAACTGAGAAATTTCATTACTTAGAGAGATATAAACACTTAAAGTTGACAGCCCTAGTGGTACCTCACTTTCCACAGTTTCATTTCCCTATACCAAAGTCAATCTAGAAATGAACAATTCACAAGTTTTAAATTGCACATCATATCTACTAGTACAACAGATTTCATGCCATAATGCTCTGCACAGACTGAGACACAATTACCCCTTTGTCCAGGGAATCCACACTGTGTGCACTACCTGTTCGCTAGCTATTTAAAAGCTCTCAGTTGGCTCTCAGGGTGACTGCCCAAGTATTGCATTTCTTGGGTTCAAGTAACACTTAATGGTGGCGCAAACGTGCACGAATAGTGATGCTGTCAATGTTAATGTGTCAAAGGGAAGTCAGCGAGTGTTTTCTTTAAGTGATACTGCAGAGGTCATCAATAGTATCATAAGCATGTAACATGACAAAGCATACTATGCACACTTTCAGACATACATCTGGAGTGTATCCTCTGAGAATCATCAAAAGCAGTATCATTGAATTCTGGGATTATCCACTGGAATTAGCCTCCACAAAGGGAAAGAAACTTTTATAATCAATAAATATCTTATATAACAGGAAACTACTTTAGGTGTAAGAAGGAGTAAACACATATATGATTTTGAGAGAGACAGAGACAGAGACAGAAAGAGAGATAGAGAGTTGTTAGCTACTGAGACACCTTAGTACCAAAGGCAAGTGACTATTTCTAGCTGTAGATCATACAGATCATGGAATCCAAATACTATTTTATTGTAAAAGAAACCAGGATTTTTACCACAGCATGAGGAACTGTATTAAAGGATTGCGGAATTAAGAGGGTTGAGAACCACTGTCTGATACAGGCCAGGCCCCTTGCCTTGGCAATGACACCACCAACAGTGGCCTAGTTCTTCTGCACATCAACTAACATTAGTAATCAAGACAAATCTCCATAGACATGTACACAGGCCAACCCAATATGAATAATCTCTCACTGAGAATCTCTTCCCAGGAGATGCTAAATTGAAATATAAAGCTAACCATCACAGTTCTCTACAAGAAAAACTACATACCTGCAACCAATAAATATGTCAGATTCAAAGATTTTCTTACCCGTTTTGGTTAAGACCGTACAGAGATGTCAGCTATGCATTGGCTCTGATGCACAAAGGGAATTGTTAGAATAACTGAATGGTGTCTGTGAGATGCTCGGTGTGCAAACTGCTTGCCATGCAAGTCTGATGACCTGAGTTCAATCCCAGTACCCACTGTAAAGGAGAAAATCCAACCTGAGAGTTGTCCTCTGGCTTCCACACATCCTGTGACATACTCAGGCACACACACAAAATACACACACACCTACATTCATGTCTACATCAACAAATACTCAAAAACATATATGTTTACACGCAAATAATAAATTAAAATTTAAAAATAATAACCAAATGGAACTTGAACATGCTAGTAATGTTTTGGTGAAGCTTTCCTGATTTTTGAAACTGTGTCTTATATACAAAAATGTCTTCATAGAAGATACAACTCCTAGTTTTAAAGAGTGAAGAAGATGAAGTTGGCAACATCCAGGCAACTTGTTAGGCCCACAAAATCCTGTCACCACGCTGTCGTTGCAACTTTCTGTTAGCTTGAGGTTGTTTCAGAACAAAATGAAAATTTCAAACTGCTAAAATCATGTTTAACTATTCAAACCCCACAGTGTGTGAGGACTTTATGTTCTGCTGGTGGATTATCAGGACTGTCCTGAGAATTCCTGTGGTGTAGTCTATCATAATGCCTTTCAATGGCTTGAAAATATACTTACTTATGGCTGCTTTAAGATCTCATTCAATTTCCAAATTGTACATGGATTGGTATATCACTATCAAGATCTCTTCTGTGAAGACATTTGAGAATTCAGATCATCTCCCCTCTCCCAAAATCAAAGAAGAGATGTGGAAGTGACAATAGCATCCTTGACCCAGAATCAGTCCATCTTGAAGAAGCATTAGAAACTCTGGAGAGATGGTCTGTGCTTTAGAGCATCCCTGCCTTCCCAGAGGACACAGTTCAATTCCCAGCACCCACATGGTGGCTTACCCCTGCCTGTCACCCCAGTTCCACAGGATCCGACACCCTCTTCTGGCCTCATCAGGCACTGCTTGCAGTGTTGCATAGACATACATGCAGGCAAAACATTCATGCATACATGCAGAAATAACAACAGCAGCAACAACAAAAAACAATAAAACATTATGGTGTTCCAGTGGCACAATGAACACACTATGCGGGGTGCTTAATATGGAAACACGTGGAACAACTGCAGGGGAGCATGGTGGATAGAACCAATGCTCCCTGCTGGTACTTACCAGTTAACACCTTCATCTCCTTCCTGGGACATTTGCTTACATCTCAGGGACTCACAGAAAACAGCTTTAAAGCTTATGATTCAAATGCTGTGTTGGAGTGTGCTCATGGGGAGCTCAGGGTCACCCCTCACTCTTCAGGAAATCTTGTACTTGTCTATACCACTTCTCACTCGGTCCAGCAGGTGGTAGCCTATACAGGGACAAAGTTCTTCTTTCCCCTTTCCCAAGCGACAAGCAGACCCATTTGAAAACCAGGAGCAATGTGGCTGAGCACTGTGCCTTCTCTACACAGCACAGGAGAAGGATTTCCTGGGTTGTTCTCTGGGTGGATATTAGGACAGAAACCATCCAGCAGAAGGAGGCCAAAATAGTTCTCTGTTCATGTGTGTTCATGTGGTCTTCTGAACCTCAAGTTTTTGTCTTCTTCATATTTTCCAGAAATTCCTCTGATCTTATATCTCTTTGCCCTGATTTCTGTGACGTGGCTTTGGGGAGGACTGCATATGGCCTACAGACACATCTGGATGTTGGTTCTCTTTGTCATTTTCAATAGCCTGCAGGTAAGCCAAGCCTTCCAAGGCCACACACGTCTAATGAATGCAAAACTCAAGTGTCAACATTCAAGAAGTAAGAGTCTACTTACAGATGAGTTTGCGTGCACAGTGACGTACAAAGTCTTAGAAAAATGTGGTGGGGGCTAAATAGCTAACATTTGAAATATGTCTGGAATTCCAACTTACCCATCATGTACACTTAAAAAGGAAAATATTTACTTGTTTCTTTTCAGCAATATTAAGTAACTGCCAAAATATGTTCTTTATGGTTAGTTATGATCAGATAGCAACCATGTAGGACCAATGCACATAAATGGGCCATAGCTGTGTCTAGACATTAGGTCAATTGAGCAGTTAAATGGATGTTTAAGCAATTTCCGCTTAAACCCTAATGTTTAGATACAAGAATATTTCAGTGACTAAAAAATGATTTCATCCTTTCTTGAGTCCAATGGTGGCAATTTTAAGTTAATTTTACAAATATATTTGGGTAGTATGACTAAAAGTTATTAGTGATTTTTAGTGCTTTTGTTAAATGGGAAAACGTTTCTTGCAAAATTATCAAATGGAACAAATGAATACATTTTTCTTATTTTCCAAAGTAAAAAAGAGCCCTTAGACTAAAAAAAAAGTCATGAAATTACCAAGAATACTTTTATGTAGTTATTATTTTGTGCGCCATATTGTAAAAAATGTATATATGCATATATACATAAAATTAGAGTCACACACAAGACCCTTGGGTCAATACCTAGTCTTAAAGTAGAAGAAAGAGGAAGGGGAGAAAAATTCTTTAATCTGAATATAGCCTACATGATGGCATTGAATCAAAGCACATTATCTGGTTAGGAAGGGAAAACCATAAAGTGACCTTAAAGTTTGAAATCGGTGGAACATGGGCATCTCTGTATAGGACATTGGAGCACATACACTGTCCAAAAGGTCACCGGTACTATCAATACCTAGAGAAGACAGCCATACCCTTCCAGGACTGATGATTGGAATGAGTAAACAGTTAGCTACAAGTTATGCAGTGACAGGTGACATATGAGCAGAGTGTTATGGGAGCTGAGAAAACAGTCATTTCCGTGCCTGTGCCAGCATGCAATCAACGTGGCATGCAATGGTGAGCCATTAGGTCAGAGGCCCTGCCTTGGCCACCCTTGGACACATAGGTTCTAGCATAAATAAGATCAGAGTCCACATTGACAGCCTGCTGTTGTGTAACAAATATTTTCTTGGGGAGACAAAACACAGTCATCTACTCACCCCAGATAGGCAGCCAAAAACAGACCAAACTGTGAATGCCACCAAACTCAGACTTAGTGAACCAATGACTTTTGTTGGGGTTACTTAAGGAATATGGGTGAGGGGTTACTTACAAGAGCAGAAATTACTCAAAGACAGCTGCATCACCAAGACCCTCACCCCAGTCTGGGTGACAGTTCCCAAAGCTGTGAACCTGGAGCACACTGCAAGAGTGTTTTTTCCAGCTGCCTCAGTTGGTCTAAGCCTCTTCCAGGCAGTACAGCTGGTTTCTGCTTCTCCCAGGCAGCAGAGTCTGGTCTCACAGTCTTCTTTTGCAGCTCAGCTTGGTTTCTGGAGTCTTTTTTGCAGCTGTGCTGTTTACTGTGTCAGAGAAGGGCCTAGTGAATCTGGTCAGTTCCAGGGACTTCTTGAAGCTGTTTTTAGGGGTTTAGCTACCTGTTTAAGGAGGTCCCTGCAGGATGGAAAGTTGTGACCTCAGTACTGTGACCTCAGAGAAAGCTGTAACAACATCTGCACTTGCAGTGCTGTGACCTCAGAGAAGGCTGTCACAACATCTGCACTTGCAGTGCTGTGACCTCAGAGAAGGCTGTAACAACATCTGCACTTGCAATGCTGTGACCTCAGAGAAGGCTGTCACAACATCTGCACTTGCATTTGATTTGGTGGCTGTGCAATTGTCCAGGAGTGATTCAGAGTTTTAAATATTTGCTGCAGGCCTTTAAAATTGAGAAACATTAAAAATCTGAATTCCTAACTTGTTGCAGAGCAGTGCGTGTATGGTGGTGGTTTTCAAGCCTCTGTGTAGACAGAATATGTGACGTCACATTGTGTGTGGTGTGCTTTATTGCCCCTACCTGAATCCATAACACCCCCATGCTTTTAGGACAAATGAAGAATGTGTGGCTATCGATGGGCTCTTTCAGGCTGAGAAAACAGTGTTACCCAAAGTTGTAAAAGAAGAAAGTGATTAACATTGTTGAAAAGGGTTGAACAGGGGAAGAAAAATGAGAGACAGAAAAAGCAGGTGTCTTGAGTACCAGCTCTGCACTCTCTCGGGATGGTCACCAGCTGCCTTATCCAAGGCTTCAGACTTGGGAGTTTGGGTTATTTTGTCTTCATGGATTTTATTGTCAACTTTTTCTCCTTTTGAATGGGGATGACATGTTCACACACTCATGTTGGCCCTTTCAAAGACTGTCTAGAAATGTTTAGAATGGAATACTGAAAAGAGCCTAGCCACTGCCTAGGCTGTTGCCATCTGAACTATGGTATTCTGACAATGTTCTTCAGGTGCGGGGGAGGGGGGCAGTGACAGGTTTTAGGGCTGTTGAGATTTGCTTAGTGGTTACATATGAGAATGAAGAGTGCAGGAGAAGAATGTCACTGGGAAATTCCTGACTTGGATGGTAAGTAGATGTGAAGATCGTTCCTCTCATGAAGACCGTGGTTCTGGAGAATACGCAGCAGAGCTGGGGAGCTTGTAGCGACACTGTTAATTACAGCAACCTTTTTCCGTGACTGGGTATGTGGAGATGCTGGTGAAAGCGATTGCTAAGGAGTGACCGGAGAGCACAAAGGAGAAGGAGGCTACGAGTTTGTTATCGCTGTAGGAAAGAGAGCTTCAACAAGATGCAGTAGCTACTCCATGACTGTGAAGAAGCCAATAGGAAGAGAACACACGAGCAATGTGACTTCAAGGAGCAGCTTCAGAACTCTCTATGTATTCAAGGTTCGTGCGCTATATGAAGGGGGCTGCCAACAAGCAAACCACTGGACCTCACCCCCAGAGCTGTTCTTACAATATCTGGGTGGGCTCCAAAATTGTTCAGTTCTGACAAGTTTCTGAGTGACACCGAATCAGGGATTTAGGGGCCATAGTTTGAGTGGAGAAGGCAGGGAAAAATGGAGGAGACTTATAGTTTAGGAAGAAAGGATGGTTCACAGAGGAGACTTCTGATCCTTGTGGGAAAAAAAAACCGAGGGAGAAAGTGACCGTAAAACAGGCTCTGTGCAAGGTCAGGCTGAGGCAAGAGGAGCAGGAGCTGGAGAGGCATCGCCTGCCGGCTAGAAACATCTACTCCCATCAGTGGTGGACATGGCAGACCGCTGCAGCTGAGAGATGGCACTTTATCTAGCAGCATCCACTCTTAGGCCAAGCTGCAGGGTCATGTGTGGAGAGGAGTGAGTTAAAAGCCTAAGGGGGCACAACATGAAAAGCAGGGAGCAACTTGTACATAGAAAGTAACTCAAGCTGTATTCGAAGATGCTCAAGAGCTGAAATCAGTGGGGTTCGGTGGGGTTTGCATTTGTAATAGGGCCAATCAGAAGTCACTAAATTAGCTGCCTTCCCAAGACCCCTTTGGTAAGCCTCTACCTCCAGAAATATTTACCTTACAATTCGTAACAGCAGCAACATTACAGTTATGAAATAACAACAAAAATAATTTTATGGTTGAGGGTCACCACAACTTGAGGAGAAGTATTAAAGGGTCACAGCACCAGGAAAGCTGAGAAGCACTTCATCAGATAATACAAACTGTAAGACTGTGCTGTAGCCCATGTTGTCCACTGAACTACATACTTACATACATACATACTGAAACAGCTGTGCTAAGTACAACGGTGGATTTCATCAGAAGATAGAAAAATTAGTATCTCTTTATCAAGGTCCTTATTGCAAGCTAAGTGAAAACTAAAACTATTGCAAACTCATGTTAATGAGCTGATTTCCTCTCTGTGACATTCCTGGAGCAATGACCCTATGTGGCAGTACTGTGTGGTACCCAGCACCTGGCACAGTCTTGATATCAGGGACTCAGTAAAATCAGTCTTCAAAGTCGTGCCTGTAAAGGGCATTGGGAATGGTCATTCCTCTGGATTTCTTGAGTCGATTTAATTTATAAACTCCCCTGAGTCTTCAACGTAAGCACTTCCACGCTGTATGCCTATAGAATAATCGGATCTTCCAGGTATGTTCCATGAGGACTCAATGATTTGTCTTTAATTTTTGTTGAGTTTCTGTGACCCCAAATTATATTGTTTATTGGGTTTTCATGACCACAAAATTATACTGTATATTTGTGCTTTCCTTGGTTTGTTTTGCTTTGTTTTGTTGGTTGGTTAGTTTTTTGAGATAGGGTCTCTCAGTGTAGTGCTGGCTGTCATGGAACTTGCTCTGTAGACCAGGCTGGTCTCGAATTCAGAGATCCACCCACTTCTGCCTCCTGAGTGCTAGGATTAAAGGCCTGTGCCACCACTGCTGGGCATGCCTGCCATGCCTTGTATATTTTGCTCAGGGATTCCTGCCTTATCTTTTAAAATCTGGATTATTAAGATGCCATGGGTCCTATGAGAGCAATGAATAAAAGGTGTATTTCTTTGCTATATAATTCTTTTATGTATTGTTTGATACATTTTAAATAAGGAACCTTTTTCACTTGAAATACTGTTGGAAATACATTAATGACTGAAAGATCCAAGTTGGACTATCACACTACTAATATATTTGAGCATTTGGAAATATATACATGTAAATTTATATATTTTAAATCATAATAGGAAAATGCAAATGTAAGGTTAGAATAAAATCATCATTCTATGTCAGTTATTATGTCTAATACTCAGTTCCCCATGAACTGTTAAAAAAAAAAAAAACCCAGAACTGAACTCGTGTTCAAATTCTTTTTGGTTTATAACCATTAGTTATATTTCTTGGACTTTTTTATGTGTGGGTTTTTCTTAATCCACTGTGAATTATAAGCAAAATATAGAGAATAAAGATAAAAAAATGCCTTTTAAGTTTGGACACTAGGAATCTTTTCCTTACTTCAGTAACTAATAGAAAAGATGCAAGCATGTCATATCTAGTCTTTCTACCGTCCCATGATCCTCTGTGTGTAGACCCAATTGTCCACTGAGCTTTGTTTCATGTCAGAGTCGGGACTCCAAGGCCACTAAACAGAAAGCAATATTCCCTTACTTCTCTGTCATGCGCAGATCCCAGGACGCTTCTTTCCATGTTTCTGGCTGGACCTCCTCAGTTCACCGAGCATGGTGCCTACCGCCCGATTTACCTCCCAACAACTTTCCAGCTCTAGTGCGAAAACAACTTGTTCCTTAGCGATCTCAGCAAGGACCACGCTGCTCCACCCACTCACATCCCAGACAGGAATCAGTCACATGGTGGCCCGGGCTCAAGCCAGGCCCGAGCTAGTTCCATGTACTGAGTCCAATGGTGGAAAGGGTCAAATTGATTTTAAAACAGTGGTGGACTGTGTATCAGGAGAAAGGATTTTCTTGCCAACAGGAGAGAACAGGCCAAAATAACAGATGTCCACTGTACATACTTTCTAAATCTCCTTGTTCATTAATTCAAGTTTTGAGGAAGCCAAGGACAGCTGTTGTCAAACTACTAGGAGCTTCGGTGTCTGTTATCAGCGCCAAATTCATAATAGACAACATTTCTTTAATCCCCTGTTATATCATTGCAATAACTTCTATTTTAAAGGTAAAATGAATTGATTTTGACATTTTTTTAAGAAGGTTTTTTAAATTCTGTGATGTCAGGGGAGGTCTGTACATATAAGTACAGATGCCTAAGAAGGCAAGAGAGTTGGATCACCTGAATGGAGTTACAGGCAGTTGTGAACCACCTGATATGGATGCTGGGAACTGAACACAGATACTCTACAAGAGCAGTATGTGTTCTTAACCTATGAGTCATCTCTCCAGAATGATTTTGTCATTTCTTCGTCGATTCACACTACTATTTATAGATCAGGTTTCTTGAATTATTTAAGCCAGAGTATATCCAAATTTGTTTAACAATGAAGGGGAATAAGTACCAGGCTGATACTTGGCTGGGAGGCATAAGTAGGACCCCATCCATCATTAAAATACTAAAATATTACTACCCAAACCCACTGAATCTGTTCCATACTTCTGCAGATCTCATAAACATCCCCAGATTTCAGCCACAGGAAGTGTCTGCAAAGTCATGGCTGTTCTCCTGCACATGACACTGTACCACTCGGACTGGAGAATCCCCAGGCCAGAGTTATCATTAAATACAGCAAATCACAGCAGTGACTGGGATCTACAACGTGGTTCTGTGTTTAATAAGAACCAGTTAGAGTCAGTCTGGCATACGTCATTTAGTTTAGGTTTGCTTCTGTGTTTCTTACTGTCAAAATTTTACTGGATGGTGAAAGAAATAGATTAATGGGATACAAAATCAAGCCTCCCTCCCCCACCCTTTGTTTGGAATTCCCACTTAGCATCCTGTGCAGCTCACTGCAGGTGTCTGCTTAGATACGGCACACATTTAGTCTCAGGCTGCTTTCTTTGGAGGATAAATACCTCTTGGGAAATGTGCATTGTTTTAAAATAATCAGTTACAGAGAACTAATTGTTTCAAGATCTCCCTTCACTATTGCCTTCCAATAGCCAAGAAGCCAACAGTAATAAGAAATGTCACTTCGTTTCCATTAGAGACCAGCACATGAACTACGCATGAAGAGTGCAAAGCAGTCTTCCCTCTTCCCAGAAAATCCTGGAATAAACATGGAGAAGACAGGGAGGCTGGGGCTCTTCATCTTTCATCTCTTTGTTGATTTATCCCAGAGCTGTGTGTGTCAAGTTCACTTGGAGGGGGGCGGGGAGAGGACGGACAGAGTCCATTTGTCTTGTAGAGTAAGATTCAGAGGGTTTAATGAATACCTTCCACACTCTTCAGAGCACCCCAGACATTCCCATAGCTGTTCACATAAATACACAGAAGCCGAAGGCAGCAGGTGTATTTTAACATCCCCTGTCACTTCTCCCCAAGCTCTCCAGAGTTTGGTACCATATGGTCTGATAAAATGTCTGTTTATGTAAGCTGCTCACTCCTTCTGACAATGCGTGACTCTCCGAAAGCTGCAGGCTTTCCACTTTGGCAGGAGCTCTGTTTTCCAGGTATGTGCTCCCGAAGCTGGTTTGCCCGTGAGCAACACTGAGTGAAGTAGGGGAATATTTATCACGTGGTCACACGTAGCCACACAGTCAGAACTTCCCAAAGCTGACTCTGTCTTTCCAAAACAAGTGCCTCAGTTTCCCCTGCCCCAGCACAGCCATTCTATCCTTTAGCTTTTTTCCTCGTGGTTTCGTTGTTGTTTTTGTTGTTGTTTTCCTTTTTTGTATTTTCTGGGTCCTCTATACCCACATCTTTTCAGTTCACTTTAACAGTACAGCACACTGTAATACCCAAAATTGCAAGCTTAGCAGCTTTGCAATAACCAAGATGCAAATAAATGTCGTCAGTCAAACAGGTCTGGAAAGCAGAGCAAGCAGTGATGTATTAGAGCCACTTTTATGTAGTCAGTCAGATTCTTCCTCTTATTGTTAATATATTTTTCCCAGGGTCTGAAACTTTATTACCTTTTTATATTGTTCAAATTCTAGTGTGGGGGAGGATTGTCTTTTATAATATTTTTCTGCACATTTTACAGTAACTTTAATGTTTAACTGCCATGTCCCCTAGAATGAGCATACAACTGCTAAGCAAACTCAGTTCTACCCCATCACTGGGTGATCAGGGTTGAACCAAGGGCTTCTGGTGTCCTTGGCAAATTCTCCTATTCAGCTACACACATCCTACTTGATGTATCTGAGAAATAGTTGTCTATTTTCTAAACAAGTGATGATTCTAGACCTAAATTGTGTCCTTGTAAAAGTATTGTGTAAAATATGTATGCATGCATATATATATATAAATTTGTAAACTATACCATATTTTATAAATGTAAAACTCCTTAAACTAATCAGTGAACAGAAAGGTTTGTCTCATGATCTGCATAATCAAAACTGTGGCCAAAGGAATGAGCTCACAATGTCGGTCTTCTTCGAGTCTCCCGTTGGACCACTGGTACTCCTCCGAATAAGCTCAGTGCATTCCCTTCATACAGATGCTATTGATCCATCAATCTTAGTTGTAACACAAAACTTCTGTGTACTTTGTACTGTCTTGCTTAAATATGTAACCAGTGACTTATAATTCAAGCAAATGATTTATAAAGCTGAAATGGGTTTGAGTTGGGAGTGCAGATAGACGGGTGCAGGACCTGGCACAGCCTCCACCCTACAGCACTGAAGTGCAAAGGTAGAAGCAAACACAGCTTTGGCAGTGTAAATCCCACAGCAGGCAGTTTCTGTAAACCTCTGGAAATAAATAAGTTTCGATTTGTCACAATAGAACTTCCTTTGGAAGGCTTGAGCGTATCGCCTGTAGAACCTGTCTTCAGGCTTTATGACAGTCACCTAGTTGGTCTCTTCTCCTGGGGATAACTCGGGTGAAAGTCTTCTTCCTGCCTGGCACTCCGTGGTCTTCATCTCCTCACTTCTCAGCCTTGTGAGCTTTGTGAATTCTTTAACTTCTAGGCAGCTGCTCTCTGCTCAGTTTCCCAGCCCTCCACTCCCAGCAGGAAGCTTTAGCCATGGTAAATGGTCCTGTAGGTCCCATTTTATCTGGAACTTTCTTTCCTTATGTCTACTCTTATTTTGTTGGTCATTTTAAATGCTGTTCAGTGGGAGACATCTGGTGCAGCATGCCGCTTTCTGTACATCAACCAGTCCTCTGACTCAGAACTGGAACATTCTTTAGAGGGGCAACAAAAACAAAAACAAACAGCGGTAAACACAGGGTGTCCTATTTAATGAGCTTCCTTCTCTCTAGGATGTTGGACCAGCTATTTTGATGGCTCTATGATGCCTTCCGCCATTTTGTTATAGTATATATGTGTCTAGAACCCCTTCTCCACCTGGCACAGTTCTGTCCAGTGATGTTAGCCTGATGTTATCTCATCTGTCAGAGCCAGCAAATCTAAATGGATTTAGTTCAACAAATATCTCATAAATTTTTAAATGAAACAAAATTCATATTAATAAATGGAGCTACTAAAAGCACTGCAGTTCATCAGGAATTTAGTGGCCACTGTTAGGACACGTGCACTGATGGAACTGTAATTCAGGGATGTTTGTGCACGAAACATTGCACAGTCAGCAGATGAGGCACACTTAATGCTTGGTGTAGCATCAAGATTAAATAAACTTCCAGAGAGGGCTTTAGAATCTATAATCTGTCATTCACAGATTAATGTTTAGAAACCACATGCCTATTTCAAAAACTGGAAGAAAATATTAGAAAGGGTCATCAAGAATCCGAGAACCTGCATTCAGTCCCTGGAGCCCACAGCAGAAGGGAAAAATCTACTCCCAAAACTGTACTCTGACCTGAACATGCATGCCTTGGCACCTGCATACCCACACTCCCATACACGCGTCATATATACACATACCAGGAGAATAAATACGTGGCTCATGTGTAGCTCTCACCCCTCATCAAAGACTCTCAGAGGGAGAGACCTTCACAGGAAACCACAATCAGATGCAATACAGAGATGGAGAGTGGAAAGCCCAGCCCTAGTGGATGCATGCGCATCATAGGTCCTGCATCTGTAGTCCAGGGAGCATCACGGAAGAGAAGGCAGGAAGACTGGAAGGGCTAGAAGACTTGGAAATCTTCTGTCAACAGTCTGTAGTAACAAGCTTTCTTGTCGAACTACGTTTGACCCACCAGCACACAAACAATGGCATGGACATGTCTTATTAATTTGGAAAGCTCAGTCCATAGCTTAGGCTTGTTCCTAACTAGCTCTTATAACTTAAATTAACCCATTTTTATTCATCTGTGTTCTATCATGTGGAATTACCTCTCTTTCATCTTGTACTCTCTATGTCTTCTGGGTTCTCCTGAGTGCCTAGATTCTTCCTCCTCCTCTTTTCTCTCCCCAGAAATCCTGCCTATACCTCCTGCCCAGCTATTGGTCATTTAGGTTTTTTTTTACACTGATCACAGCAACACATCTTCACAGTGTACACACATCCCACAACAGCCTGCCCTAAAAGCGGCTTCATAAATAAGACCAGAACAATACTGGTATCGATAGAGATGTTGACATGGAAGAGAGAATTTTCCAGTATCTTACCCCTAGACAAATACCTGTAAACAACTAATGATTACTGGGAGATGGAGAATTAGCGCCCCCAGGGATGAGCCCCCCTTATGTCCAATGCAGAGTGGTCAGACCTAAAACCGTATATACACAAACAGTAGAAACGCTCAACAGGGTTATTTCTGTGTGCTTGTGTGTATGTGTACATGTGTGTGAATATATATTCATGTATGTAAGAATAATAACCAAAGAAAAAGAGGTTATAAACTTGGGCATGGAAGGGGTTCGAGGGAGGAAAGGGATTGGATCAGTGATGATTTCTATTTCAGTTAAAAACATTAAAACTTGTAAAGGTTTTGTTTCTAAATTATAAAGACCAAATAAGACTAAAAGTGTACAAAATCAAACAAGACTAAATGAATGAATGAATGAATGAATATTTTAAAGCAATAGAAAAGATAGAGTATTACTGTGGAAGAGCAGCTCAGGGCGCTTAGTTCAAAAGGTCCCTGCACCTGTCAACAGGTCTGCTTTCTCAGCCCGGGGACAGTTCTACTGAGAAAAAAGATTAAAAGGCATGAATCAAAATCAAACTGATTCTTTTTTAGACTTCATTGGACACTTGGGTCAAGGAAGGTTTGTCTTCAATGCTTCAGACTGAACCAGTTCTGTCTCACTGTTTTCCTTCGCAAGTATTTGAAACTTGCGCCTTTGCTTTGAGAGTGCGTGAAATAGCCCGTTAAACGCCGCTGCACTAGCTGTAAATCCTGCCCTAGTAGTTTTTGCTTCTGTGAGCATGGGAAGGTTATTTGATTTCTCGGAGATGAGGATAGCCCTATTTGCTTTACAAAATGTCTTGTAAAAACGAACTGAAACAAATGCATTAATCTCTCCAGCACCTTGGTGGGTGTGTAACAACACATTCGCCTCTTTCCTGTTTCTTAGGTGACTAGGCGTGCGCAGGTATTTTAATTTAAGGTTATTTCCCACAAACCAATCATCATCACCTCAGCACCTCACGGCACACCACTAAGATCAGTTAGCAGTGTTTCTCTAATTGCTAATTATTCAGCTATTGTGAGGTACTGTGTGCCACATACTCAACAGTTGACCAGCACAATAATCCCATCGACAAGACGACAAGGCATAGGCGTCATATAAATGTGATATCAACACAAAAACAGCAGGTATATTTTATCCTGTGGTCACCAGTCAGTTCCCAAATAATGACATGGAGACTTATTAATTACGAAAGCATGACCTTTAACTTAGGCTTGGTTTTTACTAGCTGTTATAACTAAAATTAGCCCACATTTTTATTAATCTGCGTTCTACACCATGTGGGTTTTACCACTCTCCCATTCTATGTGTCAGACATGAATGTGTTCTGAGTCTTGATGGTCCCTCTCCCTTGTCAAGATTCATTTCCTCCTTCCTCTCTGTCCAGAAGTCCCACTTATACCTCCTGCCTAGCTATTAACCATTCAGCTCAGTGACAAGCACTGTCTAGGAGCTGCGGCTCCATGGCAACTCCATCATCCAAGTTGTCTCTAAGGCAAGTGATGGACACTCCACAGGGCACCATGCTGCTGAGCTGTTGTGCTAATCTGTAGTGAATGCATTCTGTCTTATACTGTCTCCTGTTTAGCCTGGGTTTGTAGGATTATAATTCATCATAAGTCTAGAAGCATCTGTACAATCAATCATTGCAAAGGTGGTGAATGATAGTTGATTTGAAATGTGATACTTGATAGAAAGATGTGGACATCGTGATCAGTTCATTGCCTTGTTAAAGATTTTTTTTTTGGTCTTTTTAAAGAATATATTTTTAGTAATAGATATTAATTATAGACTATAATGGGTTCCATTGTGACACTTAAGTAATGTTAATATGTATTTTGATCATTTTTACCCCCAGTTCTCTCTCTTATCTCCAGAATGTTTGCGTTTTATTTCCATTTTGATTGCTTGAATCAAGCACTCACAGGGAGACCCGACATAGTATTATGTCTCCTAGAAACAAAATGTACTGCTAAGATTACTAAAAACAATACATGGAAAGATGGTTCAGCAGTTAAAAACAGCACTCATTGCTCTTTTAGAAGACCTAAGTTTGGTTCCCAGCATATCCGGGCATCACATGCTTTGATGTATGTCATAACAACAGTAACAACACTACTAGATCATTAAGGATTTGTTGTTTCCATCACAGCCTCACATCACAGTTCTTATTCATAGAGAAATGTCCCTGCAAAATTGCTGTATGTCATTTGTTTCCTTAATTCTGTAACTTAGCTAGTCTTAACAAAAGTAACATTCAGCAACAAATCAAATTAGTGAGTAAAGTTCCTGTTCCCTACTCAGGACATTGGAGAGCATTTATTAAGAAAGGAGAAACAGGGCAGGAGAGGTGGCTCCATGGCCAAGAGCACCTGCTGCTCTGCCAGGGCACCAGAATTCAGGTCTCAGGACACACATGATAAATGAAACTCACTACTGTTGGTAACCGACTTCGGGGAATTCAGCGCCTCTGACCTCCGTAGGCACCTGCACTCATGTGCATGTACCCACATGCACACACGTGACTAAAAGTAACAAAAATCAGTATTAAAAAGAATGGCGAAATGAATATGACTTCTGCCCCCACATTCAGGATGAACTCCCGAAAAGGGAGGGGGTGAAGTAAATGCATGTCCTTGGCTCCATGGCAACCCCCGTCTTATTCTTTCCCACCCCTCATTGCCTTTCCCATCCTATAGAGCCTGGGTTTTTAACTGTAACTGCTTTTTACCCAAATAATTCCACCTTCATAACGGAGAATAGAATGTGTGCTGCTGCTACGGCTAGTGAGTGCCTAGAGCACTTGAGTCCATAGGGTTGACCTGATGGAGGAAGGTCATTGGTTAATTAATAAAGAAACTGCTTGGCCCTGATAGGTTAGAACATAGGTGGGTGGAGTAAACAGAACAGAGTGTTGGGAGGAAGAGGAAGTGAGGTAAGACGCCTTAGACAGATGCCAGGCCGCTGCTCTCCAGGGCAGACGCGATGAAGCTCTGACCCAGGATGGACGTAGGCTAGAATCTTCCCGGTAAGCGCACCTTGGGGTGCAACACACATTAATAGAAATGGGTAATCAAGATGTAAGAATTAGCCATTAAGAAGCTAGAACTAATGGGCCAAGCAGTGTTTAAATGAATACAATTTGTGTGTTGTTATTTCGGGGCATAATCTAGCCAGGTGGCCAGGAGCTGGGTGGCAGGAACGCAGCCCCGAAGCTCCCTACTACATTAGTCCCAGTAATATACAATCAGAAAAGGGGGCTGGAGAGGTGGCTCAGTGGTTAAGAGAACTGACTGTTCTTCCCGAGGACCCGAGTTCAATTCCCAGCACCCACATGGCAGCTCACAACTGTCTGAAGATCCAGTTCCAGGGGATCTGACACCTTCACACCAATCCACATAAAATAAAGTTAAAATCAGAAAAGACAAAATTCACCTGATGGAGGACTATGAAGCACTTGGAGACTCAGGCAGTCCTATAAGAGAGCCTAGCACTGGCACCTCTGACCCAGGTTATTTGTGTGGAGCCTGGCTGAAAATACCCGAAGGCAGCATACACTGAGGTAAACACAGAGACTGGGGATGCTTTCAGATACTCAGTGACTCCTGACCCAACTCCACTATTTGCTGAGATCTTTGGGATGTGATATGTTCTATGAATGTCGATTGATATTATCATTATAGCAAATGCAGAGGAGAGCTAATATTTCTAGGAAAATGCTAGAATCCTAGTTTTATTTCTGTCTACTTAATTGGTCATTGCAGTGAGAAAGCAAAGGCATAGTGTACTCGCAATAGCCAAGGACCGAACAGCCCATGAAGTGACAGAATCAGTCTGCTACACATCACAGGGAGGACTTGTTTCAGATGTAGCTGCTCTCCTAAAATGAAGTGAGGATTTAGGCTCTGAGCAGTCATTGTTCTTGTCTCCTTCTGTTTGTCTGCCTTCACACTCCTGTGTGCATAGGCATCCCACTGTTGACGCTGTGGCCGCATCCTGTGCTGCAGGCTTAGGGTTCATCATGCCTCTGGTCCTAGCGAGGACTGAAGACTAGAGTGGAAGAGACCAGCCGGAGCTAGAGTTGCATAGCCTCATTTTGTGATTGTTGATTGTCTATTGAAAGGAGGTCTTTCTTAAAGGAATCTCTGTGATGAGCTGGGAAGACACTTGATAGGCAGGCACAATAAACTGCCCATGATTTTTCCTCTGTATCTGGATATGGGGTGATCCTATCAGTGAGTGTATGTTTTCATCTTCCTGCATGGATATGGATTTTATACGTAGTTCTTGCTGTTACCTAATTCCCTATGCCTACTTTTAAGTCATCACCTTTTGTGAAAAATTGCTATGAAATAACAAGACAGAATGTGGGTGACAGTTGTGTGGCTGGAGCAGAGTGTGGGGACACTGGCCGTGAGACCAGGACTTATCCCTACTGCTTGTTCTGGCATTTTGGAACCCATTCTCTCTGGAGGGACACCTTACTCAGCCTAGATGTAGTGGGGAGGGCCTTGGTCCTGTCTCAAATCAATACGCTAGACTTTGTTGACTCCCCATGGGAAGCCCTACCCTCTCTGAGGAGTGGATGGGGGTAAAATGGGGTGGGAGGTAGGGAAGGTACAGGGAGCAGGAGGAGGGGGGGAATAGGAAATGGATTTGGCATGTAAAATGAGAAAAGATAGTTTTTAAAAATAAATTTTTTTTAAAAAGACAGCTCATGGGGATGCTCCCTTGACTATTCTTCCCGATGTGAAGACTTCTCAAGTGTTTCTGTCTCTGTGGAGTCTTCATTGTTCTATAAGAACATAGATGCTCCCTGACTGATAATGGAGTTACACCCCAGATACACCACAGAAGTGGGCAACATCCCAAGCTGAAGATGTTTTTCACCAGAGTTGGCCCTGACTTTTCCAACTGTATGACCTTAGCATGCAGTTCGACAAAAACCACTTCCTATGAAGCCATTATAACAAGTGCTTTAATATCTCGCAGAGTACAGTCCTGGAAGTGAAAGCACACCATCAAAACACAAAACATAAAAGCTACATGATCGGTTTGGGACAATCTGGATCTGTATTAGGAATAACTCATTCCCAGGAATCTTCCCATTATTAATAATGTACTTCTCTTTTTTAAATTCTGTTATGAATACTTAAGAAATGTTTAAGAAAACCACCCTCTTTATTCATCATTTAAAGACCCACCTTTTCCCCTAAGAAGCCAAATAAGTTGCCTTTACAGGAAAATATAAAATATTTTTATATTTTCTTGAATTTTTTTCCATTTGAAAATTTGTTATTACCAAAAAATTTTAATTTTTGAAGAAACATGTAGGAAAGTAAGTTCCTTTCCATTGAGTATGGGTCTGAGACAGTGTTTGAATGTCTGTCCTCTAAGCCAGCATGATTTAAACTATGTAAAGCTTTCAGTAAAGCAAAATGATGTCCCAATTCAGCAAAGACTGGCAGGATCCTGTCAGGTGGAACTAGACCACTCTTCCGTGTGGTCTTAGGTCTGAGTCCACTCCAGAGTCAAGTGATGAGAAGAGTGTCATTACCATGACGTGACATGATATAGCATGATGTAACATGATGTAGCATGATGTGACATGATTTTCAGATGCAAGAAATCTTAGAATGTGTCTCTGAACCAGTGTGGTTTCTGTGTTGCTATATTTATCATCTAAGTATTTCTCTAGGATGAATAAGATGTGCTCATAAAAATTCCTCATTATAGCTGGGTAGTGATACTATATGCCTTTAATCCTGAGGCAGGAGGGTCTCTGTGAGTTTGAAGTCAGCCTGGTCTACAAAGCTAGTTCCAGGACAGCCAGGATTACACAGAGAAACCTTGTCTTTAAAAAATCCTCATTCTCCTCTCCTCTACTTAGTGTGCTGTTGTTTACATATAAATGACGAGAGCCTCAGAGTTTTGCAACTATTCGATCTCCCTCCTGCACTGAAATTAAGTGTTTTCTTCCTTGGACAGAGTCTGTGGCATACTTTTCTTTCCTTTTCCTTTTTGTTTTTGTTTAAATGCCTCTAAATTTCATATGAATCAAACATTTTAGGAGGAAAAAATGGAGTCCAAGGAATAAGAAGGTCATCTCTCCTAAAACAAAGCCACATTTTGTTAGCCCTTGGCATTTCATCTCAACGTGTGCTTTTCTCTCCCAAGTTTGGTGTGCACATTTTTACTGCCTAAGTAAGTAGAATCCAAATATAAAATCTGATTGAAATGTGACTCTGTTTAAAACACCAAGAGTAGTTCATGAATCAACGTGAGTTAGCAAGATCTCATGAATGCCCAATCTAAGACTGCTCTTGTGTCATCTTCCATCACTTCCAAGAGTCCCCAGGCTGATTCTTTCTTGTTACTGTACAGTGGTGCTTGTCCCCCTGTCTTCCACTAAATGCCCTAAGTGTCTGTCACTTCCTTGGTGCCACCACCAAGTACACAGCTGTGGAACTCACTCCACCCCTTTTCTACATTCCATCTTCATCTGTAGACGTATCACTTACCAGACACTGCATCCAGAATCCTGAGACCCTGAGCAAGTTCCCTTCCTCGCGAACATCAGGCAGCCTCTTGTCCTTGTCCAAACATGTTTCTTGCTTCTCTTCATTTTTATCTTCTAGGAAATGCTGTTGTCCTTTTGTTCCTTTTCTGTAAAAACATGGGATATTCTTGCTTCGCACAGAAGCACCAAGAACATTTTCATCATAGAACTAGATTCTCTCTGACTTTGTGATCCTGGGTTTTTGAAATCATTTTACAGACCTTAGTCAGAGAGTCTGACCTTCTAAGTCACTTCTCAGTTTTTGTTTTGTTTATAGTTCTTTTCATTTGGGGCCAAGAAAGTCTTTGATTAAAGATTGCTATAAACACTGACAAGTTTATTACCATATAGTTCAAAGATGAGCAAGAATGGAACCTGCTAGGAATTCTGAATATTCAGAACCTGTGACCAGAGCTGCAGCGCCTTCCACTAAAAACCAGGAAGCACAGACCTGGCCTGTTGTGTGACTTGTGTGACTGGCCTGAGATCCCAAGGTTTGCTTTCTCCATCTGGAAGTGAGCAGAGTCAAGCTCACTCACCTGGAACTTTACGCATCAATTATAAAACTTCAGAAAAGAAAAAAAGAGTGAACCATGCCTTGTACCCAGAAAGATTTTATGAACAGTGACCTTTTTTGGTAAGTTTTTCAAAATTTCTTTAGAATTCTTGTTTCAGGTTGAAAGACTGAGACCTGAGGGAGTCTCAGGCATCTCTAGACTAGCAGGCCATCAAGAGCAAGTACTGGGGCTGGGAAGTAAACCTTGGCTTTCTAGAAGCTAATGATCCCCAAAGGCTTCTGGGTTATAATTCTTCATTTGTGAATGCTCCCTATGCAAATGATTCCTATGCAGATGCTCTCTATGTAGGTGCTCCCTATCCAGGTATTCCCTATGGAAATGCTCCCTGTGTAGATGCTCCCTATACAGGTGATCCCTATGGAAGTGCTCCTTGTGTAAGCATTTCCTATGCAGATGCTCCCTATGCAGATGCTCCCTTTCAGGAGCTCCCTATGCAGATGTTCCCTAAGCAGGTACCCCCTATGGAAGTGCTCCTTGTGTAGGTGTTCCCTATGCAGATGCTCCCTATGCAGGTGCTCCCTAAGCAGGTACTTCCTATGGTAGTGCTTCCTGTGTAGATGTTCCCTAAGCAGGTGCTCCCTAAGCCTTTCTTTTCTCTTAGATTTATTGAAACTAATAGAGCACATTTTATATTCAAACTTTATTTTTTACTGAAATTGATAACTCAAAACCTATGTTTATAATACTTTGATAATTATACAATAATACAGCAAGTCAAGAATGAATAACTTAATAATTAGATGCTTATTTGATGAAACAGACAATGGTTCTCTATCACTAGTTGTCATTTGGAAGGAGGCAAACTTTTCTGCATTCCTTTTTCTTTCTGTGAAAAATAAGGAGAAAAATATTGCCACTGAGAAGACTGAGTAATATAAATAATCCATATACTAACTCATGGTGGGATCACAACTATGCATTAAATGCACCTAAAGCAGCAAACACTTTGGCATGACCTGCCTTACCTTCATTGCTCTAGGAAACACTGTTTACTTGCACTTGAGAAAGCCATACAACATAGTACATGTTTTATAATGAGGTGCTGGTTATCTTATGTGATTTGTTGGACACAGAAAACCATGGACAGGTTATTACTTTTGTGATCACATGGCTTATGAGGTCTTAGCTTCACTGCCACTGCCCCACACTATGGGTATCTCCTTACTGCATATATTACAGTGGGAAAATTAAACTGTATATGGTAGTGTTAGTCAGACTTTCATTGATGTGGCAAAATGAGAAAACCAACCTGGAGGCAGAAAGGTTTCTTTGTGTTTGTGTATTCAGAGGCCTCGTTCTGTCCTGGCAGCCAGAGCACAGTTCAGGGCAGCTCACTTCGCAGCAACAAGGAAGCACAGGCAGGGTGGACCCACTAGCTGGCTTTCTCCTTTCTCTCCTTTATTCTTTTATGGCCCCCAACCCATGAGAATGGGTGACCAATACTCAGGGAGTGTTTTTCCCCCTAAACCAGTCCTCTGAGAAAATGCCACTATAGGCCCTCAAAGGTAATTTTCTGATCTCCCAGACAACTTTTAATCCCATCAGTTTGACAGTCACATGGTTTTACTGAATATGTGCTATATTCAAACTGTTGTAGAACTGAAAACTCCCAAGCAGAACCATAGAAGTATATGAAGTATGGCCAAGTATGTGGAGTTGAGATGGACATTCTAGCTACTCTCACTGTGAAGTGGCTCTATCTTGTGTTATTTGTATTTGTTGTTAGTGGTAATATCATTAACATGAAGAATAGAATGATCAAGAAAATCCACAAGTGGCTTTAGGAAAAGTATGGTCTTTGAGGAAGACTAGAATTCATAGGATGTGAGCAAAGAACGTCTCTTTGGGGTGGGAGGAATAAGAACAGGGTGGATAAAGGCACAAGTAACAGACACTATAATTATTTTTTACTGAAGTGTAAACTGTGTAGGAAAATAACACTGAAAAAAACCTTGGACGGGGAAGGGGTAGCATAAGTTCTAATTGGTCTTAATAATAAATGCTGAGAGATCAGAGAGACAAAAGAGCAAAACCATGGCCACCTTACCTCTTCACTGCCCAATCGAAAAGAAACTGAGTTCCTGTTTCCTCCCACCTTATTACTTCCTCTCTCACCCAGCCATATCACTTCCTGTCTGTCTGTATAGACCTCCAGACCTCTATGGTTAGCTAGTAGCTAGCTCCACCTTCCAATCTTCAGACAAGCTTTATTTATACAAAGAAGATATCACCACAAAAAGGGTAACAGGGGTAATTATTGGTGTCACATTATTATGTGATCTATTAGAACAGTTTAGAGAACTTTGTAAAATTCTTTCTAATTCTTGTAAAATTCTTGACCATTGCAGTAATGATTGCTGGTTTCTTGTAAGTTAAGAGACAGTATCAAGAGATCCACCTAAAATACAAATTGTAGTCATGGATGCTCTTGCCCTTTCCCCTGACATGACTCTGAAAAGAGCACATAGAACTTTCTATACATGAATAGCACATAAGTTCTTATAACAAAATGCAGTCTGGGGTGTGCTTTTCTTCAGAGGGGGCCATAACTTAACAACTTCCATCGTGGCACCTCACACAGAGGAAAGAGTGTGCAGATGTGCAGGGGAATTTGCGTTTCAGCACATAGCACAGTGGGCATGGACTAACCTTATCTCTTAAGTGATAATGTAGTGCAGAATGGTAGCAGAAGGGCTGCTGTGAGCTGGATGGAGCTTGTCTCTGTCTGGGACCATGGGCAGTTGTCTTTTCCTGTTTCCATCTCTGACTGAATTTCTCCAACTGGAGTCCATCATTTTCTTTCCCTTAAAACATCTATTTTCTTCTGTGTCCAATCATTCTCATTATTTAAATATTTACTCATTATGCTATGTGTGTATATTTTACTCATTATGCTGTGTGTGTACATGTCTGTGTGATGCATGTTTAGCAGCTTTATGATGACAGTATTCATATACTGTAGTATGAGGAGCAGGCTGTGTCCCATCCGCCCAGCTAGCTTAGCCCCAAAATAACCACACAGAAATTGTACTAATTAAATTACTGCCTGCCCCATTATCTCCAGCCTCTTATTGGCTAACTCTCACATCTTGATTTAACCCATTTCTAATAATCTGTATCACCACTTGACTGTGGCTTACCGGCATGAGTCTAACCAGTGTCCGTCTCAGGCAGGAGAACCATGACGTCTCTGATACTGCCTTCTTCCTCCCAGAATTCAGTTCTTTTTTCCACACCTATCTAAGCACTTCCCCACCAAAAGGCTAAGGCAGTTTCTTTTTAACCAATGAAAGCAACACGAATACAGAAGGACCTCCTACATCAATACACTACTCTATTATTTTTTATTTTTCTTCAAACGCTTTCTGTTTCTCATTTTTATTTCAAAGAAGCTGTATATCACTATTACAAACCCGAAGAGATACCCCAAGGAGTGGCTCCATTTACCACCACTGCTATGCTCTCTCCAGTGCTTTATGTATCAGACTGGGTCAATAATCACTAAAGAATGGAAAACATTCCACACTGAAAATGGATCTTGAATGAATGAACTATTGCTATAGCCATCTCCAAGGTCTGAAAACAGAGGCTCAGAAAACTCAACTTGCTCAAGTCCTCAGAACCAAAGTGGCAGCCAGGGCCAGTTTTATGTAGAGCTTCCATTCTTTCCTTACATTATAATGACAAGGCTATCTGATAGTTTAATATACAAACACACTCTTCCTCTGTTCATAGAAAATATACCACAAAATATAAGAGGAGGAGTAAATAATGACAGCAAAAGCCTGAATAACATCATGGCACTGAGCAGTCCAGTTCAATCAAAAATGTACTGCAATATTTCTTGTAGTCAGAGGCTGCTTGTTCATTCCTGGCTGCCAGACCCAAAATAATTACATAATTACACAGAAATGATATTAATTACAACACTGCTTAACCAATAACTTAGGCTTCTTATTAAGTAACGCTTACATCTTAAATTGACCTATTCTTACTATTTTCTATTTTACCACAAGGCTGTGGTTTACCACAGTCCCAGGCCATCTATATCCTTCGGTACAGGCTCAAAAACCACAGAGAAACCCTGTCTCAAAAAACCAAAAAAAAAAAAAAAAAAAAAAAAAAAAAAAGGTATGAAGGAAGAATTACAGTTACAACTTTTATATCTATTTTACCTTTTATCATAATTAAGGAAAACTATAATTATAACTATCTATTCATCAACTCCATCAAAGACTCCAGAAGGATATAATATTACCTAAGTAAACAGGAAGTACATTGTAAGCAAATTCCAAAACTCTAGAATTGACAGAGACATCTTGCTGCCTGGACAGTCACCTGAAGTTCTTTTGTAACATTGGGGCATCCATCTTTAGTCTACAGGCCCATGGTATTTAGCAGACTTTTCCATAAAGCAGTAAATTTTAATGATAGTTCCACCTATATTGACAGTTTGTCACTTTCTTCTGTGTCCTGAAAAATGTCTGGCAGACTCTTTCATGAAGCGGGAACCCTGAAGGACTGTCTCACCTTCTTTAGGTAACTTCAGCAGTCATTTTCCTGTGGGTCCTACATGTCCAATTCATACAGCTTACCATCAAGCAGTCTATGCAATAGCAGTTTTTTGCCCAAATGGCTAACAAACACTATAAGGAGTTTCTTTGATATAAATTGGTGCTGCCAGGAGCAGTTGTGCCTCATTATTGAGAAAAGTCTAAGTTCTTAAAACATTTTAAATGGCATATTCTGTACATCTTAGAAAGACTTGAAGAATACCTATACATCTGAAATATATCTTTGTAAATTTAGAAAACCTAACTAACATGACTACAGGCTTGACTATTATAGATGACTATCTATTAACCTGTATTTTTTTACTAAATATCTACTTATTTATTTGTTATGTATACAATATTCTGTCTGTGTGTATGTCTACAGACCAGAAGAGGGCACCAGGCCTCATTTCAAATGGTTATGAGCCACCATGTGGTTGCCGGGAATTGAACTCAGGACGTTTCGAAGAGCAGACAATGCTCTTAACCACTTAACCATCTCTCCAGCCCTTTAACCTGTATTTTTAATTATACATTACATTTTTAAGTGAGCTACACAAACACAGTACCTTAATCAAGAGCAGAAATATACATATAACAAAATTATTCTTAAATTTATATCAATAGACCAAGATCCATACCAATGCAAAGTATTCATCTCTATATAATATCCCCCCTTAAATGTAAACAAGCATTTATAAACAATATTTGGGAATTTGGGTGTAGTTCTCTCCAAAATTATTCCCTGCCTTTTGTTGGATGAAGTATCGGGGGGGGGGGGTTCATGGAGACCTTTCGGGGGCTTTGGTCCATCAAAGCACATTAGTCTGGAAGGAATCCACAGGTTCTCATCCTCTGTCGAAACAAAAACAGAACCTCTTTTCCAAAGCAACGTATCCTTAGACCCAAAGTTTAAAGTCAAGATACCTTTAAAGTATGGTTTAGCTTAGCAGCCTGTACAATAAAATGTCTCTCTGTACTTAGCTCGTTCACAGTCAAAAAATTCACGGAAAACATCATAATATACATAATCCAGATTCTCTGTGTATATTCCACTTTTACATGGCTTATTTTTCTTACTCTTACTTTTTTATGTTTAATAGTTATTTTATTAACTTTACTCCTTTAATCTACGATTGTCTGTACTCTTCTATATTGTAACTGTCTATACAGAAGAAAAAGTTCTTCTCTCTCCCAAGCCTATGTACATGTATCTAACACTGTGACCCATTTAGAGGTCTTTTTCATCTGAATTTGTCTTTATTGCATGCATATCTGTAATTATTTTCTGACCAGGAGCACCTTTTTTTTAATACTAGGAGGCTGTGGCTAGGACCAACTCCACTGCCCTGACTGTTGGCTCTGTCCAGTCCAACATGGCAGAGGCATGTTTGCTGCCTTTGAGAGCCAGGCACACTGCCCTAGCTCCAGAGTCACAGCGGGTCTATGTCACCATTAAGCAATTTGTAACATGCTGCTAACAGACCCCATTTAAGTGCTCGGCGTCCTGAAAGAGTCAGGACTGTCTGTGCAACTAATACAAACCAGGAAGCCCTCCCCTAAAGAGCTGCCAGTGCTGTCAGGAAGTCCTCTCTTAAAGGACCTGCAGCTCCCCTGCTCACCACCAGGAAACTGTGCTAAACTCTGTTCTTTTGTGTCTAGAATCCCTTTTTCAGCTCTCTCAGGACATATGTGGACATAGTGGCCTCACCTTGTGCCATTTTGTTGACAGAGACTGTCACCGCCTATAGTTTCCTGTCTCTCCCAATCCACAGACATAGCAAAAAATGGTGCCTTCCCTAGGATCATGTTCTCAGAAATCAACTGTGAGGAGTGGAGAAGCTTCTGCTGTCAGAGTTACTGAAATCTTCCTGCAGCACAATACTAGACGATATTAAGCAGGAGGGAATCAAAACCATCGACTTAAACAAGCCACACGGTTCCCAGTGACAACAGTAGAAGGCCCAAATGAACCCTGCTGATCATTCAAAGCTATAACACAAAGCAACATGATTAGATTTTATGCAATGCTATGAGCGATTCTTCCAGGGTGCACAAAAAACTCTGCAGAACTGCGAAGTTGGTTTCCTTCTAGCAAGTTCAAGAGTCAGCGTGACTTTAGGAAAGAGGTGGATTGTTTAGGCTCTGAATCAACAATATAGCAGTCTGTTGATTTTGAAAGCATCCCAAATTTTTATTATGAAAACAAATAAGGATTAAATGATTTGGGACAAATCCTGGTACTTGCTGTGAAGCCAGCTTCCTGATTTCGTGTTGTGAGTTCAAACTGCCAATCCAATTTGCTATTGATTCATCTGCAAGTCACTCCACTGACAAGTTATCCATCCAGGGAACTAGTTTTCTTAGCCATCAATCAACTCCGTGCATTGCCTCTTTTTATAATAACTCACATCCCTAACAAGATTGATCCTCTTGAGCAAAGCAATGGTTTAACAACTTGATCACTACCTGCAGAGTAAATCCCAACAGTGATAAACAGCTCATGGTGGGTGGGTAACAACAGGGCTTCCATGCTGGTAGTGACATCATCTTTGGCTGGAGGTAGTCACTATCTCATTACTGGAATTTGGAAAGCAGGAAATTGTGATCCACAAAGCAGGCACCTGTGGATGCTCTGCTCTGGAACGCCAAACGCCTGCCTTCCGATGTTAGAGAATCCAACTTTATCATACTTTTGTCTATTGCTGGATGCTGGGAGCAACACCTTTCCCTCATTGCTCCCAGCCCTGGTTCTGTTTGTTTTTTTCAGTCCCTCACCCTTTTCTACAGCACTGGCACAGAAATGGCAGAGCCAAGTCACAGAACAATCCTGCCTCCAGCTCAGTGTTGCAAACAGAGTTTATGTCATGTATTGGACTTCTTCCACAAGGAAAAAAAAAAACACTTACAAGAAGCAAAGCAACTTTTCAAAGTAAAGTAAACATGAGGCCCAAGATTGGCTGCATTTGGCGCAAGAAAAAATATATCCTTCCAGTAGACCAAGTGCACTGACTGAGGCACTAACTTCACTTTCTGCTCAAGGCCACCAGACTGCCTTGGGGTTGACCTCATTTCTCCTAACCCCACACTCAGTCTGTCATCTGAGTCAAGCATGAACTTTAGCTAGTTCAGCTCCTCCAAGCGGGACAGTGCCGCTGGCTATCAGCAGAGTTCTTAGGGAAAATGTTGGCTAATTAAATGTGTTTTTAATATAAACGTTGTTTTGGTAGTACACACTGGAAAATGACGAAGTGTGTCAATAATTTGAAAATGCCATCTTGAGGATGATAGAATTTGTTAGTCATTTCCATGAGAGATTTCTGCAGATCAGGAGGACTCGTAGGGGAGTGGGGGCATTGGACATTTCAAATGCAAGATGGAATTTAACAAGAATTTACTGAGGATCGCGTGCTGGCCCTGTAATTAAGATTTATGGGCTTTACTGGCAGAACAGAGGAACTGAAAGAGTGGATCTTCAGGGAACTGTTTAGGGAACAGTCCCAGGCAGTGGAGAACAAGATGCCAAGGGGGCGTTGGGGGTGGGCAGACAGGCTGCAGGGCTGGAACCAGAAGAGGTTGCTGTAAATTAGTGAGTACCCAGAGTTATCAAGGAAGTGGACGGTTAATTCTGGACCCTGACCAACCAAAGAGAGGTTTGGGAAGTATTATATAAGGGCATACTAGCGTGGTTGAAGTGGGGTGGGAATAGAATCACCCACCCTGTACCACACGTGAGCATGAGCACAGTGTTTGGTCATCCAACCAGTGTACCTTGAAATGCATGTTTTATGGTTTGTTGGTCTTGTCTACACTGAAAGTCTTAACAGAAAGTGACTTTGATAAAAACAAATCTAGAGAGTTATTTAAGAGCATCAGGCTCTCCTCTCTTCTCCCCTTCTTCTTCCGCCTCTTCTTCATGCTCTTCCCTCCCCTGTCCTGTTCCTCCTCCTACATAATAAAGCTACTTTTTAAAACTATGTGCTTACTGTGTGCCAAGCATGGGGCTAAGCACTTCAAGCATGATATCATTTACTAGGAGTTGGGATATCACTGTACCTGGAAGTGAAATGAGGCCTCTGACCTAAGTACATAAGTCTCTGCTATAATCTTCTGTGAATTCTCCCTGGGCATTCTTTGTGATCAGGTCATTTACCCCCAGTAACTCTCTGTTGCGGTGGCACTAACTGTAGGCTTTACTACATCTTCAAGGACACAGAGTTTCAATCCTTCTATGGGTTTTTATGCCGGGACTTGCCCAATACAGGCAGGAAATACTCTTCCCAAGTCATATTTGTACTGAACACAGACATACTTCTCTTCTTGACATTTTCCACTAGACAATGTAATATGCAGACTATTTGCACAGGTTGGGTTGCCTATTGTAAGTAATCTAGCGGTGATGTGGGAATATGGGAGGCTGTGCATCAGCTATATGCAAACACTCTCAAGAAGGATTTGCGCATGGGCAGACTGTGGTGTGCTCAGTGGGATCTGGAACAATCTTCCCCACACAGAGGGATGACTGTATGTTCATGGCTACTGTTGATGTAAGTAGTGTTGTGCTGCATGACCCCTCTCTTCTGGCTAATGTCTTAAATATCTCTCAGAAGTACGTGCTCAAGGCTTGCTCCCAGCTGGTGGCCCTACAGCAAGTGCTGGAAACTTTACAGCTAGGGCCCGGAAGGAAGACAGTCAGGCCACTCCGGACATGCCCTAGAAAGGTGCTGTAGGGCTCTGTCCCTGATGCCCCTCTGCATTTCCTAGCTGTTACGAGTGAACAAGTGTCTTTTGCAGTGAATTTCTGCCATGGTGTGCTTTCTCCCGCAGACGCAAGAGCCACCGGGGAAACCAACAAAGTCTCAAACTGTGAACAAGATAAAACTTTAGTTTCTTTTGTTTTGTTGGGTTTTGTTGTTGTTTGTTTGCTTGGAGACAGGATTTCTCTGTATAACAGCCCTGGCTGTCCTAGAACTCACCTTATAGACCAGGCTGGCCCCGAACTCACAGAGATCTGTCTGCCTCTGGAGTGCAAGGATTAAAGGCATCTGCCACCACACCCGGCAAAATAAAACTTTCTTACGAGCCAAGTGTCTCAAGTGATTTGGGCACAGCAGTAGAAACTTTACTAACATAGTCCACAAAAGGAAATCGTATGTGTTGGTTTTAAAGATTTAGTTACGTCTTTGCTTGCCTGTGTACTCACATGTGCACACACGTGCACCGTGTATATGTGGGTGCTAGTGGAAGCCAGAAGAGGGTGTCAGATAGTATGGAATTCCAGCTACAGGTATCTTAAAGAAGCCTAACATGGATGCCGGGAACCAAATTGTGACCCTCTGGAAGAACAGTCAGTGCTCTTAACCACTGAGTCATCTCTCCAGCCCATTCCTCCTTTATAAAGGCAAGTATTCTCACACTGCTAGCCTCAGAGTTTAAAAGATTCCCCTACAGCTAATGGGGATGTTTATAGCTGCAATTCTCTACTCTGAATAAATCAACAAAGGCAAGACCTGCCCATGGAGTGAGACTTTTCACCTCAATTAGCCTAATTCCCCAACCTAGAAAATCCCTTACAGGCATGCCCAGAGGCTTGTCTTTCGGCAGTTCTAGATCCTGTCCAGTTAGCAGTTAAGAAGCCCTTCACACTGGGCTTCTCAATGGGCAGCTTTGACCACCTGTTGACTCTGCAGGGTTCTCACTTCCCCAAACTTCACATTCAAGGCTAACATGCTGCAGAATGTTCTCGTGTGTATTTGTGTTACCATCTGTTCTTTCCACTTCACCTACATCCCACATTCTGCTAGAATCTCAATTTTTCAGAAGCAGGCATTTTTGTTAGTTTGGTTGTTTATGAGGAGAAATTAACCATTTGCTGAGTAGAATGGATAGATGGATAGGTAGATGATAGGTATAAGATGATAGATGATAGATAGATAGATAGATAGATAGATAGATAGATAGATAGATAGATGATAGATAGATAGATAGATAGATAGATAGATAGATGATAGATAGATGATTGATAGATAGATAGATAGATAGATAGATAGATAGATAGATAGATAGATAGATGATAGATAGATGATAGATAGACAGATAGATGATTGATAGATAGATAGATAGATGATAGATAGATGATAGATAGATAGATAGATAGATAGATAGATAGATAGATAGATAGATAGATAGATAGACAGACAGTAGTAAATGCATAATTCAGGTAAAAGAAGAGTACTTAAAAGTTAAGTCAGAAAAAAAAATGAGATTTTTAAAATATGGGTTTGTGTTCACCAAAAATACAAGTTGAAACCTCATTTCCATTGTGATTAAGGAATGAAGCCTATAGAAGTGCTCCACTGTCCTGAGTGTGGTTAGTGTGCCGTAAAGACTGGAGGGGTCTTCAGCCTCTGCCTGTCTACATCAGACACCCCTCAGCGGAAAGGTGGACTATTGCCACTTGGACTCTGATAGCCTTAGAACTGTTCGCAACAAGTCTACCCATTTTAAGGTAATTCTGGGACTGAAAAGTCTAAGGCATGAATAATGTCAATAATACCACAATGAATACCTATTTGAATAGCTACTGTGTATGGCCACGCTTTAACGAGGTTTGTGCATCTTGCTTCATTTAGTCCTCACTACAATCTCTTGGAACACCTGCCATTGACCTCACCTTACTGAGGAGGAGGAGGCATGCGAATACTTGCGACTGGTCCCATATGAGATGATTAGTGAGTTACAGAGCTGGGATTTGGACCAAAGCGTTGGAGGACTTGTTCCTGTTCCCGAGGCATGTGGCTCACAAGCTTCAGTGTGCTCAGTGCCTCTCTAGGAGCACAAGAGCCTCTCTCTCTCTCCCTCTCCCCCTCTCTCTGTCTGTCTATCTTTGTCTCTGTGTCTCTCTCTGTGTCTCTGTCTCTCTCTCTCTGTATCCTGTCAAAAGTCATCTCTGAAATCTGTTCTGTGAAACCCTCGGTGGGCGTTCAGTGCCAGTGAGGATGCAAGCTGGAGGATTTGGAGAAGGGAGGGAGAAGCAACTGAAGATGAGCTTCTGCATAAAATGTCACTGCCATGTGTTCTGTCACAGTTGACAGTCAGGCCCTGGCCTGTGTTCTCAGAATTTGCAAGCAGACTAGAAGATGCATTCAGTAGACATGTATTGTTTCATACTGCTACATCATGCTTGCTTGTGGTAGACATATTTATTTACTTATGTGTTCGCTTCCCTCTGTTGGAAAGATGAACTCAGTGTCCTGCTCATGATCGGTATTCCCACTTCCTTCTCCTGGAGAGTGAGGTCTCAATATGCCGTGGCCAGAGCAAACAGTGCGAAGCCCAACAATGGCTTGAACAAGCTGTACCTTTTCTTCTGCTGGGTCTAGATGTGCTGACGCGTGCTTCGTCACCCCTCACGAGTTATAAAAAGGAACCGACTCCTCTTCTGGAAGAGAGAAGTCATGGACACCATTTGGGAAATACCACTGGGAGATGTATTCATTAAGAACTTTATTTGTGTAGTTGTAAATCTGTCCAAAAATATGGAAGGGCAGTAAGAGCATAAGAGGGAAATTGTGACACCCCGCCCGAACACCACACAGAGTAATCAGAAACAGGCTGCCGTGAAACGGCATCTTCTATCTCTTAGGGAAGCCTCTGGGAGACAAGGAAAGGAATGGAAAGTTAGCAGGGAAGTCTCTGAGAGACAAGGAAAGGAATGGAAAGTCATCAGGTGCATTGCGACCTCATCTTTCTGACTTCAGAGCTGCAAGAAACATTTTAGGTTTGCTTTCTGGTGGATAAAACATTAAGGAAGTTCAATAACAAGTCAATGGTTCAAGTTATTGGGGTCTTTCACTTTAAACCATACTGACCTTTAGAGAAGCAAAGGAGTAATGTTTGACATTTTGTAGAAAATAAAGAAAACAATTTGGCAATTTTTAACCAGTTGCTGTGTCCCGCAGCTTTAGCTTGCTCAACTCTTTCCAGACACAAATGTCTTTAAATCATGCTTCATCTTCCTTTTCAAATCTCAAGTAAATAAACAACTTTAATCACATGTAGCTCAGAGCCTGGGGTCATCTTTTCCTCTCTGGGGTAAAAAAAAAAAAAAATCTGCTAAAGAAAGAAGAAACACAAGAAAGATGTGGGGGAAAGAGGGATAAAAGAGAAAGAAGGGGAGAGAGAGAGAAAGGAGAAGGGGGAGGGAAAGAGAGAGGAGGAGGAGAAGGAGGTGGGAAAGAAAGGAGGGAGAGAAAATGGGGAGGAGGGACAGACTGAAAGACAGAGGAAGGGAGGACACAACCACCCCCAGAACGGCAGGATTGCTTTTATAATAAGCACTGTGCACATTTCTGAACTGGAGCTCAGATCAAGCCAAAAGTACAGGTCCTGGCTTGGTTCTTCAGACTTCTGGCTCAACTCTCACACAATAAAGAAGAAACACACCCATGAGCTGGGGTGGGGTTGATGATGGGTTCATTTAACTTGTACTATGCTTTATCTGATAATTTGGCTTTTTCTTGCAGCAAAAATAGCCTGTTGTCTTCATGTCGGGCACTGGACTCCTGGCTATTTTGTGTGGGGATTCCTGTGGCCTGGTGTGGAGATGGCCGCAGTCAGGCAAGCATTCTGATCTTCCTCACAGCTGGGTGGGGATGCCCAGAGGCCTGGTGTCAGGATGGCTGCAGGCAGGCAAGCATTCTGATCTTCCTCACGGCTGGGTGGGGATGCCCAGTGGCCTGGTGTCGGGATGGCTGCAGGCAGGCAAGCATTCTGAGCTTCCTCGCAGCTGTGCAGCCACTACTCGCACTCTTGATTTCCATGGTTTTTCTTGCTGGGGGTTGAGGAGTGGGCATCACGTTGCCCTCCACAGCCTTGTCTCTTGTGTTCCACAGTTTGTGTCCTTTTCTGTATGGACACACTACTGCACTGAGCACAGCTGACTTCCCGTGGTGTGTGACTTCTCCCTCTCTGTAAAGGATAAGTGAACTTGTGCCTGCTCTGGGGCTTGTGTTCCTGAGGGATCTGAAGCTCTGCATTCTGTTCTACTCCAGAACAGACCCAAGAGTCCAGCCTCTCCCTCCTCCCCACTCAGGTCAGCCACAAGACTAGAGGGTGGACCATTTGAGGCCACCCCGGGAGCTTGGGCTGGTTTCAGGCTCAAAAAAAGCAGGGTCCAATGAATTTTAAAACAACTCTGACTTAAAAAAAAAAAGTCAGTGTAGGAAATTTGTAGAAGGCAGAGTCAAAAGAGTATCGTTCCCTTCTCCTTGTCTGGTAGCGCTACAGCTGGCCACTGGAGCGCTGCCTGCTGGTGAGCTCTAATTGGCCTGCACACTGTGTAAACGTTGTCCATAAACATTAGAACATTAGCAACCTAGGACTTCGATTTCTGACTTGATAAAAATCAGGGAGTCTGTTTGACACTGGGCCTGTCTGGAAGAGTCAAGAGCTGGTATCCTTAGAGAAAGTGAGTTGCTGACCTTACGCTCCAGGCTGGGCCTCCCACAACCCTACAGGCCCAATGGAATTTGACAGTGCACAGCATGTGGGGTGAGCAGGGCAGGCTTCTCTGGCAGCACCAGGGTGGGCACTGTGGTGTTAGCTGTTCGGCGAGACTTGGCTTGTGCTCTTGCTCACTCACCCTCATGCTGCTTGCTGTCCTGAGACTGAGTAGGTTCTCGGGAGTCAAAGGGTCAGAAAGACCAGGCAGAGGGGAAAGCGTCACAGCAGCCCTGCTGTCTACTTCCAGTCCTGCCTTGTCTGGACACTTGAGTGAGGATCATAAAATAGCCAAGAATCTGCCAATGAAAAAGATCCAAACAACCCCATGCCACTGGAGAGATGCAGCCAGCCAAAGAAACGTCAGCGTGGCATTTCATTTTACTTTTTAAAGTCAGACCCCAAACCAGGCAGCCAAGTTGATCCACATGAAGCACAATGCTGAAGTCAAAATCCCAAGAACTCTAAAATGCTCTCTGGATCCCTGGTTCAGATATTTGTGCATAGTTCTGCATCCTTGTTGAATATTACAATGAAGACAGCTCAGACAAAAGAGGGACAAAATAGGACTTGTCTATATCCTTTAATCTCTGTATCTCGTCGGTTTTGTTCTCAATACCCATGAATGTTTCCTTAGACATCCTACTTCCAATGGCGGATTTTTCCCTAATCCAGGTCAGCTTCATAGCCTTGCTCCTGAAACTCCCCTTTGCCAACCTCTGCCACTGCATCTGAGTCCATTCTGCCTCCTGCTTCATCTACTTCCCTTCATCTATCTTTCCTATACTTAACTTCTGCCTAGTTCCAACGATACTGAACTGTCTTTGCCCTCCAGAATAAAAGAAAAATAAACATACCTGTGAATGAAAATGAGGACATGACCACTCCTAGCAATGATTGAGAAGGTTTTATTGTAAACATGAAGGAAAGTACAGCCAGAGACATCTGGAAAAGTCCAGACTGACCTGGGCCATATTGGGGGGTGAGAGAGGAAGAGGGAGTGGGCAAGAGAGGAACCTCAGACCAAGAGGCCAAGAAACTCTGACTGTTACGAGAGCCACACAAAGGGTCCTGAAACCATAGAGTGGAAGCCCATGTGTAAGGCACTGTGAGGGGCTACTTATTACTCAACCCAAGCATCCCTCAGACCAGCAGAGTATTCCAGAGCAAGGGCACAGTGGCCAGTGTGTGAAAAATACTTGTGAGACGGTTGAAAAAAACGCATGTGCCGAAACTTTCATGTGGGTGCGTACCTGAATTTAGAGTTAGAGTAGCTAAGTTTGGGCAGTGAAAGTGTAGTAACAATGATGGTGTTGAAAGGCAAGTAGGGTTCAGGCCATGCAGAGGCTTGCCTGTCGTAAATTTAGCTCTTTATAACTCCAGATGAGAAAGGGACAGATAGATTCCGCGTAAGATGTGATCAAAGTGATTTTCTGTTAGCCTCTTAGCATTGGATTTTGAAGAAAGTTGAAGGTTTGAGAGACATTTCGGGATGAAATTGACTCAGTTTGTTGAAGGGATTGATTTGGGACTGGGAAAGAAGGGACAAGGGGCCCCTCAGATGTACTGGGTCATGCTGGAACTGGGAGATGAGGGGGAAGGGGGGGCCCCAGATGTCCTTAGTCATTCTGGGGCTAGGAAAGGAGGGGGAAGGGCTACCTCCAGCTATCCTGGATCATACTGATGATTTCAGTCTCTACAAGTGATCAAGATCATGAACTCTAATGAACACTAATTTTGCTGCACACATCCCTGGTCTACCAGGACTGCACATCCATCCATCTGAGCTGTGATAGTGCTCACATACAGTGCATATGCAAGGTGAACACTCCATTCAGGTGTACAAACCTCTTCAGGAGAATTACACACCAAAGAGAAGAGGTTGCTGAGCCTCACTGAAGGCTCATAGCATGAAGGATGAAAATATTTTGTAGACTGTTAGAAGATTTGAACAAGAGTGAGTAGAATCTTTGAGATGGTAGTAAGCCCATCCAGAGATGCTGTGAGAAAGAAGTTACCTTTATCCAAGTGTGTTTATCTTCACACTTCTAGGGATCCTGCTGACTTTGGTCCTCTACTGTGAGTGAGAATTGCTAGCTCAGGACTGAAATTTCAGCAAAGGTTTTGTATTCACATGGCATGCTAAAAGCAATGGCCTGTTATCAGTTAGGTAATAACCCTGCGGTGCTGTAGCTACCACTAAGGAGAAAGGGAACTGCTTAGTCTCTTACTGTCTTCAGCTTTATATATCAGAGCTTCAGTATCATATATTGACAAAATTCATATCTCATTCTGTTGATTTAACACATATGCCTAAAGTCCACAGGGAAGAGAAACAGTGGGTACACTAAAATTCTAAGTTTCTGTAATTCTTCAGTAGATCCAGAAACAGGCGTACTTCGTTGTGCTTCCGATGTCTTACAAGACTGCATGGTATTTATTTGAGTCAGAATGTTCTTGCTGACACAGGATATAAATGGCAGTCACTATAAATGACTTTGTTCCAAGTTAACAGTTTATGACAACTGTGGTTACAAACCTTTATACCTTATTTATTCAGAATTTGTCATAAAAACAGACGCCAAAGAGAGAGCCCCAGTTAAAGAATTGCCAGATTTCTGGGAGAAAAATGTGCTAATGAAATGGCCTCAGGTATATGCACATTTGGGCAGTCACTGAGCCTGTACACAAATGAGTTATCACTTGCTCTAATTTTTTAAGATAAATTCATTCATTTATTAATTTTACATCCCAGTCACAGTTTCCCCTCTCTCCTCTCCTCTACTTCTTCCCTCTTCCCACTCCCCAATCCACCCCCCCTCCATTTCTGTTTAGGAAAGGGCAGGTCTCTCATGGATATAACAAAGCATGGCATATTAAGTTGCAGTAAAATTAAGCACCTTCCCATGTATTAAGGCTGGGCAAGCCAATCCAATATGAGGAGTTGTCCCAAAGCCTGTAAAAGAGTCAGCACAGCCCTTGTTCCCATTTAGGAGTCACACAAGAGGATCAAGTTACACAACTATAACATAGGCAGAGGGCCTAGGACAGTCACATGCAGACTCCCTGGTTGTTGGTTCAGTCTCTGTGAGTCCCTATGAGCCCAGATTAGGTGGGGCTTGCCCTCTGGCTCCTACAGTCATTTCTCCCCTTCTTCTACAGGATTAAGTACTCTCTCCTTCTGCCCCCTCAAACCTGACTGCTCATGTTTCCATCCTGACACTCAGTCCACTCACAAAATCTCTTCTATTTCCCTTTCTAGGAAGGCTGAATGAGCAGAATGTGCTCCCACAGCATCAGTCCAGCTAGCTCAGTCGGTAGAGCATGAGACTCTTAATCTCAGGATCATGGGTTTGAGCCCCACATTGGGCACCAATTGTTGTAAAGGAGGGGCTGCTTGTTTATCCCGGCCATCTGGCTAGCTGAGCCCCAAAATAACCACACAGAAATTGTATTAAATAAAACACTTGGCCCATTTGCTTTAGCCTCTTATTGGCTAACATTCACATCTTGATTTAACCCATTCTATTAATCTGTATCTCACCATGTGGCAGTGGCTTATTGGGAAAGATTCAGCATGTCTGACTCTGGAGGCTCCATGGTAGCCCTCTCCCACGCTGCTTTCTTCCTCCCAGCATTCAGTTCTGTTTTTCCCGCCTACCTAAGTTCTGCCCTATCAAGAGGCCAAGGCAGTTTCTCTATTCATTAACCAATGAAACCAACACATAAACAGAAGGACCTCCTACACCATAGGAAGATCTGTGTGTCCCCACCATGAACCCTCTTTGTTTCCTAACCTCTCTGGAACTGTGGGTTGTTGCATGGTTATCCTTTATTTTCCAGCTAATATCTACTTATGAGTGAGTACCTATCATGTTTGTCTCAGTCTGGATTACCTCACTCAGCATGATTTTTTTCTAGCCTCTTCCATTTGCCTTCAAATTTCCTGGAGCCCTTGTTTTTTACCTCTGAGTAATACTCCTTTGTGTAAATGTACCACAATTTCTTTATCCATTCCTCAGTTGATGGGTATCTAGGTTGTTTCCAGGTTCTGGCTATTACAAATAATGCTGTTATGAATATAGTGGAGCAAGGGTCCTTGACAGCTGGGTCTTGTGGTAGATTGATTCCCAGTTTTATGAGGAATGACCACACTAACTTCCAAAGGAGCTGTACAAATGTGCAATGGAGAGGTACTCCCCTTGCTTCATATCTTCTCTCACATAGATGTTGCTTGTGTTTTTATCTTAGCCATCCTGAGAAATGTAAGATGAAATCTTGGAAAGTTTTAATTTGCATTTCCCTGATAGGTAAGAATGTTGAACATCTCCTTAAGTGTCTCAGCCATTTGAGATTCTTCTGTTCAGAATTCTCTGCTTAGATTTGGTTTGCTGATATCTAGTTTCTTGAGTTCTTTATATATTTTGGAAATCATGCCTCTGTCAGATGTGGGGTTGGTGAAAGATCTTTTCCCGTTCTGTAGGCTGCTGTTTTGTCCTATTGATGGTGTCCTTTGCCTTACAGAAACTTTTCAATTTCATGAGGTCCCATTAATTGTTGATCTTAGTGCCTGTGCTAAGTGTGTTCTATTCAGGAAGTTGTCTCCTGTGCCAAAGAAGTCAAGATTATTTCCCAATTTATTTTATTTAGATTCATTGTATCTGGATTTATATTATGGGGTTTGATCCACTTGGAACTGAGTTTTTTGTATGGTGATAGATATGAATCAATTTGCATTCTTCTGCATGCTGGCATTCAGTTATGCCAGCACCATTTGTTGAAGATGCTTTTTTCCCATTATATAATGAAAATTTTACCTTTTTTGTCAAAAATGAGGTGTCCATAGGTGTGTAATATATGTCTTAATCTTGGATTCAATTCCATTGATCCATCTGTGTGTATATCATGCAGTTTTTATGACTATAGCTCTTTAATAGAACTTGAAATCAGGGGTGGTGATACCTCCAAAAGGTCTTTATTGTACAGGATTGTTTTAGCTAAACTGAATTTTTTTTTATATGAAGTTGGGTTTTATTCTTTCAAGGTTGGTAAAGAATTGTGTTGAGATTTTAATGGGGATTACATTGAATCTATAGATTGCATTTGGTAAGATGGCCAGTTTTACTATACAAGTCCTACCTATCCATGAGCTTGGGAGAGCTTTTCATTTTCTGATATCTTCTTAAATTTCTTTCTTCAAAGACTTTAAGTTCTTCTCATACATGTCTTTTGCTTGCTTGGTTAGAATTACACCAAGATATTTTAGCGTATTTGACGCTATATTAAAGGGTATGGATTCTCTGATTTCTTTCTCAACCTGTTTATCATTTATATATAGGAGAGATATTGATTTTTTTAGTTAATCTTGTATCCAGATACTTAACTAAAGGAGTTTAGCATCAGTAGGAGTTTCCTGGTAGAGTTTTTGGAGTCGCTTAATCATTAAGTCATACTTCAGAAACTTGCACTCCACAAAATTGGAAAATCTAAAAGAAATGGACAAATTTCTTGATAGATGCCACGTACCAAAGTTAACTCAAGATTAGATAAACAATATAAATAGACAAATAATCCCTAAGGAAATAGAAGCAGTCATCAAAATCTTCCAACCAAAGGGGGGAAAAAAAAGGCCAGGCCCAGACAATTTTAATGTAGAATTCTACCAGACGTTCAAAGAAGAGCTAAGACCAATACACTTTAAATCATTTCACACAATGGAAATAGAAGGAACACTGACAAATTGTTCCTATGAGGCCACAGTCAACCATGATACCCAAACCAAAGAAAGACTCAACCAAGAAAGAGAATTACAGGCCCAGTTCACTCATGAACATTGATAAAAAAATATTCAACTGCTGCAGCCAGCGCAGCCTGGATAGCCAAGACTGGCAGGGGTGGGGGTTGGGTTGCTGGGATTGAGACACAGAGACTTCTTTTCAGGTGGAAGAACAGCAAGCTTTATTTTGCCCAGCAAACTTTTATACCTCTCCTGCTTCTGTGGAGACCCAGTGGCCAGAAAGAACACAAACATCCTTATCAATTACAGACCACAAGGAAGTTCCCTTGTCAGTCAGGAGGAGTGAGAGCAGCTGGATCACAGCAACTCCCCTCCTTTTTGTTTTAAATGGTGCCTGTCTTGTTACTTTGAGTGGAATACCTTGCCTGTCATGGGGAATAGCCCTCTAATATTCCCTGTCTTAGGTGGCATCCTGCCCCCAAAGTATTGCTCGTCCATGGCTACCTAGACACATAGCTCTAAACCAAGTATCCTTAGGACTTACAGGGACAATGAGCCAGACCAGCGCTGCAACCATCTAGCATAAACTGGGTGGTAAAATTAACAAAAGCAGTATTCCAAACCCCTCTCATATGACGGTTAAGTTCCATAACGGTAGCAGAAGCATGTAATACAGTGCCAGGAGTAACGCACATAACATGATAAAAGCTAGAACATGTTAGCCATTGAAAAGTCCAAAGATTCTCTGCGGGTTCAAGAGCAGCCTGGTCTACAAGAGCTAGTTCCAGGACAGGCTCCAAAAAAACCACAGAGAAACCCTATCTCGAAAAACCAAAAAAAAAAAAAAAAAAAAAGGAAAAGAAAAGAAAAGAAAAGTCCAGAGATAGTCCACTTGCTCCTGAACGAGAGCCACTTGTTGGTTCAAGGTCAATATGCCCAATTGAATATGTCCATTAAGATAAAATGATCTTTTGATCTTTGAATGTCCAAAGCATTGCTGACTCTTTTAGCCATCTGGTTGACAGTCTCAACCGTTTACACACTCTGGGAAAGAGTAACTCAGGCATCAGTATCTGCGATGGCAGAGATAGCAATAACAGCAATCACAGCTGTGGTGACTCCAAGGTCTCTCTTCTGCAGATCTTTTATGGTCCATCACTTGTTGCCATATTTGCTGACACTCCTGACACCGCCGTGGTGAGGCCGGGCACTGACTGGGCCAGGGCAGCATGCCTAGCAAAGCTCTGCTCCAGCTGCCTTCCGGCCCCAGACACACTCTCTCTGGGTCCAAACTGCTGCATGGAGTGGAGCAGAACATAGGGAAGCAGGCTCGCTGCTCCTGCTCCAGAACCATTGAAGGGGCCCCATTTTAACAATCTTTTAGGGAATTTGGGCATCATCAACTGTCTGGCTACTTCCTGCTGAGCAGGAGTGCTGCATTCTTGGGGGTATTTTACATCAGCATTCCAGGGGGTCTCCATGATTCAAACCACATAAATTTGCAATGAATCCACAGGTTCTCATCCTCTTTTCCAAAGCATCAAATCCTTAGGCCCATATTTTAAAGTCAAAATACTTTTCTTAGCAGTTCCCAGAATCAAAGGTCTTTTTCCAGTCCAGAACACAATCAATATAATAACATACATCTGCACATTCTATCTTTTTGAGGCCTTCAATTCATCATCCTGCCTCTTCTTTATTACTTCCCTACTGGCCAATATTCCAGAGGGCATCCCTCAGAGCATCTCTGGGGATGAAGAAACACATACTCCTTTTAATCTGACTTGACTTGTTCCTAGTCTGGAATATTTAAACCCCCTCCTGTACAAAGTCTTCGGCTGTCTTCCTTGTTACTTCCTTGCCTGTTGCTTTAAGAGTTTCAGTTACTTTTTGAGGCCTTCAATTCACTCTCCTGCCTCTTCTTTATACTAGCTAGTCTTTTGGAGGATGTCCCTCAAAGTATCTCTGGGGATGAAAAATAAAAACACTACCTTTCCCAATATGCCCCTCGTTTTAGCCAGCAGACGGAGCAACCCTGTTCATGTATCCCCACTTCCCAGATCTCCACGTTACCCTGCCTACAGGGCTTGGCTGCCAAGACTGGCAGGGGGTACCGGGTTGAGACATGGAGGCTTCTTTTCAGGTGGAAGAACAGCAAGCTTTATTTTGCCCAGCAACCATTTATACCTCTACTGCTTCTGTGTAGACCCACCAGCCAGAAAAAACACAAACATCCTTGTCAATTACAGACCACAAACAAGTTCCCCTGTTGGTCAGGGGAGTGAGGGCAGCTGGATCACAACACTCAATAAAATACTAGCAAACTGAATCTAAGAACACATCAAAAAGATCATACACCATGACCAAGCAGGCTTCATCCCAGCGATGCAGGAATGGTTTAACATATGAAAATCTGTCAGTGTAATTCACCATATAAACAAACTGAAAGAAAAAGGAGAACACATGATCATCTTATTAGATGCTGAAAAGCCTTTGACAAAATCTAACACCACTTTATTATAAAAGTCTTGAGGAGATCAGGGATACAAGGGATATACTTAAATATAATAAGAGCAATATACAGCAAATTATATGAAATGGAGAAAAACTCAAAGCGATACCACTAAAATCAGGAACAAAATGTCTATTCTCTCCATACTGATTCAATATAAAACTTGAAGTTCTAGTTAGAGCTATAACTAAAGGAGATCAAGGGGATACAAATTGGAAAGGAAGAAGTTAAAGCATCTGTATTCGCAGATAGTATGACAGTGTACATAAGTAACCCCAGAAACTCTACCAGGGAACTCGTACAATTGCCCTCATTTTTCAAAGCTTGTGTCAAGCTAACATAAAGTTGGCCAGCATACCTACTGCTTCCCAGTCCATAGGTTGGACAGTCAGCTATCTCAGGTTAACTCGGTGGCTGAATCAAGACTGGCAGTAGAGAATTTTCAGTTGTAGATCATTCCTATGTAGAAGGAAGCTGGCTAAAATGTAGATTTTGTTTAAAGTTGTGGTAACTGACAGCTGTCCTGCATAAACTAAGATAGAATGGCTAAGCCAGGCCTTTGGGGAGCAATTGCTAGTTTTCCATGTAGATCACCATCATAACAATTGTATGAAAAGGGCTCTGTGTGTGTGTGTGTTTGGGGTGGTGATGGGAAGAAAGATGCTGACTCAGCAAACTCACTGAGGAACCAGAAGCAAGTCAGGGTAGCCATAAGCAAAGTAGAATCCAAGGTAACTCTCTAGTAATTGCTAAGCCATAAATTCAACCTTCTGTCTGTTTTTTTTTGTTTTGTTTTGTTTTGTTTGTTTTTCTTTTATGATTACAAAGGAAAAAATGTCTTCACATAATTAACAGGTTTTGGGAAAAATCTACGGAATGTAGTTTTCAGGAATTTAATATTCAAGATTGAGAGTGTACTTCCGAGTGGTAAGATTTACTATTTTAAAAAATTTTTTAATCTCTGTATTTTCTTCCTCTTTTCTTTTTGTCAATAAACATGAACTTAGTTTGCCTCAAGTTTTTTTATATTTTAATGAAAGTATTTGTAGATTCTTCAAGTTTTGCTAGTAATGACTCCATATGGCATCTACAGAACCCCCATTTTACTGATAAGAAAATTGGAACAAAATGATATCAAGTCATTTATACCTACTAAACAATAGGTACAAATTTCTTTATTATCAGATGTCAGCTGATTAAGATTTTAACAAATAATATCCCCATAATATAATATCCTAGTTATTAATTGAAAGTTATTGTTTATGTCTCTTTTGTATGGTATCACATCTGCAAGTGTGGTGTCTCCAGGGTTCTAGCTTACGGAATATTTATCTGCTAGTGAAACTTGTCAGCTGTCTCCTTGGGCTGCTGTGGCAGCTGCCCCATGTTAGGAGCTTCCTGGAGTCTGTCACTGTGTTCCAATTGATTCATGCAGAAATGCTGAAAAACAAAAGCCTTAAATTGGGTTTGATATTTAACTAACCATACTATCATGAAATAAATCATTTCTTTAAAGCTGATTTATATGATTCTTTTCCTTTACAAAACAATATAAAATCTAGAAGCTTAGGACATATGTCTTTAGCAGCTATGTGGCAGAAATCAATCACGAACACCAATACTGAGCATTTCCGTGGGTTCGTGTCCATCAAAGAAGGGTTGATGCTTCTGGGAAGACACCTACAGTGCTCTTGCAAAGCAGATGACTGGTGATGCACAACATCCCTCCGTATCCTCTGCCAGATGGAGAACCTGGTGCTGTCAGCTCTTTCAAGAACTTGAACTCTGGTGAATAAGAAGAATGACAGAAGTTGGTAGTGTCGATGGGAGTAAAACCACCCACAAGTGCCCACTTAGCTATCACACTGAAGGATATACAATCTGAGTCAGGTTACCCTCCTAACCTAAAGATACCTTCTTATCAGCACTGGGCATATTCCATATTTTAGCCTCCCCCGCCATCAACCTCTCTGTGGTCGCTGTGTTCTCTCTGGCTGTATCAGTTGCACCTGAACACATGCCTCGTTCACTTCCTCCTTGGTGTCTGTTTATGACAACACAGAGCATGTCAAACCTGTAGAATAGGACCTTCTTTTTGCATCTGTACAGTTGTGGCTGTCTTCTGTCCTGACCTGCTCGACCAGTTAGGTGTTTCTTGTTTTTGTCCCTAGTAATTCTTCCTGCTATGTCCTCTAGCTCTTTAGTCCTGTGTTCTCAGCTTTTTTTCTCTGCAGAGTGTTTTCCAGAAGCAAAACAACAAAGAACTCATCATGAACATCATGTACTCATATGGTTTCCCCACCACACAGCTGTCCTCTACACTTAGGCCTCTGACCTTGCTTGCTCTCCTCTCTTCCAGTCTGGCACTTCAAATATGTCAGACATGTTCGCTTCAAACTTGTAAGAAATTTACTTTGCTGCCACAGGCAACTGATCTCCTCTCTTTCTTCTCCACTTTCACCAGGCCATTCAATGTTCCCGACTCGTCTTCACAGTGACAATCTTCTTAGGTCACCACCACTGTCTAAGTTTACTCCACAGAATGATTATGTAGGACTCTACACACTGACGTTGAGGCAACTTGAAGGATGGTGGTGGAGACTGTTGGAAAGATTTAGACTAAGTTCCTGACAGTAACTACAACACTTCTGAGGCTGACACAGGAGGAATCCAAGTTTGAGGCCAGCCTGGGCTACATAGCAATTTTCAGCCTAGCCTAGACTTCTTAGTAAGACTCTGTCTGCCTTAATTACTGTTACATTGCTCTGAAGAGACACCATGACCAAGGGAGCTTATCAATGAAAACATTTAATTGGGGCTTGCTTACAGCTTCAGAGGGTTAGCCCTAACCATTGTGAGATGAGTGCAGTGGCAGGCAGGCATGGTGCTGGAGCAGGAGCTGAGAGCTCACATTCTGACCAATAGGCAGCAGGCAGAGAGAGAGAGAGACAGACAGACAGACAGACAGACAGACAGACAGAGACAGAGATAGTGAGGTGTGTGTGTGTGTTTGTGTGCCTTGCCTGGGCTTTTGAAGCCCACCCAGTGGCACACCTCCTCCAAAAAGGCCACACCACCTAATCCTTCCTAAACAGTTCACCAACTAGGGAAACAGACATTAAAATATATGAGCTTTTGGGGGCCATTCTCATTCAAACCACCATACTGCCTCAGGAAAAAGAAAATCAAAACCTATTTATAGGTGAGCTGGAAAGATGATTTAACAATTAAGAACACTAGCTATTCTTCCAGAAGACCTGAGTTCAGTTCATACATAGTGGCTCCCATCTGTAGCCCAAGGGACTGAACGCTCTCCTCTGGTTGCTGATGGTATACAGGTTATTTTTGCAGGCAAAAGGCACCCCGTACACACAAGATAAATTAAAAAAAAAAAAAACGTTTAAAACTGTTTAAAAATTATTTCTATGGCTATCCAGGAGAGGAAAGAAGAGAGTGGGGGGAGGTTGGGGGAGCAGGCCAGAAGTCATAGAAAGAAAGGGGACAAGGGCAAACAAAGCACATGCAAGTGTGAGCGTGTCGCAGTGAAACCCAGGAGTGTGTGCAATTAATAAGTTAATTATAAAGTACTCATACTAACATTTGAATGGCTACAGTACAATTTGGAATTTTATAGTTTTGAATGTTTTCACTTATTAAAAATAGATTCTTTTCTCTATATAATCAATCTATCTTGATTATAGTTTCCCCTTTCTCCCAGTCCCTGTCCTTATCCCCTCCCTGCAGGTCCACTCCCTTTCTGTCTCTCATCAGTAAAGAACAGGCTTCTAGGAGTAAACAGTTGGAGAATTTTATACCCCAGTTCTATATATTATATCATGTCTCCTCCTCCTTCTTCCTGCTCCCACTCATCCGGTATCCTCCCCAAACCCACTCCAATTCATTATTTTTCCTAATTATTTTACTTATCTAGAAATAAAGGCATTTAGAAATACAGCCTGCTGGGTCCCTTTAGTGGTGCTCTTTATGTATGTGTTTAGAGATGACCACTTGGGATAGATAACCTATTAATGCACTCATCCCTGAAGAAAACAAAATACTCCGCTCATTTACAGCTCACTTCAGTTCTTTCCTCCTTTTTATGATTACAGCTTGTCATTTTCTTCTCAGATTTCAACCTCGTTCTGTGTCTGTGAGCTCCATCGCAGCACCGATTGGCCACCTCCAGTGGTTTCTGCCCCTCGGTCCTTCCACCTGCTTAGTTTATAGTTTGGAAACTATTCCAACCTAAAGACTCCTGGGGTTTGTGGTATCAGCAGATTGTGTTCTTGTGACTTGGAGAAAATTTAATTTATAGTTTTTCTCTCATGTCTGCCTCCTGGTAAGTAGATTCATGATTGGTTTGTGCTCTGAACTTTGAGACCTGATAGCAATACCATGGAAAGGGGAGAGGTTCAGCCACAAAGGACTTGAGAAGAAAGACTACAGAGTGCAGACTGTTCACCTCAAGAAGAGGTTACTGAGCCATGGCCTAATAATTATGTTTTGATTCATGAATATTTATCACAGTGAGAATACTGGCCAAATCTTTCTTCATCCATGACACGCAGAGGAATGTACCCTGAAATTACAGACAGGGATAAAAGGAAGGACTTATTATCTGCCTCCTAAGTATTTATGATTAAAAACTTTTCAGACTGTTGTTCCTAAGAATTGTCCGGTTTAGGGTAGACATTTGTCTAGACCTGAAAAGGGAAGACCTGCAGTCAGCCAGAGCTGCAGACATGCCTGAAGCCAGCTGACTTCTTTTTCAGTGTACTAGTTCTGAACTTTCACACTAGACGGTTTAGAGCAGAACTTGATGGAACCCCCTGTGCATACTGGGTAGTGTCGCGAGAAGTGTTTGAGTAATAATTGCCCCCTAGATGACTAAGTATTAATTACCCTGGCTAATCAACAGTCTTCAGAATGAACACATTACTTCCTTTCTCTGTTTATTTGATGTACAGATTGAACTACAGATCTAATTACAAGTATAAACACTAACAAAATCAATCTTTAATGTAAAAAGTAAAAGCTTCAAAATGAAGAAATTAAGGATGAGATTCCTACTTCTTTCATTGGTAAAAAATAATACACGTAAATGCAGAAACCCTGTATTTGTCTCCAGCTTTGCCATTTGACAAATTCTATCTTCTCTGCTGCCATGTTACTGGTCAGAGTCCTAGATAAGTCCTACACGTCCAGAAAGAAGGGATCACAGTGGCTTTCTGTGTCTGCCTAAGCGAGGGGGAGAACAGAGGCCTTGAGGGAAAACTAGCCACAGGAAGGAACCATAGGAAACTGCGCAGCTAAAGGGACACAGCCAGGCAGTCTAGCAAAGCAACCCGCTCCCAAGAGACGCCCACCGGAAGAGCCCACGCCCCCACCCTCCCCTGACTGTTTGCTCCTTCTCTCAGGAAGATGACCTCTGCACAGGGCATGTTGAATGGGAAGACTAAACGGTAGAAGAATCTGGCCAAACCACTACCAAATGGTCCAGCTATAGTTACAAAAGAATCAGAGGGTGGAACCTAGCTGGCACCTCAGGCCCACCTCTGTCTTCACCCCTTCCCACTCTCTCCTGCTGACAGCAGTTCAAAACCTTGGTCTCTGGTTTATCAGTTATTTCTTAAGTCCCGCCTTTAAGTCAGAGACTATATTATAAACCATCAGTTCTCAACCTGTGGGTCGTGATCCCCTTGTAAGGGTCATTTCACAGGGGTCGCATATCAGATATCCTGCCTATCATGTATTTACATCTTGATTCATAATAGTAGCGAGATTATATTTATGAAGTATCAATGAGATCATTTTATGGTTGGGGGTCTGCACAACATGAGGTCCTAGCTTTAGGAAGACTGAGAACCACTCTTTTAAACACAACAGAGAGATGAACCTTGCCTCTTATTGTCTAAGAACTTGCAGTTTAATAGATTTCTTGGATATTCCAAATGTGTGGATTTAAGAAAGCTTAATTCTGATGGTGCTACCTTATCCGCCCCATCTCTGAAAGAAGGGGAGTGGCGTAACTTCACAGAGAAGCCTGAGGCGTCCCTCAGCCAGGAATCTTTAAGCTTTGAAGAAGTTGGAGAAAGGCCTGAGAAGAGAGTGTCCAAGAGAGGAGCCAAGCCACCTCCCACCTTCCTGTTCTAGCCAGTTTTTTCCAGCACTTGTTAAACTTGTGACCTGGGACATGAAGAACTCACAGAACTGGTGGCAAGGACAGCTGAGATCCTTGCCTGCGCTGGTCTTCCACTTTAACGCGAGAATGCAGAAGACTCCTCTGTGGCTAAGCACACACCCCCTGCTCTTATAGAGGACTTGGCTGTGCTCTGTACCACCCACATAGTGACTCAGGAATGCCTGTGACTCCAGTTCCAGGGAAGCCAGCACCCTCTTTTCCCCTCTGTGGGTTTCCACATGCATCGGATGCAAATAAATCAATGAAGGCACACACAAATAATAAATAAATTTTAAAAAATAGAGTTATGAGAATATATAATCTTTTAGACTATATGATTTCATTTGTGACTCACTTATATTGACTAATAAGCTGAAATTCCTAGATCAAAAGAAATATAGAATGGGGCTTGATGTGATAGTCAATCCAGCTGTAAACAAATTAAAGATTTTTAAAGCATTTTCATGATTATAGGAGGGCGATGAAATAAAACAGCAATACACAGACAGAACTGGCTTCCCTGTGAATGCCAGGAGGTGCAGGTGAATGGGATCTGGAGCACAGGAAATTGCTCCGTGGTGGGGGCGGGATATCATGTCATTTGTGAGCAGTTTGAGAGCCAGAACCATGCATGCCTCATCCACGCACCTCGGTGCCTGGCAATACACACAGTGAATGTGCACCATTCCACAGCCTGACAGTCTAGGGGACCCCCGAAGTGGCTTCACACAGCCCTGCAGCCAGCAGGAGCCTGCTCTCAGCATGCAGTGGTTGGAAGGGGAACTTTTTTTACCCTGAGGTCAGAAACTTCCACAGCTGAGGATAGTGGATAATGGAGGCCCCTTTTCTCTGTTTGTACAGTTTGGCCCAGAGCAAGCAAGAGTCATTTCAACATAATCTACATCCTTTCCTTTTTATTTTAGCCATGTTTGTGTTTCCCAGGGCACTAAAAGTTTCAAAATATTTACTGTATACTTCCATGCTTTTAAGAAAAAGAAATGCGGTTTGCGAATGCAGTTCTGCTCAGCAGGCAGAGCGTTTCCTGGCACACGAAAGGCTGCATTTGAAAACAAACAGGAGAAAGACTGTTGGGCTTTAACAGATGGGTCCTTAGAGATGGGTTTTAAAGCACGGGTTTTTGTTTCCTTATCCAGCTTTTAACCTGTCACTTCTCAACACTTACAGTGACCCTGAAAAATAAATCAGTAACATTTGCACAGTTTTTAAGGCTGACACTTTAATTTTTTTTCTGTTTTGTCTATCGCCGTGGCCAATGTAATTAGGTCATAGTCATGTGAAAAGCTAGTTGTGTGAGAAAAATGTTGGATGAGCACGAGTGTTTTCAGGAAGATGTTGTTTCTATTAATGTGTACTTGAAACTAAATCACTGAGCCTACGTAATTCGGAATATTAATGTCTCTCCGAAAGAACCGTTGAACCGAACTCAAAGGGAAATGTATGCTTCTGCTTGCTCTTGTGAGATGATTACAGAAATTAGTTTAAAAAATATGTTTACCATGTACAGCACTGCTTTGTAAACGTGCTTAGTTGTGGAGACAGTTGAGAAGCTGACTCCCCAGTAGGAGAACAATCTTGACCCTCATGGTCCTCCCAAGACCTGAAGAGACCAAATGCTGACCCGTGTAGCCTGGCTCTGTCCCTCGGTTCACGTAGGTAAAGTGTTGCTTGTGACTGCTGGACCACGGTGTTCCCTAAGAAACATTTTGCTATTTATACCAGTAGGTAGATATTTTGGGTGTGTACAGTTGCTATTGCTTCAACACCCTAGAACCATAGAGAGTACAAACTCTATACAGCATTGACACTTATATTTCTGGAAAATTTTTTATATGTTATTCCATTTCTTCTTTAATTAGCTGAGTTTATTTTTGCCTTTATTGATTAACAATTTTAGTAACAGATATTCTTCCTTGCATTACAATTTTCAATACCAAGAAACACAGAGGACACATTTAAGGTATTTTATTGTCTAAATAAAAACGTCAGAGTGGGGCCGAGGGACACACTGCTTTGGAGAGCAGTCATACAGTAGAGCACGTGTGGAAATCATGACGAAAAAAAAGTGTAACGAGCAGAACACAAACAAAAACCAGTCCCTTCTTGTGACGGAAGCAGAGCAATTATCAAGAGTTTGAGCACGTTGTTGAGGGATTTGAAGGGCTAACGGCTTTTGAAGAATGCACGAGATAGCTCTGTCGCTCTTGGGAAACATTTATGGAGAAGCATGGATTGCTAAATCTTAAGCAATCCGCAGTCCCTATGCAGTGACTTGGTTCCAAGTAACATAAGTAGGTGAGATGCACACAGGGTGTCAAGTGGCACTTACTTGGCTCTCTCCAGATACACAGAAAGTAAGTGGAATACCTCAATTACTAAATAGGCATTCGGTGGGAGATGAATAAAAATAAAGGACAGGAGGTTTGCCTTCTAAAACAAGATGAATATAGCTCAATAATAAATTTCTGTAATTTATTTCATGCGTTAGTAGGCTACATCCAGAGTTACTAAATATATTAAGAGGAAAATGATTGATGAGTGCCCAGTCTTCTTAAGCAACATTGATGAGCATTTTGTGACTTGGAATTTGCAGTGTGGCCTCTTGTCTGACTGCTGGCATACTCAGTTGCTCCTAGATTTGAGTAAGATTGGAGCCTCCTGAAGATGACCAGCTAGCTTACTGCTGTGTTTAGGCTTCAGCTCTGCTGGCCAGACTGCCTTTAACATTCCAATGCATTTTTTCTCTTTATAGGGACTTTATGTTTTTGTGGTTTATTTCATTTTACACAACCAAACATGTTGCCCCATGAAGGCCAGCTACACGGTGGAAATGAACGGTCACCCAGGACCTAGCACAGCCTTCTTCACTCCTGGGAGCGGAATGCCTGCAGCTGGAGAGATGAACAAGTCTACCCAGAACCTCATCAACGCCATGGAAGAGGTGTGTCCCCGGCCCCACCCTGACACCCTCTAACCTGCTGACCAGCCCTTTTTTGATAAAAAGTGAAGACAAAAGATGCTAACCAACTTTTGAGCCCATCCCTCTATGCAGTGGCATTTGAAGGATCTTAATTAGTTACTTTTTTGTCCTGTGAGCCATTTTTATTGAGAAATTAAAGCAAAATGCGTCATTACCTTCAAAACCTTCTAATCTGATATGACGGGAATTGAATATGTCTAAGAAACACTTTTAAAAATACCATTCTTCCTAAAATCACACTCAAAGTCATCCTTATCTGCTTCTCCCCGCGCAGTTCTTTAATCCCAACGAAGAGAAGCAAACAGGCAGGCGCTCCTTTCTGTTTAAATCCACCAGTCAGTCTAAAGCAGAGCTCAGAGGCTGCTTTGTCGCACTCCTGAAAAATCTAGGCGGGATTTCCGCCACAAAATCTGCCTCCCACTGCTGGCTACATTATTCTGTTCATATACATTTGATTTCCTGAGTCTGACTCACATACCCTCCACCCCCACCTTTTGGCAAAGTGTTAGTCTGGACTGTAGAGCACACCTGAATACCTCTATCCCAGAAGAGGCAGTGAGGCACAGCCCTCACCACTGTGCAGCTTCGCGATGTACTTGGCTGCATGCCTTGTGAATGAAAGAAGCAGGTGTGTTTCTTACGTTCATACAAATGCATGAACTGAAGAAACATTTGATTGAATAAGAAATATTGATAGGATGATAGATGGATAGATAGATAATGATAGGTAACTGTTAGACGGTTGCTAGAGATGTGATAGACAAAGACAGAAAGACAGATGATAGATAGATGATAGATAGATAGATAGATAGATAGATAGATAGATAGATAGATAGATAGATAATCTACCTGCCCAGAGATACCTTATGTGGGATGTACTCTCATTCCTGTGAATTTAAAATTGAAGCAAATGATTACAATGTCATTACTGTATATAGCCTTTTTATTTGAATAAAAAAATTACTATAAAGAATTATCAATTCATAATGGATAAGCATACATTGGATAAAAATGGTTGGCAGGGCTCATAGGTAGGAGATAAATAAAAGTGCAGATTAAAAAGAATGTATTTTGTCTGTCAGATGAATAAGTTTAAGAAGGATGTTTAAAAATTGAGATATACCAGAGCTAGAGAGATGGCTTAGCAGTTAAGAACACTTGCTGCTCTTACAGAGGACCCAGGTTTAATTCCAGCTCTTACCCGTGGCTTACAACCATCTATAACTTCAGTTCAAGGGACCCAATTCTCTTTTCTAGTCTCTGTAGGGACCAGGCATTCACATGGTGCAAAGCACACATGCAGGCAAAACACTCATACACATAACTTAAAGATAAATAAATCTTAAATTTTTTTAAGAAAGAAAAACATTGAGATATGTCTTTAGTACTTTGATATTGAAATTTGGTACCATTTTATATGCCAGACATTTTTTAAACTGAGTTATTTTATCATAACTAGTGACCAAAAGGCCAACAGGAGTGTTTTTAAGATTCATCGGTATGTTGAATCATTACCAATTTATTATTTGTCTAGCTCTGATCTGTTTTGTGAAATATCTTTTAACTATGTGTGGCTGAATGAAAGTAACTAGCATTACAGATCTAGTTGGTCCTTCACTCAGTGACACCGGCACTGTAAATGTCCCAGGGACAAATGTGCCCAGAAGCTGCAGTATCGGAGAACTTAAATATGAACTGGTCTTGTCACTGAAAACAGTTCTGTAGAGCAATGCTGTCCTCGATGCCTGGACTCGTGGTGATGATCATCTGAGGTTTCACCTTCTCTCGAGTTCATCTCTGAGGTTCTTGGTTTCCTCTTCTCAGTATGAAGTGTCCCTGAAGTCTCAGCAAACCCTTATGTCGGAAGGCAACAGCTGTGGCCCTCGGTTCCTGGGCTGGAGCCATTGCTTGAGTGTTCCTCCGGGGTGTTGCACAACTGCGTAGCTTAAAGTCTGTCTGCATTCCTCAGAGGCTCAAAAGTTGCTGTGATCCAGCTGTCAATGAGAGACTGCAGGAGACAGTCGAAAAAGCCAGCAAGAGCAGGGAAGGGCAGGGAAAACAAGGATTAAGGGTTCATTTGCCACTAACCTGGTTTGCCAGTAACCTAGAAAGCCAGGAATACATTTAATCGCCTCAGAACAGAACTCCTTTGAGTGTATAGTCAAAAGCAAAGAAGGATTTTGATAAATTCCCTTTAGTTCAATGTGTTCTTTGTATACTGGCCCCAATTAAAATATATTTCAGATTAATAATTTGGAGGGTTCTTCTTAATTTCCTTAATATACATTTTACAAATAAATAGAGAAATAGTTTTATCTCCCCATACATGGCATCATAACAATCTACATGTGATTTTGAGAAACTGTTAAGTCATGAGGTTATACTAGCTCGAGGAGAGGCATGCTTTTCTGAAGAACAAACATAAAATGCAAGCTCATAAAAACAATTCAATAGGCCATCCACAGTTTTTAATGAAATGTAAAAAAATTGTTGCAAAAATAGGCTTCAAAATTGATGCGTACATTCATGTTATCAATTGTCACATTCTTCTGCTCTTGCCCTAATCCAAAAGGTGCCATCTGACTGGGAGAGAGCATCCTTCCAGCAGACCAGCCAGGCAAGCCCTGATTTGAAGACAAGTCCCCAGAATGGTGCCTCATTCCCTTCTTCTGGAGGATATGGGCCGGGCTCCCTGGTAGCCGATGAAGAGTCCCAAGAGTTTGACGACTTGATATTTGCATTGAAAACTGGTATGTATAAACGAACCCACAACTGGCATTAGAAACTGGCAGCCTGCGAGCCTGTTCCTTTGTCTCCCCTTCCATGAGAGTACAAACACACTGTCAGCCACGGCATGTCCTGATTCTCATGACCCGTGTCTGATCCCAGTCAAGCCCTAGGATATTCTGTTCCTAGCATCAAATATAACACAGCCAAAAATAATTTACGATTTGCTTTTAATAAAGAAAACATCATATTCTAACTAAATGTAAATATCTGTGTCCTAAAATCTGGCTAGAATACCAAGAACTTAGTAAGTCGGATTCAATATAAGGAAGCTCACTGAAGGAGTTTGCCTCTGATATGCAAAAAAGAAAAAAAGAAAAAGAATAGAATGTCATTCATGAGGACGTATTTTATATACATTAAGAAGTCATGTAACAAACATGTATATGTCTGTAGTTTTCAAGGTGCACATTCATATGTCGTATTTTATTAACTGTGTGTGTGTATGCATGTGCGTGCATGTGTATGTGTGTGTGTGCATGTCTCTCTGTGTGTGTATGTGCGTGTGTGTTCAGTTCCACTCAATCTATAACCCTAGTGCATAATTCCTATATAGAGAGCAATAAGATCCTAAAGACCCCAACACATTACCTAGAAATGGAGAAAGTGGGAAATCTGACTGAAGGTCACATGCTAGTGGAGAAACATTAATGAATGCCATTCTTTTTTATGTGTAAATGTCCACATTGGTGGCAGTGTGGTCTTTCCACCCCTGTGACAGACCCATGGCCGAAACATGAAAGGGTGGTTTCTTTTGGCTGATGATTTCAGAGGTTTCAGTCCATGGTCAGCCGGCTCCCTTGCTTTCAGGCCCAGGACAAAGTAGAAATATCAAGGAAAGGCATGAGGAGATATGGTCACTGTCTGCAAACCAAGTATAAAGAGAGTAGATGGAAGGGGTCAGGGTCAAGACATCCTCTTCAAAGGCATGCCGCCAACAGCATGTTCTTGGGTTCCACCTTCTGGATATTCATTCAATTTTAGAAAATATCAATGAATCACACTACTGACTAGGCCAGAGTGAGTCCCCTGATTTTAAAATGACCTTACAAAAAACCCTGAAAGGAGTGCTTTGCTAGGGGCCTAGGTTACTTGTCAGTCTGGCCAAGTTGGTAATGAAGATTAGCCATTACAGTAGTTTAGCTTAGATATATAATGTGCCATAACTCTATTGTGAATATTAATCATTTTAGAGTTTTCCAAGTCCTATAAGACATTTTAAACATTTTCTTTTAAAAAAAATTTGAACTATTCCTATTGTAAAAGTAGTAATGAATTTTTTTAAAAAGCAAGAAGATACAGTTGCAAAGAAGAAGCTTCTTAAATGCTTACTTTAAAATGTTTCTGTGTAAAGTAGCTTGATTTTTCTATGACCTGATATTCCTTTGGCAAAGCATTTTTGTCGTAAAAAAGTAAATCTCTTACATCTTGAGAATGACTGGAACAACCCAGGGACTCATCTCAATTTGTATTCCATATTAGGGTCTCATTATTAAGAAACAGTAAGACTACAAAGCACATCACTGTCCCCTGGTCCCTCCCTATGCCCACACCCAGAATGTCATGCTGCCCCCGTGCCCTTTTGAGAAATGACAAATCCAACTGAAATGAGAACAAACTCACCCCTTCCTACACAACAGGTGCTGATACTCAAATGACAGCAGAGGGACCTTTCAAAACGTGAATGATCGAATGGATGAAAAACACGAAACCGGGGACTGTTGTGGAGGAATAGACACAGGAGTTAAAGAAGAATAAAATAAATAATCAAGAGAATTGTAGTTTTGTGATCATGGGACAAAGCTCTCTCAGTTGAAGAATGTGTAGTGTTTAAACAGGAAAGGAATGGAGGAAGGGCATTACACACTCAAGGAGTCTAAAGAAAAATTTCAGCCTTAGTGTGAGGCTTGTTTGTGGAGAACATCATTAAGGAGGAGAAGGAACAGTGGACGGAGTAGGCTGAGACAGTCTCACAAGGGCGTCGCTCACACTGTCAGCAACCAAAGCAATGGGGAGTGAAAGCGGGCATACCCCTCCGGCTGCTCTTAGTTGGTCCTCAGGGAGCAACCCCTGCCAGGGTGCTTCGGGGAGACTATAGATTCACAGCCCAAATTAGCACTTTGATAGTTCTAAAGTGTAGTAGGAGGGAGCTGCTTGTTAGTCCATCCGCCCGACTAGCTTAGCCCCGAAATAATCACACAGAAACCGTATGAATTAAAACACTGCTTGACCCATTAGCTCTAACTTCTTATTGGCTAACTCTTACATATTAATTTAACCAATTTCTATTAATCTGTATATCACCACAAGGTCATGGCCTACCAGCAAAGTTTCAGCACATCTATCCCTGGCGGCAGCCCGTGACTCTGCCCTTCCTCCTCCCAACATTCAGTCCAGCTTTCCCTGCCTACCTAAGTTCTACCTTGTTATAGGTCCAAAGCAGTTTCTTTATTCATTAATGGTAATCACAGCACACGGAAAGAACTCCCACCTCACTAAAAGTGCTGTAGAAAGACCTACTTTATTGAATTTAACCTCACACTTCTGGAATATAGTTAGTGGAAATTTCCTTTGGGGAGTACAGAACCCTTGGTGCTGTTTAACATAATGTTAAAATGCTGTTTGGTAGTCCTAAGTAGTTGGGTATTTATAGTGAACCATGGAGGGTTTTTTGAGAAAAAAATAACTTTTAAAAAAGTATAAAGAGTAAATTATAAGCATTATCAGAAAGGCTGCAAAGATCTCGGAGTGGGCCAGGGTCATGAAAATAAGACCCCACATAGAAAAAGTCAATGAGAACTGAAGAGGGCAGGCACTGAGGAAGAACAGGGGCTGATGGAGACTTGCTTCTCACATGAGTGAGTGGTACAGAGCTTCCTTAGCGTGGTTTGCTAAGGGAAACTGGTGTACCTTGATGATAAACATTCCTCCTAAGTATTCATAAGGTTCAAAGTACCACTGGAGATGGTAGTATTTGAAATACATCAGAGCAGAGATTTTATTGGTAGTTTTGGGAATTATTAACTCTGAATTAGGAAAGGGGAAGAAGAGAGAAGAGAGGAAAAGAAATGAAGAGAGAAGTAAGAGAGAAAGGGAAGAAAAGAGAAGGGATGGAAAACAGGAACACACTAGATGATGCTTGCCTCTGTGTCAGGAGGGAAAAGGGTCCCACCGAGAAATTCTAGCAAATAAGAAAGGCAACTAAATACAGAAACGAGTTTTTGTGAGAATGAAATGACTAGTTATATAAAACACTGAGTAGAATTGGGACTGAAAGAGGGTTTACAAATTATGATTAGGTTCCCTAATGTGTTCTGTAGGCAGTACCATTAGATCTTTATGTTCAAACACTGAAATAAGATGAATTCTTGGAACATAATTAAATTAGATCTGTGGGCTATATATAACAAGTACTGGGTGTATTTGGTTCAGGAATGCATGGAATGACTTGCTTAGAGATTTAGCTTAGCATTCCTTAGAGTTCCCTAAACTCATTGGGAAAAAATATTTTAAGAGATCAAAATAGCAATCTCTAACATTGCTTCTCTATATTATGGAAAAGATGCTATAATAACCAAGCATCAGTCCCTGGACACATTCTATCATAGGATATTGTCAAATAAAAGAGCCACCCACATGCTTTCTGTCTACAGTAGAATTCAACATTGGCCTGTAGTCTGGATTTGGCCTAACAAGGTGTTTTGCTTGATTTACACAGCATTTTAACAGTTTTTGAGCCAATATCAAAAATGTAGAGACACTGTATATAAGTCTAGAAAAAACGTCTGACAGCGTGGACTTTAAAATAATTGAGCTGTTAGCATACAAAAAAAATGGGTTTGTTATATTTTCATATACAGTGTCATTATACTTTATTCTTATCTGCCCCATCACTTCTTCCCTCTGGCTGAGCCTCTTCCCTCACAAAGAGTTCCTCCCCTTCTCCTCTACCTTCATGCTGTCTGTTTCCCTTCTTTCTGTGTACCTCTTCCTTCTCTCTCCTCTTGTCTGTTTCCACATCATATATGTATATGAACATGTATATTTAGAGTCCACATGAAAGAGAAACATGCTATATTTGTCTTCATTGTTCTGACCTTTCCCACTTTTGGTAAGGATCTTGAGTTCTGTCCATTCTCCTGTATGATTGAGTAAAATTCCATTGCTTGTATGCACTTCCTTCTCTATTCACTCATTTCTAGATGGACATCAAGGCTGATTCCATACTTTGCTATTGTGAATAGGGCATCAAGAACCATAGATGCACAAATAGAGACATGGTGAACCCATAACTGAATTGTATGTTAGAAAATTCCCGGGTAGACTACACACTTCCAGCAAAGTGGCAGACTATAACACCACAAATAGAAGCAGGGAGCCTTGCTATGTTCCAGTAATCTATGAATCCATTCATAGTGGCTTCGAAGTAAATAAACTAATGAACAAGTATATGAAACTAATCAGAGATAAAGATATCTACGAAATTGAAAAAGATACTAGAAGAGGGAAAGACACCTGTGTTCATTGACTGAAAGAACTAATATGTTACCAGATTAGATCTACAAATTCAAGGCAGTCCTCACCAAAATTCTAATGGCATTATACACAAACTATTTTTCAAAAATGCTATTGTCCCATACCCATGCACATACTGGCATTACTAGTTAGACTCAGTGGGTTAAAAAAGAGTACATGAATTTGGATGGGGAATTGGTAGGAGTTGGAAGGAAGGGACTAGCAAGATGGATTAGATCTAAACAGGTTGTGGATGTATATGAAGTTTTCAAGAATAAATAAACAAATATTTTAAATTCTAAAATTCATAACGAATAACAAAAGACATGAAAGAGTCAAAGCATTTTTCAACAAAATAGAAATGCTGATCTCAACTTATACTGTAGAGTATAAGTACATAATAACAAGACCAGCACAAAATTTCCACAACCGACATATACAATGGAATGCAATAGATAGAACACAGCTACAGCCACATGGTATTGACATGTATCCAGATCATACATTGACCAAACAATAACCTTGTTAATGAATGGATCTGGAAAAACTAGATGTCTGTATGCAAAGGAAACTAGATCCATATCTTTACCCTGTACCAAAATGAATTCAGAATAGATCAGAGACCTAAATGTAAGTCCTAAAACAAATAGAGGAAGAAACATTCGCGATAGAAGCCCTCCAAGTCAGGTGTAGACAAGAGTCATCTAATATGGACTCAATGGATGGCATGAAATAAAAGCTTCTGCCCAGCAAAGGAAAATGTCATTAATGTGAAGAGACCGCTACAGAATGGGGGGTTGCAGTTTGCCAACTAGGCATCAAGTAGGAGTATAATGTCCAGCACTTATAAAGAACTCTAAAAATTAAATACACAATTGTCATGCAGCCAGCAAATAGTCTAATTAACTGATTAGATGTTTCTCCAGAGAAGAAACACAAATGGTCAAGAAATACTTGAAAAAACATTTGAAACCCTCAGCCATCCCAGGAATGTCAATCAGAACTGCTGATATGGTCTCACCCAGTCAGCATGGCTCTGGTCGAGAAAGCAGACTCCTATAAGAAGTTTTTAGGGCTTTTTTTGAGAACTATCAGACCCAAGGACTATTCCTAAGATGGCCATCATTACCCATGTCTGCAACCCCACATTCAGGAAGCCAGAAAGGAGACATCATTCCAGACAAGGCTAAAGTGCACTTTAAAACCCTTTCTCAGAACACAAATAAACAAAACTATTGTTTATCATTTAGCTTATTTAAGGATTTCCTTATCCTATTGAACTTTAGCTAGTTGATAATTAAAAGATAAAATAAGAGTTTATGAATATTTTCTATGTCTTTTCCCTCAAAAGGGGATGTGCTTTGTATCATTGTCTAACTGGGGGAAAGCCACATAAATTGCGAGTGGGTCACAAAATCAGAAAACCCCACATCAAAACCTTAGTTCTGTGGTTTCCTTGCTTTGAGTCTTCGGCAAGGAACTGAGCCTTTCCATTTCCTCCTGTATCAAGTCATGCAAGTGTTGTGGCATTAAGAATTGTCTACGTGAAACACTAATCAGAGTGTGGCAGAGCTTAGGTTCCCTGAGGTCAGCGATGTAAACTACCAGTTTGGTGCACTTTATTGTTTGACTTAAAAGCTTTTTTAAGGGCTGGGAGACAGCTCAGTCAGTAAGTGACTGCTGGACAGGCTAGAAGCTGCGTTCTGTCCTCAGCCCCACATAAAAGCTTAGCACGGCAGGAAAATGGATGTAACTCGAGGGCAAAGACAAGAGGATGCTGGGAATTGCTGGCCAGCCAATCAAGCCAAATCAGTAAGCTTCAGTGAGAAACTTTGTCTTAAAAAAGGAGGTAGAGCACTCTAAGGGAAGACACCTAACATTGGCCTTTAGCTACAACAAGCACACGTGTGTGTGTACACACTCCTACACAGGAATGTATATATACAATAAATTAAGGCGTATGTTCACAAGATATTCTGCTAGCACCTGGTTGTTAATTGCACCATGACTATGATGTGACCTAGATGTTTGGGTGGTTCAATTTTTGCCAAGGGGCTGCCCAGCCACAAGGTGATGGAGGTGGACTCATAACCTGGTTTCTGAGTACACACCAAAAACATTTACCAAACACCTGTAATGAACTATGTACTTTCTATGAGTGTGAATCAGAGCAATGGGAAGGATGCAATCCACAGGAAAGACCGACATTTGGAAAGCGAATCATGGTGCTTCTACAGGCATTGAGGGGAGTGCTTGGACTGATGTTCATAGCAGAGCACAGGCAGCCAGATAAAAGGGGTGGAGGACAGGAAGGGAAGGACACTGAGCAAGCAGGGCCGTGCTTTAATAGTATGTATAGATCTCCTGTAGAGGTCCCCAGTACCTAAATAGTGGAAGAAACAGACAGGAGTAAAAACAGAAAAGATCTGCAAAGAGCCAAGGGATCTGAGCAGGGGGTGAGCAATTTATGTGACCCAAAAGCATAGAAGGAATAAGGCGGATGGTGTGAAGAACGAGACCAGGTGAGGTGGGGCTTGGCTAGAAGGAGTGGACATGGACTCCTGGTTCTAAGCAACCTCCTTCCCATAGTTACTAGCAGAAGAATTGGCAGGGACGTAGTGGCTTCTTTTTCTGCCAAGTTGAGTGGTCAGCAGTGGGGGAAGCACCAGGTCACTGATAGCAGCCCACTCTGTGGCCACTGTATTCTCTGTCTCCCTCACTGTGTGAATGTGTGCATGCCTGTGTGTATGTAGAGAGACAGAACACAAGCGTAAATACAGTCCCCATATTAGAGAAGAAAAGAACCTAGTATAGTTTTAAATTATGTGCACTGTGAAGGGAAAAGTAGTGTCTAGTAGAAAATCTTCGAAACAGAAGCTTGAGGTGTTGCATGTGTTAAGAACAGCCAGTTTCCTGGGTTTCTGATGAGAATGTTTGCACTGTGTTATTCACATGTCCTTAGGGTCAATCTTCAGGGCCGGTTTCCTCGGGGCACTGATAGGACATCCTGTAGACTCCCTCCTGCACATCTGCCTGTCTTCTCAGACTAAGAAACACTGAGCATCCCCCATCGGGCTACTGGACTCAGTAGCTTGGTGGTTATGTTTTCTACCCCACTAATGAAAAAGTCTGGTAACTTGCCTGATTTTCTACTTTGATAAGCCCTTCATTGAGAAACCCTATTCTCTATTACAAATTATACCTGTCTATTACAAGGCAACAAGAAAAATAGAGAAAGCCAAGTGTACTGGCTCACTCCTGTAATCTCAGCACTCAGGCTGAAGCAGGAGGGTTGCTGTGAATTTAAGGCCAGCCTGGGCTACATAGTGAGAATCTGTCTTAAAACAAAATGAAAACATGAGAGGCCCAACATTATACCTTTAGAAATCAATATGAACTTCTAAAAGCTACAAAAGTAGCTTCAATTTAAAGTATGATTCTATAATTTTAAAGTATTTGCTGTTTATTCCAAATAAATAGCCTAGACTTTTAATAATATAGAAATAAAATGTTTTGGTTTAATGTGACTTGACCATTAAGAATTTCTGTACTAATAGCTTGTACTTAAGCGTTCATTCTTCTTCATTCCAGGTGCTGGTCTCAGTGTCAGCGACAACGAATCTGGACAAGGCAGCCAGGAGGGAGGTACCTTGACTGACTCCCAGATTGTGGAACTCAGGAGGATACCCATTGCTGACACCCACCTCTGAGAGCCTCGCTAGCACTAACCATTAGAAAGAGGATAATTTTCCTATTTGCCTTGACTTTTGTCTTAACTCTGTAAGCACTTACGGCCATGTAGCAATGGTGTGTAAGTCACACTGAGTGACTTACAGAGACGTGATCGTTGGCTGGAATATACATTGCTTAGTATTTGTGCGATTTGAGAATTGACTGCTATCATAAAAGATCAGATCATTCCTATAAGTTACATATAAGGATGCATATAGTTCAAAAATATTAGTTGTTTCTTAATCATCCTAACTCAGCTAACATTGTTTAATGAAAGTACTAATCAATAAAAGCAATAGAATCCAGTTGGTATCATCAAGGCTCATTATTATAAATAAATGTGCATGGGCAGAAACACAAAGTGTGTATTCTTGATGGTGTCTGGCACATGCTCTTTTAGCAGTGATTGAAAGGAATCCAAAGTCCACACTTCTCCCCATGTAGATGATTTTGAGTCCTGAAAAAGTACTATGTGGTCTGTAAAGGATTTTGCACCTGAGTGTGGATGAGACACTGAGGTTGCAATGTCTTTTTCATCAGCAAGACAGATTCTGCTCTCAACAAACTTAAGGTTCTGAACATGTTCCAGAATGAATGTTCTGTCCCCAGTTAAAAATAACTCCACCACAGTCGTTCATGAAACTGAGAGGAGGTTCATTCAAACAGTACAGTTTGTCTTGGAGAAAATTTTCTTGGTTTGTGATTTTAGTCTTTCTTTGTCTTGGAATGAGAAATCAGGAAATCTCTCCCAGAACACTGTTGTAGACAAGATGATTTCATTTACTGTGTTTCCAGAAGACGTGCTGGAAACAGAACAAAGTTGCTCGTGGAATGCTTTGTGACCTTTGGTTTTGGAATTCTTACATATTTTTTTAAGAAAACTAAGCATCATCCCAAAGAAAAATGTGGCATTATTTTAAAATTTTAAGAAACTTTGTTATGGTAATGATTTCCCTTGAGCTCCATTTTCAACACCACTGTGATCCTTCTGGTTGTCAAGTATGGTGTATGTCACTTGGAACATGGGTGGCACTATTTATCTTGATTGACCTTGGTTTTCATTTCTTCTCAAAGCCCCCGCATCCTTCTTACATTGGGCTGTGATAAGCAGTTGTTCTCAGAAATAGAAGACAAAACTCCACAACAAAATCAAGAAGCATACAAAGCAGAGGCAATGGCTTTGGTTAACTTACATTCCCTTGTAGGAACTTTAGAAAACATGGTACTTAAACTAAATTCACCTGAAGTGACAAGTGTATGATCCTTCAGCCTGGAGCGCTGCCCAGCCATCTGTCTCATGATAGGATTGAAGCAACTAAAATATTGTTTAAATACATAAACCACAAGGAGGAATGCTTTAAATTAATGGCCATTTCAATGTTATTGAACTTTATTGAATTTTGCATTTGGTGATGAGGATTCAACATCTCTAATCTACCACCCATACTCAATAGCAATACTTTCTATCAGGTTCCTAGAACTCAAAACTTCTCCAAAGGCAATTATTATCAGTAGCTATTTTCATTTCTACATGCTTTCAGAATTTGGAAAAATATACATGTAATATGTATGTGTGTATATGTATATGATATAAAGTGATGGTTGAACAACGTTGCAAATTATACTATGTCACCATACTGCTAAATTTTGCTTTAATGGATTATGTGACAATTTGACATTACAGAGTAGGGAAAGGGAGAAAGAGGAAAGAGGGAGCAGGGAGGGAAAGAGCGAGAGGGGGGGGAGGAGAGAGAGAGAATAGCTCCATTGTGGTACCCCTGATTCTTTTAGATCATTGCCCATAGTTGAGCATGAGTCTTTAATATTCTAGAAGTACAGAAACAAGGCTCGCAGAAACCAGGTTCCAGGACACATAAGCCTCATATGTCATTCATTAATGTGTTTTGTCCCTGCACAGTCTGAGATGAGAGTGAGCTGATCACCTGTTTAGAAGGAGCAAATCAAACCAAAGGTGAGCGTGAACATTGCAGGGCAGAGACTCGCACCTGTTACCTACAACCTTTCTCTTTCGTATTTCATCCCCATTTCTTTAACAGTTTTAATGAGATAAAATTCATATTCCACAAAAGCTCCTTCATTGGAAATGTGTAATTTAATGATACTTGGCATATGTTATTATGGTTCTGATAGAATCTACTAGCACATCATAGTATTGAATTTACCTTATGACCTGTCCAAAGTGGAAAAGTCAGTAACACCGATGACATTCACAATGTAATTTTAATCACAAGTTCTCTTTCCAAAATCTCTGCATCGCTTTAAAGCAGGTGTGCTTCCCATCTCCCTCAGTTTCTTTCTTTTTCTGAAAGACAGGTGGAGTTTCTGTAGCAGCTCCCCTGCTGCTGGGGTGTAGCAAGCTTTCTTGTTGGACTGTCTTTAAACCACCATCCCTCAAGAAATGACCCAGAGACATCATTAATTATTAAAGCTTGGATTTACTTTAGGCTTTTTCCCAACTAACTCTTATAACTTAACTCTTATTTTTTTAATCTACATTCTGCCATGTAGCTTGGTTATTCCTTCTTAGTATGATGCATCCAACTTATTCTGAATCTACTGTTGAAGTTGGGCACCTAGATTCCTCTATCCTCTTCCTCTCTCTCCCCAGAAATCCTGCCTATCCTGTCCTGCCTAGCTATTGGCCATTCAGCTTTTTATTACACCAATGACAGCAATACATATTCATACAGCATACAACTATTCCACAACACCGGGGTTTGAGATTTAACCACCAGCACTCATATCTTTTTAAATTTCATGTTTTAGAATATTAAAACTGAAAAATCTTTTCCTATTTAGATAAGATGCAGATGAAATGTGAGATAGTGATGAACCAGGTAGAGTCTGTACATGGTATGACAGTGATGGAAACCTCCCTTCAACAGCGCAGACACTCTCCCTCTGAGTGTGTTCTCAACATGATTCCAAACTTTATAACATTTTTCGTATCTCTCAATTCTGACCATGGCTTCTTAAATACACTGGGGATACAACTTCAGGAATGTCGCTCTCAAAGCATTTCTCCTTGTGTTTACACTTGAGAGGCTCCTTGTGTTTAGCCCTAAGGACTCTAGGTACTTCTGTGTGAGGGTAGGCTCCAGTTAGATAAAGAAGTGTTTGTTACCTTCCTAGAGTGGCTGACTGCCAGAATAGGTGTCACCTAGATAGCCTAACCTGGAACAAAGAACACCCAAGGGCCCTCCATGTCTTCTATTTTAATTTTGGGACTTCCCCAGCAAATTATATATATACATACATACATACATACATACATACATATATATATATGTATGTATATGTATATATTACAACAACAAAGCAGTTGAAGAACCTCATTGCCCAAGAGCCATGCTGAAAGAAGTGCTTAGCTGATGAAGACTAGGATACTTCCATACCTTGAATTTTCTAGCTCTTTACTGGCCAATGTAATAAGGACAGTTCAGATAAGTGATCTCTTTATTGATAAACTTAGCTATACAATCACCTTATTCACACTCAATTTCTCTCACTTATCGTATCCCATAAAATTTCACACAATAGCTTTCCTAAAAGAAAAATAAAATCTTCCTTTTCTGAAAATCCTAGATGCTTTCAGCTGTCACACACACTACCTAGCACATATACACCACTAAATGCATGTATTCCATCCTCCAGGAATCTGTGGTCGGACTTACTCAAGTATCCTTGACAAGCTAGGCAACTACCTTAATTGGGAATTTACTGCACTGTATCTCTCCATTTGGAAAGTGGAATCACCTTATGTATGAACATGAATTTTATCTTTACATTGTGGGCTTCTAGGCATTTCCATACCTTCACAGCAGGATTCATGCTGTAATGCACATGAGAGTGGGGTTGTCACTTCAGATCCTGATTTGAATTCTTTTTGATATATATCCAGAGGTCAGGCTGCTGGATCACTTAGGCTCTTTTTAAGTAGAGGCTGCACATACCATTTTGCGTTCCCACCAATGGTGTACAAAGATCCCAGTTTCACTACTAGACCACAAAAAATGTTCTCATTTCTCATTTTTTACCTGTTAGTATCTGTTACTTGTACATAATGGATTTTATTATGACATTTTCATGCATGTGTATAATGTATTTTGGTTGTATTCATACCCCATTGCTATCTCTTGTCCTTCTCTCAATTACCTTCTTCTGACAGGCCTCGGGTGACATTTTAGTTTGCCTGTCACTGGTAGATACTGACATTAAACATTTTCATGTCCATGTTGGCCATTTGTATACATTCTTTAGAGAAATATCTATTTAAGTTCAAGGTCCCTTTTTAGTTATGTTATTGAGGTTTGTATATCTATTTCTTTTTTTCTTTTTTGGTTTTTCAAGACAGGATTCCACTGTGTAACAGCCTTAGCTGTCCTGAAACTCACTCTGTAGACCAGGGTGGCCTTGAACTCAAAGAAATCCACTTGCCTCTGCCTCTCAAGTACTGGGATTAAAGGTATATACCACCACAGCCTAGCTTGTATACCTATTTCTCTTGAGTTGTAGAAATCTTCTTTACCTAAGCATTAACCTTATTGGATACATGATCTGCAAGTATTTCTTCCATTCTCTGTTGACTTTTTGAATTCATTATCAAGTAGACTAAAACATGTACAAATGAATGAATACATCGTGATTTCCTGTATGTGAGTCATCTAAAATAGCCAATCCAGTGTAAGACTGGGGTGGTGGTGCAGAGGCTGAGGGGGAGATGAGGAGTTGTGAATCAGTGGGCATTGGGCATAAGTACAATAAAGTGGGGTGAATAACCTTTAGCAATTTTCAACTTTGTTTATAAAAATCAATAATATATTTTATGCCTAAAATTTATTAACAAGTTATCTACCACAGTAAAATACATTTTGAAGCTGATAGGTCATCTGAGCATTATTCAGGAGAATCTAAATCTTGTTTTAATTTCTAATCTCTTATGGAACTCAGACTGTCTCTCTCAGAATGCCAACTGACATCTACAGAACCTCCTACTAAGAAACGATGATTGGCCAGGCAGGAAGTATAGGCGGATCAACCAGACAGGAAGTAGAGGTGGGACGATGAGACTAGGAGAATTCTGGGAAGCAGGAAGCTCCCTTGGGAGTCCTGTCTCAACCATCTAGGAAGCAAGATGTGACCTACCCCACTGAAAAAGGTACCAAGCCATGTGGCTAACATAGATCAGAATAATAGGTTAATATGAACTATAAGAGCTAATAAGAAGCCTGAGCTAATGGGCCAATCAGTTTATTATTAGTATAGTCCTCTGTGTGATTTTCTTTGGGGTCTGCCAGCTGTAGGACCTGGTGGGAGAACAGAAAACCCCAAGAAGCCTGGCCCTCATGTTACAGAATGGCACCCATTGAAGGCTTCTTAAAAATAGAAAGTATGTCTTATTTGTTCTGGTGTCCCAAGCATTCTACATACTGCTAAGATAAAAGCTGATGCCAGTAAGTCATTGTTAGCTGAAGAATAGTCCACCTTATTTAGCCAGTATCTGAGTTAGAGAATCGTTTTATTCATCTCTTAAATGTTATCAATAATTTGCACTTAAAAACCCAAGTAGATAATGTCATATCTCCATCATATTACCAAAACTTCTTTCTCCTTTCCTTTTCAAAGCTATCATTTATTAAATTATAACTTTAATTCACACTGTTTATTTATGCAGTCTTAAAACCTGCTAAAGACCCATAACAAATCCATGACATTCATTCTGTCCGTGCCTAGTAGGAGATGAGCTCACTTCCTGTCATTGTAACAAAATGCCTGAGGAGTATTTTATAAAGCAAAAGGGTTTACTTAGCTTGCAACTGTAGAGACAGAAAGTACGAGACACAGCAGCACCAGTGTATTCTATCCTTAGTCGCTATTTGGCATCGTCACGTAGCAGATTCCATCATGGTGGAAGTGCACATGGAAGACGTGGTGAAGCAAGAAACCAGAGGATGAGTGATTCAGGGGTTTGGCTCGATATCCTAAAACAGCCTGCTTTGTAACATCACTTACTGGGACACAACATTAATCCCATCTGGGGCAGCCCTCCAATGACCACTGCCTTCTACTAGGTGCTGCCTCTTAAAGGCTTCACCAAATTGAGGACTGTGCCTTCATGGTGGCAAACTACAACCAAAGGCTCCTTCACAAAACTGTTTCCTAATTATGTGGACAGAGACCATCAAGTCAAGGACAAAAGGACAGCAGACCTTATTTGCCCTTCATGTCATCACTGTTCATAGCCTGTTGGTCACCAGTAGGGAATACCTCATGTGCACAAATCTACAACCTTCCTGCTCATCATGCCCCACAGTGAGAGGCTCTAGATGTGTGCATTTGTAGTTTGTTGTTGATCTAAGCTGCCTGTGCCCAAAACATCACACTCTACACTAGGTAACATGCAATTTTTAAATCAGTGAGTACAGGCAGCATACGGTTCATGGGGGAGAATAATTCTCATGTTTATGTTCATGCTCTGTTGCATGGTGTCCTCACATTCATGATCAAGCAAGGCTCTGTTGCATGGTGCCCTTACATTCATGATCAAGCAAGGCTCTGTTGCATGGTATTCTCATGTTTGTGATAAAGCAATGCTCTGGTGCATGGTGTTCTCACGTTCATAATCAAGCAATGCTCTGGTGCACGGTGGTTAGGAGCAAACTGATGTTTCTCTTCAACACCTTCCCATGTCCAGCTGCACTTGATTCCTCAAAACAATTGGAAATATTATCATCCAGAAGTCACAACTTCTTGCCAGTCACTAAGATAAAGAATAACAGAGAACTAGACCTTCCTTTTGGCAAAGGACAACTATTTGGAAAAGCACCTAATTTTTTAAAAGTTATTTTAAACTCAGAGTAAAAAATAAATAAAATTCTAACAATCCGAGTTGACTGGTGCAGACTCTGTAGCTCGTCAGCTGCTTGAACTAAAGGCTAATTTAAATAAATTCTGTTCATCCTTCTTGTTTCCTTTTCTTAAAAAAATGGCTTATTTGTTGAATTTTATGTCCCTGGGTATTTTGCCTGAATTTGTGTTTGTGTGCCCTGCGCATGCAGTGCTCATGGGGCCAGAAGCAGGCACTGGGTCCTTGAGTTGGAGTTACAGATGGCTTTCAGACACCATTTGGATGCTGTAAAGCAAACTCAGATCCTCAACAAGAACAAATGCTGAGCCATCTCCCCGGCTCCTTGCTCCTCTTTCTAATTTGTCACTTCTGTTGTTTTTGCTGTAAACTCCTATCAAGGAAAGGAAATGTTTGTTTAATCCCGTGAACATTCCCTTGAAAGACTGTTCACAGAGTAAAAACCAAAAGGGAAAACCTTGAGGTCTTTGCTTCTTCAATTCACTCTTCCCTCATTTTCTCTTTTTTATTCATTAAGAAAGATTTCTGAAAAATCATATAGTTTTTAAGACTTTTTAATATATGTTAACTTGTGCATTTCTGTGTGTGTGCCTCTCCCTTTCTCTCTCTCTCTCTCTCTCTCTCTCTCTCTCTCTCTCTCTCTCTCTCTCTCTGTGTATGTGTGTGTGTGTGTGTGTGTGTGTGTGTGTGTGTTCTGCCTGGGTACAGGTACTGGTGAAGGCCAGAAGGGTTGTGGAATCCCTTGAAGCTGGAGTTACAGGCAGTGCTAAGCAGCTAAACATGGGGGTTAGGCACCAAACTTTGGTTCTTTGGAAGAGCAGCCAGCCATCTCTCCAGCCCGCAAATCATAGTTTTATGCATACCCTTCATATAATGTGGAAAATTCAGATATTTGTTTCGATTTTCAACAAATATGAAGATCAAATTATCTTTTCTTAGTGATTCTGTGTGAAGCACCTATCTGTCTAAAGAACAGAGAGGGATGTATTGGGCATGGCAAGACACTTTGTCTTTGTAAGGTGGCTTGAGCAGGAAGAAGGAAATAGCAAAATTTGCAAACAAAATTCCTGAGCATGAGTTACCCCAGGTTTCTGTCCTTGAAAGGTCAAAGCAGAAGATAGATCCATATGGTACCAGGAAAGATTGCACGGCCCTTTGTAATTGGCTACTGTGAATATCCAGTACTTTGGGAAAACTGACCTACTTCAGAATGATTTGGTTCATTCTATTTGGGGTTGGTCTTATCAGTCTCAGGGTGAAGGGTTCAGTTCAAAGCAAAGCCCTGTTGTAGTAAGAAGCTAATCTCAGAAGCATTATAAATATGGGTTATGAGAAAGCTTGATTATAGTAAGGTGAAGTGCAGCTGCCTGCTTATTAGAAGGTAATAGCAAGAAAATTATGATGACTGCTGCTATGCCATTTGCACCAAAGCCTACACCACCAATGGATTCCTGTCTATCATGCACACACCATGGGCTAATGTCTTAATTACTGTTCTACTGCTTGACAGGACACTACGACCAAGACTTAAAATGAAAGCGTTTAATTGGGGGCTTCTTTCCGGCTTTTGAGCAATAGTCCTTGTTCATCATGGAGGGAAGCAGACAGGCAGGACAGTAGAGCAGCAGCTGAGAGCTTTACCTCCTAATCCTCAGGCAGCAGGCAGAGAGAGACAGAGAAAGACAGAGAAACAGAGGGAGACTGGCTTAGCATAGGCTTTGGAAACCTCAAAGTCGACCCCAAGTTACACTTCTCTTACAAGGCCACACCTCCTAATCATTCCTAAACAGTGTCACTAATGGGGAGGCATTGAAGGGCAAGCATTCAAGTACATAAGCCTACGGGGACCATTCTCATTCAAACTACAACCACTGTCTAGACAGGTGGAAGGGCAAGGGCAGCCATAACCAAATGCCCAGGGTTTGTTTAGTACAGTTAGCAACTCCTAAAGTTTTGTATTCTAAAACTCTAATGCAGAGATGGTGACAAAATATAGAGATGGTGACCAGAACAAAGGCATTCTGAGTGCCAGCCACACTAATGTGTCTACATGGGGTGGAGCCTTCTGTCAGGTGCACTACATCTTGTAAGAACCCCCCCTTCTGCCTCAGCCCCAACCCCATGCACACACTTTCATAACAGGCTCTTGGGGACATCAGTTAAAAGGGCAGCTGCATGTGCTGGTCAGAACACTAGTAAAACCAAAATTAGGGGCTAAGAAGCTGGCTTTGTGGGGAAGGCTTTACTATACTACATGAGGACCTGAGTTTGGAGTCTAAGAACCCACACAAAACAGACAAGTCTCTAATCCAAGTATTGTGTTTGGGAGGGGGTTGTGGGGGTAGAGACAGAGATGAGAATGTGAGGCAGGTAGGGATGAGCGCTTGCTGGCAAGTCCGTCTAGTCAATCAACAAGATCCATCTTTGCTGAGAGACCCAGTTTCAAAAAACACAGTGGTGAGAAATCGAGGAAGACGTCAGTACTGTCTGGTTTGTGTTCAGCTTGACACAGGCTAGACTTCATCAGTGGAAGGAGCCTCAGCTGAGGAAATGCCTCCATGAGATCCAGCTGTAAGACATTTTCTCATTTAGTAATCAATGGGGAGGGCCCAGACCATGTGGGTGGTGCCATTACTGAGCTGGTGGTCCTGGGTTCTATAAGAAGGCAGACTGAGCAAGCCATGAGGAACAAGCCAGTAAACAACTCCCCTCCATGGCCTCTGGGATCCTGCCCTACCTCTGGATTCCTGTCCTGACTTCTTTAACTGATGAACAGCAATACTGCAGTATAAACCTAATAGACCATTACCTCTCCACCTTGCTTTTTGGTCATGGTGTTTCATTGAAGCAATAGAAACCCTAACAAAGACAGCATCAAACACCGAACTCTAGTCTCTGGTGGTGCAGACCTCAGCACACACACAGACACATTCATATAACACACACACATACACACACACACATAAATAATTTTTAAGGAGATGAAATAAAGCTAATTTTTTTGAGAGGAACAGGATGCTGCATATTCATCTGGAGCTTTGGTGCACGTCTCTACTACTTTTGACCAGGAAATACTTGACAAATTTTCCTCATACTACCCTCTCTCAGGTTCTGACCATTGAATAGTGAAATACAGATTATATATTAATCAGCAGAATTTTAAAATACCATTTGATACTTGCTTGAGGAGAGTGTAGAACAGTATGTTTGGTCCTTTAGGACTTGAAACAACTGTGTAAATATGTGATGTGGGATTTCCCCCTGTATGCTGTGATTACTATTAATGAATAAAAAAACTGCTTTCAGGGAAGAACTTAGCTAGGTGGGAAAAACTAAACTAAATGCTTGGAGAAAGGAGGCAGAATCAGAGAGAAGCCATGTAGCCCTGCTGGAGACAAATGTGCTGAAACTTTAGCCGGTAAGCCACAGCCACGTGGTGATGTAGTAGGAGCTGCGGGCCTCTTCCCACAGCCCGGCTCATGGCTGCCTGGCTAGCTTATGCCCCAAAATAACGACACACAAACTGTATTCTTTTTTTTTTTTAATTTTATTTTTTTTATTTTATTTTTTATTAATTAATTAATTTAATTATTAAAGATTTCTGCCTCTTCCCCGCCACCACCTCCCATTCCCTCCCCCTCCCCCATTCAAGTCTTCCTTCCTCCTCAGCCCAAAGAGCAAGCAGGTTTCTCTGCCCTGTGGGAGGTCCAAGGACCACCCACCTCCATCCAGGTCTATTAAGGTGAGCGTCCAAACTACCTGGGCTCCCACAAAGCCATTACGTGCAATAGGATCAAGAACCCATTGCCATTGTTCTTCAGTTCTCAGTAGTCCTCATTGTCCGTTATGTTCAGCGAGACCGGTTTTGTCCCATGTTTTTTCAGTCCCCGGCCAGCTGGCCTTGGTGAGTTCCCGATAGATCATCCCCATTGCCTCAGTGTGTGGGTGCACCCCTCGCCGTCCTGAGTTCCTTGCTCATGCTCACTCTCTACACTGCTTGACCCATTTCTATTCATGTGTGTAGCACCCCAAGGAGCGCTTACTGGGAAGATTCTAGCCTACGTCCATCCTGGGTCGGAGCTTCATTGCATCTGCCCTGGAGAGGGGAGCATGGCCTCTGCTCCAAAGAGCATAGCTGTCTAGTCTGAGCTCACTTCCTCTTCCTCCCAGCATTCTATTCTGTTTACTCCACCCACCTATGTTTTAACCTATGAGGGCCAAGCAGTTTCTTTATTTTTAACCAATGACCTTCCTCCATCATGGTGATACACAGATTAATGGACATGGGTTAAATTAATATGTAAGAGTTAGCCAATAAGAAGCTAGAGCTAATAGGCCAAGTAGTAATTTAAATAATATAGTTTCTGTGTGATTATTTCGGGGCTGAAGAGCCAGGAACCAACAAGCAGCTCTCCCTATAACAAATTGGGGCCCACATGGCTAAGATCCACTTGAAACTTTAGAGAGTTTGGAAAGGAATTCTAGACACTAAAAAAAGAGTTTAGCTGCATTTATTTTCCTGAATGGGCTTTGTTTACTGGTGGCATGCTGCAACTCCTTTAAGAGAGGTTTTCCCAATTCAGCAGCTTTGAAATGCCTACTTTCTGGGCCATACTGCCAGCGTGACCTCTGGCTCTTTCAGGAGGCTGAGCATTTAAATGGGGTTTGTAAGCAGTGTGTTACAAACTGCTAAATGGCTTGGCATAGACTTGCTGCATACTTGGAACTGGGGTGGTGTGTGCTGTTCAGAGGCAGCAAACAGCTCTGCTATGCTGAGCTGGGTGGGGCAAGCAGGCAGTGCCGAATTTCACCTAGCAATGGCACCACTTAAGTTCATAAGAAGGGCTTAGCATTTTAAGAAGCACTTTTGGTCAGAAAATAATTACAGATATACAATAAAGACAATTCAGATGAAAATGAAAATAAATGAGACATGTTTAAAATATGTACATAGACTTGGGATAGAGAAGAAAAAGAATATAGACAGTTATAAAAGGAAGTAAATGGTTTATAAAAAGTAAAGCAAAGTCTTTTAAAAAACAGAGTACAAACTGTCATAGATTAAAAGGAATAAAGAAAATAAGCCATGGAAAAATGGAAAATTCACAGACAGTCTGGATTATGTATATTATTGTGTTTTCTTTTAATTTTTGGACTGCGAAGGAGCTAAGTAACCAACATATATACTTCAAAGGTATCTTGTCTTCAAAAATTGGGTCTAAGGATATGTTGCTTTGGAAAAGAGTTTCTTCTTTTGTTTCCACAGAGACTGAGAGCCTATGGATTGCTTCCAGACTAATATGATTTGATGGATCACAACTCCCTGAAAGGTTACCATGAATATCCCCCCAAAATTAATTTGCCCAGTTAAGTAAGGAAGGAGTTTGGAGAGAGAGAACTATGTCCATATTCCCAAATATGGTTTATAAATGTTTGTTTACATTTAGAGGGGCTATACTATAGAGATTTGCTTTGGTATGGATCTTGGTTTATTGATACAAATTTAAAGTCAATTTTGTTATATGTATATTTTTGTTTTGATTAAGGTATTGCATTTGTCCAGATCATTTAAAAATGTAATGTATAATTAAGAAATATAAGGTTAAGATATAATCATTCATGATAGTCAAGCTTGTAGTCATGTCAGTTAGATTTTCTAGATGTACAGAAATGTATTTCAGATGGATAGGAATTCCTCAAACCTTTCAAACACTACAGAATATGACCTTTAAAATGTTTTAAGAATTTAGAACTTTTCATGACAGTGAGGCACATCTACTCCTGGCAGCACCAACCTACTTCAAGAGGAAAATGGGCATTGAAGAGGCTCCTTATGGAGTTTGTTAGCCATTTGAGGAAGAATCTACTAGTGCCTGGACTGCTTCATGGTATACTGTAAAAACTGGACATGCAAGACCCACATAGAAATAACTGCTGAACTTGCCTAAAGGTGAAACAATCCTTCAGGGTTCCTGTTTCCTGAAAGAGTCTGCTAGACATTCTGCAGGACACAGAAAAAAATGACTGACAAACTGCCAATATAGGCAGAACTGTCTTTGAACTATTCTGCTTCATGGAAAAGTCTGATGGATACTATGGGCCTGTAGGCTGAAGGTGGATTCCCCCACAGTACAGATGAACTTTGGGTGACTGTCCAGGCAGTAAGAAGTCTCTGTCAATTCTAGAATTTTGGAAGTTGATTATTATGAATTTATTATTTATTTAGGTAATATTATATCCTTCTGGAGTCTTTGATGGAGTTGAAGAATTGATAGTTATAGTTTTCCTTAGTATGATAAGAGATAAAATAAATATAAATATTGTAACCATAATTATTGCTTGATAACTGTTTTGTTATATGTAATTTTACTATGTTAAAGTTAAAACCATTCCTTACTAGGCCGATTAGTTTATAATTAATGTAGACCTCTGTGTGATTTCTTTGGAACTTAACAACTGTGGGAACTGGGCAGGTCCAAAAGCTCAGTCAACAGAATGGCATCCATATGGACAACTGCATCCACATAAAGCCTGAGAGTGCTTGGGACATAATTCTAGATGCAAAATAACAGTGTTAAGCATGACTTCTTGATAGCAGCACTTTTTCAGGTAGGCTCTCCTTGCGAGAAGCAAGCGCTCTAATTTAAGAGAGGCTTCCTGGCTCCCTCTTTAACTGCAACACCTAGTAACGTTTTTGAGAGGTCCTGTCACAAAACACTTAAATGGTGTTGATAAATAGCTGACTGCATGCTTTTTGCTGGTGGCAGGGACCTTGAAATGCCGTAGAGTTATGGCAATAAACATGACTTGGACCTGTACCTTCACCATGAGGCTGGAATCTCAGAAAGCTAAGGAAGGGGCTGGATCCACCCATCAAAGCCACGGCTTTAATCCTAGCCATATTTCTTAGCAAATTAAAGACTCATGTGATCAGAAAAAGAGAGATATACAGTAAAGATAGATTCAGATGAAGAAAACCTCTAAGTGGTTTACAGTGTGTTTAAAAATATATGTAGGCTTGGTAGAGAAAAGAAAACAGGCTAACGTCATTAAAATGAAAAAGAAAAAAGAGAGTAGTTGGGTGTGGTGGCATACACTTTTAATCCCAACACTTAGAAGGCAGAGGCAGACAGATCTCTGTGAGTTCAAGGTGTGGTGGCACACATCTTTAATCACAGCACTTGGGATACAGAAGCAGGCAGATCTCTGTGAGTTCAAGGACAGCCTGGTTTACAGAGTGAGTTCCAGGACAGCCAAAGATACACAAAGAAGCCTAGTCTCAAAGAGCCAAAAATTAAAAATAAATATAAAAAATAGATTTTAAAATAAAGCCACATAAGGATGGAAAACACACAGAGACTCTGGATACTGTATATTATTATGTTCTCTTTGAATTGTTTGAATGCTGAGGAAGATGAAAAAGCTGCTAAAAGACGTTTGATTATAAATGCTGCTGAATTAATCTAAGATAGATATTTTGAAAATACCTTGGCTTCAAAAGTTGAAGTCAAAAGGTATGTTATTTTGGAGAAGAGGTTTTGCTTTTGTTTCCACATAAAATGAGAGGCTGTGTATTCATTCTGGGTTAAGAAAAATCAGGTATGATTAAGGAAGATTCCCCTGAGAAATCTCTGATAGGAGTGGATGGCCCAGATGTCTGAGTTCTACATCCAGAACAGATTCAAGACTGCTGCCTGAGATGATCAAGCCTCACAGGATACTCCAGTCATGACTTGATAATAATTCTAAATTTTCCTTAGGTTCCCATATGATTATCAGTGCCCCCAACCAGCAGGAAGTAGCCTGGAAAACTATACCTACGTTCCCCCCAAAATGGATTATGGATGTTTGCTTTTGTTTAGAATGTTGGTTACAAGTTGTTATGGATAATGGTCAGTAGAAAAGCTAAACAAAGGTGATTCAATTCACAGTTCTTGCTTAAAAGGGGGGGGGTGCTGTGGGACCATGGTTTGTACCCTGTGACTTATATTTTAAATAAATGCTGATTGGCCAGTAGCCAGACAGGAAGCATAGGCGGGACATCCAGGCAGGAAATAGAGGTGGGGCAAAGAGAATGCTGGGAAGAGGGAAGCACAGTTCGCAGTCCTGACCCAAACACAGAACAAGGAAGATGTGACTGCCTCACCAAAAAAGGTACCAAGCCACATGGCTAACAAAGACAAGAATTATGGGCTAATATAAGTTATAAGAGTTAATAAGAAACTTGAACTACTAGACTAACCAGTTTTATAATTAATTTAGACCTCTGTGTGTTTATTTGGGACTAAACTGCTGCAGGTGATGTGGTTAACATAGAAGGACCAGGTAGGACAGAAACCTTGGTCAACACTTCCTTTTTTTTTTATCCTTTTTTAATTAAAATTTCCACCTGCTCCCCGTTTCCCATTTCCCTCCCCTCCTCCCAAATATTGCCCCCTCCCCCCACTCCCCTCCCCCTATCCCCACTCCTCTTCTCCTCCCCCCACACCATTTTCCCTCCCTCTCGATACTGAAGAGCAGTCCAAATTCTCTGCCCTGCGGGAAGACGAAGGTCTTCTATCTACATCCAGGAAGGTGAGCGTCTAATCAGGCTAAGCTCCCACAAAGCCAGTTCATGTATTAGGATCAAAACCTAGTGCCATTGTCCTTGGCTTCTCATCTGCCTTCATTGTCCGCCATGCTCAGAGAGTCCAGAATCAACCCATGCTTATTCAGTCCCAGACCAGCTGGCCTTGGTGGGCTCCCAATAAATCAGTTCCACTGTCACAGTGGGTGGGTGCATCCCTCGTGGTCCTGATTTCCTTGCTCATGTTCTCCCTCCTTCTGCTCCTCATTTGGACCTTAAGAGCTCAGACCATTGCTCCAAATTGAGACTCTGTCTCTACCTCGATCTATCGCCAGATGAAGGTTCTAAGGTGATATGCAAGATATTCATCAGTATAGGATAGCGTCATTTCAGGTTCCCTCTCCTTAGTTGCCCAAGGTACCAGCTGGGGACATATTCCTGGACACCTGCGAACCACTCAAGAGTCAAGTCTCTTGCCAACCCTAAGATGGCTCCCTTAGATAGGATATATACTTCGCTGCTCCCCTTAAGGTCATGCTCAACCTCCTTAGCGATAAGGGAAATGCAAATTAAAACAACTTTGAGATACCATCTTACACCTGTCAGAATGGCTAAAATCAAAAACACCAATGATAGCCTTTGCTGGCGAGGTTATGGAGAAAGAGGCACACTCATTCATTGCTGGTGGGAATGCAAACTTGTGCAACCACTTTGGAAATCAGTGTGGCGATTTCTCAGGAAATTTGGGATCAACCTACCCCAAGATCCAGTAATACCACTATTGGGAATATACCCAAGAGATACCCCATCAAATGACAAAAGTATCTGTTCAACTATGTTCATAGCAGCATTGTTTGTAATAGCCAAAACCTGGAAACAACCTAGATGCCCTTCAATGGAGGAATGGATGAAGAAAGTGTGGAATATATACATATTAGAGTACTACTCAGCAGTAAAAAACAATGACTTCTCGAATTTTGCATGCAAATGGATGGAAATAGAAAACACTATCCTGAGTGAGGTATCCCAGACCCAAAAAGAGGAACATGGGATGTACTCACTCATAATCGGTTTCTAGCCATAAATAAAAGACATTAAGCATATAATTTGTGATCCTAGAGAAGTTAAATAAGAAAGTGAACCCAAAGAAAATCATATAGTCATCTGCATGGAGAGGGGAAGTAGACAAGATTGCAGGGCAAAAACTGGGAACTTGCGGGTGAGGTGGCAAGGGGCAAAGGGGAAATGGGATGAGAAACATGGGAAGGGGAGGTTGGGAGGAGCTTGGGGGATTGGGATGGTTGGGATATAGGAAGGGAGGATACGGGAACAACACTTCCTTTTTATTTAAACAGAAAAGGGGGCGTGGTGATGTGGGATTCCCCTCTGTATGCTGTGATTACATTAATGAGTAAAGAAACTGCTTTGGACCTATAGTAGGGTAGAGCTTAGGTAGGCAGGGAAAACTAAACGGAATGCTGGGAGAAAGAAAGGCAGAGTAAAGGAGAAGCCAAGGAGCCTCTACCAGAAACAGACACACCAAAATTTTGCTGGTAGGCCATGACATCATGGTGATACACAGATTAATGGAGATGGGTTAAATTAAGATATAAGAGGTAGCCAATAAGAAGGTAGCACTAATGGGCCAAACAGTGTTTTAAATAATATTGTTTCTATGTGATTATTTCGGAGATGAGCAGATGAGAACCAACAGTCTCTTTACAACAAATATGTGCAAAGATGTGGTAGAAAGACTCCCTCTTAGTCAATGTGCATCTACGGCAAAGGCAGAGAGAAGCATGTTTCTATAGACTTAGGTAAATGATTTGGGTGTAAGACAGGCAATAGAAAGGATGGGATGAGCCTTCTTTGTTTTGCTCAGTAGAATTGAGACATTCACCCATTCTCATCTCTCTCCCCACCACTTTCTCCTTTTCCCCTCTTCCTCCTGCCCCTCTGGTTTCCTCCTCTTTTTCCAACTCCCTCTCTTTCCTTTCTCAAAACTAGCAAGCAGTAGACTAGGACTGTAGCTCAGTTAGCAGAATACTTGCTTAACCTGCCTAAAGCATGGGTTTGATTCCCAGGACTATAAAGCCAGTCACGATAGCATAATGTAACTCCAGCACTCAGGAGGTGGAGGCAGGAAAATAAGAAATTCAAGTTCATCCTTGCCTCCATAGGGACGTGGAGGCCAGCCTGGGATGCATGAAATACTTTCTTTAAAAAAAAAGTTAAGCCGGGCGGTGGTGGCGCACGCCTTTAATCCCAGCACTTGGGAGGCAGAGGCAGGCGGATCTCTGTGAGTTCGAGACCAGCCTGGTCTACAGAGCTAGTTCCAGGACAGGCTCCAAAACCACAGAGAAACCCTGTCTCGAAAAACCAAAAAAAAAAAAAAATAAAAAATAAAAAAAAAGTTATTAGGGATTAACAACCAAACAACCATTTAGTTTCTTTTGAAATTCAGACCAGTAGGCAATGCCTGCTGATAACTAGGAAGTGCTATAAAGGAAATTACTTCCCTGAATATAAAACAAAGGAGCTTATACAAATAAATACAACCACTCATAAACTCTACAACTACAGAAAAAATGTAGTTCATACAATAGACCTTTAAGCATCTAATATTCACAGAAGGCTAAGTCTATGCAGTGGACATTCTATTTTGAAGTGTCATATACATACGCAAGGATTAAAAAGTGAGAGCTAGAATCAGACATGGTGGCTCCCACATAAGTCATTGGTGCCAGAAGATTGTGGCTGGAATATGACTTCAAGTTCAAGGCCAGCCTGTACTACAGGGTGAGTGTGTCTTAAGAAGGATGGGGTAGGGGAAGAAGGAGAGGGAGGAGGGAGAGTTAGGGAAGAGGGAACTAGAAAGAATAGGAAATGATTTGAACAAGCCTCAAAAACAAAGATAAACATGCTACTTCAGGGCTCTGAATATTTATGTCAAGGAGACAAGATGCATAGAAAAATGAAAATAGGTAACATGATTGGAAGAAGATAGAGTTACTGAGAGATTGAAATATTCGTGATACAACTGTAGACTGTCATCTACCAAGACACTAATTGCCCTTTACCATCACCCACTTGTTTTCCAAATTCCACTAAACTTAGCATGCCACAGATATACATGTACAAATTCAAATTTCCTGCTAACAAAATGCACACTACATGCTGCATGTTTTCTTGGTTTCTGGGCACCATACTATGACCAGGTAGCCCTATCCAAAGTCTAGTGAGTTTTGTACTTTGCTTAAAAACTATCTCTAAAATACAAGGCCATCCATCTAGTATGTCAAGATTCTGTCATTTTTCCAGACATTATACTGTTTTATCAGTTTTCATCTGCTTAGAGAACAGCTGTCACATGATTTTTATGGTAATCAGTCAAATCTCAACCACAATTCAGAAATCTCTGAAGATGTCAAGGATGCCAAGTCATTTTTCATTAGTGTTTTGTGCTTAGACTCTATGTTCCTCTTAATCATGCTTGCTGAATATCACACCTTCAAAGTAGACAAATGCCTATTGCAATAGAACATATTCCATGGACTTCGTCAGTTTGACTCGTGGTGCCACAGTAAAACATGTAGAGTCCAAGGCTTAGTAAAAGTTTTGGCATGAGCAATAGTTATTTTCCCTCTTAGACCTAAACCTTGTAACATGAAACAGAGACAGGGATTGCTCTCTGCTGCCTTCTTCAAGGCGAAGAGAAAATTCAGCTCGGCATGTCATCGCATATTTACCAGTGATTTATGTGACATTCCAAACCCACACATTTGGAGAGTGCCAAAGTTTCCAGTGCAGTAGGAAACCGCTAATGATTCCTTTGTGTCTGTCTGTCTGTTTGTTTGTTTGTTTGGTTTTGTTGTTTTGTTTTTGTTTTTTGAGACAGGTTTTCTGTGTACAGCCCTGGCAGTTCTAGACCAGGCTTGCCTTAAACTCAGTGATGAGTGCTGGGATTAAAGGCATGCACCACTATCACCCAGCACATTAAAGATTCATATTATTTATCATTTTTATTACAGGAAAAGCAGTGAAACCAGTGCTTAACCTCAGGCAATAACTGACTCATGAAAGACATTAAAGAATCACAGTGTCTAATTATTAAATTCATTGCTAAACCAGGTAGACTTCTACTATGGGCTCTGGTTCCACGCAAAGAACATAGAGCATACGGAGCATAAGGTTAATATGATTCTTTCATGATGCTGATGAGATGCAGTGCAAAGTGCTCCCTCATAACTCTAAAGCTCCATTTGCAGGGCAGGAGACAGGTAAACAGAAACTATAGTGGTAAGATAAACAGATTCCACACACATACATTCTTCCGCCGTAAACACTTTAGGAAAGTGAAATCAATTTAGGAAAAGAATTCTTATGCAGACATCTGGAAGAGAATATTTTTAGTTCTTAAAAATAGTGCCAATTAGGAAGACTTCTGTCTTAATTAGGCTTTTACTACTGGGAAGAGACACCATGACCACAGCAACTCTTATAAAGGAAACATTTAATTGTGGTAACTCGCTTATAGTTCGGAGGTTCAGTCCCTCATGGCAGGGTGCATGGTGGCATGCACGCAGATGTGGTGCTGGAGATGAGAGTCCTATATCTTGACTCAGAGGCAACATGAAGTCACTCACAGACTGGGCTGTACCCTGAGTATATGAAACCTCAAAACCCACCCCCACAGTGACACACTTCCTCCAACAAGGTCATACCTACTCCAACAAAGCCACACCTCCTAATAGTGCCACTCCCTATGACTTTTAGGTTTATGAAATTATGTGGGCCAATTACATCCAAACTATCACAGCTCAGCAGTTAAGAGCACATATAGACACATACTGATCTTACGGAAGACTTAAGTTCAATTCCAAGCACCCACATTGGGTAGCTCATAACAGTCTGTAACTCCATCTCCAGGAGACCCAATGCCTCTGGTCTCCATAGGCACCTGCATTCACAAGCATACCGACCCACAACACATACATATAATAAAAATTTCTAACTAAAAATATAAATATTTCCAATTAGAATAAAAAACTACATAATACAACTCAAGGTTTAAAGCTACCAAACACAAATATAATGGAACTAAATGAATATAAATGCTTCCACACAGTAAACATAAAAATTGCAAATATTTGACATAATTTACATATTGATACTGTAAATATATATTAAAGTTTTTCTTTTTGTTGTGTGTGTAAAATGAATGAAACAATAGATTTTACACATCTTTACACTCACAAAAACGTGTATATATGTAACAAGTGAGTAAGTGTAATTGGGATTTTCTAATTCTTCTTTGGTTTTTCTGTGTTTTGCATGATTTCTGCAAATCATTTGTGTTTTCTCTGAAATCAAAAACCACCAACAACAAATAAACAAATAAAAAAAAAACTTGACCAAGGCTCATGGAGACTTTTTGAGCTCTGGGTTGAAAACAAGCAGTGTTTAAGGCACCTACTCTTTAGCTCAGTCAACTAGCCATACAGCTGTTGCTGGCGACATTTCTAGTTTGAGAACTGTGGAGTCCCCATATTTAGTACCAGGGACATCCTAGTGTAATCTGTCCATGCTGACGAGGTGAGCGGGATTTTTATACCATGAGTCTCAGGTCCACCCATATTGAGGTGCTACACACTTTGGGCCCTCAACTAAAGAACTTCAATCAGCTGTGGACTTGCAGACTATGGACCCTCTGCCTATGAACTTCAAACAGCTTCTCAACATCTGTGATGTTGTAGAAAAGAAGGAAGGAAGAAAGAGGAACCTCAGTCGACTTCCTGTTGCCTGTAAGATACAGGACTCTCAGATATTTCTCTAGCACCATATCTGCTTTATGCCACCATGCTCCTCACCATGATGATAATTGACTGAACCCCTGAAACTGAGCAGGTACGAGGGAGCCACCTCTGAGGGAGCAGGCCTTAGCCAGTGACCTCTGGGGGACGGGGCCCAAGTCAGTGACCTGTGCAGGACCAGAACCAGGCCAGTGGCCTCTGCTAGAGTAGTCCCAGACCCAGACCACTGACCTTAGGCACAAGCCAGCGACCTCCACAGAAGCAGGCATGAACCAGTGACCTCCTCCAGAGCAGGCCCAAGCTAGTGACCTCCATGGGAACAGGTCTGACCCAATCACCTCCATGGGTCCAAGAGGTGTCAACGGCCTCCACAGGAGCAGGCCTGAGTTAGCAACCCCCACAGGAACAGGCCTAAGCAAGTGATCTCCATGTGAGCAAGACCAAAAGCCCTCTGGGATTATAGAGCAAACTCTGGGAATGTCACATGGCCTCTTGGGTTACTGGAACTGTGGCCCTGATTCTACCACAAGAAGCAACCTTGATCCACGGGCATCCGGAAAAGTGATTACCAGAGACACAGACACAACTACACCAATTAGAGGAAAAGATAGTAGATAAGGAAAGAAACACTCAACACCACAAAGAATAACACAATACCTACAAAAACTAGTGACTCTAAAACAGAAAGACATGAGCACCCCAATACAGATGAAGCAGAAAAAAAATGACATTAAAAAAATAACTTTAGAAGAATGTTTGAGGCCCTTAAAGAGGAAATGAAAAAATCTATCAAAGAAATGGAGGAAAAGGCAAATAAAATTTGGAAGAAATCAACTAATCCCGCAAAGCAAACCAAGAAAAAGCAACCAAACAGGCAAAAGAAAACATTTAAGACTTGAAAACTGAAATAGGGACAATAAAGAAAACACAAACCAAAAGAACTCTGGAAATGGAAAATATGGGAAAACGATCAGGAGCCACAAGTGCAAAACTAAACCGCAGAATACAAGAGCTGGAAGAGAGTATCTCAAGTGTTGAATATATGGTAGAGGAAATAGACTCATCAGTCAAAGAAAACGTTAAATCTAACAAAAGTTTAACACAAAATATCCAGGAAATATGGGACACCATGTAAAGATCAAACCTAAGAATAAAAGAGATAATGGAAGGAAAAGGAGTCAAACTCAAAAGCACAGAAAATATATTTAACAAAATCATAGAAGAAAACTTTCCCAACATTTCTCAAGAACCAGCAATACAGCTTTTGGGTATATACATAAAAGATGCTCAATTATACTGAAAGGACATGTGCTCAACTATGTTCACAGCTGCATTGTTTGTCATAGCCAGAACCTGGAAACAACCTAAATGCCCCTCGACTGGAGAATGGATAAAGAAGATGTGGTACATTTACACAATGGAGTACTACACAGCAGAAAAAAATAATTACATCTTGAAATTTTCAGGCAAATGGATGGATCTAGAAAACATCATATTGAGTGAGGAAACCCAGACCTAGAATTGAGTGAGGAAACACAGACCAAGAAAGGCAATTATAATATGTACTCACTCATAAGTGGATTTTAGACATACAGCAAAAAAGGAATAATCGCCTACAATTCACGATCCCAGAGAACCCAGACAACAATGAGGACCTCAAGAGAGACACACATGGATCTAATCTACATGGGAAGTGGAAAACTACCAAGATCTCCTGAGTAAATTGGAAGCATGGATATCATGGGAAAGGGTAGAAAGGGAGGGGTGGAGGAGGGAGGGGAACAGAGAAAAATATATAGCTCAATAAAAACAATAGAAGAAAGAAAGAAAGAAAGAGGAACCTGCATCCACAGAGGGAATGCCTCCCATTAACCATGAGAAGCAAAGGGGTGCCTTGTCTCTGACTGGTGTCAGGACGTTGGTGTTGAAAAGAATGTTGAGAGTAAAGGCAGTCAGTTGTGGAAGAGTGACATTTAGGGTGTTGCTCAGACTTGGGGATTCATTGCACTTTTCAGAGAGAAAAACTATGCTGTATTTCAAAGCAAACTGTAGCTATAAAATATCCCTTCAATGATTCTGTAAGTTCAGAGAACCATGCAAACCTGTCACTACATTTCTCTCTTGGCTAATAGAAAGTGACACCTGATCACTATGTTTAAGTTCCAAAAGGCCAAGGCAGTTTCCCGCTGCCATTCCTCTGAGCTGCAGGCCAGCATGCTCCACGTTGAGTTACACACAGTCCAAGAATTCTCCACACACAGTGCCCATTATTTCAGCGTTCCTCCACTCAGCAAGCCCAGCGTGCCAGGCCTCTCCTGGATCTCCCCATGGTGTGTATGGATAGTGCACTTTAGCATTTGGAAAGTCTTTTGACAGCTGTATATTTGTCAATATATATTAGAACTTAGTGGCTGTCTTTTCATCTTTCCTAATAAATTACTGTACCTCAGTTATCTGTGTGAAATAGATAATGACAAGCTTTAATTACAGTTGTCAAAAATAAGTCAACCTACTTTTATGCCGATCACGGCACATTTAGAGTCCTCTCGCTTGGTGCTAAAATTAGCTCAGCACATCTACAGCATGTTTCCCAACTCACAGGGCCTCTGTGCCCAGTGACATCTGTTTTCTCATGTCTGCCCACCACTACCCTCTTGTTGAGTAACATTTTCCAGTTTTGCATTTGTCTATTTAATTGTTATAATACTGTCCAAGACAATAGCATGCCAAAAGGGACAACTAGCTCTAATAACCAAAGTTCAACTTGCAGTGATTTCACACAGTCCCACCCACATAATTTCTTGCTTTACCTTCCTATTTGAGCACTGTCTCCTCCCATCCTGGGCAACACCATCGTTGAGGCTCTTAGCATCCTTCATTACTAGCCAGTAGACTAGAAAGAGTGAGTGATTGGAAGCTTTCGTGCAACACCCTTGGATGGAGTAGTCCATTGACTGACTACTTAGTCACAGGGACTGGCTATGTGCTAGAAGAACTAGGAAGTGCAGGGAGCTGTATGTCCTGTAGATGAACCCCTACAGTCTGTCATAAGAGACCCCTCCCACCTTTCTCCTACAATTGCACTGCGCTGGGTGAGCACCTGAATCCAGGGCATGGTTTTGATGCGCTCTCACCCCTTTTAGCATTCCAGGCATTCTGTGCTCTCAGACTTGTCTTTCTGGCATTTCTTTTGAGCCCCCCTCCCCCTGCTATTCTCACTAGCCGTGTATGTCATTGCCTGCTCACTCTTACCACTCTCTCTTGAGTTCCATGTGGAAATCAATTATTTCTGTCCTAACTGACTTCTCTGCTGCTGTGAACAACAACAAGCTATAGAGGAGGAAAGGTTTGTGTTCAGTCCATCACTGAGGGAATTTAGGGCAGGAATATGGAGACCAGGATGGAAGCAGAAACCATGGAGAAACATTGGTTACTGGCCGGCTCCTCATAGCTTGTTCAGTCTACTTTTTGATATCACCTATGATAGGGGTGGCATGATACAGAATGGGCTGGGCCCTCCCCCATCAATCATTCGTATGGAAAAGCCCTCCATGCTTGCCTCCAGCCTGATCTTGTTGAGGCGCTCTTGCTTTCTCAGTTGATTTTTCTCTCTTTTCAGATGACTCTAGCTTGTGTCAAGAGAGGGGAGAGGGAGGCCTAGCCAGCGTACAGATGACAGTCTATCATCAAGGGAAACCAAGTCAGAAACTCAGTGCAAGAACTAAAACAGAGACCGTGGGGGGCATTTCTTGCTGGCTTGCTCACAAGCCATGTTCAGTTCAGCACAGCCCACACTGAGCTAGACCTTCCTGCTTTAATTAGAAATCAAGAAAACATTGCAGACATGCCCACAGGCTAATCTCACAGAAGCAGCTTCTCAGCTGTGGTTCCCTCTTCGGAACCACTTTTGGTTGACAACTAAGATAAACCATCACAGCTTCCAAAGTTGGGAGAATTCAAAATGTCTCCCAAAAGATCGTGTCTTGTCTCCGAGCTTGGATGCTATTTTAGATGTCTGTAGAACCTTCAGGAGATGGGGCCTGGGGGATAAATGTAGGTTACTATGGAGACGATCCTTTGAATATTGCCCAGCCTTGTTCTCCACTCTCTCCTCTGCTGGGCTGTGAGCAGCCTCTTCTGTGAATGCTCGCCATCATGAACTTTGCTGTTTTCCCACCATGAAGTGTTAGAGTTTTCTGAATCCATGAATCAAAACAAATCTTCCCTCATGTAAGTTCTTTCTCTAAGATGCTGTGGTCACAGCAGCACAGAAGTGACTAATATAAACGTTAGAGTCCTTGGGTGTTGATGTCTCTGGGCTCTGTAAGCAAAGAAAACAAAATGATGCCTGTCTGTCATGAAAAACTACTCCCAGGCCAAGTGTGATGGTGCATACTTCAAATCTTCTCGCTGGGGAGACAGAGATAAACAGAAACAAACAAAACCAAACCCACCCGCTGCTATAGAAAACAAGCAAATGAAGCTGCTCACTCATCAGTGTTAGAGACACCATAATTGCTACAGTCAAGAAACTTCTAGAGAAAGTTTATCCTAAAACTCATTTTTTTTCTTTTTAATAAAAATGAATGCAAGCCAGGCGGTGGTGGTGCACGCCTTTAATCTCAGCACTCGGGAGGCAGAGGCAGGCGGATCTCTGTGAGTTCGAGACCAGTCTGGTCTACAAGAGCTAGTTCCAGGACAGGCTCCAAAACCACAGAGAAACCCTGTCTCGAAAAACCAAAAAAAAAAAAAAAAAAAAAAAAAAAAAAAATGAATGCAGTATTTTTTTGGAGACACATAGATTTAAAATTCTTACCAGTTTCCTGAGATGAAAGTTTAGCACTCCGTACTCCTTTGCACTGACACGCAGCCTAAGTGCAGGTTTTGGAGCTGGGAAAGAGGGGTGCACACCTTTCCTACAACCCGCAGACCTGAAGGAAGGGCATAAAAGACAAGGTAGTAGTGAACAAACAGCAGCTGTGGATACCTGCACAAGGGCCACACAAACCTAAGACTTTCAATAATCCACCACAAATGGAGAGGTACCCAGGAGGCCCAACCTTCCTGAGGAGGTACTGGCAATTAACCATTGGTGACGAGGAGATGCGATTCTCTTCAGTGCTGTAGACAGTGGTGATTTGCCCACACTCCAAGAACTAGCCCCCAACCTGTGTTCATGGTCCAGGAAGTGCAAATCAAACTCATTGGGCCCAAAGGAGGACGAGAAAGGAAGGAAGGGGGAAACTAGTTTCAAAAAAGGGGTTCAAAACTATAGGGAGGTGTTGTCAAAGGCCTCTTGCTCATTCCCAGATGCTCAGACTCGAAATAACCTCACAGAAACTATATTATTTGCAATACTGTTTGGCCAATAGTTTAAGCATCTTTCTAAATAGTTTGTATATCTTAAATTAACCCATTTCTATTAATTTGTGCATCGCCATGTGGCTGTGGCTTACCGGCAAGGTTCTGGTGCATCTGTCTCCTGTGGCAGCTACATGGCATCTCACTGACTCTGTCTATATATCTTTTGCAGCCTGGCAATATTCTGTTAAGCCATTAGCTTTCTTTATTAACAATAAAACATATTCATAGCATACAGAGGGGAAATCCACATCAGGGAGGAAGGGTTAAAGATGAATATAATTATAACACATTTTTGTATAAGCATGACATTTTCAAAAATTAAATAAAGAATTAAAAATCAGAAAGGTCCTATGAAAATGCTAAATAGCACTGGCTCTAAAACAAGAGAACAGAGTCACCGTGAGAGGTGTCTCTGCTTCTTCTGGAACTCAGACTGTCCACAGCGGCCATAGAGGACAATGGGGTTGCTGGATTTTCTTAACTACTTAGCAGCATAGCCAGTAGTCATATACAGAAGAGCAAATTGTTCTTACTTGAATTAATTAGAATAGGACACACTATGATCAGAGAGCACACACCTGTGCATTGTGTGCAGAAGCTAGAAGAGAATGCCTGTGTGTGAGAGTGTGCACACATTTTTGCACATGTGTGAAGAAGCCAGAGGAGGATGCCTGTGTATGAGAGTGTGCACACACCTGTGTGTGTGTGTGTGCATGCAGAAATCAGAGGAGGACACCTGTGTGTGAGAGTGTGCACACCCTTGTACATATGTGTGCAGAAGCCAGAGGAGGATGCCTATGTGTGAGAGTGTGCACACATCTATGTACGTGTGTGCAGAAGCCAGAAGACGACAGCAACTGTTGTTTTCTACGACTCTCTATTCTGTTACAGCAAGGCCTCTCATTGAATCTAGCTTTCTTCTTTTTGTCTTTACTTCTGTCCCACCAGGCTTGCTGGCTGGTCAACCTCAGTGACCGTTCTGTCCCTTTGCCTCCCCTGCCATCCCTTTGCACTGGAATCACTGGCTCATGTGACTCCAGAAGATTTTGTGTTGCTGCTGGGATCTGTACTTAGGTTGCCTTGCTGGCACAGTGAGCACTTATCCATCAAGAGTTCTCTCTCCACCACCACACCTACCTCTGGTGTTTTTGTGAAATTCTTTAATTTCAGACAGGGCTTTGCAGTTACCAAGACTGATGCTGAATGTGATCTTTCCCTCTCCCTGACACCACACAGCTGCAGCCACAGGCTTGCACCACCATGCTCTGTTTAACTCCTTTTAGCAGTGCTCGGTGGACCCCATCTTGTATGTGCTAGTGGGGTGCTCTACCACTGAGTCACCCTACCAGAATCCTCTGTATGTTTATGGGAATAGAGAGTCCCTTCAGTTTAAATTACAAAAATGCTGTCATTGAAACCCTTCTCATTTTAATTGTTTGGATAGGAATGTGCTACATTTTAAAATAACAATTAATTTAAAGCTTTCTACTGGGTCAGATTTTCCTATTGGATGAGGAATAGTAGTTATTATAACTAAAAGTGAAGAAATCATTTAGATCAGAGTAAAAATTTCCCCTGGCTTTTTTACTTAGAGGAAATTGTTGATTATTCTTTTCCAAAGGTTAAAAAAAATCTTCTGTGAGTAATAAGACAAAATTTCACACAAAGAAGTAATAACATGAGCTAGACAGATGTTGCATATAATCTATTTCACTTGTGCCATTTCTCTGGAAAATTGTTCAATTTAGGAAAAAGACAATCACTTAAGTTTTAAAAAAAACATGTTTTGTCATTGGAATTTTATTACTGTATCTAATAGGTAAATTTCAGATCATTGCTAAAGTTAATAAACTCAAAATAAGTGATATAATAATGCCTTATGTTTGATCATAGTAAAGATCCACTTTTAACCACTGTTGGAGGGCGTGGACCCCTTTGTTTGTCCCGGCCGCCCGGCTAGCTTACACCCAAAATAATCACACAGAAATTGTATTCATTAAAACACTGCTTAGCCCATTAGCTCTAGTTTCTTATTGGCTAATTCTTACATATGAATTTAACCCATTTCTATTAATCTGTGTATCACCATGTGCCAGTGGCTTATGGGGAAAGATTCAGCATGTCTGACTCTGGCGGCTCCATGGCGGCTCCCTCACTCTGCCTTCTTCCTCCCAGCATTCATTTCTCTTTTCCATGCCTACCTAAGTTCTGCCCTATCAAAAGGCCAAGTCAGTTTCTTTATTCATTAACCAATGAAAGCAACACATAGACAGAAGGGTCTCCTACACCAAACCACTGCCAGCTTTCTCTCATATAACAAAATTTCTGTGGTAATTATCATCCACAGATCAAGATTCACTCTGGCTCACAGTCTAGTGGCTACAGTACAAGGGTGGATGGATGTACCCCTTTTAGATCCCTGCTGAAATTGCCAAATAGTGGGTTTATGAAGCAAGTGCTACAGCAAATGGCCATAGGAAGGAAACAAGAGAGAATCAGCTCTTTTGAGGGTGCTGTGTTAAGGGCCAAAGGTGACCTACGAGGCCCTTTTCCTAATGGATCTACGATAGGGCCATCACCTTTAAACACACAGCCTTTCGGGGGCATTCAAGGGTCAAACTATAGCACCAGCGAAGTCTCAATTCCATTTTATTTAAATGAATCTAAGATTGCTGAGGATTTTTTAAATTTGAATTGGGCTTTTTGCCTCTAATCCAAATTTTTTTTTTCACAACTGGGTCCCTTCAAACATATGAAAATCAGAGGCACACTTCTGGTACGAGTGAAGGAAAACAAAATACACAGCAATAAAAAAACGTCAGGAAATAGATTCACAGGAAAGTCAAGAATAAAGAGCTCTGGGTGATTGCTCTGATGTTCAGGATTGTGCTTCAGTGGCATGTCACACACAGTCTCAAGGCTCAACTCGAAGGTTCAGGCTGTGTGTGAGCTACAGATTTGGCTTCCACAGTAACACCACAAGTGAGAGGAAGATGCCTGAGCATGAGTCGGCGTTAGATCTTCTCACTCTGCCTGTCAGATTCTACCAGTTCTTTAAGCACTGGTAACCATGACTCAGTTAGTACTCACTGCCAAGCTCACAGGGCTACCTTGAGGGGGAAAGTGCTTTGTGTATTGCAAATATGTGAATTGCCGGACTCCAAGGCTCTTCACTGAGGACTTTAACGCTCATTTTCATGTGCTGGGATGTGGGTGTATCACCCTTCAGAATCTCACTGCACAATGTGGTCCTGTGGATCTGTTAGTCCACTCAGAACCTTTCTTGGTTAGATTGGTGTTTGTGCACATGGAAGCTAACTTTCTAACTATACTGTGGATTAATGGAAGCCAAAGTTGGGGCTAGGGCAATAGCCTCTAATCACAATGACTTGAGAAGCTGAGGCACAAGGATTTTAGGTTCAAAGCCAGTCTGGGCTACATAGGAAGTATAAATTCAACTTAAGCAATTAAATGAGACCTTGTTTCAATGATAAAAAAAAAACAAAAAAACAAATTGAGTGAGGGGCAGGGGGCACTGGAGATTATATAGTCTATGTTATGTCCTGGGTTCAATTAGAGAAAAAGTCTAAGCATGTCAGGGATCTTGGATAACTGTATTAGTTCTTCATCATTGCATAACAAATCCCCCCAAAATTTAGCAACTTATAGCCACAAACACTCATTATCTTACACAATCCCCAAGGCTTGGTAATCTGGGAGCAGTTTAGCTTGGAGAGAGGGGTGGCCATGCTGTCACGCTTGAACTCCAACCTTAGGAGAGTCACCTGATGACTCAGGAACCTCATCCAAGATGGCTCAAGTCAGATTTCTGTTACCAAGAAACATCAGTTCATGGCAGGGCAGGCTTCTCCACAGCACCTCCTTAATACCTCAGGGTTGAGCTACTGTTTTCCCAGTGGATCTGTTGCAATGTCTCCCATGACTTCAAAGTCATAGACTATAATTTCTACAATAATCTATTGGTTAGTCAGTTATCAAACCCAGGTCACCATCAAGGGAAGGGAAACTAGCCTCCACCTTCTTTGAAGGCTGGAGCATCAAAGAGCCTGGGAATGCATCTTTAGAGCCTCCACACTGTCTATTCTATTGTCATATCTATCTTTTAGCTAGTGTAGTAGTCAATATTTTAGCTTGATGTGTACAAAGCTGTAAAAAATTGCCAAAGTCAAAGATGAACTCAAATCACATTCATATCTTAACCTTTTGCTTTTGTTTTGTTTTCTAGGAAAAAATGTATTACTGATCAATTATTTTATTCATTCTTTCATAGAATAACTATTGTATGACCTTTACTTCGTGTTAGACATTGTTAAATGGTCAAGAACATAAGTAAGAGGGCACAGTCTCTGTCATTGTATCATAAATTGCCCTGTAGGAGTTATTTAAATGCCTACTTAACCCAGGACAATGAAGCTAGTCTCTGATGTAGTAGGGCTTGGTGATGGTGTTTACACCATTCTTCAGAATTTGATATGTAAGAAGGGACATATAACTGAACTAAATATTTTGAGTTTCTTTTTCATGACTTATCTTCTGTAACAATTGTCTGACACTGAAGAAATTTGTTCATGGTACCTGTATAATTATAGAACTCTACTGAACCCAAAGAGGTTTGGGAGACACTCTGGGAAAGACTAACTTGGGATCCTTGATCCCATGGCACATGGTGTGTGCAATCGCGATCCTACACAATTAAATTTAGGTGGAACATGGTATCTGAAAACTATATGCCCAGCTGCTGGAGTAAAGTCGTCAGGATGATCTCCTCAGGACTCACCAAGATGAAGGTCTCTTTTGCTTAGTGTTTGACCCTTGCTCACAGGCCTTCAGAGTAAATGGTTGCCTGCTCCCTGGAAAACTGTGCGAAGGGGAGAGATGGAGGCACCGACTTCCTTCTTCTTCCTGGGTGGACCAAAGTCACTTCTCGTTGACTGGCTGCAGACTTGTCTTCACTCTTGGTGGGGTTAAGCTCAGTGGGAAATAGTATAATTTTTAAGTCAGGGCACCTATAATTGAAGAGGTTTCTCCTTTTCTGGTCATTGCACTTTTACACCACCCCAAGACAAAGCAGCTGTATCCAGAACTGGAATGGCAGCTGCTCCAGACTGGCATCAAATAACCCCTGGGATTGAGGGCATGTCTCTTCAGGAGGGCATGTTAACTCAGGAGACCCATCTCTGCCTACTTTCTAATTATCTCCATTGCAAAAGGTCCTGTGTTATTTGATGACTCATGCCATTTTTATTGAAAAACAAGCCAAAGATAATAATAACAGACACACAGACACAATCTTGCATGCACAAGGGGAGGGGGGAGACTCCAAACTTATTATTGAAGTCCAACAGCCCAAATCTCTATACACAAAATATAGTAATCAGGGGGCAAGAATCAAATTATCCCTGTAATATGCTTTAACAGTCCTGGGATTATGATCTCTCTCTCTCTCTCTCTCTCTCTCTCTCTCTCTCTCTCTCTCTTTCTCTCCTTTCCTTCCTCCCTCCCTCTTTTGTTGTTATTATTTTTCAAGACAGATTTCACTGTGTAGCCTTGACTGTCCTTGGTAGACCAGGCTGATCTTGAACTCACAGAGATCTGCCTGCCTCTGCCCCACCCCCACCCTGCCCTGAGTGATGAAATTAAAGGCATGTGCCACCAATACCTGGTTTGTCTCTCATTTTTTAAATAATTAAATTGGATTTATCTTTGATCAAAGGAATATTGATACAAAAATTATTTCGAGAATGAATCTTTATATTTCTCTGCTTTTGTCTTCTGTTATTGCATATTAATTGACCAGTCTGGCAGAAAAGAAGATGTTCCAAAAAGACCCTCCCTTGTGCCTCTCAATCAGACTGTTAAAACAAAAGATCCCAAAGACAAGGGAATTCCCCCAGAATCTCAGGCTGAGAGAAATAAAAGACTGACCATAGAGGAGGAACTTGTCCCTGGAGAGAGATTTCAGTCTTAATACCTGTCCCAACCTTCTCTATAGGACTGAAGTGCAGACACAGACTGTTATGTTTTTTGTCTCTTTAAGAGACTAGCCACGCCCACCCCGGCGACCCCTACCCTCCTCTCACCTTCTTAGATTCTCACTGTCCCCTTGACGCCTGTTCTCTCTCTCTCTCTCTCTCTCTCTCTCTCTCTCTCTCTCTCTCTCTCTCTCTCTCTCTCTCTGTGTCTCTCTCTGTCTGTCTTTCTGTCTCTCTCTCGCACCCTTCTCTGTCTCTCTCCTCTTCTCTTTCTTCCTCTATCCTCTAAGTAATAAATCTCCAATTATATTCTCTATGATGTGTCTGCCCACGTGCCTTCTACCCGCTGCCTGCTCACACCTGCCCGCCTCACTGGGACCAGCCCGCCCACCATACACCAGCCTGCCCAATCTGTCTCTGCCTGGGACTAGCTGCTCTGCCGGCCCGCCAGGGATCTTGCGGCATTTTTAACAATTGGGGAGCCAAATTAAAGGATCTACCTTAAACAGGTCAGATACACCCCCACTCAATCCCCTGGTCCTAATTTTTTTTCCTTAATTTAACTTTGTTCTTTGTTCTGACAATACCTTAAACAGGACAAGAGATACCATAAATTTCCATGCCACAGACACTGGTCGGGAGCAAAGAGACCAATTATGCCAGGATGTAGCCAACACCCAGCCTTCTTAGGTCCCCCCCAAAGACAACACCCAGAAATAAGCTGGAAGCAGTCTTGAGAACCCGCCACCCCAATTCCGTCAAACTGTGGTGTCTAGTCTCCCGCTTTTTATTATTAAAAAAAAAAAAGCTGGGAATGTTAAGCCATGCCCACTTCCTCCCCCATCAGCTGAACCAGACTGATCTTCAGCTTCTGGTCTGAGCTCTCTCTCTCTCTTCCATCTTCCTCTCAGAGAGGCAGCTTTGCTTCTGCCTCTTCTTCCCACTTCTCTGCTCCCCCTTCTCTCTCTCTCTCTCTCTCTCTCTCTCTCTCTCTCTCTCTCTCTCTCTCTCTCTCCCTCCCTCCCTCCCTCTCCCTCCCTCCCTCTCTCCCTCTCTCTCTCTCTCTCTCTCTCTCTCTCTCCTCTTCTTTTCCTTCCCCCCTCCTCTAAATAATAAATATCCAATTCTGATCCATATTATGTGTCTGCCCATGTGTCTCCCACACGCTTGCCTGCCCACCCGCCCACAGCTGGGAACCTGCACCTTCCGGGGACTCACTGTTGCCTGCCCAGCCGCTCACTGCTGCACCTTCCGGGGACCCACTGGGAGCACCACATGGCTGGTCCCTGCCCAGAGCTGGCAGCTCTCAGGACCTGCTGCCCAGCCCCCACTGCTCTGGACCAGGCACCAGGACCCGCAGACAAAACCCACTGCATGCTGCTCGGGACCCGCCACAAACAAAAATCATAAAACAGACCCCGTTGGGGGTCCTCACCTGGCCCCTGCCCAGGACTGCTTAAATGTGTTCATCCTTGGCTCTCTGTTTATACTTTGATCTTAGGACCCTGGAGGTGGATGTTAGGGTTTCACTGGCTCTCTTTGTCCTCCTTTCCAGTGTGGCCACATTAAAATCTCTTTCCTTTTTCCCCCCTTTTTCTCTTTTGCTTCACACTTTTAAATTGGCTCTTTTAATTGGGTTATTGAGAACTGGTAGATGGATCTGACTTGGGGCACAAGTTGTGACCTCCAAGTCTAATAACAACATTAACAATGCAATTATTGGTCACCTCTGTTTTCTGTACTTTATGTACTTGACAAGAAGAATGGCACTAGTTTCCCTAAAGGCTTTTTACTGTGATTCTTCCTGTGTTTTCTTGATTAGGAAACTGAGCCAGAGCAAACCAAAGATGCTAATTGTTCCTGAGCACACACCACCCTCTCCTTTCCTAACCTGCGCTGTGCTGTGTTCCTTTGTTCTGTCTTGTTGTTCACCTTAGTTTTTCTTCCCCGCCAGTTTTAGAAACATCAAAGAGAGAACTAGAGAAAAGACCAGGAGACTGGGACAGTGGACAAAGTGCTTGCTGAGTCTGAAGCACAGCACCCACACAAAGGCTGTGAACTAACAGCACAGGGAGGCAAAAATAGGATGATAGGCACAGTGGCCCACCCGTCTAGCCAAACTGCTGATTCCATGTTCAGGAAAGACCTTGTCTCAAATACATAAAAGGAAAGCCTTAGGGAAAGACCCCAAACATCCACCTCCAGCCTCCACAGTGCGCATACACCAACAGTGCAGGACAGGAGAACCTGTGTGTGTGTGCGCACACACACACGCACACACACCACTAAATCTTAAAATAAAATAAAATTAAAAGGCAAGTCGAACTTGCATTGGCTTTAACTTGCTGCTCAAAAGCAAGGTGTACAAATCAAGGATTTTCTTTTGGCTCAACCCTTCTACCTTTTCACCATTCCCCCAGAGCTGGCTGCCTTACTTGATTGCAAAATCAAGTTAAAGGAGGTGGAATGGTTACAAAGCTTATGACACACTCACTCCATCTCTTCCCCACTTAAGTCAATGCTGAGATTGGTGAGCCTCCCCTTTCCGAGTCCATTGGTCTTACCACATATCAGTTCTCAACACCCTACTGCCTAGGGGGCAAGCACCGCAAAGAATCTGGAGAAGTCGGACCTGTGGATAGTTTTGTATTTCACACACAAAACCTTCTGTATAGTCTTTCACAGAAGTCATTCTCGCGGACATCACATATATGTGTTAGAACATCTCATCTATTGGACTCTACGATGTCCAAATAGGGAATGGAGTCTTATTAGTTTGAGATCTTAATTTAAAAAACAAAAGTCAATGGTAGTGCACACCTTTAGTCCCAGCACTTCGGAGGCAGAGGCAGTCGGGTCTCTGTGAGTTCAAAGCCAACCTAGCCTACAGAGGGAGTTTGGGACAGCCAGGGCTACACCAAGAAACTCTGTCCTGAAAGTAAATAGGTAGACAGATAAAAATCCACTACCACTGTCTATTTTAGTAGTAATTCTGTTTCATGGAAACAATAATGACAAAGAATACATAGTGTTGCAAACCAAAGCTAGTTCTGGTGACATATGTCTAGAGTCATTGAAAGTTTCCCTCCTATATATGCAAGCTAACAATATCCCTCTGAGACCCAGCTCTCTGCCATACTCCCCCTCCTGGGGCACCTCATAAGTCTCCCCTTCTTTTCTAAGAAGCTTATGCCTAAGGAAGAACCTTCAAATCATAAAGTTTGAGAAGACTTTTCTTGTTACAGATTATTGGAGAAATGAACAGAAATACGGCTTAGTTCATCTCCACTGTGACTATATTGGGCCCTTTAGGATCTATCCTTCCACTGTGGCTATGTTGGGCTATTTAGGAACTTGCATGAACCTGGTGTGGGAGTTTATGCCTGTAATGTCATCATTCGAGAGGTGGAGGGAGAAGAATCAGGAGTTCAAGGCCATTCTTGGCTACCTAGTAAGTTTGAGGCCAGCCTGAAATCCATGACACCCTATCGAAAAAACAGAATGAGAGACATCACAACTCGATGGCTAAACTCACTTGCCACAGAAGCTTGCATCCTGGAACTCAAAGAGAAACCTTGCAATGGGGGATGCAGTAGTGCACACTGCAGAAGGTGTGGTAGTGCACACTGCAGAAGGTGTGGTAGGGCACATTGCAGTGGGGATGTGGTAGTGCACACTGCAGAGGGGGATGCGGTAGTGCACACTGCAGTGGGGATGCGGTAGTACACACTACAGTGGGGATGCGGTAGTGCACACTGCAGTGGGGATGCGGTAGTGCACACTGCAGTGGGGATGCGATAGTGCACACTGCAGTGGGGATGCGGTAGTGCACACTGCAGTGGGGATGCGGTAGTGCACACTGCAGTGGGGATGCGGTAGTGCACACTGCAGTGGGGATGCGGTAGTGCACACTGCAGTGAAGATGCGGTAGTGCACACTGCAGAGGGGAATGCGGTAGTGCACACTGCAGTGGGGATGCGGTAGTGCACACTGCAGTGGGGATGCGGTAGTGCACACTGCAGTGGGGATGCGGTAGTGCACACTGCAGTGGGGATGCGGTAGTGCACACTGCAGTGGGGATGCGGTAGTGCACACTGCAGTGGGGATGCAGTAGTGCACAGTGCAGAGGGGGTGCGGTAGTGCACACTGCAGTGGGGGTGCGGTAGTGCACACTGCAGAGGGGATGCAGTAGTGCACACTGCAGTGGAAATGTAATAGTGCATACTGTGATCCCAGAACTTCTACAGAAAGAAAATGGGCAGAGAGAGGAGAAAGCCCTGAGCTGGAAGACCAGTTACCCTAGAGGACATTAGTACAGCAGAAGCCACACAACCACGTCTTAGAGAGGTGAAGGTGAGAACAAAGCTCCAGACTCCAGAGAGTTGTCGTCTGACCTCCACCTGCACACATGGGTAAGTACACATACATATTACACACACAGCATACACGTTCATACAGACACACACAGCACACACCACATACCACAACACACTTATACACACCACACACACATACACCACATGCACACCACACATACACACATACTACACATATGCACACATTGATAATAAGCAAATTTCAAAACTTTTATAAATTTTTTAAAAATAATTTTCTATAATTTCATGTGTGTGAATGTTTTGCCTGCATGTATGTCTGTTTACTGCATGCATGCCTGCTGTCTGAGGAGATTAGAAGAGGGCACTGGGCTGGGGGTACAGACAGTTGTGAGCTGCCATGTGGGTGCAACTGAACGCAGGTGATCTGGATGAGTAACCAGAGCTTTCAACCACGGAACCATTTCTTCAGCCTCAATAATTAAAATAAAATCAAGCAGGGTAGATCACCTGGGATTCTCAGTGAGGAATTTTGAAGACCGCGTTGGCCTATGAGGGAAGTTCTTGGTGGGATTGATTGAGGTGGGAGACAGCCCTGTGCTAGGCTGGCCTAGGACTGAATGAAAAGGAGAAGAGCCTGCAAACATTCTTAGTTCATGGTCTTCTGCTCTTGTCTGTGTGTACCCTGTGACCAAAGTGGCCTCAAGTCCCTGCCAGCTTGTCTTTCCCTCAGTGATGGACGGATACCTGCAACTGTGAGCTAATGAGCCCTTTCTCTACTAAGTTACCTTTGCTGGGTTTGTTTGTTTTTCTGTTTGTTTGTTTTTTATCACAACAGAAAACCGCACTAAGACATAAGATAAATGTATGGCTTTAACTAGGACGTCTGTCCGGTGAAAGGAGCATAGTAATAAAATGACATTCTTCTGTACACAATTAGTGTCTCACTCAGCCCTCATCACAGAAGCTTCCTCTAGCAGTAGATGGAAGCTAACACAGAGAAGCACAGCTAGACAATGTGCAGAGAATGAGAGACTTTGAAACACTCAGTCCTAAAGAGGATGTCTTCAACAAACCCCTGCCCTTGAGGCCAGGGAGCTATGCAAAAGAGGAGAGATTGGGGGACTCAAAGAAACAATGTCCTGTCACAACAAGACTGATTCCCTTAGGAAACCATAGAGACAAGACTGTAAGCTAAGCAGGGCAGGTTAGAGCCAGATGGGGCTCCAACACTAAGAAGCAGATTGGACGTTATCTCCCATTCCTAACTCAGAAGCTACCTCTTGCAAAAGAAAGGTTAGTTTTCTCCAATGGAGTCTCACTGTGCTCCTTAACCGCACTCCCCAGTGGCCCCATGGACAGCCAGATGGCCAGCAGAAAGCAAACTCAGTGGTACATTTGTAGACTTTTTGTTTCATATTGCTTTGTTTGAACATTGTTTTGTCTTACTGGCCTTTTGTTTGTATATATTATGGTTTTTCATTTTGTATTTGTATAGTGAAGAGGTTTTTTGTGGGATTTTGGTTATCATCTTAGATTTTTCTGGACCCATTTATTTTTTGTACAAATTTTTATTTTGAAGGTTAATAGTGTAACTTGATGAATTTTGTTTGACAAATTCAGGAAAGGAAAACCCATGTTCAAACCCCACATAGAGAGGGCTGAGCAAATTTTCTCCCTATCTTTTGGCTTTTTTTAAATTGGTTTTTACTGAGCTCTACATTTTTTTTTCTGCTCCCCTCCCTGCCTCTTTCCTCTCTTTCAACACTCTCCCAAGGTCCCCATGCTCCCAATTTACTCACGAAATCTTCTTTTTCTACTTCCCATGTAGATTAGATCTATGTAAGTCTCTCTTAGAGTCCTTATTGTTGTCTCGGTTCTTTGGGATTGTGATTTGTAGGCTGTATTTCTTTGCTTTATGTTTAAAAATCACTTATGAGTGAGTACATGTAATAATTGTCTTTCTGAATCTGAGTTTCTTTACTCAAAATGATGTTTTTTAGCTCCATCCATTTGCCTGCAAATTTCAAGATGTCATTATTTTTTTCTGTTGTGTATACTCCATTGTGTAAATGTACCACATTTTCCTTATCCATTCTTCAGTCAAGGGGCATTTAGGTTGTTTCCAGGTTCTAGCTATTACAAACAATGTTGCTATGAACATAGCTAAGCACAAGTCCTTGTGGCACGATTTAGCATCCTTTGGATAAATACTCAAAAGTGGTATTACTGGGTTTTGAGGAAGGTTGTTTTCTAATTTTCTGAGAAATTGCCACAATGATATCTGAAGTACCAGCTTGCACTCCCACCAGCAATGCAGAAATGTTCCCTTTACCTCACAAACTCCTCTTCAGCATAAGTTGTCCTCAGTGTTTTTGATCTTGGCCATTCTTACAGGTGTAAGATGGAATCTTGGAGTTGTTTTGATTTGCATTTTTTCTGATGACTAAGGATGCTGAGCATTTCTTTATGTGTCTTTCAGCCATTTTAGATTCATCTGTTGAGAGTTCTCTGTTTAGGTCTGTACTCGATTTTTTATTGGATTATTTGTTCTTTTGATGATTAATTTCTTGAGTTCTTTGTATATTTTAGAGATCAGACCTCTGTCTGATGTGGGGTTGGTGATGATCTTTTTCCATTCTTTAGGCTGTCATTTTGTATTGTTGATCGTGTCCTTTGCTTTACAGAATCATTTTAGTTACAGGAGGTCCCATTTATTAATTGTTTTTCTCAGTGTCTGTGCTGCTGGAGTTGTATTTAGGAAGTGGTCTCCTGTGCCAATGTGTTTAAGTGTACTTCTCATCTTCTCATCTATCAGGTTCAGTGTGACTGGCTTTATATTGAGGTATTTGATCCATTTGGACTTGAGTTTTGTGCATGTTGATGGATATGGATTTATTTTCATTTTTCTACATATTGATATCCAGTTATGCCAGCACCATTTGTTAAATATGCTTTCTTTTTTCCATTTAATATTTTTTGCTTCTTTCTCAAAAATAGGGGTTCAAAGGTGAGTGGATTAATATCCAGGTCTTTGATATGGTTCCATTGGTTCTCCTGTCTGTTTTTATGCCAATACCAGGCTGTTTTCAGTACTGTAGCTCTGTAGTAGAGTTTGAAGTCAGGGATTGTGATACCTCCAGAAATTTGTTTATTTTTCAGGATTGTTTTGGCTATCCTGGGTTTTTTGCTTTTCCATATGAAGTTGAGTACTGTTCTTTCCAGGTCTGTAAAGAATTGTGTTGGGATTTTGATGGGCCTTGCATTGAATCTGTAGATTGTTTTTGGTAAGACTGTCATTTTTACTATGTTAATTCTACCTACCCAAGAACATGGGAGATCTTTATACTTTCTGGTGTCTTCTTCAATTTCTTTCTTCAAATATTTAAAGTTCTTGTCATACAAGTCTTCAATTTGTTTGATTAGAGTTACTCCAAGATATTTTATTCTATTTGTGGCTATTGTGAAGGGCGTTGTTTGTCTGATTTCTTTCTCAGACCATTTACCATCTGTGTACAGGAGGGCTACTGATTTTTTTGAGTTAATATTGTATCCTGCTACATTACTTAAAGTTTTTATGAGTTGTAGACATTCCTTGCTAGAATTTTTGGGGTCACTTATGTAAATTATAATATCATCAGCAAGTAGTGAGAGCTTGACTTCTTCTTTTCTAATTTGTATCCCCTTGATCTCCTTTTGCTGTCTTATTGTCTAGCTAAAATCTCAAGTACTATATTGAATAGATATGGAGAGAGTGGTCAACCTTGTCTTGTTCCTGATTTCAATGGGATGGCTTTGAGTTTCTTTTCATTTAGTTTGAGGTTGGCTGTTGGCTTGCTGTGTATTGCCTTTATTTTGTTTAAGTATGTTCCTTGTATTCCTAATCTCTCTAAGACCTTTATCCTGAAGGGATGTTGTATTTTGTCAAAGGACTTTCAGCATCTAATGACATTATCATGTGATGGTTTTTTTTTTTTTTTTTTGGTTTGTTTAAATGGTGGATTACATTGACAGATTTTCATATGTTGAACCATCCCTGCATGTCTGGAATGAAGCCGACTTGATCATGGTGGATGATGGTTCTGATGTGTTCTTGGATTCAATTTGCCAGTATTTATTTAGTATTTTTGCATCAATGTTCATGACTGAGATTGGTTTGTAATTCTCTTTCTTGGTGATGTTTTTATGTGGTTTGGGTATCAGGGTAATTGTAGCCTCATAAAAAGAGTTTGGCAATGTTCCTTCTGTTTCTATTGTGTGGAATAATTTGTAGAGTATTGGTATTAGTTCATCTTTGAAAATCCTGTAGAATTCTGAACTGAAACCATCAGGTCCTGGGGTTTTTTTGTTTGTTTGTTTTTTGTTTTTGTTTTTGTTTTTTGTTTGTTTGTTTTGGCTTGGGAGACTTTTGATGACTGTTTCTATTTCTTCAGCAGTTATAGTTCTTTTTAATTTGCTTAACTGGTCTTGATTTAATTTCAGTAATATTCAGAAAGTTATTTGCTTGAAGTTTTCCAATTTTGTGGAATATAGGATTCTGAAATATGACCTCATGATTCTCTGGATTTCCTCCATGTCTGTTGTTTTGTCCTCCATTTCATTTCTGATTTTCTAAATTTGGATATTTTGTCTTTACCTTTTAGTTAGTTTGGATAAAGGTTTGCCTATTTTGTTGATTTTCTCAAAGAACCATCTGTCTCATTGATTTTTTTGTATTGCTTTTTTTTGTTTCTATTTTGTTGATTTCAGCTATCAATTTGATTATTTCCTGATGTGTAGTTCTCTTGAGTAAGTTTGCTTCTTTTTGTTCTAAAGTTTTCAAATGTTCTGTTAATTCACTAGTCTGGGATTTTTCCAGCTTCTTTGTGTAGGCATTTAGTGCTATGAACTTTCCTCTTAACACTGCTTTCATTGTGTCCCATAAATTTGGGTATGTTGTATGGTCATTATCATTAAATTTAGGAAATCTTTAATTTCTTCATTTCTTCCTTGACCTTTGATGATTCAGGTGAGCATTGTTTAATTTCTATGTGTTTGTGGGCTGTTGGATTCTAGTTTTAAGCCATGGTGATCTGACAAGACTCATGGGGTTATTCTAATTTTTTTGTATTTGTTGAGGTTTGTTTTTTTAATGAGTATGTGGTCAATATCTGAGAAGGTTCCATGAGGTGCTGGGAAGAAGGTATATTTCTTTAAGTTTGGATAGAATATTCTATAGATGTCTGTAAAGTGTATTTGAATCGTAACATATGTTAGTTCCCTTATTTCTCTGTTAATTTTTTATCTGACTCACCTGTCCAGTGGTGAGAGTGGGGTGTTGAAGTCTCCCACTATGTGTGTAGGGTTTAACGTATGATTTAATCTTTAGAAGTGTTTCTTTTACATATGAGGGTGCCCTTGTATTTGGGGCATAGGTGTTCAGTATTGAGATTTCCCCTTGATGGATTTTTCCTGTGACTAATATGAAATGTCTTTCTTTGTCTCTTTTGATTGATTTTAGTTTGAAGTCTATTTTGTTAGATATTAGGATAGCTTGTTCCTTAGGTCCATTTATTTGGAAAACTTTTCCCCAACCTTTTACTCTGAGGTTGACATGTGTTTCTTGTATGCAGCAGAAGGATGAATTCTGTTTTTATATCCAATCTGTTAGGCTGTATCTTTTTTATAGGTGAGTTAAGTCCATTTACATTAAGGGATATTAATGACCAGTGATTACTATCTCCTGTTAATTTAGTTTTCATTGTTGGTGATGTTACTTTGTGCATTTTTCCCTTCTTTGGGATTTGCTGCTATAAGACCATCAATTGTCTGTGTTGGAGTTTTCCTTCTAGAATGTAGTGTAGGGCTGGGTTTGTGGCTAGGTATGGTTAAATCTGGTTTTGTCATGGAATATATTGTTTTGTCCTTCTATGGTGATTGAAAGTTTTGCTGGGTATAGTAGTCTGAGCTGGCATCCATGGTCTCTTAATGCCTGCATAACTCTTGATCATGGCCTTCTGGCTTTCATTTTCTTCAATGAGAAGTCACGTGTAATTCTAATAGGTCTGCTTTTATATGTTACTTGGCCTTTTTCCTTTGCAGCTTGTAATATTCTTTCTTTATTCTGTGTGTTTAGTGTTTTGATTATTATGTGGTGAGGGGATTTTTTTTTATCCAGTCTATTTGGTCTTCTGTATGCTTCTTGTAATTTCATAGGTATATCTTTCTTTAGGTTGGGAAAATTTTCTTCCTTGATTTTGTTAAATATATTTTCTGGGCTTTTGAGTTGAACTTCTTCTCCTTCTTCTATATCCATTATTTTATGTTTAATATTTTCAAGGTGTCCCATATTTCCTGGATTTTTGGGGTTAAGCTTTTATTAGATTTAATGTTTTCTTTGACTGATGAGTCTATTTCCTCTATTGTATCTTCAGTGGTTGAGATTTTCTCTTCCATCTCTTGTATTCTGTTTATGTTTGTAATTGTAGTTCCTGATCGTTTTCTCATTTCTATTTCTATAATTCCCTTGTCTTGTGTTTTATTTATTGTCTCTATTTCAGATTTCAAGTCTTCAATCATTTCTTTCATCTGTTTGATTGCTTTTTTTGGTTTTCTTTAAGAGATTTGCTGATGTCTTCCAATTTTTTGCCTTTTCTTCCATTTTTTTTGAGGGAATTTCTAATTTCCTCTTTAAGAGTCTCAAGCATTCTCTTGAGTCATTTTTTAGGTCATTTTCTTCTGCTTCATTTATATTTGGTTGTTCAGGTCTTGCCATTGTAGGGTCTTTAGGTTTTACTGGTGTTGAGTTGAACTTTGTAGTGCTGCATGTGTTCTTACCTTGTCTACTCATCTTTTCCTCTAATTGGTGTGGTTGGGGCTGTCTGCAACTCTTGTGATTAATCTTCTAGGTGCCAGTGGAATCAAGGCAGATGGTTGTTTTTTGTGGTACAGTCAGTGCCACAGTTCTAGTTACCGCATTGGTCACCCCATATTCCCAGAGGTCACTCAGTGCTTCTAGGGTTTGCTCTGCTCCCATGGAGTTTGCTGTCTCAGGCCTGTTCTGGTCTAGGTTGCCAGCTCAGACCTGTTTCTGTAAATGTCTCTGGTTGGGATCTGCTCCAACAGAGTTCCCTGGGTTGGGATTGGTCCTGCAAAGGTCTCTGGCTCTGATCTTCTACGTCAGAGGTCCCAGACTCAGGTGCTCCAGGACCTGCAGAGGCCTTGCTCAGGCTTACTCCCTCAGAGGTCCCAGACTCATGCCCGGACCCACAGAGGTTTCTGGTTCATGCCTACTCCCTAGGAAGTCCCAGACTCAAGCCCAGCCACACAGGGGTCCTGGTTCAGGCCTACTCCCTTAAAGGTCCCATGTTTACACCCGAACCTGCAGTGGTCTCTGGCTCTGGCCGACTAGCTCAACAGTTGCTCCCTGTACCTGCTCTTGTGCTCTTTGCTGTCTCAGGTTTGCCCTGGCCCAAGTCGCTGGCTCAGTCCTGCCTCTGCAAATGTCCCTGGTCTGAATCTGCTCCCGCTTCTGTGGAGCTTCTATTCAGGCATGCTCCAGCCTAGCTTGCTGGCTCAGTTCTGCTCCTGTGAAGGTCGCTGCCTCAGGCCTGTTCAGGCCTAGATCGCTGGCTCAGTCCTGCTTCTGCGAATGTCCCTGGTCTGGATTTGCTCCTGTTCCCATGGAGTTCACCATCCCAGGCCCGCTCCAGCCAAGGCTCAGTCCTGCTCTTGTGAAGTTTGCTGCTTCAGGTCTCAAAATGTTCAATTTGAGAAGAAAAGGAGCACCAGGAAGTGGAAAGGAGCTAACTTCTCTTGTGGGGTTTGTTTGTTTGTCTGCCCATTAGTTTTTTGAAAAACAGAGAGAAATAAAGAGCTGGAATTGTTTGGTGGGGGAGATAGGATGATCTGGAAAGAGTCAGGAGCAGAAAGCATGATCAGAATATATAGCATGAAAACAAATTATTTTCAATTAGAAAAGAATGAAAGGGGGACACAGCAAGCAATGCGGCCAGACAATACATGTAAACATGAACTGTTCACTGTGCAACAGGATGTGTGACCAGCATACCCACTAGGGAATATCTGAAAAGTTCCTCAGTGTGTCTCCTAAGCGTTTATCACATCAGAGTGTAGCAAAGATGCTGTTCCCTTTCTTTTGCTGTTTAGACATGCATACTGTATTTTATTTTATCACCTTTTAAGCTCTTGGTTCTTGTCATGTTGCTCAGGCAGTCATCAGATTTCTGGGCCTCAGTCTCTCATATCTGGGATTATGGTTGTGTACCACTGTCCTGGATCATCATATAGCTTATTTGGGGTATACTATGATATACATTTCTACCTATCTAATTGTCTGAATCATCCAGAAAAAAAAAAAGAAGAAGAAGAAAACTTTAAAATACATGTAGTCCAGCAAGATGGCTTAGCAAGCAAAAGCTCTTGCCACCAAGGCTGGTGGCCTGGGTTTTGTTCCTGGAACCCATGTGATGGAGTGATAGAATTGACTTCCACAAATTGTCATCTAAACTCCACATGTGCTCAGTAAACACATACAATGACAAGGGTATTGTGAATATTCCTTTACATTGTCTGAAGATGTGTCACTGAGATTACTTTAATAAAAAGTTAAATGGCCAATAGTGAGGCATGAGGTGTACCAGGGACTTCTGGATAGAGAGAGCTCTGGGAAGAAGAAAGGCAGGGACACCAGATGGATGCAGAGGAAGTTGATGGAGGAGAGTCATCTGATTTGTGTTGATTTCATTGGTTAAATAAAGAAACTGCCTTGGCCCTTTAATAGGACAGAAAATTAGGTAGGTGGAGTAGACTGAACAGAATGCTGGAAGAAAGAAGCCGAGTCAGTGAGTCGCCATGATTCTCCCACTCCAGACAGATGCAGGTTGAGATATTTCCTGGTAAGCCACCTTGTGGTGTTAAACACATTATTGGAAATGGGTTAAAGCAAGATGTGAGAATTAACCAATAAGAGGCTGGAACTAATGGGCCAGGCAGTGTTCAAAAGAATAAAGTTTCCGTGTAATTATTTCGGGTAAAGCTAGGCGGGTGGCGAGAAGCGGCCTGCCGCTCCATGCAACAGGAAGTAGTGAGTATAAATGGATTGTTATAAGAGTCTAGGTACAAGCCTAAGCTATAGGTCAAGTTTTCATAACTAATAAGTCTCCACGTTGTTTTGGGGGGGAGCTGGTAGCCCAAAGGAATGACCAATTACACAAGGGAATTTAGGTGGTATTCTAAGGAAATTGTCAACTGATGACTTTAAATATTTGAATGGACCACAAAATAACAAAATATGCTACGATGAGATTAACTTGTCAATAGAAAAACGTAACAGCTACCACTATTTGCCCTTACTGAGTCCTGTGTGTATTTTAGATCAACCTTGCCATTGAATCTTTAAATGATTCATTCATGAAACAGACACTTTTATCATCTTCACTTTCCGGAAAAGGACATGTAGAACAACTTAAGCTAACTTATGTGAAAACAACTCCTAAGACTCATGAAATTTAAAGTTGGGGCTGAGAGCCAGGTCGTGCTATATAGTTCTAGAAGTATCTAAGACCTATCAACAGCAGACTGACTGTAAAGTGGTAGCAGAGGCAGGAAAACAATAATTTACTGGCTTTTGTGGACATACAGACACAGAAACAAAAGCACAGGCAGTATGGTTGTGATGTCCCAGGGATTTGCCAGGTTGTAGGGAAGTTACACACGTTAGCTTCATCAGTAGGACTAGTGTGGCTTACAAGCATGGTTTTTAGGGGGGAGACTTTATGAAAAAGTTCATCACTTGCTTGTTTTTGAACATGTTGAATTTAAAGGGCATCTGAAATTACCATATTGATGTTGTCTAAAAAGCAAAACAAGATGTAGAAATGAATGTGTCTGTGCTTCCCTATCTTCATAGAATCTATGATTTCTGTGAATGCTGTCAACAAGAAAACTTCTGCTGCAGAAATGAAAAGCAGGCTCTTGATACTTTTCCTCAAGATGACACAGTTTGTAAACAACCAAATTGTTGTATTTCCTTGTGGGTCAGAGTTCTCTTCTCCCACAGTGATTCTGGATTCTTTATGGGCAGACAGTGCTCAGAGTGTGCAGACATGAGGAAATGAACAGATGGTGCTGCAGATGAGGGAGTGACTGAGGAGGTAGGTGACGTAAAATTTAAGAGCAGCTTCTACCCTGCCCTTCCTTGCTTTTCAGTAAAAGAAGGTAGGTTCTGCTGTGTTCTCAGTATCTACCCGTAATTTTGTTCTGCACTTTTACTTTACATGTATATTCTTGAGGTTTTGTTTGTTTTCTGGTGCTGAGGATTGACAATAGGCTAACCATACACTTCTACAGGCTAACCATACACTTGTAGTACATGAACTGACTGATGAATTTCTTTGTATAATTAGAGCCGAAGAGATGACTCAGCGCTTAAACTTCCCATGCAAACATGAGAACCTGAGTTTGAATCTCAACACCTATTTTAAAAAAAATAGGTGAAGACTTGTGTACCCCTCTAACTCCAACTGTGAGGGATGGAGACAGGAGGAGGAGTGTGATCTGCTGGATTCCAGCCTAGCTCCAAGCTCAATGAGACTCCCTGTCTCAAGGGAATCGAGGACAGAGAAAGGCACATGGTGCTCTATGGTCTCTGTGCTCATACACATAGGTACATATACCTACACATCCATGTATGTAATACCATAGTCACATGTATATAAACTATAGTCACATAAATACATACAAGCACATGCGCATGTTCAAAAATAAATAAATGCCTTAAGGAGGGAGAACATGAGCAAGGAAATCAGGACCACGAGGGATGCACCCACCCACTGTGACAGTGGAACTGATTTACTGGGAGCCCACCAAGGCCAGCTGGTCTGGGACTGAATAAGCATGGGTTGAAACTGGACTCTCTGAGCATGGCGGACAATGAAGGCAGATGAGAAGCCAAGGACAATGGCACTAGGTTTCGATCCTAATACATGAACTGGCTTTGTGGGAGCTTAGTCTGTTTAGACGGTCACCTTCCTGGACGTAGATAGAAGACCTTCGTCTTCCCGCAGGGCAGAGAATTTGGACTGCTCTTCAGTATCGAGAGGGAGGGGGAATGGTGTGGGGGAAGGAGAAGAGGAGTGGGGATAGGGGGAGGGGAGTGGGGGGAGGGGGCAATATTTGGGAGGAGGGGAGGGAAATGGGAAACGGGGAGCAGGTGGAAATTTTAATTAAAAAAGAATAAAAAATAAATAAAAAGGAAAAAAAACATACTTGCTTTTGGTTCCTGTAATTGATGGGAGGAAGCTTTTGTTTTTCGAGTAATCCTTAAAACACGGATTTTATCCTTACTATATTTCTACATGCACTGAGCTTGACCTCTTTCAGAACTGGGTCTGTCCTAGACCTGTGGGTCTGTCCTTCCGTCAGACGCTCTTAGGAGGCCTTATTAGCTAGTGAGTCTCAGGCCTCGCATGCTTCTTTGCTTTAGGGTAAATGTTGACTTTTTGGCTAGCTTTTAAGGGGCTGGTCTGGAAATGGAGAGCTCCTCTTTTTAGCCATTTTAAAAGGCAAATTTCACTGTGCTTGAATGAACTTGAATTCTTTCTAGACAGGCATTAATTTATCTTGTTTATTGAGCAGAAGTTATAGTTCTGTGTAAGTGGAGCAGTGTGCTCTTCTCATTCTAAGGGATTCGTAGCCACCAGAGTGTGTCACCTTCAACAGCAGGTGGCCATCCCACTAGGAAAACATAGGATTAATGAGGCTTCTGCACTTAATACAGTTTCTAAACTCTTATGGGAAAGTGCTATGGTGGCTGTCCAAGGGAAATCTTTATGCTCAGGCTAAGTGTCAGCCTTCACCGACTCAGCTTTCTCTCTCCCAGAGGCAGTGCCAGCAAGGACCCAGCTGTTTTATGAGGTGGCTAACAGGGCTTCAAGACCAGTCTCAAGTCTAGAATGATTCAGGATCACGTGAGCATCTGATTCCTAGGGTGGACCCCGAGAATGCATTTTCAGTGTTTTTCCAGAGGGGATCCCATCCTGGGTACCAGACTCAGGACCACACCCTCGCCTGAGCTCTCACCCCAGAGGGGCTGAACAACTAGTCGAATCCAAAAGCGGTGAGGAGACTTCTCCTGGCAGTTCCAGGCACAGGCGTTTCGAGTTTGGATTGCTTTCCTGGCCTTTGCTTGTTTGAAAAGGGGCTAAGAGGAGGACAGTGAGTCTTGCCTAGATCTGGGGCTACCTGCTAGATTTCTATCAGCGCTCAGTTCTCGGTCCAGTGCCTCTATTTTCGCATCCCTTCCCTTTACCCCCCAAACAAACTAAAATTCTAAATTAGGTGATAAAATCTCTTACCAGCCCCTAAAGAGTTAACATTGCCAAAGAGGCAGTCACTCAGCTCAGACAGTAAACCAGCTTGGAAGTGAATGCTGTGAGGACATGGAATTTAAGCTGTGGAAGAGGCTGAGGAAAGTACAGAGGGAAACTTTTCTGTCCAAGGTTCAGGTTGCCAAGGAGTTGTTTTAGGTTGCTGGATACGTGCCCCTCCCAGCCCCTCTATGACTCACTGTGTCCCTGCGAAGCCCCGGACTCAGCAACTAGAGAAAGCTCATGAATTACCGGGACCAAGCCTCCAAAGTGCTTTGCTTTCCAGAACATGGGTGTTCCTGAGCACACACCAGCAGATCCTGTCCCCTGGTTCCTAGAAGTCCGCCTGGTTCTAAACCACGTGGGAAAGTGGAGAACGAAGAAAGCCCTGTGACGGGTCCCACTGGCACAGCAGGCAAGGAAAAGGGCAGGGCCTGAGCTCTCCACCAGCTCGGAGGTCTGTGGTGGCTGGGCACTTCCTGAGTCACACAGGCCTGCTGTTAGAAATTCCTTCCGACCCACTTAGTCCTGGAGGCCCCTAGCCCCGTCCTCTCTCTCAGGTAGATGTCACCACACCACCAAGGAAAGTGTTTCCTCGGAACCCTTGTCTCCCAGCGAGCTCATGCTGTGTACTTGCCGATCCAAGACCAATCCCCGCCAGTCAGAGGCAAGCCATTTTTCTTTCCCCACTGAGAGGAACACCTCATGCTGACACCGTTAGTCAAACCTTTACTTCCTTTAGATGGGGCTTCCCACGCTTGAACCTGGGAGTTTTGCTGAAGGGCAGTGTGTCCATCTGCCTTGGGGATGCAAGTACACACTCTACCCACCGCTCAGCATTGCAGTGGGAGCAGAGGGCTCCTTTTCAACTCTGGGTACCTCACTGCAAAACCACACATGAAACTTATTTGTTTCTTTGTGACTGATGAATGATCCTGGGTTTTTTTTTTTTTGTTGTGGTGGTGGTGATTGCTTTTTAAACTGGATGGTAGTACATTCTAATATTTTTTTCCTGAACTTTCTGAAAAAAATGCTAGGCCATCAGGACCCAGAAAATAAGTCAGATTAATGCTTTTCAAAGTGAGTAATAACCACTAGTGTTCAAAATCAGAAATGATATCTATTAAAGTTTTCTTTAATAAAATTAAATGAAATTCATTTTGAATTTTGAATTGAAATGAATTCAAATTCATCTTCAATGAAATTGAAGTTGAACACAGGAAAACTTAATGCAATAGTAATAGTTTTCTAAAATCTTTCAGCTTCCTGGGTATGAACCTTTGATCCCAGCACTCAGAAGGCAGAGGCAGGTGAGTTTCTCTGAATTTCAACCTGTTCTGCATAGTAAGCTCCAGGCCAGCCAGTGCCACACAGTGAGATGCTAAATAAATAAATAAATAAATAAATAAATAAACATATGGAAACCTGTCACTTATGAGGATTACAGCAAAAATTCTTTTGAAGTCTCTTGCAACTTTTTCATTTTGCTGTGGCATGAGGGTGCTGCTCACAGTGGGAAGAAATTTTATATAATGTTTATGCATCCCCTTTTTATTGGTGGCTTTAATAACCAGTTTAAGATGTAAAGCCTGACTTGGGTCTGTTGCTTAGTTGGCCAAGTACTTACCTGGATGCACAAAACCCTGCATTCCATCTCGATAAAGCAAGAGTAGGGCCTGCTCCTGTAATCCCAGTGCTCTGGAGGTGGAGGCAGAAAGATCCAAAGTTCAAGGTTCAAGGTCATTCTTAGCCGTGTGTGTGTGTGTGTGTGTGTGTGTGTGTGTGTGTGTGTTGGGGGGGGGTATTGAGGCTAGCTTGGGATATTTGGGAATCTATCTCAAAAACAGAAAAAAAGAAAACCAATCTGGGCTCCACAGCAAAACAGCAGCCTAGCCACGGAATCCATGGCTTCTGACATAGACTGAGGTGCTGTCCTGGCCAGCTCAGCATGGAACCTATGGTTCCTGACTAGACTAAAGTGCTGTTCTGACCAGCTCGGCCATGGAACCCAGGGCTCCTGACGAGACTAAGATGTCATCCTGGCCTGCTCAACATAGAACCCATGGCTCCTTACCTGAACTGAGATGCCGTCCTGGCCAGCTCAGCATGGAGCCCATGATCTAGGCTGAGCTGCTCCTCTTCCTTTGGCCTTCAATTTGATGTGGTTGGTTTTAACTAAAAACCTGAGGGCTGGTTTCCAAACTGGATCCTGTTGTAATTGGTTGCTCCATCATTCACATTTCGATTCCAAACACCTGGATTAATAGATGAGGGTGTTTCTGCTTGTTAGTAGTAATATAACTATTGTTAGAACAAAATAGTGTTTGAGGCCTCTAAACATGTGCTAAATACGACGAAGTATCCTGGCAGATGATTGGATCACTCGCTAACGTGTGTGGGAGCCCTTCACACCTCTCTATGTAGCAGCGTTTTACTTCGATAGCAAAACCCCAGTCCTTCCATTAACAAACTGTTAGTCTGCCAAGAATAGGGGTTTCCAAGGTATGTTTTACAAATGAACAGTTTATGGCAGGCACATGTGGAATACAAGTGAGTTTTGCCCGGCTGCTTGGTATACTTCACTTTCTGGTAGCTTGTTAAGGAGTTTTATTTTAAGCTATTCAAGGGAGCTGAGGTAAAAGCCACCGGTGATTTGAGGGTGTTATGTGATATAGGTCCATTTATTTTAATATGGTAATAAATATTTATTAAATGATTGTGGCATACCTGGGATGTAGCTCTTAAAATGCAGCAGTTAAAAATATAAACGGTGACTTCAGAATTTGTGGAACTTAAAAGATTTTAAGCAGATAATGACAGAGGCAATTTTGACACAGTGGGAGAGAATTCTGTAACCGCCACTGTGACGAAAGCCAAGCTAAGTAGCGCAGAGAGTGCGTCAGAGGAACTAAGTATGTTAACAAGGTGTTCCACAGATGTCATTGAGAGGTGACATGCTAGCAGGCCCTAAAGGAAGCAGACACTATTCAAGACAGGCAAGAAGGGAAGGCTCAGGTGAAGAGGCTGTACGTGTTATGTGTCCACTGGCAGAGAGACGAGAGAAGGTGATGAGCCCACACAGGCAGAGGACGGCAGGGCCACGACACACTGGGGACAGACAGCCATGTGAAAGACACTATGTTTCATGTTAACAACAGTAAAAACTAACTTTCAAGTGTTTCTTGTAGGGCCGTGCCTTGAATCCCAGCACTTGGGAGGCAGAGGCAGAGACATGCTAATCCTGGGTTTGAATTCCAGGCTATGCAGGGCTATATGATGAGACGCTACTTTAAAGAAATACTTAAAAAGAGACTTTTCTAAAGGTGGAGACCACGGGTGACACATATGAGCCCAAGAGCCTAAACACTTTGCAGAGTTCTAATTCCCACAGGGCTGAGCTTCCACAAGAAAGCAATCACTACGAAGACTCAGCTCCCGAACCACACGCACAAAGGAGCAGCTTAGAAGCGCTGACAGCTCGCTTCTCCTGCCAGTTTCCCTGCCAGATTCAGTTACTGTCGCTAAAAGAAGCCAATGCAAAATGCAGAGGGATCAATCCTACAGGTTGTGGGACCGGCCATTCCTCTGAAGAGCCTCCAGCTCCGTCTGCCGCTATTTATCAGATCACTCTGAGCTAGAAAAATGCAACTGATCGCCGCATCATAAAAGGGTTAGCCATCATCACAGTTATGTTTCAACTGTCGCTCAGCGCACTGAGAACATTAAAGGGTTGTGCTCCATCCACCCGGCAGAATTTCCGTGTTCAGGCTCCCGAGAGGAACCTGCTGGGGGTGAAGGGTTATTGCTGCCTGGAGAGGGACCGTGTAGTGTGCTGGCTCTTCCTGCGCTGGGCTGTGTAACAGAATGAGGCCAAGACAAACTGAAATAAAATCAGTTAACTCTAAACTAGTTAAATTTCCTAACCAGGCAGCACTACAAGTGAGCCATGACACTGTCTTTTTATTCCGCAAAGCTACTTGGGGGGATAGCCTTCAGTAAGGCTGCAGTTAGGCGCGGATTTGCTTATATTCTAGACTACTTCTTGGATGCCTTTTCCACAGCAGAGCTCTTGGTGGTGTCTATGTTATCTTCTTTGCTGTAAAATATCTGAAAAAGATCCCCTGGAATCTCAAATCTATCTAGTCTTGACTTTTCATTCCACATCACTGAAGGAAAATGACCTAACTCTGCCCTGTTAATGAATGATACTCACTTCCAGAACCTCCCAGACTAAACTAAAGAATCATTTTGGCTTCAAAGAGAGACATTATCAAAGCTGCAGGCCAGATCCAGTGGCCAGCTGCTCATAGTTCTGGGGTAGCTGGGAAGTCCCATCGTTCCTTCAAGAGTAGGAGGCTCTTCAGTGTTTTCCATCCTAGTGAGTCTCCACCAAACCTAAAGGAGACCTGAAAGGCAGAGCCAGCTGCCATCTCCACAGTCCAGAACCCAGAACTGGACTCATGCCCCATCTCTTCTGCTTTCCATTCCTTCAGCTGGGGGAAGCCACTGAGATGAAATGCTTTCAGATGCTGCTCGTTTTAAAGCTATCGCAGAAAAGTTGCTAAGGTATTTCAAATACCAGCTTTGTGTTTATTTCAAAGAAGATTTGGGGCCATATTCCTGAAGAAAATTGACTCTCCCTCCCCCAACATTATATGTGTGCATGAAAGCCTCAAACAATTTAAAAGACTTAGATTAGAGAAGAGGCATTGCTAGTTCTCCACAACCAGCCAGGGCATTAGTCAGGATTCTTTCGAGGGACAGAGCTAATAGCATAGGTATATGATAAAAGCATTTGTTTCTCAGACTGGCTTATATGACTTGGGGTTGAACAAAAATTCAAAAACATCTCTCTATACCCTGGAGAGCCAGAGAATGCAGAAACTGTTTAATGTGAGAAGCTGGGAGTCTCAGAAAAGAGGGGATGAATGATGCAACCCCAGTCTGAAGCCGAAGTCTAGCTCCCTGGGGGGGTGAAGTAGTTAAGTTTGTGTGTGAAAGCTGAAGTCACCAGCCTGAGGTCCATAGGCCACAGCAGCAGTAACAGAGAAGCACACTCTGGAAGGATGGACACATTAACTGTCTTCCTGCTGCTTCCACCTTCTTTTCCATCCAGATACCTTGCGTAGTCAACAGTCAGAGTGAACATTTTACCCATTGTTAACAGAGGAACGCTGTTCACAGAGGCTGTTTGTTTGTTCCCGGTTGCCCAGATGCAACATAGTCACACAGAAACTGTATTATTTGCAATACTGTTTGGTCAATAGCTTAAGCATATTTCTAGCTAGTTCTTATATTCCAGAATAATCCATCTCCATTAATCTGCACGTCACCATGAGGTCATGGCCTACCAGCAAAGTTCCTGCAGACTCCAGCAGGGGTGTTGGTCTCCTGCAGTGGTTACATGGCTTCTCCCCAACTCTGCCTACTCTCTCTCTGCATCTCTGTTCAGATCTCCTGCCTTACTTTGTTAAGCCCTTGGCCAAAATCAGTTTTATTCATGAACCAACAAAAGCAACACATATAATATGACTTTCCACACCATTTCCCCTTTTCTGTTTAAATAAAAAGGCAGGTTTTAACTTCATCATAGTAAAATTCATATAACAAAACAGGTATCGAGCAAGAATTACAGTTATAATATTGATATCTACTTTATCTTGTATCATAACTAGGGAAAACTATAACTTTCTATTCTTCAACTCCATCAAAGATTCCAGAAGGATATAATATTACCTAAGTTAAAAGAAAGTGCACTGCAAGCAACTTCCAAAACTCTAGAATGGACAGTGACATCTTGCTACATGGACAGTTCTCCTGTAACATTGGGGCATCCAATGATTAGCCTACAGACCCAAAGTATCCAGCAGACTTTTCCATGAAGTAGGAAATTTGAAGATCTGTTCTGCCTTGTAATGGCAAAGTCCATCAGTGGCTTTCTTCTGTGTCCTGTAGAATGTCTGGCAGACTCTTTCAGGAAGCAAAAACTTCCTGAAGGACTGTCTCATCTTCTTTAGGCGACTTCAGCAGACACATTTCTGTGGGTCCTGCATGTCTAGTTCATACAACTTACTATCAAGCAGTCCAGGTAAGAAGAGTTTCTTGCTCAAATGGCTAGCAAACTCCATAAGGAGCCTCTTCGATGCTCATCATCCTCTTAAAGTAGATTGGTCCTGCCAGAAACAGATGTGTCTTACTGTTGAGAAAAGCCCTAAGTTCTTTTTTCCCCCTAAGTTCTTAAAAGATTTTAAATGCCATATTTTGGAAGTCTTTGAAAGATTTGAAAAATAACTATCCATCTGAAATATATCTCTGTACATCTAGAAAACCTAACTAACATGACTACAAGCTTGACTATTATAGATGGATATCTATTAACTTGTGTTTCTTAATTATACATTACATTTTTAAATGAACTGCACAAACATAATATCTTCATTAAGAGCAGAAATATACCTACAACAAAATTAATCTTAAATTTGTATCAGTAAACCAAGATCTATACCAATGCAAAGTATTCATCTCTATATCATATCCCCCTTTAAATGTAAACAAACATTCATAAACAATATTTGGGAATTTGGGTGTAGTTCTTTCCAAAATGCTTTCCTGCTTTTTGTTGGGCAATGATTTTTGTTTGTTTGTTTTTGTTTTTGTTTTTGTTTTTTTGTGGGGAGGGAGTTCACGGAGACCTTTCAGAAGATCTTAGTTTATCAAACCACATTAGTATCGAAAAAAATCTAGGTTCTCATCCTCTGTGGAAACAAAAGCAGAACCTCTTTTCCAAAGCAACATATCCTTAGACCCAAATTTTGAAGTCAAGATACTTTTAAAGTATATCTATTGGTTTAGCTTAGCAACCCATACAATAAAATCTCTCTGTGTACTTAGTTCCTTCACAGTCAAATAATTATTCAAAGAAAACACAATGATACGCATAATCCAGACTCTCTGTGTATATTCCATCTTTATGTGGCTTATTTTTCTTTACTCCTTTTTCTATGACTATCTGTACTCTGTCTTTTTAAATACTTTGTTTTATTTTTTTAAAAAATGCTTTACTTCTTTTTATAACTCCCTGCATTCACTTTCTTCTCTCTCCCAAGCCTATGTACATTTATCCAACACTATGACCAATTTAGAGGTTTTTTCCATCTGAATTTGTCTTTATTGCATGCAAATCCATAATTATTTTGACTAGGAGCACCTTTTTTCCCCCCAAATACTAAGTAGGCATGGCTAGGACCAACTCTGCAGCCCTGCCTGTTGACTCCACCCAATCCAATATGGTGGATACATGTTCATTGCCTCTGAGAGCCGGGCACACCATCTCATTTTTAGGCGCACAGTGGGTCTATGTTGCCATTAAGTTGTAGCACTCTGCTCACAAACCCCTTTAAATGCTCGGCCTCCTGAAAGAGCCAGTGTTTGTGCTGGCAGCACCAACCAGGAAGCCACCATTTGGAGACTGCAAGTTTTTTTTGTTGTTGTTGTTTGTTGTTGTTTTTTTCTAATGCTGAATGAGGAAGACTTCTCTTAAAGGAGCCACGGTGCCTCACCATCACCAAACAAAGCCCATCCAGAAAAAAATCAATGCAGCTACCAAGAAACTGCACTTGGCTCTTGTTTTTGTGAATCTAAAAGCCCTCTTTTTCTTTCTATCTTTTTTTAAAACTTCTCTAGGCTTTATGTGAATGTACATTGGCAAACATTGGGCATCAGTTTGTTGACAGAAGCTGTTTGTTCCTGGCTGCCCAAACCTGAAATAATCACACAGAAACTATATTATTTGCAATACTTAGTGGCTAATAGCTTATGCATATTTCTAACTAGCTGTTATGTCCTAAACTAACCCATTTCCATCAGTCTGTGCATCACCATGAGGTCGTGGCCTGCTGGCAAAGTTCCAGTGAGCTCCAGCAGGGCATCTGTCTCCTGTGTGGCTACATGGTTTCTCCCCAACTCTGCCTGCTCTCTCTCTACATCTCTGTTTGGACTTCTTGCCTGGCTTTACTCTGTTAAGCTATTGGCTAAAAGCAGCTTTATTCATTAACCAGTAAAAGCAGCGCATATACAGAAGGACTTCCCACCCAAACAACTGTCCATCTGCAAGATGGCAGAAGTAGATCTGAAGCAGATCAAAATGTCAGGTAGGAATTAAAAATTCTCCACAGGAACCTTTGTATTATAGTTTCTAGCTGATGGTCCTAACTGGGTTGGTACCCTGGGATAATATTTTGAAGTTTAGCCATCTGAAAGGATCTTGAAGTCCCAGAAGAAACCATCTTTACACATGCAAACAATGATGATCTTCAGGAATAGACCAATGTTCAGGAAACACAGGTAGATCTCTAGAGTTAAATGCATTAAGTAAGCATATATACCAAGTGGTGAGCTAAAATGTGGGAAACACAAAAAGCAAACAAACCCCTTTCAAGAATCCTGTTGGAAGAGCAGAAGTATTTACAGAGAAAGAAAATAAAACACTGGCTTTTTATAAACAAATGCAGATTATGGGGGGAATCAGCATTGGACACAGATGGCTCCCCTAGACTTTTTTGGTCTCGGGGCAACAATTAACCAGGAACACCCTTATACCAAGTGTTGCCTGAGGTTCCTAGGCCCAAGCACAGGAGAGAGGAAAGGCAACAGCTCCATGCCATACCTTGCGGCTTGGGTGGGCAGGACTCAATCAAACGCCACCTGTGACCCAACCAAGAGCCCTGGCACTGGGGAGACAGGCACTATTGTGGTAAGAGAGAACAGGGTGGTAAAGTGGAAAAGAAGGAAGAGACAGAATGGTTATTGGGCCGATCTGGAGAGGTGAGGGTGGTAAGGAATGGTGTGTCGTGAATGGTTTCATATCTGGGCCTGGGCTGTGACCAAGGGCCAGGGCAAGGGCCCTGGAGCAGCCGAGAGGACTTGCGTAGATGTTTGTGGCTCCTATTGCTGGGGGCTGTGAAGGGGCTTGTGATCTGTGTCACCTCCTAGAAACCAGGGAAACCTTGTAGGTATCTGAGGGTCATGCTGCCACTGGGCCCATGCCTGTCTGGGTGACCTGCAGAGTCACCTGGGACTATGGAGACATTCTGGTCTAAGCTGATGCCAAGGGCCATGCCTGTGTCCATGGTCCTGCTGTGGCCAGGATCTGTATCGATGTCCATGGCCCATGTTGCTGCCAAAAACCACAGAAATGCCCAGGGTCTGGACCACAACTTGTGGTCACAAGGATGTCTCAGGGCCATGCAGCCACCAGGGACATGCTGATCTGAGTAACTTTCACTGTCACCTTGGGTCATAGTGTCATCTGGGCCAAGGCTATTGTCAAGAGCCATATCTGGGTCTGTAATCCTACAGAAGACAGGGCCGAGTTTGATGTCTATGGCTCCTGTTACCACTGAGGGCCGTAGGGATGACCAGGGTCTGGTCAGCCACCTGAAACCAGGTCGGTGCCCAAGGGCCATGCTGTCACCAGGGTCATACTGATCTGGATAGCTGGTACTGCCACCTAAAGCCATGATGACATCTGGACACAGGTAACTGCTATGGACCATGTCTGGGTCCATGGCCCTGCAGTGGCAAGGGTCTGGGGGTGGTGTCCATGGCTCCTGTTACCACTGAGAGACCTGCAGATGCCCAGGGTCTGATCAGTCACCTGAGACCATATTGGTGCTCAATGGTCATGCTGTCACCAGGGCCATACTGATCTGGGCAGTCTGTGCTATTACCAGGCCGTGATGATGTCTGGGTCCAAAGTGCTGCCAAGAACTATGTCTGGGTTTGTGGTCCTGCTACAGCTGGGGTCTGTGATGATGCCATGTCAGCATAAGGGCTCATTGGAGCCACGCTATGCTGAGCTGGCCCTGTCCCTGAGGGGAGAACTTGCTCTCCTTTCCGGCATTTGAGGAAGAAGGCCCCGCTCCTCGCCATAGGCATGCATTTCACCTGGGCAGCACACTAGAGCTGACCCTGTTGTCAGGGTGAAGGGGTTGGCACCAGTGAGCCATCCCTTGGGGGCCTGAGAGCAGGAGAGCTGACCTCCCAGCCCCATGTCTCCTACAGCAACCGAGAGGGTGGGGGAGGGTAGAAGGAGGGAGGGAGGGAGAGAGAGAGAGAGAGAGAGACAGAGACAGAGAGAGAGAGACAGAGAGAGAGAGAGAACCAGCCCTGCATCTCCCCTGGGAAGCACAGTAGAGTTGACCCTGGCGGTGTGAGTGTGAGTGGCCTGGATCTGAGGAAATGAGAGCAGAAGCACTGGCCCCACTCCTTGCTGCAGGCTGCACTCAGTGAACTAGCTGAGGCCATGTTGGGCAGCTTTGCTGGGTTGTGATGATGAGGGAGAGTTGGCAGGCTGACCAAACCAGCTACACCCAGGCCCAGAACCAGGACTATGAGCTGGCCCACCACAACATCTACCACTTCTATGAACTTTTCAAGCTTGTGAAGGGACAAACCTACAGATCCAAAACAGCAGGATCTCCACAGCACAGGACAACAGGATATCCAAGAGGAGCCCCAGTGAGAGCCCATTGGTGGTGTAGCAGAAGCCAGAGGCCTTGCGGCAGACCAGTGACTCGTGTGCATGAACATGCACAACTGAAGACGAACGGACTGACTGCGTGACTATGCAGAAGATGAATGGACTGACAAGGTTCTTCTTTTGTTTGCTTGTCTGTTTCTTTGTTTTATTTGGCTTTGGTTTTGTTTGGGGGGGGGATGCAGTCGCAAGGGCAGTGGGTGGATTCCAGGGGACAGGGAGATAAGTAGGATTGGAATATATGATGTGAAGATGTGAAATCTACAAGGAGTCAATAAAATTAAAAAAAAATCATACAGAAACCCTATCAGGGGAGTTTCAAGTACAGAGGTAAAGCCTTAAAGACTAAGCAGTGTGGTCAATGGGCTGACGCCTTTTCCTTTCTGCCAAGATCATATACACGTGGCCTCCAGTCCTGGAGAATGTGATGGTAGTGGAAGGTGTGTCTTTCAGGGTAATCGGGTGAGTGAAATCCAGCTTGAGTAGGGTTCTTACCATAGAAACTGGGACAGAGGAAGGGAGTCTATGAGAAGGCAGGGAGGAGCGAGCTGCTGATAATGAATAACAGCATTCTCCAAAGGAATAAGCCATACTAATATCTCATACTAATTCCTTTGTTGTTGTTGTTGTGGTCAAACACCTGACAGGAAGCAACTCAAGAAAGGAAGAAGTTATTTTAGTTCAGCTGAGGAACACACAATTCACCTTGGGAAGGAAGGAGTGGCTATAGGAACATCTGGAGATTGGGTCTGCAGTTAGGAGACAGAGAGGACAGGAAGTGAGGTCAGGCTCTAAAACTTGGAGATCAGCCTCCTGTGATGCACTTCCTCTTCTGAGGCTCCATCTCCAAAGGCTCCATAACCTTCCAGCCACACCAGATGGAAATCAAGAGTTCAAATGCATGAGCCGTTGATGACATTTCAGATCCAAATCACAATACATCTTGACCTCAGACTTCTAACACAAAGAATTGCAAGAACACATTTCTATTGTTTAAACTACTTGGCTAATGGTACTTATCACGCCAGTCAGCAAACTAATGCAGGCACAAACTTCTTAATGGTCTGCTCTGTCCCTTTAAGAGACAAGACACACCCACTCTCTCCCAGCCTCATCCTAGAATATCAAAATTCACCCCACTTAATGTGCATTCTTAGTAAAAACTACACTCGTTTTTCTGAGTTTTTAAAGTCATATAAGAAGTATTACAAAATAAGCACATGAACCATTTCTAATTTTTGGTTTGTCAAAATCATATTGGATGGAAATAGCAGGGATAGGGAAATGATAGATAAATTCCACACCATTTCTCTTCGGAATGGCAAAAATATCTTGAAGTTGACTGTGGTGATGGTTACAAATATCTGTGAATAACCTAACAGCTTTGTATACTGTAAATGAGTGAGCTGTATGGTACGTGAACTATATCTCAATAAAACTGTTTAAAAAGTAGACATCTTTACAATTACATTTATTTACCCTTCTGAAGTCGTTATCTGAAATATGCAAGCGTTAAAATGATTAATAATTGGAATTCCTGAACTTAAAGGGCTGTACATCTTGCATATAAATACATATTTCTTTTTAAAATTGGTGCTGCTGGATACTTTATACATTTGTGCATGTGTTCACATGTGTGCAGGGACTCACAGAGGAGATTTCTGTTGTCTTCCTCTATCATTCTTTGCCTTAATTTCTTTTTTTAAAAATGTGTTCTTCTTTTTATTGAGCTATATATTTTTCTCTGCTGCTCTCTTTTCCTCTCCCTCCCCTTCTACCATCTCCCATGATCCCCATGCTCCCAATTTACTCAGGATATCTTGTCTTTTTCTACTTCCCATGTAGATAAGAACAAATACATATTTCAATGAATATATCTAAAATATACAAATATCAGGATGAGTGTTTCTTCTCATAACTACTAATGTTAGGCTTTGATTTAATATTTTTCATTTTATTGATCGCAATAGTAAAAGACAATGCCCTTTGTTTATTGTTATTATGATTCTCATCATTATACTTTGTCTGTTAATTACCCATGCTTACTTTACACTTAATTTTTAAAGAATTATTTTTTAAGATTATTTTGAATTTTGGAGAAACTGTCCCAAGTCTTTAAGGCAATACAGCTCAAGAACATATCAATAAAATAAGTAGCTGTAAAAAACAGCATTGTTCTATCAATTCTAAAATATCTTTGAATTGATAATACAGTAGGATTTTGCATGATGGTAAAGTTGTCATTTAAGACCTATAAACTAGAGAAAATTAAGCTCAAAGAACTAAGTAAATTAAAGAGTAAAAAAAAAAAAAGTCGGCATTGAGTGGATATAGCTCAGTGGCACCTGTTATGTACAAAGCCCCAGGTTAAATTCCCAGCATGAAAGAGAGTGAGGAGGAAGAAAGGAAGAGAGAAACAGAAAAGGTTAATCCAACATACTCCAAGTCAACATTACAAAATAACTAATAAATCTGATAAGCTCCCAGTAAAACTAATCAAAAAGGGAAAACAAGAAAGAAAAGGAAAATTAATAAATAGTATCAAGAACAAGACAGGTACCACAGCGCACCTGCAAACATTAGAAGATCAAGGATGCTCTGATGACTTCATGCCAGCACACCGAAAGATGTCTAGGGACTTGTGATTCCTTTCAAAAACAGTGTTACCAAAATTGGCTCAAGGAGAGACAAAAAAACTACAAGTTTGCCTTTACTTGGATTTAAACTAAAACTTTCCTAAAAACAAAGTGCTATGCCCACATAGCTTTACTGGTAAATTATGCCAACTACGCAGAAAAGAAATAATTTCATCCTGAACACTTTCTGAAAGCAGAAGAGAGGATTAAGCATAAAATGAAACAAAGCTGATGAAGTTCTGAAGGTTAAATCTTTTTGCCACAGACTTTGAAGGAAGCATCTGCTACATAATAGCATCTGCTTCAGCAGAAGACTTAAGGAAAGCGTACATGTAAGGATAATGTGAACTAGTTAAGTACTGTATTTTTCTACTTAAAAACCTTCTAATGTTAGAGATGAAAATGAAGAGGAAATGTGTATTTATAAATCTGTGAAATGTAGGAGAATGCAGCTTTTGTAGAACAGTCACAGTAGCCGAAGTGTAAGCAGCCCAGTGACAACAAATGGGCAAAGGACCTGCAGTGTGTGTACGAGTGGAGCATCACCACCTTAAAATAAAGGACCTGCAGTGTGTGTACGAGTGGAGCATCACCACCTTAAAATAAAGGACCTGCAGTGTGTGTACGAGTGGAGCATCACCACCTTAAAATAAAGGACCTGCAGTGTGTGTACGAGTGGAGCATCACCACCTTAAAATAAAGGACCTGCAGTGTGTGTACGAGTGGAGCATCACCACCTTAAAATAAAGGACCTGCAGTGTGTGTACGAGTGGAGCATCACCACCTTAAAATAAAGGACCTGCAGTGTGTGTACGAGTGGGGCATCACCACCTTAAAATAAAGGACCTGCAGTGTGTGTACGAGTGGGGCATCACCACCTTAAAATAAAGGACCTGCAGTGTGTGTACGAGTGGGGCATCACCACCTTAAAATAAAGGACCTGCAGTGTGTGTACGAGTGGAGCATCACCACCTTAAAATAAAGGACCTGCAGTGTGTGTACGAGTGGGGCATCACCACCTTAAAAAGGGAGGGAATTCTGGCCTATGCCACAATGCAGACGAAACAGACATGCTAAGTGAAACAAAGTCAGTCACAAAAAGAAACAGGGAGCTCCACAGATGGTTCATCAGTTAAGAGCACTACTTGCTCTTTCAGAGGACCTGGGTTCAGTTCCTAGCACCCACATTGGGCAGCTCACAATCTCTGTCAATTCCAGCTCCAGGAAGATCCATCTCTGGCCTCAGTGAGTAACTTCACTTAAGTGTGCGAACTCCAACATACACACACACACACAGAGAGAGAGAGAGAGCGAGAGAGAGAGAGAGAGAGAGAGAGAGATTTAAATAATAATAAAGGAAAAATACTGCATGAAGAAGTAACCAGAAAAATTCATTCCATAGAGGAAAAATATATGGTGATTGCCAAAAGCTTAGGGGAAGTAATATTTAATATTTACTGAGTGTCTCAGGGTCCTACCGCTGTGAAGAGACACCGTGACCACTGCAGCTCTCATAAAGGAAGCCCTATAATTGGGGTGAGTTAAGTCAGAGGTTTACTTCATTATCATCATGGCAGGAAGCATGGCAGCATGCAGGTAGATATGTTGATAAACAGGCAACAGGAAGTAGACTGTCTCAATGGGCGTGGCTTAAATATATATGAATTTTCAAAGCCCGCCTCCATAGTGACATGCTTCCTCCAACAAGGCCACACCTCCAAACAGTCCCACTCCTTTGGGGCTCCATTTTCTTTCAAATCACTATAATGGGTACAGAAGTTCAGCTAGAGAAGATAAAAAAATTCTAGAGATGAGAAGCAGTGAGAGACTGCAGCAGTGTGAATGGACAGGTACTTAGTGCCACAGAACAGCAAAGTTACAGTGTCTACTTTACAGTGGTAGTTTGTGTTACACACATACAGAGAGAGAGAGAGAGAGAGAGAGAGAAAGAGAGAAAGAGAGAGAGAAGAGGAATTCCAGGAAAAAAGTAATTGCCTATTTGTATTAGAATCCAAATTGATACCCATAGCCAATAAACAAAACCAATAAATGAGTGGTTTTGTAGGAGCTACTTGATCGTCACCAACGCACGCTGGTCACAAACTCTTTCCAAAGCTAGAAAAATAACCAAGAAGCTCTTGTCTCCTTGTATGGTGTTCAGGACTTAATGTGGCTTGCAGTTCTTTTAAAATTCGAGAGCCTACCTCCCACACTCTTACTTCATAAAAGAACATATACAACTTCTTGAAGATGATGGTATGCAAACATTTCCTTACTTTTAACCCCAGACAGCGGAGTACTGCTAGGAACTGAAAAGCAGTACAAACAGCACTGAGAGGTGCAGCTAAAAAAGACAACCGACGGGCCAGTTCAGGAAGGCGCGCATGGCTCCAGTGTGTGTGCCCCGTGAAAGAGGTGAAATGCTGTCCTTAGCACTGCAGCAGAAACCAGCACTTCCCTGGAAAGCGAAAGCAGCAATTGGCGTAAATATACACATTTGCATAAAAATAGTAAATACACCAAAATCGTAAGAAAATTCCTGCGCCAGTAGTAGACTGTTGTTTCCATTTGGCTCTGGAACAGACTATTCCTAAATGCATAGCCTCCAGGGAAGCCCTGCACGCTACTGTAGCTGTGGACCGTGATAACAGCCAGAACCATTGAGTGGTAGACATGAACTTTGTGACAGAGCAAGAGAAATTTCTCAGTGGGTGCTTCCTAAGACACTAGCACAAAACAACCTGCCTGATGAGAAAACAAAGACTGCAGGCAGTGAGAGCACACAGATGACGAGTGTGAGAACACACAGATGACGAGTGTGAGAGAGCACACAGATGACGAGTGTGAGAGCACACAGATGACGAGTGTGAGAGAGCACACGGATGACAAGTGTGAGTGTGAGAGAGGACACAGATGACGAGTGTGGGAGAGCACACAGATGACAAGTTTGAGAGCACACAGATGACGAGTGTGGGAGAGCACACAGATGACGAGTGTGAGAGCACACAGATGACGAGTGTGAGAGCACACAGATAACGAGTGTGAGAGCACACAGATGACGAGTGTGAGAGCACACAGATGACGAGTGTGAGAGAGCACACGGATGACAAGTGTGAGTGTGAGAGAGGACACAGATGACGAGTGTGAGAGAGCACACAGATGACGAGTGTGAGAGCACACAGATGACGAGTGTGAGAGCACACAGATAACGAGTGTGAGAGCACACAGATGACGAGTGTGAGAGCACACAAATGACGAGTGTGAGAGAGCACACGGATGACAAGTGTGAGTGTGAGAGAGGACACAGATGACGAGTGTGAGAGAGCACACAGATGACGAGTGTGAGAGAGCACACAGATAAGGAGTGAGCAATAAAGAGATGAGACCAAACTCACACCTTGTGTAAAGATCGAAGTTCAAGGGAACTCTGAAGCATCAGGTGCGACTGTGTCAGCTCTTCCAGTCTACATGAGAACACGGCAAGCAAATATATTGTTCTAAATTAGATTATCATCTGTGTAAGAAATGGCACATAAAATGCAAAAAAACTAATATGAAAAGGTAATTAGTTCCTTTGGATGAGTGTGCCTATCTTTTTTATACTTCTTTTCATGTCTCCTTTTTCTTTTTTCTCTTTTCTCTTTTTCTTTTCTTTTCTTTTTTTCTTTTGAGATAGTTTCTCTGTGTAGCCCTGGCTGTCCTGGAACTCAGAGATTTACCTGTCTCTGCTTCCTGAGAGCTGGATTGGAGACATGTGCCATCACCCTCAGGTTATTTTCTTTTGTCCTTTATGAAGTCAGTATTTCTCCATGAGTGATGAAAATTGTTCAAATTGATAATTTTTTTTCTGAGCTTCGGTGTCACAAATGCCCTTAGAAAGACAATAAAGAAGCTTTCTTGAAACTAACTCAGCATTGCCAGTTAATTTTTATTGTTTAGCTGGTGAAATATATTGTAAAATTACTTGTACTCATTCAATTGTTTTATATCAATAAATGTTATTATCCACTGATTTGTGTTTTGTGCTGCAGGTATCTACTGCATCCATGAGTTACATAGGGTTTTTTGCAGACACTGTCTTTCATTAGCCCAGGGAGGTGGTGTATCTGTTGCTCATTATTCCTCTGATGCGGGGTTCATCCAGTAAAAGTTGAACCTGGCTCTCAAACCTGGGCCTTGAGTTCTCTAGTTAGGGTCCTTGTTGCTTCCTGAAACAGTCAGAACTATAACAAGCTCCTTGAACGGCCACTCTATCAGAGCAGGTAGGTGGCAAGTAGCCTGCCTACTCTAAACCTAGAGAAGCAGATGGAAAAGAAGACAGTTTTTATTGACTAAAATGACCAGAAAATTAAGTTTTAAAAAATAAAACATTTCACTTTCTTCAAAATGTAATACAAGCAAAATTTTATTAAAAAATTATTTGACAAGTAGAAATGGATCAGCATGTTTCTACAGGTAGTCTAAATTCATAAAATAGACATATAAAACATAATAGATATCTGTGTAGGATTAAAAAAGCAGGGGAAAAGTATATTACTTTCTATTTGACCTCTAAAAGTTCTCATAGCATTAATTTTACCCACATTAAGCTTGTTTAATTTCAAATTTTGAAATCCTGTTCCAAAAAAATTAGCGTGAGCACATAGAATCTCAACATCTTTCTGGCGAGCTGTCGTTCTGTATAGTTCAGGCTAGTGATCCTGTGGGCTCTGCAGATTCCAGAATGCTTAACCCTATAGAATAGTTACTTTTCCCACCACCAAGGCAAACCATCCAGCAGACACAAGCTAGGGAAGAAAGGATTTACTCGTGGTTCGGAGAATAGGTTAATCGTGCAGAGAAGGCACGGAGGGAGCGGGAGTGAATTTCTCAGAGGCAGCAGCAGTCAAATCACCTGGTTGAAGGCAAAAGCAGTGAGGAGGGGCCTGGATCTCTGGTCAGAACAGGGCTAGGCCTTACTGGAAGACACCCCACCCATCGTCGCTGCTTCCCCCGCTAGGTTCCACCTGCCAAAGTCTTCAGCAGCCCTCCCAAAGAAGCTTCCTTATTTTTGCACTGGGGCCTGTGCATATATAATTCTCTCTAGGTTAGACATTCCTTTCCTCTTTGATTTTCTTACATCTGGCCAAAATTCTGCTCGCTTGCCACTAACTCTTTACCTGATCCTCTAAGCCATCGGCTAGACTTGAATCAAAATGTGTATTACCACCCTCATACCAATGTACTATAGAGCAGTTTTTACAAACTATTTCAAGACTGATAAAATGGCTATGTGGGTAAAGGTGCCTGTCACCAAGCCTGCCAGCCTGAGCTGGATCACAGGATCAGAGGCGGAAGGAGAGGGATGACCCCTGAGACCTGTCGCCGACCTCCACATGCAGACGTACACACTTGCCTCACAGAAGTCAGGTGAAATCTCCTCCTTTATGCAAGAGCAGGCTCTAAGCTGAGGCAGGGCACCAACAGCATCAGATAAACTGTATCCGAAAAGCCAAACGCCACAGTTCATTTAGTTTCCCACACGAAGTCCAAAGCAGGTGTTCCGAATTGCCAGCAGCTCCACATCAAGCATGAGTCAGGGTCCCAAATGCCATCTTGTGTTGGGGCCAGTTTAATACATTTCATTTTGAAAAGGACAAAGGAGGGTTTATTTGCCATGTCTTTGGGGGTACACAGGGCTCTGCCACGAGCCGTCACTCTCGGGCACGTACATTACCATGCCCATTACAAGGAGACTGTAATGGAGAAGTTGTCAAGCATACACCTTAGAGAAGGGGCCTGGGGGACTGTCTTTCAGGCTCTGTTAGCGATGTCTCCGGGTTTCTTGCTCCTTGTAACACAGGGAATGACAAGCAGCACGTAGCAGGTTACTGGAGTACTCGGAACACCAGAAGCCCATACAGAAGAGAGAGGCTTCAAGGAGGATACGATCATAAGATTAAAATTAGGTGGATCCACATGACTGGAAGATCTAAAGTGGCCTTCATAGGATAAAACGGCATGGGAGAAAGTATCAATCGAATTCTTAAAAGTTATCAGTCTAAATTAGATGTTTTATAGGTTCTATGTGCTCTACTAAACTTTTCTACTTTATTATTAATATTTTATTACTTTGTTTAATTAGGATTTTCAATACGAAATAATACTTGTTTTAACTAAGTTTTTAAAATCAGGTTTGCTAAATAAGACCATCATGAGTAAATCTCAACTTACACTTATCTATAGATCTCTAAAGACATCACGTAGAAAGAGATTTCTCTTTTGCGCTTTTTCTATTGTAGAAAAGGAAGTTGAATTTTCAAATAAAAAATTGGTACCAGGAACTTAAGAGATGGCTCAGCAGTTAAGAGCAATGACTGCTCTTCCAGAGGACCTGGGTTCAACTCTCAGCCTCCACAAGGCAAGTAACAACTGCCTATAACATCAGTTTCCAGGATATACAGTGCCCTCCTCTCATATCTACAGACACTACACACGCACACACACGAGTAAAAACAAATTTTTAAAAACCACCATTTACTTATAACGAAAAACAAAATAGTTCAAGAGAAGCCACATAATCGCCTTGCTTACCGTGCAAAATCAATAACGCCAACCACAACCGCTGACCAGAGAAAGGCCCAAGTAATATACTTACTTATTTCTATCGATTCTTACTTATAATAATTTAAAACTCTAATAAAAACAATTAGGAGTATATTGGCAAGAAACTAATACTCGGAAAAATCACAGGAATTTGTAATGTAATATCTGTTTAATTTTGTCTCTGTGGGTTTTTTCACATTGCGGCAGGGGGTTAAGTTTGCAAGAGAAGACTGGAGTAGGTGTTCCCTCAAATATGCTTCTCAGGAAAGACCTGAGATGGACCGGAGAGCAGACTACTTCCACCATTGCGCTTGTGGAACACACACACACGCCTGGTCCAGATCGAGCTTGGATGTTTTACGTGTTAAATTTATTTTGAAGACCAGCTAGAAAAACCCAATGCTAAAAAAGTCTACTGAAAACTTTACTCTGAATTTCAAATTATCTTTCAAAAATTTGACCTTTCCTTTCTTTTTACATTTTAACTCCTGAAAGAAATGTATTCAAAACAAAAGGTGTAATCGCCAACCATATAATTACATAGTATTATTTCAATGTTTTGAGAGGAGGAGAGGAACTCCCGCAATGGAAGTGATACGTGGGTTGTTTCTCTTTATCTGTGCACTGCATTAACACCTTTCGCACCCACAACTGCTAGGGCCTCAAGCTCTGTACAACTGGGGAGTTCTGAGAGCTTCACCACATTTCCTTCTCCCCACTTCGGCGGCTATTTCCTCGGCATTCCCAGTACCAGTTTGGTAATCCCCTCCCACTCCCTACTGCAGGAAACCTCCTGCAAAATAGCACAAGAAGCATCCACAGCCTGAGGTCCTCCATCCACAGCTAAAACAGGCTGCTTCGCCTCGCTTGCCATTCTCAACGGCACAGGCTCTTTCTTCCCTAACCAGGTTCCTTCCTCCTTCCTCCCTTCCATTGAGACTCAGCTTCCCAAATCTGATACATTTGTCAATGGGCAAACAGTGTTTGTTTGCCTGCAAATGGGGGAACACTGGTTTTAATAACTGATGCAATTAAAACAATTAATTTTGCCCTAAGTCAAAGATGGATGGATGTGTTAGAGAACAGTAAAAATTGCACAATACATTTTAAAGAGAGAAAAAGTAAATCTTCACACACACCTAAAATTGTTTAAGCCCTCCAACTTCCTCATTTCAGGTACTTAACCTGATAGATTTTGTTTTGTTTTGCTTTGAGATGTGCTCCCTCTGCGTAGTCCTGGCTACCTTGGAATTTTGTTAGATAGACCAGGCTGGCCTTGAACTCACAGATTTTCCTGCCACTGCTTTCCCCAAGCTGGGATCAAAGATATGTGCCACCATGACATGCTCAGCTTGACAATATGTTAACAGTTCAGTGATCTCGAATATAAAGGGACACATGCGACAACTACATAGACGCCCATTTAAACAGTAGGAAAGCACACGTGACAACCAGATGGGAAATAGCATTCCTTCTTTCTTCCTTCTAATTCTAAATTCAAGGAACCTGAGGAGCTCTGATTTCCAAGAAGCTAGCATGGAGCCAAAAGAAAACTATTTCACTTTTAAATTAAATGTATCGTTCAGAAGATCTTCAACAAAGTAAATATCCTGGTTTCATAATAAGTTCCTCTTATGATGACTGGCTCTAACCAGTCCTTGGGATATGTGCTGACAGACATTACATAACTAAGTTCAGGAGAGACAGTACCCGAGCTGTGGCAGCTGTGCCAATGATTGTGTGCCCCTTGCATATCTATATGGATAAAGGAATCCACCAAACAATGCCGTGCACTTACTTGTTATTGGGATTCAGATGATGCCATCCAAAGAGCTCATGACATTCTTCATAAAACCTTAAAAGTAAACAATGGTGTTCATTCTTTTGGATGGGGGGAGCGTGCCTGTATGGTGTTTGGCCATCTAGACAGACATCTAGGGAAGACAGCTGCCCACACAATGTGTTTTAAAGGAAGCCCCAAGGTCTTTCATGCTGGGAAGCATTCCTCCTTTGATTTTTTGGAACAAAAATCCTGTGTTCCTGGCCTGCATTCCCACCATCAGTCACCAGTGAGTTAGATGCAAAGTAAAGGTATTATCTCCATCAAGCCATGGTAGAACTGCCCATAGATGGTTTGAGAGGAGAATTTGGCTTTCTCCCACTTATAAGCAAATCATATTGACAAAATTCATTTATCTGGATTGTTGGCCTGAGAAGCAAACGCTAGGATTCTAAATGTATGAGACATAGATGACCTTGGCAGACTCTCTGACAGTTCAGCATGTGAGTGTCATGGCTTCTTGCACCATATCAGAACTAGTTGGGGCCCAAAAGAGGACACCCTTAGAAATGAGCACATGGGCACTAGAATCTTAATAGTGGGTATGGGTTATTAAAGCTAGCTTTGTTTACTCCTTTGTAAATTTTATAAAGCCGGCCCTAAGAAAACTGGAGAACATGAATGTTGGCTGATCATGAGTGCCCAGAGGTGGTCTATTACTTTTAAAATCTTCCAGGTGCCGGACAGTACCTTCCTTTTCTCTCCCTTCCCCTCCTTTCTCCCCTTCTCCTCTTCCTCTTTCTCTTCTCTGCCAATAGTCATTATACAATTGAATTGCCTCTGGCAGAATAAGTCACTTTCTTTCTCCACCCCCAAAATACAGTATCAAGGAGCCGACAGCCCCAGAAGGGGCAGGAAAAGTCATTAGAAAGGCAGAGGGGAAATGGGGCTGAAGCTCAGCACAGGAAATAAACAGCCTGCAGGGACAAAACCTTCCTGGCTGTTCCATGAAGTAGAACTTAGCAGTGTCCTCCCAATTCCTTCTTAGACTGGCGGTGTCATAGCGGTGACTTATTCATAGGTATCGACACGTAGAGGCAGATCTGTTTGATCAGAAAGTAGAGGTACCTCTCCATAAATCACAGAAAAGAGTTGCAAAAAATGTGTGGAGCTCTCTCCACACACAGTAACAATCCCAGCTCAGCGACTGCTACATCTGGAGGAGAAGAATGGAGTTTGGAAAAATTATCAAAACAAAATCAATTACCAATGAAAACCTAGGGCGCACATGAGTCTACAACATATCTCATTATAGCAACTGACTATTTCTGTTGCCAGTTTCCACCTTAAAAATACATGGAAATAATTTTTCTGTAGCAATGATCTTTTGTTCTGGCATGAGTAAATACAGATATGTTGTATAGTTTTACTTTTTTTTTTGACAATGTCTTGCTGTGTAGCAGTCACTAGCCTGAAACTCACTATGTAGATGAGGGCTGGCTTTAAATTTAAAGCAATCCTGTTTGCCTTTGCCCCCTAAGTGTTGACATTACAAGTGTACACCATCATGCCTAGATAAAAGGACTATATTTTGATGAGTCAAAAAAAAAGAAGAAGGAAAAGTGAAGGATAGAGGGATAGACAAAGCCTAGACTTGCTCATCTTGTTATAGTCACTACCTTTTTGTAGTGAAAATTTTCAAGGGACTTGAATATGAAAGGTGTTTAATAAATGCCAATGGAATAAAAAAAAAAAACAAAACAAAAAACAAAAAAAAAAAACCAGCAACTGGTGTGAAAGAGAATTTAGGTGATAGCCCGGTTAAGTTGGGAGCATAGACCCCAGCCCCTCAATCTATCCTAGCCCCCAGGCCTGAGATTTGTATTGGTCTGGACTCCAAATCCGAGCATGCCAGATCCTGGACCCCTCCCTGGGGGGGGGGGGGTCAGGACCACTCCCATTGGATTCTTAAGTGAACTCTCAAAAGAGGAACATGTGGTCTCTTCCCTCTCTCCCGGTGGTGGTCGAGTTTGCAGCCTCCCAGTTCCCCCTCAGGGCCACCGGAGGATGCAGGAATCCTATTAAACCTGGAAGAAATGGCACACAATTGTAAATTTAGAAAATTTGTCAGAAGTTAGGAAGTCTAAACCTTGAACTGAAATTAGGGGGAGAGCGTGGTCATTGAGAAAGCATCTCCATGATCAAAGCCAAGGCCAAGTAGTAGGATACAAAGCCATTTAGAGAGCTAGATTGCGCCAGAGTTGGAATTTTCCAATTCCAGATCAGCCTAAAGAGAAGGCTTACTTGGATTAACAAAGCTTGCAAGAATAGCAGTCCAAGAGCAGGCACTGTTGATCCACTTCCCAAGCCAGGGCCTGAGACTTTATAGGAATAAGCAACTTATTCTAGTCCATTTAGCTATTATATTTCTGGTCCTGTTATAAAAATAAAGCTTCCTTAATTTCAAAGTAAACGTCTTCCCTTTTCTTGCTTTGGCTTGCTCTAAAACTTCAGTTGCTAAACCTGGGTAAATTAAACTAGGTTTGTAACTTGATATTGAGGCCTTCAAACATCTTCCTGCACCAGGATCAAGCTCTTCGAATCAATTGTTATGATTTCACAGCTAGAATTAGAGACCCTTTCACAGTGCTGGTAATTCTCAAACTTACCCACACACTGGAATGATATTTGGCATTTGTTAAACACAATTGGAGAGACAATTTAAGTGATCCTAATTATGGCCTGTGCATCAGGATTTTTAAACCGCCCCTAGATGATTCTGACATGTATCTGCCCTGGAAACCACTAAGTGTAGCAGAAGCTGAGACACCTTCATTGTCTGTAGTGGAGATCTATGCTGGCTGTACCTGCATGCTCAAATGTAGTAGGAAAAATACTGAAGGACTCAGGGGTTCCTTTTTCATTTCTCTCAGACAAGTGGCCCATAACGTACACTCTGCTTTTCCAGTTTAACCTCCTAGAAAATTTGCCAAAAGTAAACAGGTGAAGAATTAACCTTGCAAATCAAATGACACTGTGTTCTTGGATTCCAAGTTCTGACTGCGTGTGACCAAAGGTGAGGTTTTCGAACCAGAGCTCTCAAATTGCCCATTAGCATCCCATGCTTGGTTAAAGCTCTTACATCACCCCGCAATGGAATGCGACCCATGTAAAGAAGAAAACAAAAACATTTGCATTGCTTTCAAGATTAGTAATGGAACTGGAGAGGTGAGGTGCTTGAAACACTATGTACTTTCCCACCTAGTTGAGACCTCACTCGCGTTCTAGTGACTAATCCTTGCAACCTCAGTGATACAGCGAAGGCACAGTTCGAGTTACATACTTTCTAAATGTTTTATTTGCTGGGACTACGTCCAAGTTATAGAACTTGCTTATTGCTTAACACACACAGTTAGTATAGAAAAATGCAAGACCCTGTCCCAACACCTATTGCCAAAATCCTTGCCCAACAAAACAAGTGCTCATTTGTTTAGTGTGGTTAGCTATCCTCACTGGAGAAATTTCTAGTGCACAGCTATTATTCCAGCATGATTATTACCAGTACCTTCTCTCATTCCTCAGAATATCTCAGCTTAGGCAGCAAATCCATCATACAGTTTATTCAATCTGCATTCTCTCTCTAGACAGCACAGGTAATCTCAGGAATAAAATGTGGTCCTTTTACATTCAGAACAATGCTCACACTGTTTAAAAAAAAAATGAGGCCACTGGAATATTAATTAGTTAAATGTTCTTCTTTAAAGAACATTCTTTCTTTAGATGTTTTCTATTAAGACAGAAAACCCACTAGCCAAAAGTAAAAAGACCCTTCCTTTGCAGGAAAAGGTCTGACTTTTATCTACAGCTAGAATCTAACCACGTGACCTTGGACAAGGCGTTTACTTTCTGGTTCAACTTTTCTTCCTTGCAAAAATAACAGGTTGGGCCAGGCGGTGGTGGCACACGCCTTTAATCCCAGCACACGGGAGGCAGAGACAGGCGGATCTCTGTGAGTTTGAGGCCAGTCTGGTCTACAAGAGCTAGTCCCAGGACAGGAACCAAAAGCTACGGAGAAACCCTGTCTAGAAAATCAAAAATAAAATAAAATAAAATAACAGGTTGAACTAAGTAGTTACTGTCACTTTTTGGGTCTTAACTCTGTGATCTGGATTGCCACTGTCTTTAAGCACTCTATTGTTGATTTATCCTAGCAACATTTTGCCTATTCTCCATATATACACTTTTTGATTTAAACTGAGCTCATTAACAGACAAGACAAAATCTGTTTTTATTTTATTTACCTAGTTCACTATCATAAGGATAATAATCTATTCATGTGGTATTTGCCTATTATTGAAGAAGATAGCATTGACTCAACAGTTTTTGAAATATTGACTAAGCCCAAGGATATTCTAGTACATCACTTTTTACACTTAAATTTTGGTTTGTTTAGTCATAATTCTATTGGTAGTATTGTCTGTGCAACTTTAGAGTCATTTAAAAATACTATTTCTATCAATTAAAATATATTGTCTGTTTTTTTATAATTAATTTTATTTATTTATCTATTTTTTACATACCAATCCCAGTTTCCCCTCCTTCTGTTTCTTCCACTCTCCCTTCCCCCCCCATTCCACCCCCCATCTGCTTCTCAGAGAGGGTAAGGCCTCCCCTGGGAAGAGAACTAAGTCTATCCCATCACCTCATTGAGGTTGGAAAGGCTGGACCAAAGCCCTTGCCTACTCCCCCCCCCCCACACACACACACTTAGGCTGAGAAAGGTATCTCTCCCTAGAGAATGAGCTCCACAAAGTCAGTTCACATATTAGAATTAGATCCTGGTCTCCCTGTGAGTGACCCATATACTGTCCAAGCCACTTCATTGTCATCTGTATTCAGGAAGCCTAGTTCGGTCCTATACAGGTTCCCCAGTAGTCAGTCCGGAGTCAGTGATCTCCCACTAGCTCGGGTCAGCTGATTCTAACTCTATCATGATCCTGACCCCTTTGTTTATATTATCATTCCCCCCTCACTTGGATTGTACTCTGGGAGCTTGGCCCACTGTTTAGCTGTGGATCTCTACATCTGCTTCCATCTGTTTCTGGAAAAGGGTTCTAGCTTCTCTGGGGCTGTGGACTGTAGGCTGGTTATCCTTTGCTGTATGTCTGGTATCCAGTTATGAGTACATACAATATTTGTCTTTCTGGGTCTGGCTTACCTCACTCAGGATGATTTTTTTTCCTAGTTCCAACTATTTGCCTGCAAATTCCACAACGTCATTGTTTTTTAACCACTGAGTAAATAAATGTACCAAATTTTCTTTATCCATTCTTTGGTTGAGGGTCATCTAGGTAGTTTCCAGGTTCTGACTATTATGAGTAATGTTGCTATGAATGTAGCTGAGCAAATGTCCTTGTGGTATATGCCCAAAAGTGGTATTGCTGGCTCTTGAGGTAGATCAATTCCTAATTTTCTGACAGATCACCCACCATACTGATTTCCAAAGTGACTGTACAAGTTTGCATTTCCACCAGCAATAGAGGAGTGTTCCCCTTACTCTTCATCCTTTCCAGCATAAGCTGTCATTAGTGTTTCTGATTTTAGCCATTCTGATAGATGCAAGGTCACAGTGTCTCGGAGTTGTTTTGATTTGCATTTCCCTGATGACTAAGAGTGTTGAGTATTTCCTTAAGTGTCTTTCAGCCATTTGAGATCTTCTATTGAGAATTCTCTGTTTAGATCTGTACCCCATTTTTTAATTGGATTATTTGGTAGTTTGATGTCTAGTTTCTTGAGTTCTTTGTATGTTTTGTAGATCAGCCCTCTATCAGATGTAGGGCTGGTGAAGCATGTATCTGCCAATTATACAAGTGTTGCAGGGGGACACTTGTTTGTCCCAGCCGCCAAGCTAGCTTAGCCCCAAATAACCATACAGTAACTGTATTAATTAAATCACTGATTGGCCCATTAGTTCTAGTTTCTTATTGACTAATTTTCACATATTAATTTAACCCATTTCTATTAATCTGTGTATCACCTCATGGCAGTGGCTTACCGGGTAAAATTCCCAGCGTCTGTCTCTGGCATCTCTCTGACTCTGCCTTTTTTCTCCCAGCATGTCATTTAGTTTTTCTCACCTACCTAAGTTCTGCCCTATCAACAGGCCCAAAGCAGTTTCTTTATTAACCAATGAGAGCAACACAAAAACAGAAGGACCTTTTACACCATTTTCCCTTTTCTATTTAAACAAAAAGGAAAGCTTTAACTTTAACATAGTATAATTACATATAACAAAACAGGGATCAAGCAAGAACTAGTTACAATATTTATATCCACTTTATCTTTTATCATAACTAAGGAAAATTATAATTATAACAATAAATTCTTCAATACCATCAAAGACTCCAGAAGGATATAGTACTACCTAAGTAAACAGGAAGTACAGTACAAACAATTTCCAAAACTCTAGAATTGACAGAGACATTTCTCTGCCTGGACAGTCACCCAGAGTTCTTCTGTATTGTTGGGACACTCATCTTCAGCCTGCAGGCTTTTCCATGAAGCAGGAAATTTCAAAGACTGGTCTGCCTATATTGGCAGTTTGCCAGTCACTTTTTTCTGTAACCTACAAAGTGTCTTGCAGACTCTTTCATGAAGCAGGAACTCCGAAGGATCATCTCACCTTTAGGCAAGTTTAGCAGTCATTTTTCTGTGGGTACTGCATGTCCAGTTAAACAGTCCAGGCATTTGGGCACTTTCTTGCCCAAATGGCTAACCAACTCCATAAGGAGCCTTTTCAATGCCAATCTTCCTCTTGAAGTAGATTGGTGCTGCCAGGAGCATATGTGTCTCATTGTCATGAAAAGTCTTAAGTTCTTAAACATTTTAAATACCATATTCTGAAAGTCTCTGAAAGATTTGAAGAATACCTATCTAACTGAAATATATCTCTATATATTTAGAAAATCTAACTAACATGACTAAAAGCTTGACTATTATAGATGACTCTCTATTAACCTATATTTCTTAATTACACATTACATTTTTAAATAAGCTACACAAACACAATACCTTAATCAAGATCAGAAATACATATACATATAGCAAAATTGACCTTAAAATTGTATCAATAAACCAAGATCTATACCAAAGCAAATTATTCATCTCTATAGCATATCCCCCTTTTAAATGTAAACAAACAATTATAAACAATATTTGGGAATATGGGTGTAGTTCTGTCCATATTACTTCCTGCTGTTTGGGGTGCTGTTAATCAGGTCTTTCATGGTGTATCTTGTGTGCTAGGTTCATCTCAGTCAGCAGTTGGGCAAAGTAATTTTTTGAGGGTATTCATGGTGACCTTTCAGGAGGGCATGATCTATCAAACCATTCCCAACTTCTGTGGAAACAAAAGAAAAACCTCTTTTCCAAAGCACCATTGATGGAGGAAGGTCATTGGTTAAAAATAAAGAAACTGCTTGGCCCTTATAGGTTAGAACATAGGTGGGTGGAGTAAACAGAACAGAATTCTGGGAGGAAGAGGAAGTGAGCTCAGATGCAGGGCAGCTCCTCTGAGAGACAGATGCCATGCTCTCCTCTCCAGAGCAGACACAATGAAGCTCCGACCCAGGATGGACATAGGCTAGAATCTTCCCGGTAAGCACACCTTGGGGTGCTACACACATGAATAGAAATGGGCCAAGCAGTGTTTAAAAGAATACAGTTTCCGTGTAATTATTTCAGGTAAAGCCATGCAGGCGACCGGGTGCTGGGGACGCAGCCCCGCTGCTCTTATTACAACACACCATATCCTTAGACCCAAATTTTGAAGTCAAGATACCTTTATAATATACATGCTGGTTTAACTTAGCAGCCCATACAATGAAACGTCTCTCTATACTTAGCTCCTTCACAATCAAAAAGTTCAAAGAAAACAAAATAATATACATAATCCAGACTCTGTGAATTTTCCATTCTTATGTGGCTTATTTTTCTTTATTCCTTCTAATCTATAACTATCTATACTCTGACTCTTTAAAGACTTTGTCCTCTTTTAAAAAACATTAACTTTATTTTATGACTCTCTATACTCTTTTTCTTCTCTCCTCCAAGCCTAAATACATTTATTCAATACTGTGACCCATTTGGAGGTCTTTTTTAAAAAATCTGATCTGTCTTTATTGCATATGTGTAATTATTTTCTGACCAGAAACACTTTTTAAAATGCTAAGTGCTTCTTAAAACTTAAGCTGTGCCATTATTAGGGAAAATACAGAAGTTCCTGCTTGTCTGCACAGTCTAAAACATAAGCTGCACAACTACTGTGGTATATATGGTACTGCCTGCTAGCTCTACACAGTCCAGCCTCGTGGAGCCACTTGTGTCTTTGAGCTGAGAACAATGCCCCAATTTCAGGCACACAGCTGGTCCATATTGTCATTAAGCAAGCTGCAGCATGCTGCTCACAGACTCCATCCAAATGCTCTGTCGCTGGACCTCCTTCCTGAAAGAGTCAGATTTCATGCTGGCAGGGCCCAGAAAGCTAGCATTTTTAAACATCATGGCTTTTTTTCTTTTGCTACGGCTGAGTCAGGAAAACCTCTCTCAGAGGAGCTGTGGCACACCACCAGCAAACATCAAGAAGCTGAGTTAAAATCTGTATTTTTGTGTCTATAATTAAGCTCTCTCAGGTTTTTAATTGGATTTAGTCCATCACATTGGCACCAATTGTTGTTGGGGGCCACTTGCTCATCCCAGCCTCCCAGTTAGCTTAGGTCGAAATAACCACACAGAAGCTATATTAATTAAATAACTGTTTGGCCCATTAGTTTCTAATATTCACATCTTAATTTAATCCATTTCTATTAATCTGGGCCCATTAGTTTCTAATATTCACATCTTAATTTAATCCATTTCTATTAATCTGTCACACAAGTCCTTAAGGACAAATACAGAGTTTGAAGTTTAAGCACAAAACAAAGTGGTTGAGTTTATTTCCTGCCTTCCTCGACAGCTGTGTTTTAAGTACCCAACATTACCTGGGACTACAGTAATCTCTAGGAACTCAGAGTCGAATAAAACCTCCCCCAAGTGGCTCAGAATCTAGGACATCTGTATACTTTCAGTTTACCTGGCATGTCAGTAGCTCTGTGAAAAGCCGTATGGATTTTAGTTAACTATGAGACAGACAGTAGCCGATAGTATCCAAGCACAAACACAATAGCAAAAAAGTAGAACAGTGCTCAGAAATGAGGATAAAGTTCTCAGATAGTCCACTGAGTTCTAAGAAGTTTCTCCAAGAAATGTGTTCAATTTTGGGCTCCACCCCAAGTTTTCAATTAAAGAATTGACCTGCACATTGATATGTTTACAAATCACTTAGGCTCCTTCTGGGGTGCTGAACACGTCCATATTTCATAGTATACATGTCATTTCATTTATGCTAATTGCAGTGCTGAGAAAGTAATCAAATTTCCAAATTCTACATTTTGGAAATACTAGAGATCTCAAATTCAAATGCAGCAGCCAAGAAACTTTCTGAAGGTGGGGCATGTGGTGGTTGTGTGTAGTTGCCTCCCTGAACCCAAAGGGTGTGTTAGGAGGTGTGGCCTTGGTAGAGGAACTGTGTCACTGTGGAGGGTGGGCTTTGATTTACTCTATGCTTAAGTCAAGCCCAGTGTCTCAGTCTACTTCCTGCTGCCTGTGTATCACCACATAGCAGCTATCTTTCTGGCATCATGACTGGCTGCAGAACACGAAGTCCTGCCATAATAATGAACTAAACCACTGACATTATAAGCCACAGCCTCAATTAAATGTTTTTCTTCATAAATGTTGCCACGGTCATAGTGTCTCTTCACAGTAATAAAAAGACAAAGCTTTATATGGAAGACTTTTTAAAATAAATAATAGATCAGATAATTAAAATTCTTTTTAAAACATCATATTTTTGGTTTTAAATATTTGTTTGTGTGTGGAGATACATGCATACAATTGCAAGAACCCACAGAAGCCAGAGGTGTTATATCCCCAAAGTTGAAGTTACAGGTATTCGTAAGCCATTTGATGGAAACCAAATCTGAACCCTCTGTAAGAGTAGCAGGCACTTTTAACAGTGAGTTGTCATCTCTTCAGCTTCCAAATGAAGTGTTGAAGGTTATTGTTCTCAGATGAAGACTTGATGAAAGGCACAGAGGTCATGAGAATCAGTCTAAACTCTGGTTAACATTGGTTGACTGAAGCATGTTAATAATGATTTTTTTCCTTGTGTTTATATTACATTACAATTACATAATAGAGTACAATTTTTTGAAGGTTGACTATAGTCCTAAAATTTTAAGTTCTTTATGTTTTATCGGGCCAATAGCAGAGCTATTATATGTTAATGTCTGCTAGGTCAAGAATACATATGTTGGGGCTTGGAGAGATGGCTCAGAGATTAAGAGCATTGCCTGCTCTTCCAAAGGTCCTGAGTTCAATTCCTAGCAACCATATGGTGGCTCACAACCATCTGTAATAGGGTGTGGTGCTCTCTTCTGGCCTGCAGGCATACACACAGACAGAATATTGTATACATAATAAATAAATAAATAGATATTTTTAAAAAAGAATACATATGTTGTAATCACCAGGGAAATGATTAAAAGAAGCAACAAAGTGTACACTGGTAAACTAATAGAAAAATGAAGACAAAAAAGACATTGATCTAAAAGAAAAAAGTGATGAAATGAATGGGAGGGGAGAAGCAAGGAGGGGAGCAGAGAAAAATGTAGAGCTCAATAAAAAAAGAGTAAAAGGATGGACATAAAAAGTCAATAATTACATCAACTCCAGATGCATTAAAATCAGTTGGATGTGGGCATAAAGCGATGGTACCTATGGCCCCTTAGTTTTCCTCTTAACATAAGGCAAGAGGAGGAATGGACAGCGTACTGTGTCTTATTTACTTCCAAATCCAAACATTGATATTAGAGCTATATTAGAAAGATGTAAGCCAATTAGCAATTTACAAAATTGTAATCTCTATTTCATGATATAACTTCACTTATTTTTTTTGAATCACTCAAACATACTCTTTCAAAGAAATATGTTTTGCCTCACTTTAGTAAAAAAAAAATGCAGACAGCAGATAAGTGAGAACATACTGGTAGACAAGTGTGCACTACTCCCTAGAAGAGCTGCAGAGCCCAACTTCAGGCTAAGAATGCAAAGTTCAGCTGTTTTCTCCTAAGGAAATAATTGTAGTCATTGCCACAGTTCCAAGCACAGCAAGACCCCTGTTCTGGGCTCCTGGTATCACCACTTCTGGTCAAAGACCAGCTGTGGACAACTCCTGACCAGCTGACATCCTCAAGGGATGTTACTCCACCCTAACACTCTCAGCCTGTAGAGAAAGTCTTTCTTTGTCCCACACCAATATCCAAAAGTGGGGAATTCTCCAAATATAGATAGGGACTTAACTGCCATGTGGCCAAAATGAATCATAATGTCCCCTGAAAGGTGATTTTCTGGCAGTCAAACATCAATTTGTGAACCCCTTCCCTTTAAAAAAAAATAATAAAAGCTCTCTCTTAACCTAAAGTAACTTTCTGTCTTTCCCCAAATAAAGAGAACAGCTGAAGCCTTTCCCAGCCTGAAATTCAGGTTTTCTGGAAGATGTCCAGTTCTGGAATCATGCCATGGTCTTGTCTTAATAGTCTATAAACTCTGGACTAATATTTAAAACAAACTACATCAAAGTATACTACATAAAGAATAGAGAGTGGAGAGTACAAGAAAGACTGCCGTGTGTATAAATACACATTAAGGAAAACGGGTAGATGTGACAGTCTTATTTCTGCACAGGTTCTTGGTGCTGCATCAGTACTGACGATCCGTCATCTCTACTATCAATGTCAATGGATTTAAAGGATGTTGGACAGTCTATTGACTTACTGAGAGGGTTAGAGATGCTGATTTCAGCCTAAGAACACAAATGAGCCGTTCTGTTGTGTTCCTCTACCTTCAGGACCAAGTCCACCCACGGTCATCCTGACTGAGCCTCCTTGCTCAGTGTTGGGTGGCTGCTTTCTTTCGTGTTGGGTGGTGCACTCGGCAGCACTACGTCGCACATTTCCTTCAGCATTCTCTTGAAGTCACTGTGCCACAACAGTACCCATAAACCTCTGACTCCTCACCCTCAACTTCTAACTCAGGGAAGAGAGTTTTCTTCTCTCCTCAAGAGGCAGTCTTGCCTTAGTGATTGTGAGGTCTAACCTCAGCAACTTGACTAAATTTAGAGATGTTGGTGAGCACACGCGGGGGCAGCCCAGAGGGGACTGATGTGCAGGGAAGACTCATCTTGAGAAGAGTGGTTCCGGGAGAGAATAAAAGGACGATAAGGCTCAGGACCTGTTTCCCTTGTTCTCTGCTTCCTGGTTTCTCCTGGTGTGAACTGCCCGAATGGCCTGAGGGCTCTGGAACTGTGAGGAAAGCAGAACTTTTCTCCTGGAGCTGTTCTGTCAGGTATCTGGTCGCAACAGGAATGGAATGTTCCTGGCACAGTTACGGACCCCAAACCAGCAGAAACTGAAGTGAGCAAGTTAGAATTCATGCGAGTTGATTCTCCAACTGTGCCTTACAAGGAAAAGGATGACAGAAATATTGATGCTATAAGCAAGTCACTCAGAACACATGCTCTATAGACCTGTAGACTGCTACACCTCATTCACAGATTGCTGCCTCCTGACTGCCACCATAACTGCATGTGGTGTGACATTTCAAAATCCCATAAAGCAAATAGCAAATGGATAACGGGTTATGTGGTAAAGCTGGTACCTATGTAATCATTAATCCACTGTCTTATTTCTTCCTGCATAAAATAATTATTCCCCCAAGGATCAGGTTACACAGCACATCATAGGAAGTGGCCAGGAAAAGCAAACATAAGTGCTAATAATGACCCAGCTACTGTGGGAGTGACTTGAGTTATGGTCTTAACTATGTCCAGGGGTTAGATATATCCAGTGGTTTAGCAGGCACCAAACCCTGCATTCTGCTAAAGTGAAACTCAGGTGGTTTGGCATTTGATGAGAGTGACCACTGTGTTGGTAGACAAGGTGGACCCAGGGGAAGATCAGGTCCCAGTGTGGGCGGGCACCACCCAGGGCGCTGGTAGTCCAGCCAAGGTGAAGGCTGCACTTGGCTTCTTTGTTTTTGTCTTAGTTCTCTGTTACTTGTGTGCTCTCATGCTGTGAACATCCGAACTTTGAACTCTGGGTCCCCCACAAGAAACCCTTTATGAACTTGGGCTTTGGGCCCTGGGGTAAATATTACACTATTATCTTCCTTAATTGTAAAGCATTTAGACTTGGATTGAGTCTTAGTACTGGCTTGCCTGGTTCTCCAACTTCCACGCTGACCTATTTGGTGATTTCTATGTCCCCAGAGACAAGTGAGTCAATTTACCAGGTAAATACATTATCTGACTGATGGGCAAATGTATGTGGAGCATAGATACACAGACAGAGAGACAGACAAACAATTTCCTCTCTTTTCTTTGTCTCTGAACGACCTGGCCAGAACAACCACCTACTCCCAAACTGATTTTCCATTATGGAAAGAGCCCAAACAAAAACTGAAATGTCGGTGGTTCAAGCCTAGCAAGGGACAATTTTATTCCCAAATGTATGTGGTGGTTTCCTTCTTAAATTTAGTTGAGGCTCTGTCTGATTTCTCAGCTTCCTGTGACTCAGGAAGATGTCTATTTGCTACTGACGACCACTTAGTTGAGTTACAGCTAATTTCAGGATCAAATAAGAAAGTGATAGGAAACCCTCATGAAGTTAGAACCCTCGGGAAAGTTGGTCGTGAATAAACATCTCACATATGTCTCATCTGTCTTTTCAAGATTACTACATGACAGGTGAGAAACACTTGTGTGTTAACATGTCTGAAACACAATTCTTGATTCCTCACCGATCCCCTTTGTTCCTCTTAGCTCATGACATCTCTGTAGTCTGTTGCTCAGACCCCAAACCATGGTCTCTTCTCTCTTACAGGATTTCCTCTACCCATGTGCAAATGGGAGTGCTTTCTGATCACTTTTCAAAGTGTGGCTAAGACCCGCGCACGGTCCACTTTCTACACTCTTGCTCTCCTCAGAGTAGAACCTTCTCTTAGCTGGACCATTATTTTGGACTTATAACCAGTTTCTTGTTTTAATGCTTTCTCCTGTATGACCTATTCATCACACCATAACCAAAATAATATTTTACAATTAAGGATAGGGGGCGAGAACAAAATCTCACTATATAGACCAGGCTGGCCTCAAACTCACAGAGATCTGGCTGTTTCTGCTGCCTGGGTTCTGGGTACTGGGTGCTGAGTACCACACTTACCAGTGGTCTTCTACAAATTTGGTCAGATCATTTTACTAACATCATAGGGTACAGATTTGCTTCCTCAAAAAAATCATACATTGAAACTCGAAGCCCAGTGTGACTGTATTTAGAAATATAGAAATAACTAAGGCAGATAAAGGTATCTGGATAGAACCCTGGTCCCATAAACACAGTGTCCTCTCTAGAAGACAGAACCAGGCACCCCAGGCAGCTTGTTCTGTCCTTGCATCCTACTGAGAACACGAGAAAGGAACTCTGCAAACCAAGAACATGGACATCACCAGAACTGGCTTGTGCTCTCCTAACTATGGTGATGGGAAAATAATCTTTCTCTGTTTTAGCTGTTCAGTATTTGCTGGGGTAGCCCAAGCTGAGTCATGACACTCCCCCATGACATAGAATGCACTGAGAATTCTAAAGGGCCCCACATGATTCTCTTACATGCCTGTGAGCATCCTTTCCCTCACGTACTTGACACAGCACACTGGCCCTCCCGGTGACTCCTAAAGCCCCGCTCACATTGACACAGCACACTGGCCCTCCCGGTCCCTTTTACAGCCCCACTCACAGCTTCCTCCAACCAGGGCCAAAACAACTTAAGGAGGAGAAGTTGATTTGTGCTCACAGTTCAAGGGTCCCATCCCCTGTGACAGGGAACAAGGGAGTGGGAGCATAAGGCAGCTGATCTCTCCGAAGCTTCTGTTGAGGGTCACTCTTCCTCCTCAGCTAAGTGTCTCCCAGGCACGCTCAGAGGCTGCTCTCCTGGGGATTTTCAGTGCCACCCAGTTGGCAATTGATACCAGTCATCACAGCCACACATGGCTTTCACTCTCCACATTCCGGCCCGACCTCTACCCTGGTCTTTCTAGTAAGTCCTCTCTTGACAAAGAGATTCTCTTTGTCTGAGAAATCACACCCATCCCTCCACAGCCCATCACTCACTCTGCTCTCTCAGTCATTTTCTTCATGATGCTATTCCCACTTAGGATTGTATTATAGATGAATAATGTCTGTTTTCTAAAGCACTCACCAACCGGGAGATAAACCCAAAGAGGGAAGGGCCTCATCTTGTCTGTATTATAAATGCAGGTCTAGGGTAAAATATGGCCTGTGGTGGTTTAAATCAGAATGACCCCCATAAGCTCAGATATATGAGTGCTTGGCCCCAGGTAGTAGAACTGTTTGGGAAGGATCAGGAGGTGTGACATTGGTGGAGGAAGTGTGTCACTGGGGATAGGCTTTCAGGTTTCAAAAGCCAATGCCAGGACCAGTGTCACTCTCCCTGCTGCTCGTGGACTAGGATGTAAAGCTCTTAGCTACTGCTTCAGCACCATGCCCATCTACATGTCATGATAACCATGGGCTCTCTATAACAGCGAGTCCCCAATTAAATACTTTCTTTTATAAGTGTTACCTTAGTCATGGTGTCTCTTCCCAGCAATAGAACAGTAACTAAGACAGGCTCTCTAGACAATTTTTTCAACCTTATGAGGTCCAAAAACCCTTTTCACAGGAAGTGAAAGGTAAATATATTTAAATTGAATATTAGAATAATAATAAAAAACTTTCTAGAAAAATCAATAATGTGGTTAGACAAACGATGTGTTAAAATACAAAACTATGAGGTAATGGAGATCATGAGACAGACACACGCACACATATACACACAGAGAGAGAAAGAGAGAGAGAGAGACAGAGAGAGAGACAGAGACAGAGAGAAAGAACTCAGTTTACTCTGTTAGAAACACCTGCTAAAGGGCTCTTAGTGGGCTATAAAATATATATGTTCATGAAATCAAGAGGGAGGACTATTTCAGGGAGGAAGTGGACCAGCAAGGAGAAATATTAGGGAGGGAAGAAGAAGAGCACCCAAATGACAATGGAGTGTAATTATGGTTTTTATGGAAATGTAACAATGAAGGCCAGGTGTGCTGGTGATCGCAGCACCCACTAACGTGAGGCAGGAGAATTGACATGAGTCTGAAGCCAACCTGAACACAATGAAACTCTCTACTTTGTATGCTAACTGACAAAAGTTATTCATTTTAAAAGAAAATAGGCAAAGGGAGATGCTCAAATACAGTTACTTTAAATTTTTGTCAGTATATTTTAGCTTCTAACCATCACCCTCACCCCAAGAATTTTTATTACCGACAATAAAGCAATACTTTAGTTTTATGGAAAACAGGGTGTACTTGTTACCCTTGTGGGAGGGATGTACCTGTGATCCTCTGGGTTTGCAGTGTAATAAATATTGGCAGCTGGAGACAAAGAAAACCCAGCTGGAGATGGCTCTTATCTGGTAAATCCCCCCCACGCACACGCATGTGCACACACACACACACACACACACACACACACACACACACACACCGATTCAAGGCCACAGGGAATGGCCTGCTTCCACTCACAGCTTGGCCAAGAATGGGTAGCTTGCAGCAACCAGGAAGACAGGTTTAAATTGGCACTGTCCTCTCCCTGCTTTGACCTTGTGACTGGAGTATCCTGCTTTGGGATTTGGGTCAGTCAATCAGCAGGTACTTATCCAGTGCTTTCTTTGGACCCAGAATACTGTTAACTCAGCAGGATGCCACAGGCAAAGGCAGAGGGTCAGAGGCAGGCAAATGTTAGAAAAGCAAACAGTCGAGTTCAGGATTAAGCACCGTGTTGACTTCCTCTTCTCTCCACTCTCCAGCCATCTCGTTGTTGCTCTGTGCCTGACCTCTGGGACAGCCACCTCCACGACAGCACGGTGGTCTTCAGTCTCCAGCCACCTGTCCTTACCGTCCAGTGTTGTTTCCTGACCACAGCTATGTTTCCTCCTTTTCAGTTCCTCACGTCTTCTTAGCAAAACTCACCGGTGGCTTTCCTCCTGTGAAATTCTTTCAGCTTATTCTGCTGTGTTTCTGCCATGGGTGACTTCCTTCTTGGAGTTCTTGCCACTATCTTTTTTCCAAAGACAATGACTTCTCAGAGAACTCCTGCCTTGTCCGTCGGGGCCTGCTTCTCAGGTGTTGGTGTTTCTCCTTTTCTGCCGTCTGGTATTGCCTTGAGAACCTGCTCTGGTAACCCCCCAGTCTATGTAGTCTTCTCTTCCCTTCAGAGAACATTCATTTATCACAAAGTCCTAGCTCACCTGAGTCCAACCTGCCTAAGAGAAGCTCATCTTTCATTTGAGTCCTCTTCAGTCTGTTTTCGTTGTTTGTAACAAATATCATTGGATTTATGGCAAATGGCCAGGTAGTTTCTTACTTTGATGTGTCTCTCTGTTGTTCGGTTGGTTTTTTGAGACAGGGTTTCTCTGTGGCTTTGGAGCCTGTCCTGGAACTAGCTCTGTAGACCAGACTGGTCTCGAACTCACAGAGATTCACCTGCCTCTGCCTCCCAAGTGCTGGGATTAAAGACGTGCGCCACCACCGCCCAGCCTGTTCGATTGGTTTTTTGAGATAGGTCTTGTTCTATAGCCCAGGCTGTCCTTAAACAATCTCCATGCCTCAGCACCTTGCATGCTGGAATACAGACACAAACCACCACACCCAGCCCTCCCATATTAATTGTGTCTGTGCCTTTCTTCTGCTAAGTTAGACTTGTATCAACCCTTTCTCCTGTTAATGCTTACTCACCATCAAGCTTGACAACCACAAATCCCTTAAGGCATTCCCAGCCCAGCCAAGTTTAAATAACTGTTGCTGGTACCATTTAAAACCCTGCAAGACTGTTTACAACCGTATGTGTACACTGAATTATAATATATGTATATATATATATATGTACATATATGTATTATATATGTTCAGATAATTGAAAGAGCTTTAAGGCAAGGCATCTGGGATTTTTGAGGGACCACAAGACTCTCAGTAAGGCTGGGGCATTAGGGGAACAAAGGGACAGTGACTTATAGAAAGTATATATTTTAGAGTACTAATCTAAATATCAAAAAGTCCCGAGCTTTATCCCCAGAACCACATAAATGAGAAACATGCCTATAATCTCTGAACTCAGGCAGTAGATGGAGAAAGATCAAGAAGTCAAGGTCATTCTCAGACTTCAAGGCCAGCCTGGACTACTGGAGACCCTGTCTTAAACAACTCAAAACCAGGGAAGTCAGGAGTCAGGTGGGATCAAGAGGAACCCATAAAATGATAAAAGGGTGTGTGTGTACATGCACATGTGTGCGTGTGTGTGTGTGTGTGTGTAAAAGTCCTAACTACGATAGCAAACCTGGAGTGTTTGTAAAGTTGGCAGTGACAAAGTCCTATTTGAGCTTTAAAATGAGCTTGCAAAGCTAAAAAGCAATGGTCGCTTGTGTGGGGTAGGAGAATACACAAGGAAAGACAGAGTAAAAGTTTTTGAGACGTTCTTTCTTACAAGCAAACAAATCAGACAATTCTGCTTTATTAAATTAATAATCTGTTTCAGGATGTTGCATGGTCATTACTTACTGCATCCTGTGACCATCTGGTGGCCAGAATGACCAGCCAAGCCCCATGTCTTCATGCACACACACAAATAACTTTTACAAAATTCATTGGCATGCCCTACAAAGTCTGCTGTGTTCTTTGAACTCTCCTGACCTTGGGGAGCTAGTTTGCCTAAGAAAACCTTTCAGCCGATTGTAGTTGGCCTCTTCTTAAAGCTCACATGCTCTCTCATATTAGAAATATTATTTGTACATTTCTATTTCCTTTACTGACTCTAAACACTACAATTTTCTCATGGAGCAAAGAGAAATGAAGATCAATGAAACAGAGAAATAGAGCTCAGATGGGAAATAAGCCTTCTGAGAGAACAGTTACCATCCTGTATATCAGAAATGATTGGGGCCAAGATGCCCTCCTCCATCTCTCCATGGACACCAAGACCACAGGTGCTCAAGTGCCTTGTATAAAATGGTTTAGTACTTGAATGTAACCTATTCACATTCTCCTATGGACTTTGAATTCTCTCCAGATTACTTGCAATGCCCATCACAATGCATTAATTTAAAACAAGAAGTCTGTTCATGTTCTGTATACATATGTTTAAAATTTTTTTTGATTAGAAGTTGGTTGAATTAATAGGTGTTAAACATAGAAAATGGAATTAATTGCATATGGTGAGAAAAACTAAAATTACCCATTTGTGGTACAGAAATACATCTCTGTGAGCTATAGGAAGACACAAATAAGTAACCACATACAGAAAACTTCCGTGTAATCAGTGTGCCTTAGAGGATAAGTAAGTAGAAATTCAACAAAACAAATATCCAAGGGTTCTATCCACACCACCTATATACTCACTAAAGCAAATATCCAAGGGTTCTATCCACACCACCTATATACTCACTAAAGCAAATATCCAAGGGTTCTATCCAATCTACCTATATCTCACTAAAGCAAATATCCAAGGGTTCTACCAACACCACCTGTATATTCACTAAAGTAGAAAACAGTTCCAAAACAAGGACTTGTGATTGTACATGGTTTATTTGTTTCTTCTGAAATTTAATGGCTTGGCCAGTGATTTAAATGGCTTTGAACTTTTCTGGTGTAGTTGAGAACCAACTGCTGATTTCCTCAGCTGCCAGTAAGATGGGGAAACTTAAGAGGGTTGATGTAACATAACAAATATGGGGTAGATAAGTCCATTGACGGAGTGTGTGAGTGCATGTGTGTGTGTGTGTACATGTGTGTGTATCTGGTGTGTGTGTGTGAGTGCATGTGTGTGTGTATGTGTGTATGTAGATAGTTGATATAACATAACAAATATGGGGCAGATCAGTCCAATGATTGTGTGTGTGTGTATACATGTGTGTGTGGTATGTGTGTGTGAATGAGTGTTTGTGAGTGTATGTGTGTGTGTGGCGTGTGTGGTATGTGTGTATATGTGCACATGTGTGTGCATGTAGAGTTTTGAGAGATTACAAGCTATTAGGGAATAGATAAGCTAAAATTGTCTTCACTGTTAGTAATACTTTAATGAATTTCACTATGCATCAAGTCACCTACTACTAAGAATGTGACTTTGGAGAAACAGCTGTGAGTGCCAGCTTTCAAGTAAGCTATAGGCCTAGTTGCAGGGAAACAGCTTTAAAGTCAGTTATGTAATGATAATTCCATAAATATTTATTGAGACCTAATGCTGCTCTTAGTTTCCATACTAAATGTTATGGATGACCAAGCTTGCACCATCCAAAGATCCCATTTATCAAGCCATTAGGTGGAGAATTCTGTTCATAATTTAGCAATTTAAGCCCCATATACACAGTTAAATATGTACACAGAAATAGAAAATTCTCTTCTTAAAGTAACCATACAAAGCCGGGTGGTGGTGGCGCACGCCTTTAATCCCAGCACTCGGGAGGCAGAGACAGGCGGATCTCTGAGAGTTCGAGGCCAGCCTGGTCCACAGAGCTAGTTCCAGGACGACGGGCACCAAAGCTACAGAGAAACCCTGTCTCGAAAAACCAAAAAAAAAAAAAAAAAAAAAAAAAAAAAAAAAAAAAAAAAAAAAAAAAAGTAACCATACAAAAGAGATAGAAGTAAAACTTTTTGTATTACTGGTTTTGTGCAGTGAAAGCCGTGTGAAACAATACACTACTTTTCAAACGGATGTTTTAAAATGGCATATTGTAAGTTTAAATAAAAGAGATAATTGGCTTCATATCAGGCCTCATCCCTTCCAGCACAAGCCTTAGCTCCAACACTGAATATTCTGGTGCTCTTTAGTCCTCAAACTGTATACTTTGTATTTATTTTTGCCCTGCTTGCTCTTTTTCACTGGAGGCCTGAATAAAAGTTGCCACCCATAACCATGCAACAGAGAGCTGACTGGGAATAGTGTGGACTTTTGAAACCTCAAAGCCCAGCTGCACTGATACACCTCCTCCAACAAGGCCACCAACTTGGGACCCATCTATATAAATATATGGAGAAAGGTCCTCAATTAAATCATCACAATCTGACTGGGTGGAAAGTGTTTGTCTGTTTTTTTTATAATTAGTATAGACAATATGGGCAAGATATTCTTAAGTCTTTAACCAAACTCAAGACCCAGTTTTCTAAATATCCCTTTGGTGTATTAAACTAATCCTATTAGTAAACAGCAGTAATGAGGAACTTCTTCGAGGTTTTTGTTTCATTTTATGTGTGTGAATACTTGGCTTGCATGTATGCCTGCACATCCCAGAGAACTCAGAAGAGATTACCAGATCTCCCGTGGAACCCAAGTCATAGATAGTTGTGAGGTAACATGTGGGTTTTGGGAATCGAACCCAGGTCCTCTGCAGAAGCAGTTAGTGATCTTAACCACTGAGCCCTCTCTCTGGACCTAAACAACTTAAAAAACAACATTTGTACATCCTGTTTTCATTTCTTATGACTATTATGAAATCTCAAGTAGAGTAGATTCCTAAAATTCTCAGTCACCGACATTCTCCTATCAATATTCGTACTAGTTAGGTCTCTCATTTACTCAGCAAACATCTACCGACCATGTATCTTCGTCAGTTTCTGAGCGGTAAGTGCATAACAGTGGGCCAACAGCAGGGAAGATCAGAAAAGGCCCTGGATACCCAGGCCCGCACAGTACAAGGGGAGGTGTCACTGTAAGAAGCATCATGTGACATATGGTGACAAGTTCTCAGAGAATAAAATAAAGCAAGGAGGACATAGAATCTAGACTAATGAAAGTGTAGTAATTACAAGTCCAGGTCCATGCCTATCTAAATTCACTGGGGCTTTAAAGCCTGAGTATACTAGCAGATATTTATATCAGACGATCATCCAATGAGTTTATAATATATTCGAAACAGATAGCGTTGTACTTGGTGTATAATCATCAAATTCACATTGGTAATGAACAATAGCAACAATAAGATTTTCTTTGTAAAGTTAAATTGTGGGTGCTAATTATGTCATAGATACTTTCCTACTTCCCTTAGTCTGAGATAAAGCTTGCTTTAGCTGTATCTACAAAGTAGATGATATAAGAACCTAGCCCCTGCCTATGTGACCAACCTGTGTCCTGCAGCTGAGGGTCTTTGCCCTTTCCCATTGATTTTTCTCATCATCCAGCGAAGTCTGTTGTTATTTTAATTAAGAAAGTCTAAGTCAGATTACAATTTAGATAACTGATTCAATACTCATTTGATTATGTGCATGGTTCTTTGATAAACACAGATTCTTCAATTTTTCTTATAAACGTGTTTTAAATTTACAACATGATGTAATCTCACAGAACAGTAAATTATCCTTTTAAATACATTTTAAAAAATGGATCAGCAGTTAAACGTATTTACTGTTCTAACAGAGAATTGAATTCTGTCCCAAGTATTCACATTGGCTGACTCACAACACCTGTAACTCCACTTCCAGGGCATCTGACACATTCTTCTGGAATTCACTGACAACTTTACTCACAAGTAAATCACACACACACACACACACACACACACCCCTAAGAGATAAAAATAAAGTTTTAAATAAATACATAAAAATTGACTAACATCTTTCAAATGTATATCAGACAAGCTATTTAAATTTATTTCAAATTCCATAACATTCCTTTAAATAAAACCACATTCATACTTCCTTTCTCTTTTTCTACCCATGATATAGTGGTGTTTTGGTAAATGTTGAACAGATGGTTCATCAGGGTAAAAAGGCACGATGTATAGTAACTTGCCATTCTGTGGTATAACTACTCTTGCTATGACTAATTTTAAATTAATATGTGGGGTATGACTCAGGATGGCTCAGTGATGGAGGGCTTGCCTTGTATGTGTGAAGCACTGAGGTAAATCCCCAACACTGAAAAAACAAATGCAAACTATCAATGTGACGGTGTCATATGGCCACAATTATCCCTCCCAAGCCAGTTTCTACCAGACGCCATTGAAACTCCACACCTTTCGGCATCCCACAGCAGGGCACACGGATGCGACCTGAGGAACATGGACCAGATTTTATGGCTTGGATGGAGAGCCTCTGAAGATCCACAGTAGAGGCTTCTGAGTGGTGAGAGCAGGGGGTACTTCCGGCCTCAGTGAGGTGGATTTTTTGCCCGGTCCTTCCCCTCCAGAGCATACTCTGAAAGGGATGGTAGAATCCAAGCATTCTCTCCCCTGACCCCTTTGCTTCCGGACAAGATCTGAGTCCTCACTCTGACACCTTCACCATGACAGGTCATTCTCACCCCCGACCACACCACTGTCCAAAGCATCTGAGACTTGAACACCCAGAACCACGTGCTAACTTTCCGTCACAAGCAGTGAGTGCTAAGGGTTTTACTGGAGTACACAGAGTTGATCAAAACACTGCAAAGGGAACACTGGGTTTATAGATGAGAAAATTATGTGAGAGTTACTCAGATCTGGAATTTATTTGGTAGAGGGAGGAACAGTCTTTGTTATGCAACCCAGTTGGTCTTGAACTTATGATCTTTCTGCTTCAACCTTTCATGTGCTAGGATATACAAGCATGACTTCTTGTGTCGTTGTACAAAACTTTGTTTTAAGAACCTTAATACATTTTTATCTGTTTATTTTTTTAATGGAGTTATGCATGCCATAGCACTTTCTCGGAGGTCAGAAAATAACATGCAGGAGTCACATGAGTGCTGAGGATCAAACTCAGGATGGCAGGCCTGGCTGCAGGGTGTCATGGTTTACCTCATGAGCCATCTCACCTGCCCCTGTTTTCCTGTCTTCATCATACCAGAGAAATGGTGTGTGTGCATGCACATGTGCCCAAACTTTTCAATCACAATCCCTTTCTCAGTGTAGACTTTAAAAACTAGAAGCTATTTTTCCAAAGATGATCATGGAAATCCTTTATGTCTTGGCGCCTTGTCTGGATGGCGAGTTGGAGGTTTTCCTTATTGCAGACCATTTGTTTTCTATTCTGGAGGAAGGCATGCTGCACAGAAATTCCCCGTGGATTGACTTACTGGATCTCCCCACCCCGTATTTTAGCACTACTGTGCATTCTTTAATTATGCTCCCCCACAGTTATCCATGATCCAATCACGGACAAAGAATGGAGTCTCTAGAAAAACCCAAAAGGAGTCAGGCATAGTGCTTCAGGGTTTTAATCTCCACACTCAGAAGGCAGAGGTAGGACTGTATCTGTAAGTTTGAGGTCAGCCTGGTCTATATAACGAATTCCAAGACAGCCAGTGCTACATAATGAGACCTTGTCTCAAAAACAGTCATCACCACCACAACAAAATATAGGAGCTTGAGAGCCGCTGGGTAGCTGGACATGCAGAGATTACTGGGAGTCAGCACAGCAGTAAAGCAGCTCTTATCCCAGGTCTCGCTCAGTGTGTTTTGTCACCTCTCCCCTTTATAATGAACTGTCAACATAAGTGTTCCCCCTAACTCTGTGAGTCATTTGAGCAACTTCATAAGACGCAAGATAGAGTTAGCAGTTCAGGAGCACAGGTAAAATTACCTTGGGCTTCTGAGGGGCACCTGAATTGGAGTGGGGTACTCTTTGGAAAAGAACCCTTAACCTGTGGGTCTGACATCCAGCCAGAAAGCACCTGAGCTAGCTCGTACCAGAAGACAACCAGCCAATGTCCACTGCAACAGAATGGACTCCCTTGGTGCGTGAGAGGAAACATCCCACACCTTCTGTGCTGATTGTGACAAAACAGAAAAAAATCAAGGCATTTGTGTATTTCTTGATATACTCAAAAAGCATTTTTATGTTTTAAATTGCAAAGAGGTGCATTTAAGTTATGGATGGATATTAAAATTGCTGAGATATATACATCATTTGACATGGCCCTAGATATTTCTCCTTTACAAATGACACAAATCAGTGCTTTATTTTCAGGAGTTAACTTACACTCTTTTAATAAACTTTATTAAATGGAATGTATATACTTGCATGCTGTTATTGTCCCTTGTCACTCTACATGTAATATACATGTCTCCCCTCCCATGTATGTGTGTGTGTGTGTGTGTGCGCGTGTGCGTGCGAAGAACTGCCAAAAACCTGAGATTTTACTTTACTTGAAATTTAACCTGCCATAGTTGGGGGAATATAAGCAGAAGACACAGCATCACTGAGTTAGAGACAAAGAAAGTTGCTGAAAATATAAGAAGAACCACTAACTCCCTAGTCATGTTATTCCCTGTGCCCTCAAAGACTTGTGGGATGGCATGGGTGATCTATCAGTTACCTGACTTATGGTTGGTTTTCATTCGTGGTGACTTGAAAGAAAATGGCCCCAATAGGGAGTAGCACTATTAGGAGGTAGGAACCATTGTTGGAGTAGGTGTGGCCTTGTTGGATAAATTGTGCTACTATGAGGGTGGCCTTTGAGGTCTATGTTCAAGCCATGCCAAGTGTCACAGTCCACTTCCTGTTGCCTGCAGATCAAGATGTAGAACACTCAGCTCCTTCTCCAGCATCATGTCTGCCTTCATGGCACCATGTCCCACTATGACGATCAAGGACTAAACATCTAAAGATGTAAGCCAGCCCAAACTAAATATTTTATTTCATAAGAGTTGCCATAGTCATGGTGTCTCTCTACAGCAATAGAAACCCTAATTAAGACAGTATCAAAAGTGAGAAAGTACTGAGTGACCAGGCCTGACCAGCCTTCATCCCTGACAAACACATTATATTTACTGTACACAAACCTGCCTCTTCTTTGTGGGGGAGGCCACTATTTCTATCTCCTAGTTTCTTTGCTATGCATATATTCATGAAAGAAAGTTTGAAGCAAAAAATGCTCACAAAATGTGAGAAATGTGAAAGAGCCATGGGAACCTGCTCTTGAGGATACTGAACCTTCAGCAAGTTGGCCATGACAGTATATTCCCGTAATGATGGCGCTTGAGCCTGAGGTAGGAGGATCAAGAGTTCAAGCCAAGCCTGGGCTACACAGAGTAAACATGTCTTAAGATGACACCACCAGCTGGGAAGATGCCTCTGCAGGTGTAAGATTTGAGCCACACAAGCATAACAACCTGAGTTGGATCCCTGAAAGCCAAGCTGAAAAGAAAAGCAAACACACAGCTGTAATGATAGCACATTAACCACACGGCAGCTGGTGGGCCAGCTAGCCTGGAGCCTACAAACAGCAGCAGAAGCAGGAGAGAACTTGCTTCAACAAGATAAAGATGAGAACTGATGACCAAACATTGTCCTGTGGCCACGTGTGCTGTGCATTGTGCATGCACACACAGGCACACAAATTAAAAATTTAAATATAGCAAAAACCACTACCACAAAAACTTCAGGGGGTGTAATTGGTATTATTTTGCTTAATAAACATGCATTTGGGAACACCCATGTCTTAATTTCTTTTCCTAAAGCTATGATAAAATGTCCTTACAAAAGCTACTTAGCAGAGGCAGGCTTTCATATCATGGAAGGGTAGCCCATGGTGGCAGAGAAGTCAGGGTAACAGGAATTCACATCAGCGGGCCACATCTCATCCACAACCAAGAAGTAGAGAGTAATGAGAGCCTGTGCTCAGCTTGCCTTCTCCATTTTGTTCAGCTAGAACCCCAAATCAGGAGCACTGCTGGCAACCTTTAGGACTTTAGCATGGGACTTCCCACCTCAGTTAGCCTAATCAACCTAACACCTCACAGAATAGCCAGAGGCTAACCTAGCTGAGACACTTTCTCACAGGCATAGCCAAAGGCTAACTGAGCAAGACAATCCTTCACAGGCATAGCCAGAGGCTAACCTAGCTGAGATATACCCTCACAGGCATAGCCAGAGGCTAACCTAACTGAGACATACCCTCACAGGCATAGCCAGAGGCTAACCCAGCTGAGACATACCCTCACAGGCATTGCGAGAGCCTAACCTAGCAAGACAATCTTTCATAGACTTATCCAGAGGTCAACCTAGCAAGACACTCCCTCACAGACATAGCCAGAAGCCAACCTAGCAAGACAATTCTTCACAGGCACAGCCAGAGGCCAACCTTGCCTAAACAATACCTCACAGGCTCATGCCTCCGGAGTCCTGTCTCCTGGATGTTCCTGTAGTTCTGTCTCCTGTGTGCTACTGAAGTACTGTCTCCTGGGTGCTCCTGGGGTACTATCTCCTGTGTGCTCCTGGGGTCCTGTCTCCTGTGTGCTCCTGGGGTACTATCTCCTGTGTGCTCCTGGGGTCCTGTCTCCTGTGTGCTCCTGGGATCCTGTCTCCTGTGTGCTCCTGGGGTCCTGTCTCCTGTGTGTTCCTGGGGTCCTGGCTCCTGTGTGTTCCTGGGGTCCTGGCTCCTGGTTGGTTCTGGATCATGTCAAGCTGACAGTTAACACTGACTGTCACAATGCCCATGTTGCCTTTCTCATTCTTTGCTTCTTGAATATTTGACCTTTTATCAGAAATGATTTTCTCCACCATCAAGAACAGCTTACTTGCTGGTGTTTGCTCTGGACATTCAGTTCAGTCTGGTATTGCTGAAACTCAAAAGCTGTTCTATCATCTTCATAATTGAAAGGCTTTTTCTTCACTGAATAAAAATCAGAGTTTATTTTCTTTCAATTCCTCTATTTATTTGGACCTTCCTTGTGCAAATGAATATATCATTCTGCTGTTGCCCCTTGGTAATGTGCCCTTTGCCTTGACTTCTTTCAAGACTTACCTTATTGTTTTTGTAAGTGTCTGCAGCAGTCTTAGGAGAGGTAGATAAACTGTTTCTTTACCTACCTTGGGGTCACTGAATGCGGTTTTATTAGCCCTTAAAGCTGGAAAGGTTCATCATGCTACTGCCTTTGTACTTGCTACTTTCTCGGGGTGTTCTCTCCATGTCTCCACCTCCTTCTGTCTGTGAGTAGAGAAGACATGGTTTCAAAACTTCCTGTTTTATAATAAGACTTCTGAAGTCTTTCCAGGATGATTTGTAATTTCATGCAATTTCTGCTTCCCTGTGTTCCTGGTTTTTTTTTATTGTTACTGTGTATCAAAACTTGTGTTTTAATGATTACCTGTTGTCATAAGTGGTGATTTAGGATAATGCTAAATTTCTCCAAAAAATGTTTCCCTTTGGCTTACTTAGCGTCTCTAGTTATCATTTACTATGATTTCAGTGATGGATATAATTTGGCCCAGTGCTCTGGAGAGAACCAATCAGCTTCCATTTTACTCCTAATCTTAGCCATAGTTCTTTGGAGTTTCCACCTGATAGCAAAGAGTTTCCTAAGTCCCCCACTTGAGAGGAAAGAAAATCATACAAGCACAAAAGATCTTGTGAGTTTTTAAGTCTCTATTTTAATTTTCAGATTCTGCATGGACAGCAAGTTTCAAACATAGAACAGAGATCTATGTATTTTTATTTTCTTTTAAACTTTGAAATGATTCCTCCTACTTTTCTATCTTTCTTAATCCTGAGGTAGATTCCTGCCCGTGTTTTTTACTTTAACTCACTAAACGCTTTGATGGGATCTATTGGTTTGCTACTATCAGGTTACTGTTAATTGTGATGTCTGGTCATCATTACAGGGCACGTGGTGAGGATCGTCTTTCCTGTGACGTGCCTTGCCTCTGCCCAAGTCACAGCACCCATCATCACCTCCGGCACCGTCCTAACAAGTGGGATGATTTTCCCTGGGATTCTAGTCAGAGCTTTCAGCGGTACAGCAGGCGGAACGCTGACTGAGGCTGACAGGATTGGCACAGAAGTGGCAAACAGTGAAACTTGGAAAGAAATTGGGTGTCTGTGGCGGACTGTCAGATGCTGGCTAGTCCTACACTGATAAACGGGTGCCACTTTATATGTGCTGGGGGCGGGGAGGAGAACAGCAAAGAACAGGTGTGCCCCGGGCTCCTGCGGGTAGCACCCTCCAGAGACCAAGTTGCTTCCCTGTGGCAACTCCTTCAACCACTGTCTCCAAAAGTGGAGTGCCATTCCCTTCCACTTGGACAATCAAGAGAGAGGCTAATGTTGGAGTTAGGGTTTCCTCACTCAGTGGAAAAACCCATGCGTATCAGCACGGAATTGCAAGGCTGCTAGGGAGAAGAATGCAGTTCAGGGATGCCGGGCCAAAAGTGGATCAGTAGACTTTGTTCTAACGAGATGCTAGATTCACGTAAGATCAAGTTTGCAAAGATTTCCATTTTAAGGCCTGCCAGTTGTGCAGCCTTGACGAGCTAAATGTGTGTGTCTGAACTTCAAGTCCGCTGACAACATTCCAGCTGCCAAGCAGAGGGCGGGAATGTTTTGTCAGCAGGCAGCTGAGGGGTGAGTGAGGACAGCCAGGCTGGTCCACCGCCACACTTCCTGTGTATGCGCAGCTCGCATCATGGTTTCCTTTTCTCCTGGTCAGCTCTCTCTGCACCCAAACCCTTCTGCTTAACACTGCATATTTAAATGAAGCTGCAATTTCTTTGTAAATGTTGTATGCACTTACATATGTTTCAGGTCACTTCTTAAAAATGAAACTTGTTAAGGCAGAAATCACTCTTTCTTCCTTTCTTATGAGGTGATCTAACTAATTGTGATGCAGAGCAGGGGACAGGGCTACAGCGCAGATCCACAAGATGGCTTCTGTCGTCTATCATAACCCACAGTTATTGGGTACCATCCATTTCTGAGACTGGGCCTGGCTGTAGGAAATGAGCACTAGAAAACACTCCTCTCTTCTGATATGCTTACATCCTGATCTGTATGTTAGAGAATACAACCTTATAGTCAATATGGCAGTCACATAAAAATAATGATACCATCAAAAGCGCTTGAAACTACCGAGAAAACACAAGTCTAGGCTACTCCAAAAAGACTTTTAAAGCAGTATAACATATGGGTTTTCAGTGAGACAGGCCTGCCAGGAAAGCAAACAGCAAGAAGGAATTCCAAATATAAATCACAAAACCACAGGCAACCTGCCGCTTCAGTATTAACAAGGCTGAGGCAGGAAGGTCATGAGTTTGAGACCAGACTGGGTCACAGGAAAAACATGGAAGGAATAGTAGGGTCAGACCTGCAGGGGTTAAGCAAATCTGCAGAGGGGTTCCAGGCAAGAAAATCCAAACTAGAAATTTACCTGACTTTTATCTTGAGAGTTCCCAAGCCACCATCCTATCAGTGCCCAGGAGGCACAGCATATAAGCAGAGAGACTGTGAGGGCAAGAGGGGTGGCGGGGGAATCCTGGACCATACTGCTCTGTCTGAGTCATATTTGTTGTCATACTCACATTAGATGGGGTATGGATTATGTTTTTGATTTCTTACTCATTTTTAAATTTATTAAGCAAATTCACATTTTTGTTTATGGCAACAGATCCTCTTGTAAGCTCCTTAGTCACATGGATACCATTGTGCTTGCTCTCAGACCTTGGAAACCTTGTACGTTTCCTTGATAATGTATTCCTGATCTTGTATGAATTCAGGGGCTGAAATCTGGCAGTAAACTATACAAAGAAGCATGTTCCTTGAAAGCATCCCAGTGGGGAGCAGATAAAGTCCTGTGTATTGTGTATTATTGGCTTGAGCATGGCCACATCAAACATTCACGTGCCTCAGATCCACAGGAATGTCAGAGCCTTCTCCAGGTCAGGCTCAGAGGAACGGGAAAGCCTTACTCTGGTCTAAGAACAGATGCTAGGAATGATTAACCATGAGCCAAAAACAGTGTCCGCAGAAGCCCCCAACCACAGTTTCCTGGGATGACTGCAGCCTCGGGTTGCTCACCTACAGAAACCTCCAGAGAGCAGCAAGCCTTCCTCCCCCTCCTTTAGCTCAACACAACAAGCCGGCCTGCTCACACAGCCATGTGCAATGAACAACCTGAGTGTCTGTGCTGCTGGCGCATCACCATCATGGAGTATGGCTCACTCCATCCCACCTCATCTGTGAGCCTGTGCTTTCTTCATCACCTCATCCCCTTAGTCAAGTCAACCGCCAAACTGCGGAGGTGGTAGCACATCCCTCTTGATTTCTACCACCCCTCCTGTATAAAACACTTTTGTAATATCTTGAGGATTTCTTGTCTGCAGGATCCAAGGAATAGCTGTGATCAAGGCTAATGTAGCACTTGAGGAAATGTTTCATTTTAAATATGACATATCCCCATTCCTTCATTAGCCTTCTGACAAACATTGGCAGCCATATTTACCAATGAAGCACAGAAATCAAAGATCTCCTTCCCGAGGAAGCTCCCAACTGCTGAAAACCCCCAGGGTCAAATAGTTTTCTAAGAAAGCAGTTTGGTCAAACACCTCCCAATAGAGTCGTAGCTCCATCCGTGCACATGGAGCTCAGTCATTAAATATGAGCAGGCACCAAGGATGGAGGAAATGTTGAGAAAAGTCATCAAAACAAAGAGACATTAAAACAGCTAAGAAGACAGACCATACAAAGAGGAGAAAATGTTATTATTGACACGTTCAGATAGAAAAGAGCAGGCTACATTATTAGAAGAACAGAATGAAAAAGGCATTAGAAATTAGAAATATAGTAGAAATTATAAATTAAAAGGCCTGAAGGTAAGGTTAAGAAAGCCTTCTAGAAAGTAGATCAAAAAGTTAAAGAGTGAGCATGGGCAGGCCTGAGCCAGCGACTTTCACCAGAACAGGTCCAATCCAGAAACCTCTACAGGACTAAGAGCAAGTTAGGGACATCTGAGGTAGCAGGCCTGAGCTGGAGACTTCTGTAGGGCTGGGCCCAAACCAAGGACCTCTGTGGGAGCAGGCCCAAGCCAGGGACATCTGTGGGAACAGTCCTGAGCCAGTGACCTCACCCAAGGCAATGACCTCCACAGGAGCAGGTACCAGGAAGCCCCCACTGATGGATCAGGCCTGAGCCAGAGACCTTTGCTGGAGAAGGCCAAAGGCAGCAGTCTCCATGGGAGCAGGCCAAAATAACCCCCAGTATTGCAGAGCGACCCCCAGTATTGCAGAGCGACCCCCAGGAACATTGAACAACCTCCAGGAACATCAAGTGACCTCCTTGGTAACTGGAACCATGGCCCTGACTGCACAACAAGGAGCAACCATCTGAACCTTGGATTCACTGGCACCTGGAAAATTGATCACCAGAGACAGAGCCCCGACTACACCAATCAGAGGAAAAAATGGGTAGACAAGGTAAGAACACGCTCAACATCACAAAGAGAAACTTGACACCAACAAAAACTAATGGCGCTACAGCAGCAAGACTTGAATACCCAAATATAGATGAAGCAGAAGAAAATGACCTAAAAAATTTTAGGAAAATGTTTGAGGCCCTTAAAGAGGAAACAAAAAAATTCCCTCAAAGAAATGGAGGAAAAAGACAAACAAAAAATTGGAAGAAATTAACAAATCCCTTAAAGAAAACCAAGAAAAAGCAATCAAACAGATGAAAGAAATGATTCAAGACTTGAAAACTGAAGTAGAGACAATGAAGAAAACACAAACTGAGAGAATTATAGAAACAGAAATTATAAGAAAACAATCAGGAACCATAAATGCAAGCATAAACAGAAAAATACAAGACATGGAAGACAGAATCTCAAGCGCTGAAGATACAATAGAGGAAATAGACTCGTGGATAAAAGAAAACATTACATTTAACAAAATCTTAACACAATAATATCCAGGGAATATGGGACACCATGAAAAGACCAAACCCAAGAATAATAGGGATAGAAGAAGGAGAAGTCCAACTCAAAAGCACAGAAAATACATTCAACAAAATCATAGAAGAAACCTTTCCCAACGTAAAGAAAGATTTGTATATGGACATATAAGAAGCTTACAGAGCACCAAGTAGACTGAATTAAAAAAAAAAAGTCCCCTTGCCACATAATAATCAAAACACTAAACATACAGAATAAAGTAATATAAAGAGCAACAACAACAACAAAAAAGGCCAAGTAACATATAAAGGCAGACCAATCAGAGTTACACCTGGCTTCTCGGTGGAAACAGTGAAAGCCAGAAGGTCCTGGTCAAGCCTTATATAGACATTAAGAGACCATGGATGCCAGCCCAGACTACTATACCCAGCAAAACTTTCAATCACCATAGGTGGATAAAACAAGATATTCCAAGACAGAATCAGATTTAACCAATACCTAGCCACAAACCCAGCCCTACACAAGGTTCTAGAAGGAAAACTCCAACCCAATAAAATTAACTACAGCCATAAAAACACAGACAATAGATGATCTCACAGCAGCAAATTCCAAAGAAGGGAAAAACATACACAATGACATCACCAACAATGAGAACTAAATTAACGGGAGATAGCAATCACTGGTCATTAATATCCCTTAATATAAATGGACTCAACTCATCTATAAAAAGACACAGGTTAACAGATTGGATATGAAAACAGAATCCATCCTTCTGCTGCATACATGAAACACACCTCAACCTCAAGAACATTACCTCAGAGTAAACGGTTGGAGAAAAGTTTTCGAATCAAATGGACCTAAGAAACAAGCTGGTGTAGCTATCCTAATATCAAAAAAAAAAAAAAAAAAAAAAAAGACTTCGAACTAAAAACGACTAGATGGCAGAAAATAATCGAATTGAGAGCTAAAATCAACAAAATAGAAAGAAAGAAAACAATACAAAGAATCAATGAGACAAAGAGATAGTTCTTCAACAAAAATCTACAAAATATGCAAACTAACCAAAAGGAAGAGAGAGACTATCCAAATTAACAAAATCAGAAATGAAAAGGGGGATGTAACAATTGAAACAGAGAAAATCCAGAGAACCTGTATTCCACAAAATTGGAAAACTTAAAATAAATAGACAGTTTTCTGGATAAATATCGCTTACCAAAATTAAATCAAGGCCAGATAAGCAAATTAAATAGAACTATAAAGAAACTTCATAACTGTTGAAGAAATAGAAACAGTCATCAAACGTCTCCCAATTTAAAAAAAAAGCCCAGGGCCAGATGGTTTCAGTGCAGCATCCTAAAAGATTTTCAAATAAGAATTAACAACCAATACTCCTCCAATTATTCCATACAATAGAAACAGAAGGAACATTGCCAAACTCTTTTTATGAGGCTACAATCACCCTGATACCCAAATCAAACAAAGACATTACTAAGAAAGAGAATTTCAGACCAATCTCACTCATGAACATTGATGCAAAAATACTCAATAAAATACTGGCAAACCCAATCCAAAAACACATCAGAAAAATCATCTACCATGATCAAGTCAGCTTCATCCCAGAGATGCAGGGATGGTTCAACATATGAAAATCTGTCAATGTAATCCACCATATAAACAAACTGAAAGTAAAAACCACATGATCATCTCATTAGATGCTGAAAATGCTTCGACAGAATACAATATCCCTTCATGGTAAAAAGTCTTGGAGAGATCAGGGTAAAGAAACATACATAAACATAATAAAGGCAATATACAGCAAGCCAATAGCTAACATCAAACTAAATGGAGAGAAATTCAAAGCGATCCCACTGAAATCAAGAACAACAAGGTTGTCCACTCTCTCCATATCTATTCAATATAGTACTTGAGGTTCTAGCTGGAGCAAAAAGACAACAAAAGGAGATCAAGGGGAAACAAATCGGAAAAAGAAGTCAAACTCTCACTATTTGCTGATGATATGATAGCTTATAGAAGTGACCCCAAACATTCTACCAGGAACTTCTGCAACTCATAAACACTTTCAGTAATGTAGTAGGATACAAGATTAACTCAAAAAGTCAGTAGCTCTCCTCTACACAGAAAATAAATGGACTGAGAACAAAATCAGAGAAATATCATCCTTCATAAAAGCCACAAATAACATAAAATATCTTGGAGTAACTCTAACCAAACAAGTGGAAGACCTATATGACAAGATCTTTAAATCGTTGAAGAAAGAAATTGAAGAAGACACCAGAAAACATAAAGATTTCCCATTCTCTTGGGTAGGTAGAATTAACATAGTAAAAATGGCAATCTTAACAAAAACAATCTACACATTCAATATTATGCCCACCAAAATCCCAGAAAAATTCTTCACAGACCTCAAAAGAACAATACTCAACTTCACATGGAAAAGAAAAAAAACCACCCAGGATATCCAAAACAATCCTGTACAATAAAGAAACTACAGGAGGCATCACAATTCCTGACTTCAAACTCTATTACAGAGCTACAGTAGTAAAAACAGCCTGGCCTTGGCATAAAAACAGACAGGAGGACCAGTGGAATTAAATTGAAGACCCAGATATCAATCCACACACTCATGAACACCTGATTTTTGACAAAGAAGCAAAACAAAAAAAAAAAAAAAAAAGAAGAAAATGGAAAAAAGAAAGCATATTCGACAAATGGTGCTGGAATAACTGGATATCAACATGAAAAGAACGAAAATAGATCCAAATCTATTCCCACACACAAAACTAGAGTCCGAACTGATCAAAGACCTCAACATTAAACCAACCACACAAACCTCATACAAGAGAAAGTGGAAAGTATACTTGAACGCATTGGCACAGGAGACCACTTCCTAAATATAACCCCAGTAGCACAGACTCTGAGATAAACAATTAATAAATAGGACCTCCTGAAACTGAGTAGCATCTGTAAATCAAAGAACACGGTCAATAAGACAAAATGGCAGCCAAAAGAATGGGAAAAGATCTTCACCAATCACACATCAGACAGAGGGCTGATTTCCAAAATATACAAAGGACTCCAGAAACTGGTCATCAAAAGAACAAATAATCCAATACAGGAATGAGATACAGACCTAAACATAAAAGAGTCTAAAATGGCTGAAAGACACTTAAAAAAATGTTCAACATCCTTATCTATCAGAGAAGTGCAAATCAAAACAACTCTGAGATTCTACCTTATACCTGTAAAAATGGCCAAGATCAAAAACACTGATGACAACTTACGATGGAGAGGTTGTGAGGTAAAGGGAACACTCTTGCATTGCTGGTGGGAGTGCAAGCTGGTACAGCCCCTTTGGATATCAGTATGGTGATTTCTCTGAAAATTAGAAAACAACCTTCCTCAAGACTCAGCAATACCACTTTTGGGTATATAGCCAAAGCATGCTCAGTTATACCACAAAGACATGCACTCAGCTATGTTCATACATAGCATTGTTTGTCATAGAAAGAACCAAGAAACAACCTAAATGCCCCTCGGCCGAAGAATGGATAAAGGAAATGTGGTACATTTACACAATGGAGTATACACAGCAGAAAAAATTAAGGACATCTTGAAATTTGCTGACAAATGGATGGATGTGGAAAGCATCATACTGAGTGAGGTAACCCAGATACAGAAAGACAAATATCATATGTACTCACTCATAAGTGGGTTTTAGACATAAAGCAAAGGAAACCAGCCTACAATTCACAATCCCAGAGATCCTAGACAACAATGAGGACCCTAAAGGAGACATACATGGATCTAATCTACATGGGAAGTAGAAAAGGACAAGATCTCCTGAGTAAATTGAGAGCATGGGGACCTTGGGGGAGGGTTGAAGGGGAAGGGAGAGGAAGGGAGGGGAGCAAAAAAAATGTATAGTTCAATAAAATCAATAAAGTAACAGAAAAAAACTGAAAAAAAACTTTTTTAAAGTTTGATAGGTGGTGTTGGGGCACACCTTTCTTATCTCTGAGGCCAGCCTGGTTCTACAGAGTGAGTTTCAGGACAGGCAGGACTACACAGAGAAACCCTGTCTCGAAACGTGCCCCCCTCCCTCCCCAATTATAAGTTGGGACATTATCTCATCATGTCTAGTCTTTAAATCATAGTAAGGAGCATGGAAAATGTTCTGAAGAAATCCATTGAAGAGTAATCTAAGAACATTTTATGGAGCAGAAGCTCATGAATTTTATATGGAAAGGGCCGTTGGAGCGCATGGCATATGAATAAAATGCCAAGGCTCATCTTTAGGAAATTCCACAGAGGGGGAAATCGGGTTGAATATGCTCTTTAAGGAACTCTGGCTACCACTTGTGCACTCATGTACCTGCACACACATGTGCACATCACAAGCACACACACACTGATAAAATGAAAATCTTGGAGAAGGCATTAGTTACTTTTCTAACCACTGGGCAGAGTGTCTGACATGAAGAACTTAAGGAAAGAGGGTTTGCTTGGGTTTTCAGCCCACAGGGGGCTAGTCTGTCAGGATAGGAAAGGAAAGGAAGTGGGACCAGGTCCTGGTCTCAGTAGCTAGAAGCTGCTTGTGTACATCTCCACAGAGGAAGAAGCAAAGAAACCGAAAAAAGCGTCATTCTCCTCCCTTTCTTTTCCTAACACATCAGCCAGTGACCCAGCCCATGGTGGTGATGCCAGTCACATTCAGGGTGGGACTAACCCTGACAGCTAATCCTGTCTGGAAATGCTCTTACACAAAAGTCCAAGGGTGTGGCTCCCTAATGACCTAGTGTAGGCTAAAAGAGCCAGGCAAAGAAACCCACCCTGACCCTGAACCCTGAAACCAGAGCCAGTGAAAGAAACACACCCTGGCCATGAACACAAAGCCAGGGAAAGAAACACTTTGACCTGAAACCAGAGCCAAATATGCTCCTGACCAACTGAGCACAAAACCAACCTATCCCTAAGCAGGAAAACCAACCAATCACTGAGCAGAAAACCATACAATCCCTGAGTTCAAAATCTAGTCAATCTGAGCTTGTTGAAACTCAAGGGGATTGAAATCTGGTCAATCCTCTCCCTGAAAATCTTCCTGGAAAAACATGCCCCTAAGAAGCCCCATAGAAGCCCTGTGCCTGTTAAATTGGCAGCTGCCCTTCTCCACCCTGGCAGTGACAGCCACTCTCCTGCATTCCTCCCTTTCAAATAAATCTCTTGAAAGAGTTCGAGTGAAGACCTTCCTTCACCTGAGTGCAGCAGAATATCTGCTGGGAAACTCTTTGCAGAGTGAACTAGAGAAGCAATGGACAGCTCCCTTAGGGAGCTTCAGCTGTGGAGAGAGGAGCAGGATTGCCACATCCTATGTGGAGATCACTCCCCACTGGAACCCTGCTTCAGGTAGCCTGACTTCCCAGCCGGTCAGGATGCCTTTCCCTCTGGAGCTGTGACATTTGCACCTAGGCAGTTCTTCATCTGCTTAAATCATCAGCTGAAATCACCTATCTCAGCAAGTGTGGAATGATTTCCAGGTATAAACTACTAGGGAAGGAGCACAGATCTCCTAAGAGTAATGTTTTACTGTTCACAGATAGAGCATTTGTTTTATTATTTCTTTAAAGTTTAGATTTATTTCTACACACACATTATCTGAGTGTTCTGCATACATTTATGTATGTGCAACACATACGTTCATGATGGGGAAGCTCAGCCAATCACATTTGGCTAGGGTGTGGCCGCTTGGGGTGACGGAAGAAGGACCAGGTGACGGCCCCTTGTTTTGTATTCATTCGGCTGCATGTGATTCTCGCTGGATCCTGGTCGTGTGAGTTTCTCTTGCTCCCAATTATTAAAATTATATTCCTTGTTTTTGAGCTGGTCTGGTTAATTCTGACTACCAGTCAACCACTCCCTTCATGTTCCGGTGTCCACAGAAGTCAGAAGACAGCATTAAATTCCCTAGAATTGATGTCTCAAGTGGTTGTTAATCTCCTCTGCAAGAACAACAAATGCTAGCTCCTGAGCCATCTCTCCAGTTCCCTGCTTTATTATTTCTTAAGCCATAAAATTATATTTTATATTTAACCTGACATATAAGTTAAGAATAGAAAGAAAATAACTAGCATGGCAAAAGTTTAGAACTTGTCAGAGGATGGTCTTGAGAACCTGTATATATGTGTGTACATTCTAATACATATTACAATGACAACTTTTAATTTCTCAAAGCAATGCAGGTCGGGCAAAGAAGGGGCATCCAGACCATGAGAGGACAGTATCCTTTCTGGTGAATTGTAAAGATGTTTTTCACGGCAGGCTCGTATATTACCAATTCTCATCGCTGTGGCATGGTGCTGGTAAGACCAACTGGGGGGAGGGGAGGTCTATTTTGACTTACAGTTCCCTATCATGGTAGGGAAGGCATGACAGAGTTCACAGTGGTGGGAACGTTTGGCAGCTAGTCACTCCAGCTGGCAAACAGGAAGTAGTGATAACAGTCAGGAAGCAGCAGCAGATATGACCACTAAGCACTGCCACGCCTCTGCCAGGGAGGCTTGAAAACATCACGACCAACTGGAGACCAAGGAACCCAGCTCAAGATTCTGTGGGGCTGCTTCACTTTAAAACATAGCACGATCATTTTCATAGGCAGTCCTGGGCAGTTTCGCTCAGTGAGTGATCTGCCCCACTTACAACCACAACTCTATTTTCCCTAAATAATAGACCTATCAAGTGATTTTCTGTGTCCTTTACAGTGCTGCTATTCCCTCCTCTACATATTCTACCCTGGAAAAAACTAGGGTGGGATTAAAGGCCTGTTAACTTGGATATGAACATAGTCACAATGAAAAGAAATCGATGTGTGGTGGGGAAGATGGCATATACTTGTAATAGCATCATTGGGAGGCAGAGGTAGGGGCACATGGAGGTCAGAGTCATTCTTGGCTACTTGGAAAGGGGACTAGCATGGGCAATATGAGACCCTGCATCAACACCTACTCCCAGTAACGACAAATAGAATACTACGTTAACTGTGGTAGCACTACAAAGGGGTGTACAGCAGTCCCTTGAAGGGGGTTCTCTGAGCTGCAGAGCTAGTCATTTCTGTTTAAAATTCTGTAAAGCTTTTTTACACTCAACACTCTAGATGCTTCTTAAGGTGCAAAGTACTTTTGATTAGGAAAATAAAAGGATGCGTTATAAAAAATAGGAAATAATGAAGATGACGGTCTTCCTTAGAAATCAAAATTGTAGTGATTTCTGTCAAATATTATCTGACCAAGGACTCAAGCAAGAAAGAGGACTGAGCACTAAACTGCAGAGTTAGAGTCAGCCTCCCTTCAAAGATTGCAGAGGTCAGAAGGCTTTTTCTCTTTTTTGGACAGGGTTTCTCTGTGTAGGTTTTTTGTTTCTTTTTGTTTGTTTGTTTGTTTGTTTTGAGCCTGTCCTGGAACTTGCTCTGTAAACCAGGCTGGCCTCAAACTCACAGGGAGCCTCCTGTCTCTGCCTCCTAAGTGCTGAGATTAAAGGCGTGCGCCACCACTGCCGGGCTAGAAAGATTTTTAAAATGACATTAAACATAACATTTAAAAGATAGACTTTAGAAACCCATGTTGTGCGGTATTAAAACATACCATAAATTCATATCATCTCCTGATTTATATGAAAAGGTGAAAGGTACATATACCCTTTGAGCATCAATATAAAATTCATCTAAAATCACAAAGGGGCCCTTACCTGTACCGTTTTAAACTTAGAACCTTGAATTTTACAGTAGTTCTTCAAACAAAGGAATTGTTTATAATGTGCAACGAGAGTTTGGGATGCTGAATCTGGAATCATTTAGCTATGATTCGAATGGGGTCAGTTGATGGTAATGTCCCTTGCAGGGCCTTTTGAGCTGAAGCTGTACCTTAGCGAGTGTTGCAAATGTAAGGACAAGACACTGTCCTCACTCAGGCTGAGTGAGAAGGACACTGCACTTGGCCGAGTGCAGACTAGGTGTGAGCAACTCTGGGCAGGGCAATGCTCTGGAGAAAGGGTTCCCTTTACCTGTGGAGGCTTTAGAATCTGGGAGCCCAGGCTGAAGGAATAGCTGGGAATGCCTGCAGGCCTGGGAGCCGCCAGAACAGCACAGAGCTGAGGTATTTCTTAACCACCTAGGTCAGGTCTCAGCGGCTGTTGGTGCTTAAAATAGGTAAATAGGTCGAGCCCTTAACCAGTTTCCCAAAGAAAGGAACAACTTCAAGAGGAAACCCAAGGAAACAAAAGTTGTGTTGGAGAGAAATTACTAAAGAAATCACATTGATAGATGACAAATCAAGAAGCTACAACTAGAATATGATCAGAAATACAGCCCTCTCCAAATTACCTGCAACTCTGTTTGCCTTTTAGTTTCCAGAATTTGGCATCTTTTCTGTATTCTTTGCTTTTATGTCTCTGTTTTTTTTTTTTAATTCATTTTGATGAGACAAGAGAGAGAAAGAAGCAAATAGCTATATTCCATTCATATAGTCTTCACTTGTCACCGTTTCTAACAGCAAGCAGCCCAGACGATGGAGCCGTTAAGAGTGCATGAAATGTCCAAAGACTGATGTCTTTCATGCTTCAAGTGGTAATAACACTGTAATGCTGGCATTTGGGAAGCTGAGGCAAGAGGACCATGGGTCCTAGGGCAGCGAGGACTACAGAGAGAGACACTGTTTTGCTTCTGGTTTTGTTTTGGGTTAGTGTTAAAAATGGTTTCGGGTGGAGCTGGAGAGGTGGCTCAGCAGCTTAGGTGGCTTCCTGCACTCCCAGAGCTTCTGGGGTTGGGCTTGGTTTCCAGCCTCCACAGCGGAGCAGCACACGACTGCCTATACCTCTAGCTTCTTCTCGTCTAGCACCCAGACACACGTAGCACACATAAACCATAACAAACCAGGGCTGAAGAGATGCCCCAGCAGCTACGAGTGCTTTCTTCTCCTCCAGAGGACATGAGCTGGCTTCCCTGCACTCATGTGGGACCACTAATCTTGCTCCATGCCATGTGCACATGTGTGGCATGTGCACACAAACACATACACTTTAATGTTTAAAAAATAGTTTAAGCTGTGTATTTGGATTTTCTTTTGCTCTAGCCCCACACTGGGATGCCAAAATGTAGCTGGCTGTTTGTTGTTTGGCTCTTTGCTCTTTGGTCTTTTAGGGGTCTGCCACCCAGCTCCCAAATAAATAACACACACGAGGCCTATTCTTACTTAAACATGCCCAGCCTTAGCTTGGCATGTCTCTAGTCATCTTTTCTTGACTTAAATTATCCTGACTACCTTGTGCCTCTGGGCTTTTTCTTTTTCTTACTTCTATAATCTTACTTTCACTCTTATTCCAGGGTGGGTTGGGTGGCCAGGTCCCTGGCCCCTGATGACCTCCTCTCCTTCTCTTGCTTCTTCTTCCCTCTTTCCAGATTTTTCCTCCTATTTATTCTCTCTGCCAGTCCCACCTATCTTTTCTCCTGCCTCATTGTTGACCATTCAGCTCTTTATTAGACCATCAGGTGACTAGACATGCACAATAGCTTCACAGAGTTAAACAAATGCAACATAAATAAAAACAACACATCTTTACATTAATAGACAAATGTTCTAGAGCATAAACAAATGCAACACACTGTAAAATAATATTCTACAAGGTTAATCGTATATATGCAAATTATTAAAACAATTTAATTTTTAAAGTTTATTGACTACTAACAACTTAAATCATAGTTTAGATGTTGCTTAAATTAACTCAGGAAAAATAAAACTTTCTCCTGATTCTCAAGGGACTAAAACAAGTAATAATTTGCATAAGTGTGTGTGTGTGTGTGTATGTGTGTATGTGTGTGTGTGTGTGTGAGAGAGAGAGAGAGAGAGAGAGAGAGAGAGAGAGAGAGAGAGAGAGAGAGAGAGAATGCAGGTGCCCAAAGATACTGGTGGTGTAACTAGTGTTACAAGCCATGTGATATGAGCCCCTGATGAGGGTGCCAGAAATCAAACTCAGGTCTTCTAGAAGACCAGTAAACACTCTTAGACACTGAGTCAGCTCCTCAGCCAGTTTTTTGTACATATTGAATTTTTTATTTGTGGTAGAGGAATAACGACAAGTCCTAAAAACTATAATTTTCACATACATCCTGTTTGATTTTAATAAAATAAAAACTTGAGTAATTTATTTGCCATCAATTATTCAAAACACATGGTAGATTATAAGTACCTGAACAGAACAACAAGTTAATATTTGCGTTTTTGTTGTTCTTTGTGTCTGCTAAGTGAACACAGGCCTTACACATTGAATGCAGGGTTGCCATGCAGCTGGTATCACATGATGATCACACACGATGATCACACACGATCACACATGATGATCACACATGATGATAACACACGGTCACACATGATGATCACACAATGATCACACACAATCACACATGATCATACATGATGATCACACATGATAACACACGATCACACATAATCACACACGATGATCACACATTATGATCACGAGGCAAAGCTGCCAATGAAAGGTCTAATGGCTGATAATAGTTATTAATTTTTGTTCCAAAGGGAGGGAGGCACTGAAAAAAATCTATTTTTCTAAAAACACTGTAGATATAGTGTGTCTTCTATAGAAAATCAGAAAGAGTGGACAGAATTCCCAACAAGATTAAATGACAGCCACGTTTTATTTTTAAGCCTATTTCCTAAAAGTTAATTCTTTTGTTTAAGCGCTTGGCTCAGAGCTGTTTTGGAGTGTGTTTGTGAAGGACATTGAGGCTCTCCATGAGCATTATCTCCTGTGTTCCTTGCCAGCACCAGGAGGCAAAATAAACATTGGCTCCTTTGTGTGAGGATGAAAAGGTTCACTGAGAGCTGGCTGGCCAAGACCGCTCTGCTGGCAAGCCTCTCACAGGTACCCTGAGTCATCACAGGCTGAACAAAACAAAGAAACTTGGAAGCTAATATTTTCATTATCATATATTTGCTTCAGACTATCTCTCTCCCCAGAGAACTGAGTGATTCTGACAAAATGTGATTCCCTAAAGAATGATGTCAGCTAGGCATGGTAGTGGCTCATGCCTAGAATCCCAGTGTAGGGAGGATGAGAGAAAAGGGTTGTCATAGATACGAAGCCAGCTGAAGTTAAATCATAAGTCCCAGGTCAGCCTTTGGGCCAATGTAAGACCCCCTCTCAAAACTGCAAACAGCAAACAAAATAGAATAAAATATAAATTTAAAAATGTATCAAGAAGCATCTGGAACAAAGCATGGCGGCCACGCCTTTAACCTCGGCATTTGGGAGACAGGCAGACAGCTGAGTCTGCATCGTGTTCCAGACCAGCCAAAACAATAGTAAGACCTAGTCTCAAAAAACAAAACAAATGACCCTCCAAACTTTTTCTTGGGCATCCTAAAGTGAAACAGAACTGGATTTGAAATTCTTTAAAGGCAAGGACTGTATTATCCATCATATTGTATCACTTTAGATTTAGGAGGAGCATAATCAGGTGTCTGAGGTCTTGTTTGCTTAACACTTGATGGAAATTTCCAAATGAACTTCTGTTTACCAGATTTGAATGGCTTTTATTGAAAGTTACTGTCTAGGCAATGCTACCTTATGCTACTATATTGAGGCAGACCTGTCGTTCACATTCCTGCTGTTCATGACATTTTTGAATTAAATAAATAGCCAAAGCCTCCAGAACAAGTCATGGTGGCACACGCCTTTAACCTCAACACTTAGCAGGCAGAGGCAGGCAGATCTCTGTGGGTTCTATCAGGCACAGATGTAGTTTTTAAAGTCCCTAGGGAAGTTTGTCTGCTTGTTATTTTATTTTTCTTAATCTGATATTCCAAGCTTGCATAAATCCAGATTCTACTTGCTTTGGAAAGCCTGGGTTTTCTTCTGATAAGGGATCTTTCCCACGAATCCTCATTCCACTCTCAGCTCCCACCAGGACAGAATGTGCATTGGGACGGTCTCCAGCTCCAAATACAGATAGAGTTTACGCCATCCATCTGAAGGAACAATGCAGAAACAGAACTGTCCAGGGTGCTCTGATCTGTAAACATGACGCTCAGGAGCTGTGGTCTGGTCCCCATTATCCTGTTCATCGGATGACACCACAGCTGATGTCTATCCTTGGTCTGGAAACTAGAAATAGGATTGCTTACTGCCTTTGAGTGCTTTCAAGAAATAACTAATATGTTACGTTTTAACATTAAAATGTCCATGTGTGTATAGCTGTATAGAGTCAAGCCTGAGCATGAAATATTTTAACAATCATATACACGTGGCTATCAAGCACTGTAAAGGTTAAAATTTTCAACTTTAGAAAGAAATTATTCCCCTTTAGTTATCCTCAAAACTTAGTAAAATTCCTTTTTTGCAAAATTGATATCATGTGGTCTTAAATACTTAATTGTACACAGTAGATCATATCAAATAAACCAGGAAAGTCTTGCCATATTACTATGATAAATAACACTCTCAGAATTATTGAACAATCTAGTTACCATAGATATTAACAAATATACACAGATATTGTGTTTTTATAATTTTTAAACTTTTATTTATTTTTGCCAGGTGTTGGTGGTGCACACCTTTTATCCCAGCACTGGGAGGCAGAGGCAGGCAGATCTCTGTGAGTTCAAAGCCAGCCTAGTCTACAGAGTGTGTTCCAGGATGGCAGGGCAACACAGAGAAACCTTTCTCAAAAAACAAAAAAATAAAGAAAGAAAAAAATATTTATTTATTTTTGTCTTATATGTATAAAAGTTCTGACTGCATGTTTGTGTACCATATTCTTGTAGTACTCTCAGATGTCCTAAGACGGCATTGGATCTCCGGGAACTGAAGTTATGGGTAGTTGTGAGCCACGACGTGGGTGCTGAGAGCCAAACCTGGGACCTCAGGAAGAGCAAACACTCTCAACACTGAGCCTCTCTCCAAGTCAACACAGAGATGTTGTGTTTACGAGTGTCAAGTTCCCATTACAGCCTAATTCCAGACACTCTAGACGTCTTCTAAACATTTATCATGGAACAAAGGAATCTGTACAACCCAACCGCACTTGTACAAATAAACACTTCTTGTTATGGTTGATTCGTTTTTATTTTAGAGTAAATGAAATCATCGTATCATATGCTCAACATCAGGAAAAGTGAAATACAGTTTCCACACCAGTTTTGTTTAAATTTGTGTATCTACAAATGGTATTTCTGTGTGAACTCAGCTACACCTACCGAGAAGCAACACAAACACATATTTGAACAGATTTTTACGATTGCAAAATATGTGGAGAGAAAATACAATTACAGCAGCCTTAGATATTTCAGGGAATAATTAACAAAAGTCACAAAGATATCTGAAAAGTCAGTTCTTCAGCCGGGCAGTGGTGGCTCACACCTTTAATCCCAGCATTTGGGAGGCAGAGGTAGGTGGATCTCTGTGAGTCCGAGGCCAGCCTGGTCTCAGAGTGAGTTCCAGGACAGCCAGAGATACACAGAGAAACCCTGTCTTGAGAAACCAACCAACCAACAAACAAAAACCCCCAAAACAAAAAAAGTCAGTTCTTCATGTAGACTTCACTGGCCTATCCTGCAGTCAACTCCTCTGATTTAATGTTGCAGTCATCTGTGCTTTGGGCTGTCTGTCATGGTTATTAAAAGCATTGCTATTTGATATCTTTGTATTAGTTCAAAACGGGGCACCTTTCTGTATAAGTCAATGACTGATTAAATAATATATTAGCTCTAATTACAATCAGTTGACTCCATTCAATGTCTTAGCTGTGTCTTTATTGCTGCGGTGATACAATGACAAGCAGCAAATTAAAGAGGAGGGGCTTATTCGGTTCACACTGCCACATCCCTGTTCTTCATCAAAGGAAGTCAGGTTGGAAAGTGAAGCAGGGCGGGGACCTGGAGGCGGGAGCGGATGCAGGGGCGTGGACGGGAGCTGCTTCCTGGCTTGCTCATCATGGCTTGCTTAGCCTGCTTTCTTATAGAACCCAGAACCACCCGCCTAGGAATGGCACAACCACCAAGAACTGGGCCCTCCCCCATCAGTCACCAGTTAAGAAATGCCTTACATGCTTACCTGTAGCCTGATTTTATGGAGGCATTTTCTTAAGTGAGGCTGTGTCCTCTCAGATGACTAGCTTGGGTCAAGTTGACATGAAACTAGACAATACATCCATTAAGCACATAAAAACATGCTGATCTTCAAGAGACTTTAAATAAACAAATGGATGCCATTTACTCACATAAACCAACCATTTTTACATGACTATTTTGCCTGAGTGAAATGAAAACTACATAAATTTACACACAGATGCCTGTAGTAGCTTCATACATAGTCAAAAAATATGTAGTCCAACTGTTCATCGACACACAAACAGAAATAAACTGTAATATACTCATAAGATGGAATACAATGGAGGTTAGGGAATGACTGACAGACACAAGCAACAGGACAGATAAATCTCAACAGGTGAATGCTATGCAAACAAACAAGGCCCAGCGGGTGCACACAATTTTCAATAAATATTAGAAAATACAAAATGGACCTATTGCTGTGGTTTGAAAAGAAACGTCCCCATAGGCGCCTGTGTCTGAGCACCTTGTCCCTCGCTGGTGCTGCTCTCTGAGGTTATGGAGCCTTTCTGGGTGGAGTCTTGCTAGAGGAATTCCGTCACAGGGCATTGCACTTTGCCACGCTCTCGCTTCACTCCCAATGTTTCCTGCGTGTGTTTGGGAAGGTGTGACCTCAGTTTCCTGCTCCGGTCACCTGCCTTTCATTTGCTGCCATACCTTCTGTTGGATGTTCCTGTTCCCCAGTCCAAAACTTCTAGGAGAGTTCAGCTCCAACTCCTTGCAAAAGGATCATCCCAGCTGGACTTGCTGAGTGTTTCCAGCCCCTCACGAGAGGTGGAGTAATCCTCAGCCCTTCACCCAAGTATCCAGTTGTTCCCTACCATCCCTTATACCCAACATTGCCTTAACTGCACATGGCCTCAGGGAGGGACTAGTGTATACAGACTGGTGTCTTAGTTAAGTTTTTATTGCTGTGAAAAGACACTATGACCACAGCAACTCTTAAAAGAAACATTTAATTGGGGTGGCTCCCTTACAGTTTCAGAATTCAGTCCATTATCAACATGGCGGTATGTAGGCTGATGTGGAGCTGAGAGCTCTATGTCTTATAGGCAACAGGACGTCAACTGACAGTCACGCTGAGCAAAGCTTAATCAAAGGAGACATCAAAATACACCGCCATAGTGACACACCTCCTCCAACAAGGCCACTCACTTTGGGGGCCATTTTCTTTCAAACCACCACAGCTAGGAAGGTAGGGTTCCGACTCTATAGCTACAGGAAACCACTGATCTCTACTTAGTACAGGCTTTTGGGTATGGTCTGCTAGCAGGGCAAGGGCACCCACATCCCTGTCATGAACCCCTCAGCTATGTCCTGTAAAGAAGCCCAATAAACTCATTGGTTGCCCCAAAGTGAACTTGTGCCTGTATTTGCCACTGGGATCTTAGGAACCAAGCAAATGTTGTTTATGTGCGCCCACCCCGGGGTGGCTTTTTACCAGCATCTCTCCAGCATGACGGCTCCTCTGGAACTTTCTCTGTGAGCTGCTTTGGGTCATGGTGTTCACCACAGTGACAAAAAGTTGCTACCACAATTCTTACTTTTTAAAAAAATTGATTGCCCACAACTGGGTGGAGGTGGAATTGACTGGGGAGGGCCATGGAGAACAGGTTGATTTGGGGATTTAGGGTTTACTCATGTGTTCTTAGTCCATGCTGTACACTTAGAATGGAGGCATCTTCCAGTCTTTTACAACATGGCCTCATAATAAGAATAACATAAAACATGACTGACATGAATGTACTAAGGACAAATCTCGATAAAGAAGGGAAAGATCACTGAAAACGTAGTTTTTCTTTCTTTGGAATGTGCTGTGTGTCACAAACTTCTAGGGCCAGTGCAACTGTCCTGGCGGACAGCACTCTGTCGGGATGGCTTCCTGGGAGGCTTACAGGCCAAAAGTAAGCTCTGTCCCTCCGGAGCATAAAGGCTGAATTCTGGAGATGCAATCTCCACACAAAACAAAACCAAAAGGGCTGGGGAAAGGCAGGATGGGGTAGGGACAGGCGGGACGGGGCCAGTACTAACCTGGTTCCTTGCCGGGAACTCCTGCTATCTTGTTCTGTATTTATCCAGTGCTGAATTTAGAAAAGATTAAATCAAAACTGTGAAATTAAAACACGATGAGTGACAGTTCTGAGAGACAGCAGCTGCGGCGTTAGATTTTCATCATGTCAGGCCTGAGATCTGGGTTTCAGGTCACTTTTTTCCACTGGCACCCGTCCTGAAGGGCAAAAATTATCTTTCTCCTGGCTATTTTCTAAGCCACCTGTTGCCTCCATGGGGTAAAAGATTAATAGGGCTTAAATGGAAACAAGCTATTCCAAAGGTCTAGGTTGAACGGGATCCTCATGGAACACTCACCTTCAGAATATTTTAATAAAGCAAAATATTACCTGATGTCAGCAATGATCATCCTGTGTGCTATATTCCCTCGTAAGTGGAAAAAAATCTTTTAGACTTCACGATTCAAATGCATACCACAATGAAAAAACAGTGGTTCTTGAAATAGTTATACTTCATATATGTTCTAATAAATCTAATGAGCCTAATCACTGTAGAATTCAAGAGGAAACAGGAATTCATTTCATTTTTCTCTTTATTTTTTATTTGTTTTGTTTTCAATTTTGTTTTTTCAAGATACTTTGTGTCACTATGCTTCTCTGGGCATTATGGAATTCCCTATGTAAACCAGCTGTCCATGACCTCAAAGATCTGCCTGCCTCTACCTCCCAACTGCTGGGATTAAGGGCATGGAACACTAAGCCCATTTTGTTGTCCTGGAGTGAGTTTTATTTATAAAATAAAATCATTTCTATATGGTTTAACACTGATATTGAATGAGCTACTGGCATATCCTACCCAGTGAAATGCCATCTGCAGTCCTCCATGACGAAAGTTGGAGCCTCTCAAATGCACTGTAGTCTATGAGAGAGGTCAGTTCAGGAGACTTTGCATGCCTGATAACACTCACACGACATCCTGGAAGAGATGAAACTACAGAGACAGAAAACAGCTGAGTGTTTTCCAAGGGCCAAAGTTAGAATGGGCCGGAGCAGTAAGGGAACATGGTTTTGTTATGATTATGGGGTAGGTACATGCATGAGTGTGGGCAAGAACTAATTGTCAAACGGTATTAAAATCACTCTATATATTTTCAGATAAGTGTTGTCTGACCCAAATCTGTTTTAAAGTAAAGGAAGAATTAAGACCCGTCATAGCATTGCAGATTTGACAATTCCCATTAGATTCTGAAGGTGCAGTGAGTCATCACACGCTCTATTAATAGCGAGCGAGCTGTGTGAGTCACGGCACTTCAGGAAGATTGTGACTCGGGAGGACTCACTGGTACCATTGTCATTTTTCGCATCTGTTTTTAGATACTCAAGAGAGGCGCTTTATGTTTGAAACTGCTTCTACAGTTAGAAAATTCAGATACCTGTCTGATCGGAAAACCACATTTTTTACCGCTCTATTGCTGTTTGGTCCGCCCTTTTAGTTACGTGTCAGAAATTAATAATAATAATAATAATAATAATAATAATAATAAAAACAGGCATTTAGCTTCTGTCTGTGAACCTGAAGGATCCAGCCACGACAAGCTCAATAGAGTCCAGAGTCAGTAGTTTACCCTAAAGCAGTACCTGGATCCAAGAAGGCCACAAACTGAGACCATCCAGGCACCACTCAGGAACAGATCATCAAAGGAAATTCCTAACATTCCAACCATTATAGCTAGGATCACCTGCCAGCACACACCATTGCTTTTCACCAAGACACCCCTAGACAAATGTCAGCCAACCAGGGTCCTGACCGTTAGAAATCCCTCACCCCAACCTTTGCTATTATAAAATCCCCACCCCAACTGAGCTCAGGGCTCTTTGATCACGCCAATATGTTGAACACACGGCGAGTCTGAGTCTGAAATTGAGTAAGAATAAAGGCTCTTTGCTTTTATGTATAGGACTTGGTCTCCTAGCTGGTTTTTGGGAGATGCTGTGATCTGGGCATAACAAACCCTAAGTTTTCTAACCTAAAATTTACATACAGTTTATATAACCTAAATATTACATAACCTATCCCCATATCTACTTAACTATTATTCAGCTATAAAGGGGTATTTGAATAATATTTCTTGGGGATGGCATTTGAAAACCAAGAAAGGAGTCATACCTCTTCTTGTTGTTTCCTTTCATGGTAACAGATGATCTGAAATCCTGGAGACATTCAGGCATTTTTTATTTCATCTTCCACCATCTCCCCCACATCATGCATTTGCCAAGGGGAGAGTTGGGGTTCCCATTTCTATTCTGCCCAGTACAATCTCCTCCTCCCAAACTTGCCGTTACTTCTTCATGCTGCTCAGACCAAGGCTTCTATATACGAGCCAGGGAATGAGTTTTGCTTGCTTGCTTTCTTGCATAGAGACTCTGAGTTTCCATCCAGGAGGAGCAGAATCAGGAGCCCCGTGTAAGGCACAGGAACCTGTATTTGGATGCTTCCTAAGAAAAGGCAGAAGAAAGACATTTGTAATTCCCAGTCTGACCATCTTCTCAGAGCCTCACCTGTAGGAAAAAGTAGCAGAAGAGGAGTAAATTATCCAAATAAGCTGAAGACCAGAAGAAAACAGGGAACCACATTTCTCACATTTCCCCATTTACCCCCCCCCCCACTCAACGAACACACGGGATACAAGGAACTGGTCTCTTCAGAAAATGTAAAGAGTATTTTCTTTTTCTTTTCTTTTTTTTTTGTTATAAAGCATTAGTGTCTTTATTACGGTATAATGCAGTACTTTATACAGTGAATCATCTGAAGGTACAAACAGTTTATGTACAATACACAGACAGCCTGAACAGAAAAACAGGTATAATTCAAAATCCAGAGTTATCTGAAACTGGAAAATATTTTCTCTGTAGAAAATAGTAAAAATGATAACATTTCTCAATAAAGCCCATTTAAACCAAACAACAGCTAAATTATACATATAAATATTGTTTAGATTCTGGGATACAGACGAAACCTATCTTCATTTGTTCAGAGACCTATGCTTTACTTACAGTGTGTACTATATAGCTTTCCCTTCATTGTTTGATTTATGGCAGATCATTTTTCCATAGGCTAAAACCATGTTTTAGCCTCTTCCCCTGAAAGGCCAGCATGTTCTGCCATCAGCTTGCTACAGCACAAATTCTTATCCTAATAGTGAAAGGTTTCACTAAAGCATGCCCAGTGGTTGGGCAAAACCAAAACTTATATAAGCCACAGTCATCAACAAAGAAAAAATTCCAAAGAATTTCAAGCAGAGGACAACAACCATCTGGTCAGAGTGGAAAACTGAATCTGAAGCTGTTGCGGTGATCACAGAGCCCTGTGGTGCTAGGCCAGAGGCACCGCTCACACTCCCATAGTGTATATAGAAGTACATTTTTATAGAAGCCAGTGTCTTTAAAGTTAGGTTCCAAATGTCTGAAGTTTTTTCATCAGTAATAAGACTAGATACATGGTATTTAAGTGCTTGTGCCCTTCTTTTAGAAGATTAATTTGCCAGGAAGTAATTAAGGGAAGAGGGCTCAGTTGTTATTGCTGAAGAACTTTTCAGGTCTGGTGGTGGTAGCACATGCCTTTAAATCCTAGCACTAGGGAGGCAGAGAGGCAGGCGGATCTCTGAGTTAAAGGCCAGCCTGGTCTAGAGTGAGTTCCAGACAGCCCCAAAGCTACAAAGAGAAACCCTGTCTCAAAAACAAAACAAAAAAATGTTTCCAAAAAGCCACAATAAAGGAATCTCTTCATCTTCACAAGTGAGGAAGCAGGAGGAAGCTTGCTTTAAATGGTGACCACTCTGAGTCATGACTCTTCAAGGAACTGTATCTAAAGAGTATTTTCTAAGTTATTAAAAATACATGAAGGGAACAATGGTAACTGGTAGGTTCTAGGAACTGACCTCCCCAAATCAAATTATTCTGGTATTAGAAGAAGTGGAAGCCTTCTTACTTCCAGTTACTAGTTATTAACTTCCAGTTACTAGTTATTAACTTCCAGTTACTAGTTATTAACTTTGTTACTAGTTATTAACTTCCAGTTACTAGTTATTAACTTCCAGTTACTCTACACCCATCCCTCTCTAACTAGCTTATTTATTGTTTTGATACAAAAATTCACTCTATAGAGAAGGCCAATTTCAAATTAGCAATTGTCTTGAATACTGGGACGACATCTGTGTGACACTACACCTGGCTTCTGCTCTCTCTCCTTTGATAAATTATAAACACATAAGCATGTGTGGTGTCATCTGTAACCCCAGCATTTGGGAGGCTGATGCAGGAGAGTTTGCAGGTTTGAGGTTAGCTGAGGCTGCATGAGATCATATCAAGAGGAAATAAACAACCAAATTATCCCTAGACACAGGACAAAAACTTGTCAAACACACCAAGAGAAAACTTAATACATAAAACAGGTAAGAGATAACAAAAAACCAGTTTTTAAGTCTAATAACTTTAAAACATAAATTTAGGCCAATAAGGAGTTACAAAAATGTTAATGATAAAGTCTTGATAGACTGAAAATATAATAGCCCAAACAGGTACAAATCAAGGAAATTCTTCCTGATAGTCAACAAAGCATAACAAAAAACAAAAGAAAATCTGTCGGAGCCGCGCATGGTGGCCCATGCCTTTAATCCCAGCACTTGGGAGACGGAGCACATAAATCTATGAAGGCTTAAATACATACTTAAAGCCACAAAAAGTTAAACTTTACCTATTAAAAGCAAATTATCTGTAGACAATGTAGTTACAAACAGAATATTCACCAATAAATGTCATTTCATTTACCAAAAATTCTTGAAAAATTTTGAGACTTTTTTGTTTTAGCCAAACTGGCCCCCACTCATAATCCTTGAGAGCTTGTTTGGAGGTTCTGGCAGGGGAGCGCAGCCACCCTTGATGGAAGGCCATCCTCCTCTACTGAGAAAGGTCGAGCAAACAAGCAAGCAGCTTCTGGAGGGATGTACATGGAGCCCTGAGAGAGGACCGGGACACCCGCCTAGCCAGTCCTATTAGCCGAATCAACTCTGGTGATCAATGGGGTGATAGGCATCGCAGCCAGATCTCCCTCGCACCCCCAATTCATAATCCTTTAGCCACTGCCTCCCTAGCACTGTGTAACAACTCACCAGTCCCTAACACGTTGGTAAGTTAATGGGAAATTGTGGTGCTTTTCTTTAGTAAACTTGAATATTACAAATATAACAAAAACCCCAACCAAAATAGAGACAGTATAAAGATCACATTGGTGTCCACAAGTAGCCCGAGAGGGGGTAGAAAATGGCTCTCACCAAGTGAAAATGCTTGTTGTCAAGTCTGATGACCTGACTTAAATCCCTGGGACTCAGGCCACTGTGGGGCAAGAAAACAGACTCTCAGGTTGTCCTCTGAGAAAGCCTCTTTTGCATATCTGAGTGGTTTGGCTGGTTTAGAAGGAGGGAATGATTCAGCTTGACTATAAAGTGCAAGGGTAGCTGGTTACAACAACAGCAAAACCAAACAAGCTGAAAAGAATTCTGTTGTAATTCAAAGTACATATTTTATTTCACTGGGGTGCAAAATACTGTCTCATGTTGTCTTAGTGAGTAATCAATATGTATCCTCACCAATATTATTTATTATTGTGTATGTGTATGTAGCATCGTGTGTGCTTGTAGCTCCATAGCAGGGCATGTGACTAGAACACTCAGGCCTTCACTCCACCTGCACCAGAAAACTTCATCACAGTGACAGTACACTGATATTTTATGTGACCATCTGTCTTTTACTTTTCTGGTATTTCAGACTAAAATATGAATAAACAAAGCAGAATCAACAGGTCAGCTGGCCTGGAGCTGGTGAAGTTATGTTACTGTTGAGGACAGGAATGTTTAAAACTGTTCATAGATTGACTCAGAGACCTTCCAAACACAAAGTCCCTCACATTTAGAGGGGGCATTGCTTTAGGCCCAGAATCTGACCCAGAAAGTAGTTTCTCAAGGCTCTGTAGGTAATTTCAATACTAAATCTGTTGGGGGCAACATTGCTCTGCTCCAATAACAAAAACTTACCTTATATTTATTTATCTATTCTTTTATCTGCAGTGCTGGGAAACCCGGAAAGCCCTGCCTGCTATGCAAGCCTCCAACGTCTAAACTTTCTGTAACTAACATTTTAAACAAACAAACAAAGAAACAAATAAGACACCTGTGTAGAGTAAACAGGCAAGACAAAGACAAGAGAAATCAAGTTTAGAAATTCTGTTGCCTTCCACCAGAATTAAACATCAGTTTGGAAGAGGAGTTGGTGTGTTCAGTCTCTGTCCTCAAGCCTCTGTAAGCGCTTTCCCTACTCTCCTCTCTAGGATTTTCAGATCATAGGTGCTGGCAGGTGACTGGTTTCTAGTTTTATCCGGGACATTCTGCAGCTCCAGTCTGGAGTGAGACTGTACTTCTGGGACAGTTGGTCCAGACTGCACTCGGAGAAATGCTTATCTCTAGTTCTCTTCTCTCTAAACTCCAAGGAGGAAGCAAGGAACGTGGCCACTCTGAAGACAGATTTCAACAGACCGTCCAAACCCCCAGGACTTCTCAAAGGGCAAGGCAGCTAATCAACGCCTGAGATGACAGATAGGAGTCGTGATGAAGGTCCTGGTTTTTACAGTAAGTCACTGCCTGTACACCATGCCAGATTTCAACCAGACTTGCGTCACCACAGTTGTGGGTTTGTGACAAGATTAGTTACCAACATACTGAAAAGATAACCTTATGAAACGGAGGGCAAAACATAAGATAGAAGTTTGGAACGGCAGATGTAAAATCTGAACGGAGGTCATCTCAAAGTCACTGTTCAAGGACAAAGTCGGTGATTTGTTCCTACTAGCTTCTGACGGAACAGTTAGCCCTTAAAAGCAAAGGAACCATGCAGGCAGAATACTGGGCTTGGTCGGGATTCAAAAGTTGTAAAACGTGTCCTGCTCTGAGAAGCGACAAGTCTGCGACTCACGGAGGGCTCCGCAACAGCGTGCATCGTGCCTGGCTGCCTGCGGCCGGCAGGCGAGACGAGCTGTGACTCAGCGCTGAGTCAGAAGCGCGCTACGTGCGGCCGCCAGAGCCGCCGGCTCCTGCTTCGCGACTGCCGGGACCCCGAGTCACTCATCGGTGACGGCCAGGATCCGCAGCCACGTGACCCCGGTTTCCAGGACTTAGGCTGACGCTTTACCTCCTGTGTTTCCTCAGATCCGAGATGGCTCTGGCAGGATTTTTTGTTTTGGTTTGGTGGGTTTTTGTTTTGTTTTTGCGTGCGCTTAGAATTTTGATAACCAGCCCCCCATTTTCCCAGCAGGGGAGTGATGCTGATTTTTTTTTTTAATGTTTGCCAATATTTTATATGAGGCACTGGAAGAATAAGTTAATAAAACAAAAGCGTATGTTGCAAATGTTGCATCAAATCATCACACGACTTTGAGGCTAAATTAATATGGCCACAGTGGAGGCACGGAACATTGGGCAACTTTGGAGCGTCTTTAACTAGTTTCTGATTTGCTGTGTTAAAGAGAGCAAATCTTTGCTCATTGTACAATCACTTTCTAATCAAAGATTCTAAAAGCTGGAGACGTATTTGATAGTGATTCCCAGTGGGTCTCTAGCATCCTGTCCGGACTTTGCCAAGCAAGAGTGGTGGTGGTGATGGCTGTGGTGATGCTGTGTTGAGAGCCAACAGTGGGTATTGCATGGTTCAGTCAGTGTAGCTGCTCAATAAGATAACCCGTGACAGGTCGACTAATAGTTAATTAGGGACACCTTTGAGCTGATTTTTAAGACAATCACACTAGGTCTTTAGAACCTCTGCCAACTTTTGCCAATTGTTCTGCAGGTTTCAGAGAATTTGGTCCATACTCTGGATCCCGTTGTGTGTGTGAGGTGAGTAGCAGGCTTCTGTCCGGAATGCTTTCCCTGCAGGAAGAATTTCCAAGCTGGAGTGACTCTCCAAGCTTATGAACAGATATGACCGCCCGGTTTTTGATTTAAAGGAAATCAAAAACCCCAAGCCAAAATTAGGAAGGAAGGAATGAAGGGAGGGAGGGAGGGAGGGAGGGAGAGAGGGAGGGAGGGAGGGAGAGAGGGAGGGAGGGAGAGAGGGAGGGAGGGAGGGAGGGAGAGAGGGAGGGAAGGGAGGGAAGGGGAGAGGAGGGGAGGGAAGGAGATGAAACTGTGAGATGGGAGAGCTGAGAAATGGTATGTAGTGTATTTCACCTACTAATGACAGGAAACATTAGTTAGCCTTTGAAATTTTGAGAATATTGTATAGAATATTTAAAATATAACTAATAATATTTGTCAGCTGGTGTTTGAAAACAGACTTGTTCTGGGTCATTATTCTTAATCCGAATTCATGCTTTGATGGTTTCAGGGTGAATTTGAAGTCTGCGTTCATTTTAAAGTGTGACCTTGGGTTTGTTTATTAACCTGTCTTGTCTTTTGAGAAATGAAGATCATTATCTTTGGTTCATCAGTTCGTAGACTAGACAGGATTCAGTGAGAGGGTGACTGAAAACGCTAAGCACAATGCTAGGCACGTGTGTCACAATCATTCAAGCTGTTGGTGTCTTGTCATTATTAGTAAATGTGATTGAGCGGTTGGTCAGGTGGTAGCGTGCTGGTGAACTGGCCTTGGGCAGGCACTTGGCTAGATTTCAAAGCATCTGGGCATGAATTCTTCGATCATTAGACAGAATCAAATAAACGGAAGCTAAATCAAGAGAGCACTGCTGGTCCTCAGCTAGCCAGAGAGGGGATGACTAAGGCAACCAAGGAAGAGCCATTCTTGCATCCTCACAGATCGTGGGACAGAGCAGCAGAGCGGTTCCAGAAGAGAGGACATCACCTTTGCCCTTAGGTTAGAGGTCAGCTCCTGGCTGTGCAGCAGTTCTTTATCTCCCTGAGTCAGGAGCTTGCATCTTTCCAGGTGTAAGGCTGATGAGCTTAGGAGTAGATCCACGAGGCCAATGGCCCATCTCCCATCAGTTCCTCCAGCAGCTCGTGAGAGAGGTCGTCTCTTGGAATACTGTAATATGTGCTTGTCTTCATCAGTTTGGGCCATACCAGACACCGTGGACTTGGTAGTCCCAACAGCAGACAGGTCACACAGTCCCAGAGGCTTATAGTCCAAGGTTAAAAGGAACGAGAAGGAAGGTCTCATTCCAAAGCCTCTTTGGTCACCTTGCAGGTGGAGGCTCTCTTGCTGTGTGCTGAAGTGATCTGTTGTTTGTGAGAGGAGTACTGTGTGTCGGGAGGAGGGGTGTACAGAATACAAAAGGAAAAGCACCATCAATGTCCTTTAACCTTCTAGTTGTCTTTTATTTGGGATTCTAGAATAAAACACAGTGTGCTTGAATAGGCCTAGGACAGCTGGGATTTGGGCAGGAAGGAGGAAACAGCCATGGAACAAAAGCGGGCTGATAACTTCAGTCAGGTTACTTCAGGCGGTTTTTCTGGTAAGGATGCAAGAGGACTAACTACTTCCTTATTACTATGATTTGGTTGCCTGGGCCCTTTCCAGTTCGTAGCTATGGGTCTCCCTTTTCTGGAAAAGCTTGTCTGTTTGGTGTTTGTCTGCTCCCTTAACTTTTCAGTAGTGACACTTAGCGCCGACGACTCCACTTGGATTGATCTATCAGGGAATACTATGGAAGTTTAAAGAAAAGCAATAGTCTCCAGCTGTAGTGTAGAGCGAGGACACCATCCAGGCCACAGTGACAACTTTTAAAGGTTCTCACAAAAGAAAGCGGCTGCAGCTGGGCGGTGGTGGCGCATGCCTTTAACCCAGGACTCAGGAAGAAGACACAGATGGATTTCTGGGAGTTCGAGGCCAGCCTGGTCTACAAAGCAAGTTCTAGGAAAGCCAGAGCTGTTACATAAAGAGACCTGTCTTGAAAAACAAAACAAACAACCCCCCTTATGCAAAAGAAAGCAACTGCTTTGAAAATTATTCCAGTCCTACTGTTAACGGGAGTGCATTTTGTGTGGTAAATATTTGTTGCGATGATTTCCGTGTATCTCTTTCATAAATTCATCCAGTAGTCTCTGTGATTTCAGTTTCAGGTCACAGAACCTTCATGGTGCTCATCTCGCCTTCTCGACTTTTGTTCATGATGCTGACCCTCTCTTCTCTACATGCTCAAATGCAACTCCATCTCAGTGCACAAGTAAAGCCCTGCTTCCCCTGGGAGGCTGAGCCTTACGGAGCTCACTCCACATCGGACTAGTAAAACACATCCACTGTCTCTGCTCCAGTGTCTTCTTTTTGAATGATTACTCTTGCTACCATTATTTGCAGCATTGGAGAGTGAACTTACTCACACCCAGCAGGCAAGCAGTACGCCACTCTTAGCCTCTGTCTAGTCCTTCTCAGCCCTTGAGCAAGTCAGCCTTTGTAGATAGTTTGTTGGAAAGGTAGTAGAGTATAGCCTACACCTTCCCCTGTTAACCAAATCAAGGAATAATGACAGTTCATACCATGTGTATCCAGGAGAGAGTAAACATGGCTCCCTGACCCAGTTCAAATTATTATTTGAAGTTTTGCTGAGTTTTCCTCAGGGAAGCCCTGAACTCCGGCCTTTCATAATTCTACTTTTGATTGTTTGTTCGAGACAGGGTTTCTCTGTAGCTTTGGAGCCTGTCCTGGAAATCACTTGGTAAAACAGGCTGGCCTCGAACTCATGGAGAGCCACCTATCTATATATCCCCAGAAGCTGGGATTAAAGGCATGCACCACCATCGCCTGGCTCAAGAGAGGAATTCCAGGCCATCGCCGGACTATCTTTGATTGTCCCCAGAATCATCCTCACTGGAAGCCTTGCTGAATGAAGCAGGCCTTGACCCACTAAGGTAACGAATCACCCTGGAGCCCTGAGTGAGAAGGAAACCATCAAAGGGACAGAAAGCATCACTACAAGATGACGGTGGTGACGGCCTAATCGCTTGTCCCCAACCAAGCTATTCCTTTGGGATTTTCCACAGCCAGCCAGCGCAGAGCCTACCCTGGCACCCATCCCAGTAAAGAAGCACACTTGTTTTCAGTATCCTTAGCAATTTCCTGGATGCTGAAGAAAGCTGAGTCATAGGAAAACATCTTTCCCATGTGTTCAAAGGTCCAAGCTGTCTTACTGTCAAAGACAGTCATTTATGACTGGCTGCACGTTTATTCTGCAGATATACGCAATTTACATGGTTCTGAGTCCCAGATGACTTGCTAGATCTGCATTTCTCGATGAGCTCTGAAGAACCTTGGGAATTTGGGGTAGCCAACAGCTTGTGCCACAGGGTATTAGTCCCTGATGGCTGCAAAAACACACTGTGCCTACTGGAAGAGTTGCTAAATGTTGGCCTGCACATGACTCTTCTTCTTAGCAAGGATCTTAGCTAAAAGGAAAGATCTGTGTGAATTAGCACAGGCCTAACTTACTGATATCTGGCCAGGTACATTTGCGCTTTCTTGCATAGCCAAGTTGGGCCTGCCTCTAACTAAATGTTTCCCTGGGGAAAACCTACCTTCTAATGGGAGAGGAAGATGGCTTTCAAGATCAAAATTCAATGAAAATTCAAGAAATCTAAATGAATCTAACAGTGATGTTGAGAAACTTTAGAAGATCCACTGCTAGGATGCTGTTAGCTACAGGTCGCATTAGTGAGAGGAGGCTGTAGTTGAACAATAAATCGCCCACTGCGTGACGGAAGCCAGTGCCAGCTGTGACAGTGACGAGGTTCGCAAGGACTTTGCTCTTCTCCACAACACCCTTACCTTTCCACAGTATCTCTTGAGGCCGAAGAGCACAATATCGTCCGTGATTCTTCCAGTTTAGATGAATTAACTGTATCAAAAGATTACATGCTTTATTGAGCCACCCAGAAATGAGGCATCTTTAATACCTCTGTGGCCAAACACAGCAAGACCACTAAGGATAACACCTGAGTTGTATTACTCACGGGCTGGCACTCCTATAGGCTTTGCATTTTGATGGTGTGAGGATGGAAAGATGATTGCTAGGATTGCCCAGCCACTTTTTATTTTTGGTTATAGTCTCCCTATGTAGCTCTGCTTAGTCTGAACTAATTGTCTAGACGAGACTGACCTCAAACTCACGGACTCAGATCTGCCTGCCTCTTCCACCCAAGTGCCACTATGTGCAACCTTCCTAGTCACTCTTGAATAAGAGGTAAGAGATGCTTAAGCCAGAAGTTTGTGTGTGTGTGTGTGTGTGTGTGTGTGTGTATTTTGTCTAGTGAATCACATGGACCAGAGGAAGCCCCAGAGAATTTGCTGCTGATAAAAACTGCAAACACAGTAAACACTTGGTTATCATGCCGGGGATGTGTGCGGTCTGGCATGGTAGCTCACACCAGTCAATCCCAGCACTTTGGAAGCGGAGACAAAATGTTAGTAAATTTGAGGGCAGCCTGTGCTACATAGCGACCCTGTCTCAGTCTCCCTCCCACAGAATGACTAATTAAAGTTAAAAAAGAAAGTGGATGTTCCAGAATAAACCTGTGTTATGATCAGTTCTTCTACGGGAGCCCTGGCCAGGTGGCGTGCTCCAAGCAGAGCTCTTCGGTGAGCTGCTTGGTGGGGCGAGGCTTGAGCACACTGTGCTTCCCAGCGCTTCAGCAAGGAGGGGGCCTCTGAGCTGCTCACCCCCTTCTACCCAAGTGAGACAATGCCTGGGGAACCGGCTTTCTTCATTCCAGACACAAAGTTCCATCCTGGATCATGAGGAACTTTGCTTTGACTTTTCCTCAAATCCAAAGAAGCTTAACTCTTTCTGAGAGCACATTCTCAGCAACAAACAAGTGAGCATGTATAAATCAAAATATAGCCAGGGACAGTGGCTATGTCTGTAATCCCATCACTCAGGAGGCAAATGCAGAAGGTTTGCCTGTGTTTGAAGGCCGCTTGGGCTACACTATAATACCTTGATCCCAAAACCTAATAGGCTGCATAAATATTTTCTTAGTTAGCTTTAACTTGACACAGTCTAGAGTCACCCAAGAAAGGAGTCTCAATTGAGGGATTGTTGGGTCAGATTGGTCTGTGGATGTATCTGCAGGGAATTGATTGTCTTTACTGTCCATTGATGGAGGAGAGCCCAGCCAGTTGTGGGTGGCACCATTCCCTAAGCAAATAGTCCTGGACTGCCTGAAAAAGCCAGTTGAGCATGAGCCTATGCCAGCTTCCAAGTCCTCCTCCTGCATGGTTCCTGCTGCAAGCTCCTGCTTTGACTTCCCCCTATAACTACCTGCCACCTGTAAGGTCACATAAACTTGCCTCACCCTGAGTTGCATTTGGTCAGAGAGTTTTATCATAGCAACAAATTAACACCAGAACACACACATACCACGGAAGTTCACATTAAATACTAAGACTGACAATCTCTTCATGAACATCTCCTTAGCCTCTAAACACAGTAATAGCAGCTGGATGTGACATACATCTATACAATAGGTAACTATATCAATCAAAACTTCAGATGTCAAAATTCACACACACAATGGTAAGAATAGTCTATTTATTTAATAATTATGGTAATTATGATGACCATGCTGGTGTTGATGATGATAAACAGTATTTACTAAGTGCTTAATGGTTTTATATCTCATTTAATCATGACAACAATATTCACAGCATTTTTGTTCTTCGTTTATAGAAGTGGAATTCCAGGCTGAGGAACTCACCCAGGTCATCCAGCTGTTAAGTGGATGAGCCAGGATTTAAGCCCAGATCTGTCTGCCTCCCAGGCCTGTCATACTATGAAAAGCACACAGACAAGACACTTATTCAGTCAGGCAATGTCTGTGCATATCACGGTGAACAAAATATTTCCATATAAAGACGCGTACAGATGTGGCTTGGTTTCTCTATTGTTGATTTTATTCAACTCCACTAAAGACCCCAACACCCGCTGTCAGTAAAGAACTGTGTTTTATTCAGATCTCATTCTCTTCGGGATAGTTTTTACTTTGGATTATTCTTCTCTACCTTCTCTTGCTACCATTTGGGGAATGCGTTACTAAGGGAAAAGGACTGAAAGAGAAGGAGGGGGAGCAGGAAGGTCGAGGGTGTTAATGAAAATAAGCAGGGATCTTCTGGGAACCAGGTGGGCACTGGGAAACCTGGCTGCTATACTTTAATCCCTGATGGTGTAATTGGCCCTGCTGACCTCTGATGTTACTGCCGAATCTATAAATTGTAGATGTATCTGTCAGGACTAGGCATTCTGTCTCCCTTTCCTCGGACTCCTTTGGGCTCCTTAGCTTCTCTCATTCCTAGTGCCCTGTTTAAAAACTGTAGGATTATTCAGGTGAGGTGCAGAGAATGCTGCCTGAATTCCAGCTACCAGAGAGGGGGAGGCAAGAGGATCAAGAGTTGAAGCCAGTCAGGGCAAGGCAGCAGCAAGGCCTGTCTTGTCTCTAAATAATAAATAAAAACAATCAAGTCATTAATTATACTATGAAAACAGACCCACCCTGTGGAAGGGTATGGCACTGCCAGATCCTCCCCTCTGTTGTTCTTGGTCCCTAGATGCTGCATCACAGGCCGTCTCTCTGACCTGTGTCTCCTCAGGCTCTTCTCTGAGAACAGAGGCAAATCTTCCATGTTATCCATATCCAATCTTAAATGTGTCAAGTTTCTAAGATTGGAAACAAGGAAGCCTAAATAGGGCCCCCTTTGAACCTTGGCTCCTTCACACTACAGAAGCTTCCATCCCTCTCAATGCTGAAGAAAGAGCCATTTTGCCGAAGGTGGTCCGTGACCAATGCCCAGTGCCCTGGCTCCTTCAGGCACAAGTCTGGCAGCTTACAAGGCCCCGACTCTTGCGAGTGATGGCTTTCGGGTTTCTCCTCTCCGTGTTAGCCTCAGAAATGCCGCTGACTGTCTCCTTTCACTCTTGTCCACACCTTCCTCCTTCTGAGGCGGTGTTCTCCACTGCCCTGCTGGCAGATGTGGGCACACAGAAGGGTAGGAAAGGAAAGCTTCAGCTGTAGTTGTGCTACTTATGTCTCCAGAGGGGTGTGTGTGTGTGTGTGTGTGGTGTGATCTGTTGTTTTTATTATTGTCTTCCATGGGGGCTGTGGACTAACTTCAGCTTCCCCCATAAATTCAAGGCTAGAAGTCGCTTTTCACACATATTCAGGCTGTGTTGTCTCTAATGGGATGAAACTACCACGGGAGGGGGTGCGAGCCTCTAAGGATTTGCAGCTACACTTTCACTAGCAAAGAAGCAATTAAGATGTGTGAAAACGCATTCTTTCGTGTGTGTGATCGACTAATTAGGCTGACTTTTTTTTGCGTAAAGGACTAATTACCTTTTGTGCTAAGAGTGATATAAAGGTAAACTACGAAGTTGTAGCCACTGCAAAGTTTAATTCCCATTTCCATTGAAGTTTAGTCATTGAAGTCTTCATCTGACTGCTGTGGGACCTTGTCAAGGGTGTGGAACACGAACACCTGAGTGTCGTGGTTACATGGTCTCAGTCATGTTTCATGTCAGCGGTTACACCCTCTCTGCATGCACTAGGTTCTGCAGGTCACTTCCAAGGTTTGTTTTCCTTCTTGAGACCCACAGAACCCCAGCACAGGGCAAGCCTTGCTCAAGAAGACAAATTATAGCTGGTCCCTCCTCCAATAGCAATCTGCACCTACAAAGTGTTGACAGTCATCACCTCTAAAGAGTGACGCTGAAGACGTAGGAGGGGTACGTTTGCCTGTGATTTACACAACTCTGTGCTTGCATCCCTTTCCCTAAGTCTACTGTCCTGATATGAAGTACATTTGCTCTTTGCCCTGGTTCTAATTACGAGAATCCTAAAACCATGGAGCTTTTTATGTGTTGGTGTCTTCTCCCACTCAAAATATGTGCTGTATACTGGTCTCAGCCTCAGTGCTTTTTTTAAAAAAAAAAAAAAAAACCGTAGGATTTTTCAGGTGCAGACACAGCCTGTGTGGCCCAGGGGAGTCAGGAAATCCAGGTCATCCTCAGTTCCAGCAAGAGTTTCAGGTCAGCCTGGACTAAATGAGACTCATTCCTAAACCCCATTCCCAAGAACAAACAAACAAGCAAAACCATGTCTTTTGGGCAATATTGGGTTCATGGTAATGAGGCAGAGCAGGCCAGGGCTACAGGGACCCTCGGGTTGGGGCCAGACACAGGAAGGATCTATGGATCACCAGCCTGGAGGTTTAGAACTATAGGCGGCACCCGTCAGCCTCCAGGAACTGGGGTGAGATGTGGTAGAAAGCCCTAGGAAAATGACCCAGAGGTCAGGAGCACTGGCTGTTCTTCCAGACGACCCAGGTTTCGGTGCCCTCTTCCGGCCTCCGAGGTTTCCAGGCTCGTATGTAGTATGCAGACACACATGCAGGCAAAACACACTGATGGGGTGGGTCTTGTATTTATCTGTTGCTTTCATTGGTTAATTAATAAAGAAAACTGCTTGACCCTAATAGGACAGAAAATTAGGTAGGCGGAGTAGACAAAACAAAATGCTGGAAAAAAGAAACCGAGTCAGTGAGTTGCCATGATTCTGGGTTAATCTAAATATAAGAGCTAGCCAGTAAGAGGCTAGAACTAATGGGCCAAGCAGTGTTTTAAAAAATACAGTTTCCGTGTAATTATTTCGGGTAAAGCCATGCGGGCGGCCGGGTGCCGGAGACGCAGCCCTGCCGCTCCTATTACTACAACACACAAACACATAAATATTTTAAAAAGCTGTGGGGATCATCAAACAAGTTTTGGAACCCCTCTTGGCCAGGAAACAAGGCTGTCCTGGTGGTTACACCTAAAGAGGAAGTGAAAACTGTGTGCTCCCTCCTGCCCTTCCCCCGCCTACCTCACATGGCCTCTCCATCCAGCTACTTGTCTATAACCTTATAGTAAGCCAGGAACTGAAACGCTGTGAAATGGGTGAACAATACTAACGAGTTATTGGATGTAGAGACCAGGCTGTAAGAACCTTGGTTTGTAGCCTGCTGTCAGAAATACAGGTTACGACCTTGAACTTAGAACCTTAGCCTGCGGGATTTGAACTGGTTCCAGGTAGACTGTGCCAGAATTGACTGCAGTGAGCAGTCACTCAGTTGGTGAGAGCTAGCAAACTGTCTACGTGAGGAAAGCCCATGTCTGTCTGTCGCTCATGTGTTCTGTGTCGAGTCTGAGAGTGAAAAAAACAAGTTTTAATTTTTCCCCTTTGTCATCTGTCAAAGGACTAATGGCAACAGGTTAATGATCCTAATTGATTTTATCGTCCATCTTATGATTACATAAAGTAGAATAGGTTGTTGGGCTGAGCTCAGCTGAGTAGGTTGATTATACGCAGAGTAAAGAGCTAAGAAAAATAAAAACCAAAGAAGAAAGAGCAGACTGGACAAGGTTACCCTGTATGAGGCAAGACCCTGTCTCAAAAAAAAAAAAAAGAAAGAAAGAAAAAAAGCAAATGAGTCATTTTAAGTTACTCTCCCTAATCGCTTAACTTAAAGTTACTCAAATCACTTCATTTGTATAAGAACTAGCTTAACTATCAAGGCAACTGAACATAACCTGGTTAAGAAATTTCTTGATTCCTCAGAAGGTCAGATATGGATTCTTTGCAGCTGGGGACACAGAGCTTTAGTGTGAATGATTCCTCCTGATTTGAGCCTGTACTACTGGGACACAGTGCGACAGCTGAACCCAAAGCAACTTCCACAAACACTGTGACACAAAAGAACATCAAATGCCAGCAGTGCAAAGGGCACATACATCATGCTGGAAGTTAGTGTGTAGGTGTTTGCTTCCATCCAATTCAGGGTGTGGGAAAACCTGATGCAGTACTTGGTTCTGCAGGGAAAACAAAAATGAAAAAAAAAAAATTGAACAATGGGCGAAACGTGAGGTCTTTGCAAGTCTTACAAAAGAAAAAGAAAGGGAGGGAGGAAGGAAGGAAAGAGAGCGACAGAGACAGAGGAGAAAGGAAAGAGGTAAAATATGCATCCAGGTAACTCCCTGAAAGGTTTGGCCTCCTCAGCTTCACCCTGACTCTCACCTAGCACGTCCCTTCCAAAGTTGACCCAACTCTCAGCAGCATGAAAATCACATCTTAATCCTACCTCAGCCCAGCCAGCCAGAAATGCGGCATATTAATGAAGAGAAGGCTGTGTGGAGAGTCCGGTTCTGCGGTTGGCACGCTGCCCTGGCACCTCTCCTACTGACATGTGCCACTCCTGGAGTGCTGGGCTACTCCACCCTCAAGCTAACTCCTGGCTGAACTGGGGGCATCCTGGCTCCTGCAAAGGAGAGAGAGGCCTCAGTCCTGCTTTTCACACTTGAACTTTTCCTTCCGAGTGAAAGCCAAAAAATGCAACCTATCTGGAGCACCGGCCAGGATGTTGATGCTGCCAGGCAGTTTCTGGCTCGCTGGACCACTGCCTCCGATTTCTGGATCCAGAGGACACAAAGAACCAACCTCCTACAAGGCAGACCTTGCTAACGTCATTCATCCCTGCAGATTTCTTCCTTTGCCACAATTTTTGCTTGGTAATGAGTTTTATACTTTGTAAAAATATATTATACATCTAGGCTAGTATTATATAGATGAAATATAAGAAATAGATATAATATTCATTTAAAAATAGTGACCTTGGAAATTATAGGAGATTTTAGAGGAGGTAGAGCTTTATTTTTGGTTCAGATTAAATCTTAAATCTTCACGGAAGTTGCTGTGACATGAGATTCATTGTGTCCTTACCACAATTCTAGGGTCATCGTGTTCTTTCTCTGCATAGAATTGTCATTGTATTGGCTTTAAAATGATGTGAATGATTCTTAATTCATACAGAATGGTCTGTGACTTAGAGTAAATGAACATGTTTATGGCTCCTATTGACACAAGGTAGTCTAGGAAAACACATAGTAAATCTAAGACCAGTGACAGACTACACAATGAAAACCAACCCCACGGTATGCACATTATTTCAAAGGCTTGCCTCAGGAACCGACAATAAAATCCTAAAAGTGCATTTTACTTCCATATAACCTATTACTGTCCCTTTACATTTAGCCGGAAAATTTACTTTTCAAAGCACACTGATGAGTCTGTCACTAGAGCTCTTGTCTAGCATGCACAAAGACCGGGGTTCTATTTCTTGCACCCCACAGAGCTGGGTGCTGAGGTATTGATGTGCAACCCCAGTAGTCAGAAGTCTAAAACACTTTAGCTACATAATGGGGTTGAGGATAAGCTGCCTTGCATGACTTGTCTTGAGTTAAGTTGCTTGAGTACTGGAGTCGGGTCCCCTGGTTGCTTGTAGTTTCAGTGTTTAGGAAGCAGTCAGGGAATCCCCAGAGCAAGCTAAATCTGCAAGCTTTGGGCTCAAGTGGGAGGCTTCCTCCCCGTACATAAGGTGAAAGGTCACCATGGAAGTAATATCCACGTCCGGCCTCCACAGGGGTATGGACACACACATGAGCGTGTGTCCCCCCCCCCCCACACACACACATACACGTACATAGAGTTAGTGAGCTGGTTCGATGCTGCCTGAGCAGCCCTGAATTTGATCACTGGAACCCACAGTGGAAAGACTATAATATCAAAAGTTGTCCTCTGGCGTTCATGAATGCACCTGCACTTACACACATAAGCAAGAAATAGAAAAAAAAATGAAATAGAAACAAATTGATACATGAATAAGTAGATAGATACATCCCTCTTAGTCTTATTTTTTTAAAATCAAGAGGCTAGACTTCTCTGTAATGCATAGGCCCTGGGTACAGTCTCCAGTAGGCACAAGCAAGCTCACAAAGATTAGCCCCCTCCCTGACAGAGTGGCACTTGCCTGTCTGGAGTCAACACTCAGGCAGAGCCACAACTAGGAGTCCAAAACCTTGTCCCCATAAGTAGCAAACTTGAGAGTCGGAGAAAAACTAACCCTCTGTGGTGGTTTGAAAGAAAATGGCTCCCACAGGGAGTAAAACTATTAGGAGGTGTGGCTTAGCTGGAGTGGGTGTGGCCTTGTTGGAGGAAGTGTGTCAACGAGGGGGTGGGCTTTGAGGTCTCCTATGCTCAAGCTATACCCGGTGGCACAGTTCACTTCCTGTGGCGTGGGGATCAAGATGTAGAACTCTCAGCTCCTTCTCCAGCACTGTGTCTGCCTGCATACCTCCATGTCCCACCGTGATCGTAACGTACTAGGCCTCAGAAACTGTAAGATAGCCCACTTAAATGTTTTCCTGTATAAGAGTTGCCGTACTACACCTTGAGACACCGCCGAGTGTCTCCGCCTCCCGATGGCTGAGATTATAGATGTTTGTCACCAAACCTGACACCCAAAGGGCAAATTACAATCATACAATGCCAAACCAAGTGTGAAGTTTGTTGAAACAGCCAACCACTAAAGCTCACTTTTCCAGACAATTATGTTTTATTGTTCATATTTGTTAAGCTCTAAAACCTTAAAAAACAAACAAACAGGGAGCTGGACAGATGGCTCAGTGGGTAAGAGCATGTAATACTCTCCCACAGAGCTCAAGTTCCACTCCCAGCAACCAGACAAGCAGCTCCCAAGCACCTGAAACCCCAGTTGCAAAAAATCTGATGCCTCTGGCCTCTGAGAAAACCTGTAGTGTATGGCATATTCTCCAGCACACACACACACACACACACACTGTTAAAAATAAAATCCTAAAAAGCTTCTTTTACATCTGCATATTTGTATACACATATCAAAGTGTGTGTGAGGTCAGAGGAGAATTTGCAGAAGACAGTTCTCTCCTTACACCGCGTAGGATCTGGTCACTAAACTGATTGTCAGGCTTGAAGGCAAAGCCCTCCACCCACTGAGCCACATTGCTGACCCCATCGCTTCCATTCTTAACGCCATGTCAGAGCTTTGTCTCCGGTTGGTGTGCCTCCTATGGGTGACCTGTAAGCACTATTCTAGCGCTGCTCACCAGGAGAGGAAGCAGATATCTGTAGGAGGGCAGAAGAACTGCTAACACCATGGGAGGTGTTCACAGCGGCTGGAGAAAATACAGAATGGGAGTCTGCTTGCTTTAGCTTTGTTTTTGTTTTTCTTGTTGGTAATTTTACTGACTGTTTCACAACAGAAGAGCACAAGTTTAAGTTATGACTGGGACTATGAGGGGTGAGTGACCCAGGCTCCACAGCTCTCCAATCTGAGTTGTGGCTGGGACTATGAGGGGTGAGTGACCCCAGCTCCAGAGCTCTCCAATCTGAGTTGTGGCTGGGACTATAATGGGTCAGTGACCCCAGCTCCACAGCTCTCCAATCTGAGTTGTGGTTGGGACTATGAGCGGTGAGTGACCCCAGTTCCACAGCTCTCCAATCTGCGCAGTTCACACTGCAGCCCTGGAAACAAGCTGCAGCTTCTTGTTTTCAAGCTGGCCATGCCCCTACATGTGCTGACCACATAAATGACGAACACTGGCAAGTAAGGACATCTGAACTTCCCTTCACTTGTTCCCAATTTGACTGGGGGAGAAAATAGAAAGTTTTCTTATGAGATTAGACATCACTTATGCTTGACTGTTCGGATGAAGCAAGTTAGTGAACTCATCCAAGGAAAACTTGCATTTCTCAAGACTTCATGGTGGCCACTCCTCATTAAGGGGAATGAGTATGGATGTGAAGTCACATTAAACTCTGTGTCTCTGCTCATACAATGGGAAGCTTCACTTGGTGTGCTTGTTGACACACGAGACTCTTCCTTTTTAGACGTCCAAGCAGACTGAAAAACAAATTGCAAAATCTCATGAACACTAAGAAATATTGCGTCACTCCACCCTGCCTCCACACTTCCCCCACTGTGGGCCCGGAAGATTTCCTCACATCTGGGTACATCAGCAGCGTGAACTGACATTAACACCGGAGTCCTTTCCAGAGCACTGCTTCCCAACGACCATCTACGGGACGGAGCCGCTGACTCGCGGGACGTTTGCCTCACTCCTATCTAAACAGAGTGGAGAGGAAGAACTGACAGCTTCTGTTGTCAATAAAGCAATACTAAGATACCGTGTTTGTTATCTCCTATATCTTTCTAGTATGTCAGTAAGCAGTGCAGAAGTTCTGTTAAAGACTACTGCAAAGAAAATGGGCAGAGGCGATGCGTGCCTTTAATCCCAGTATTGAGAAGTAGGTGCACTTGGATCTCTGAGTTTGAGAATAATCTGTCTACAGAGTCAGGACAGGAAGAGCTACACAGAGAAACCTTGTCTCAAAAAACCAAACCAACCAAACAAGCAAACAAAAAGCACAATGCTGTCCCCCTCCAGCAGCTTTTTACAAAAAGAGTGAGTTTAGGGCCATTCTCATTGGTGGAAGCGTCACCAGGCAGAAGGGGAGGCCAAAGAACCCCAAAACAGAACTGCAAGATAGATTATTTGTGTGATAATAATGGATGTGGCCCCAGAGAAACCATTAGTTCTTGGCAGGCTTTGCTATTTTACCACCCTCACCAATAACGATCAATATCTGTTAAGCTATCTGTTATTATAGATATTTCTAGTCTTAAGTTTTCTCTATCTCTAGTATAACAATGTTTGCTACACTGAAGGCAGTCAGTCAATAACTGTTTATTGAATCAACGAATGAGTGAATGACAATAAAGAGGTAAAAATTACTACTTAAGGAAAAACAATTTGGCTTTTGTTTTGCTGTGCAAAAGTATCCCTTTATAACTAGCTATATTTAATTTCTTTTTTTAGACACTGATTTCCCATTGTTTTACTTCTTTCTCTTCTGCTTAGAGCTAATGACTCGGGACCTTTGTGTAAGTACCATGATACTTGCCTACAGTGTCTGCACAGCCTCCCTTCTGCTCCTGGTTAGCTGTAGGAGTTGATGCTACGAAACAGCTATCACAGCATATGGTTTGGAGCAAATAATGAGGGCAAATGTGTGCACATAGTACAGATACATTTCTTGATGTTTTGGTTTCGATGAGTTTGGAAGCAGACTCTGTGGTGCAGAGGGTAGACCAATTATGCCTCTCGGCCAGTGTGATCTTTCCAGAACTCTGGCTGACAGCAAGAGCTTGAGAGCTCTTTATGGTTGAAGGGCCAGAAGACTGGCTGCCATTGTTTCCCCAGGGTGACTGCAGTGTATGGTACTGAAGCAGGCCTTTATCTCCAGCTCGCTTCTGTTTATCCATTTGGAAAGGAGAAAAACAATACTCACTGGTCTGGTATGGAAGTGATTGCCAAGAACCTTGTGATCCACACAGGGAAGGTGACACCAGCTGCTGCAGCTTACAGTCGTTTCCCTGTGGCTAACAGGAGCTCGGTACTTTTGGAGATGCTGAACAAGAGAAAAAAATCAGAAATAGATTTATAGATTTCTACAGTGTGTACACATTTCTTCAGTATGTTAGCAAATGTTCTTTAGCCTGAAGTTTCAGACCACAGGTTCATTTAGCTTAGCCCAGTGTTTCTTGACCTGGGTATGCCACAGTCCTTGTGGAATCTACAATTGCTCTGCTTCCTCCTTATTCTCCATGGTATGAAACTAGTCATTGTGTCCAATGTTTTTTCTTTTTTCTATCTTTTCTTTTTTTTAATGGAATAAAGAGGGGTATTGAAGGAAACAGGGTAAGTAGAAGGAGGAATGAGAGGAAGAGGAGGAAGAGAGTGGGGAGGGAGGAGGGGAGGAGAGGAAGGAGAGGAGTGGGGGATACTGAGCTAGTAAGCATGACATCAGAAAAAGTCTTCATGTTCTAGCATCTTTTTTGTGTGCTTTTGTTTTCAAGTGATATTAGATCTTTAAATTATTAAAGATTTGTCTCAAGGTAAATTTCTTTGCACAGCATTGCAGTAGGGACTTCCAAGGTTTTCCTGGGCCATTTTACAGTCTAGAAGCAATCCCCGGTCCATTTCTTATCTAATCTGTAAGTCTTGTTTGAAATAAATCAAAACCCTTGTAAATTTTCAAAGATCTGTTAGTGTTAGTCTATATCATGTTAGAGCAGGTATCCTTTGGTATGGTTCCGTACAAAAACAAAAAACAAAAAAACAAAAACTCAAACAAACAAAACGTCTTCCTTTCTGCAGTTTTTCTGGGTGTGACTTCCCGGAGACAGAAGTCAAGAGGCTTGTTTCTGCAACAACACCCACCAGTAAAATCCCTTTGCCATCAGTGCGCTGGGCTGGTGGTTGCTAACCTCCAGTTTGTTCTTGTCTCTCTTCTTCTTCACTTCCAGAGGCTCTGATTTAAGAAGAGTAGGGTGGAAGCAAGGGTTTGTGATGTGCTTTCTTTTGTTAGGCAGGGTCTCCAGGCATAGCCCAGGCTATCCTGGAACTCAGTACACAGGTGAAATTGGCCCTGAACTTATCCAGGATCCCCAGGTCTCAGCCTCATAAGCACTAGGCTTGCAGGCATAGGGCACCATGCCTGATCCAATCTGCTTTTCTACCCAGTAGAAACTTGGGCAGTGGCACTTGTAGAAACCTTCATGGTTTCCACTTTAAAATCTGCTCCTTCAGCAGGAGAGGGCGGAAAAAATCGGAAGGAATACAATGAAATTTCTGCCTGGCAGCCAGTGTTGTGGTCTCTCTCAGTATAGTTTCTTCTTATGACCTTGACAGCTCCCCCAAATACACAGGAGGTAGTGAACCTTGAGATGGGAGGGTGGCTAGGTTCTTCTGTGATCTTGGGGAAGGCATTCAGTCTCCCAACTCTTCATCCGGCTCAGTGACAGAATCTATATCCTGCAGAGTACATTGCAGCTGCCCTTCCCACATTTCAGCCTGCTCCTCTTCCCTCTGTAGCTGGCAGTGTGCTTCCAGAATTGTCCAGCTTTTGGAGTGAACTAATTTTTTTGTTTTGTTTTGTTTTGTTTTGTTTTGTTTTGTTTTGTTTTTTGTTTTTCGAGACAGGGTTTCTCTGTGGCTTTGGAGCCTGTCCTGGAACTAGCTCTTGTAGACCAGGCTGGTCTCGAACTCACAGAGATCCGCCTGCCTCTGCCTCCCGAGTGCTGGGATTAAAGGCGTGCGCCACCATCGCCCAGCTTGGAGTGAACTAATTTATCCGAATTACTGGTAATAACGCTAATCATCAAGGCTAATCATCAAGGCTCGGGAGACGTGCCCTGCCCGTGCCCTGCCCACCCGGTAACTACTGTTGTGGACATAAGCAACTGACCGAAGTGAGGCTAAGAAAAGGTGTTGCTTCCACTGTTTGTAGAGGGATTGCTACTGTGTTGCCCAGACTGAAAAGGAAACAGAGTCCTGCTGGCAGCCATATTACAGAGGGGATTAGCATTAGGACGCATCCAACACAGAGTTTCAAGACTGAGGAATCCTGGAAACTTGGGACACTGTGGTTTCACTCAGCTGCCGTTTCTCCCACTCACAGGTCCATGTGTCAATAAATGGCTGTAGCTGAGCACGGCAGAGGATTCCATGAGTTTAAGGCCGTCTGCTTAGCAAAGCCCTGCCTCAAAAAGACAGACAAGCAAACAAAACAACAAACAAACAAGCAAGCAAAGGGCTGGAGAGACAACTCAGTAAAGTAAGTGTAGTGTAAGCTGGGGACCTAAGGCTGAGCTACAACACCCTCATAAAGGGATGTACTTATGCCCAGAGCTGGGCTTGCCTAGCCTGATCATGGAGCCCCAGATCATACCCAGAGATACTGTCCAAGAAAAGAAGATAGATGGCTCCAGGGGAGTGATGCTGACCTCTGACCTTTATATTATGCACACACACACACACACACACACACACACACAGGGTTTTGCATGTGTTCACCAATTGTCAACTAATACCAGAGAGGTTAGTAGGCGCACATAATAAACATTCGACCAGTTGGTTAGATCAGTCTCCTCAGACAGTCTCTGTTCTTTACCAAGAGCACAAACGACCTTAAATGCCAGCTAGTGTCTGACTGACTGTGCCTTTAAAGTGCCCTTCCGGAAGCAGGGTAAGAGAAGCAACACAAGGTAAGCAGCACTGCTAATGAGGGGGACTTGGCTGTCATTATCTTGGGATCTACAGACTTATGGAAACAGAGTGGGTTAACTTCTAGGAAGAAGTGCAGCAACCATTCAGCAGGTACTGATTTCTTGAGTCAGTAGCTGAAGAAACAGATCCCAGATGAGGCAAACATCCACAAGCCTAACTGCAGGGCACTGCTACCCTCTGTATCCTTCAGGGCACTGCTACCCTCGCATCTTTCAGGGCACTGCTACCCTCTGTATCCTTCAGGGTAATGCTATCACTGCATCCTTCAGGGCACTACTACCCTCACATCTTTCAGGGCACTGTTACCTCTGCATCCTTCAGGGCACTGCTACCTCTGCATTCTTCAGGGCACTGCTACCCTCGCATCTTTCAGGGCACTGCTACCTCTGCATCCTTCAGGACTTGCTACCTCTGCATCCTTCAGGGCACTGCTACCACTGCATCCTTAGGGGATTTCTATCTCTCCATTCTGCAGGGTACAATCACTGTACTGAACCTGTGATTCTCTTCATTTTTCAAAATATATATATATATATATATTTACTTTCACTTTAATTCTCTAAGCCATTAAAAAAATCATTGTTTTTTAATCATTATAATCAATGCTTTACATTGAAATTTTCAAAGTGCTAATGAAAGAAAAATAGAGAACAGGGTTTAGTAGTTCAGTTCAGGCCTATAATCCTAACATTTGGGAAACTGATGCAGAAGGATTGCTGTGAGTTTGAGGCTAGCTTATGGTATGTAGTGACTAGCCTGGACTTGAGAGCACAACTCTGACTCAAGAAGGAAAAGAAAGCAAAACAGATGCTGGTGGCCTTCAATGAATAGCTTCAGGGCAGTGTTTGCTAGGATCTGGGATACACTGACCATCATTTCAGAGAAGAGCACAGACTATCATGTAGGGGTTAAAAAATACTCCACGATTTTGAGGGTATATGTTAGAAGGAATAGAAACATGTAAATCAGTAGGTACACCTGGGACTCGGGTATTGCTCATGCTTGTGTATGCACATGCGTATCTGAGTGTGTACCTGTGTGTATATCTCTGTATGTGTCTGTGGGTATCTCTGTGTATGTTCTGTGTGTTTGTGTATATCTCTGTGCATCTGTGTCTCTCTGTGTTTATCTGTGAGTCTCTCTAGGGCTGCCTGCATCTCTATGTGTGTATCTTTGTGTTTCTGTGTGTCTCTCTGTGTGTGTCTGTGTCTCTCTGTGTGTCTGTATGGATCTCTATGTGTGTATTTCTGCATCTCTCCTTGTGTGTATATTTCTAAATTTCTGTGTGTCATTTTGTGTGTCTGTGAGTCTATCTGTGTATGTGTGTCTATATGGCTATCTGTATCTCTATGTATATACTTGCATGTATCTACATATTTTTGTGTGTGTATCTGTATATCTTTGTCTCTATGTGTGTCTGTGTGTATCTGTGTGTGTCTATGTATATCTCTGTATCTCTCTGTGTGTCTGAATGTCTATGTGTCACTTTCTGTGTCTGTTGTGAATCTCTGTGTGTGCCTGTTTTTCTTTCTGTGTGTTTATCTCTGTGAGTCTGTGTTTCTCTGTGTGTGTGTGTGTCTGTGTTTCTGTGTTTGTATGTTTCTGTGTATGTGTGTATCTCTGTGTATTTGTGTGAATCTTTGTGTGTGTATCTTTGTTTATGTGTGTGTCTGTTTGCGTTTTTCTCTGTGTGTGTTTCTGTGTATGTGTGTATCTCTGTGCATTTGTGTGTGTCTTTGTGTGTGTGTTTGTATCTCTGTGTATGTGTTTATGTGTGTGGGTGTTTCTCTGTATATGTATCTGTGTGTCTGTATGTTTCTGTGTATATGTTTCTATGTGTGTATCTCTTTCTGTGTGTGTGTGTGTGTGTGTAGATGTGAATGTATTGGTGGTAATTTGTCTCATTGTCTCATTCTTGGCACTCAATCAGTATTCAGGAAAACCAGATTGAAAATTTGGAATCTGTACCGGCATGGATTGAAACTGGCCTCCAGTCACTAAGGAAAAATCAAAACAAAACACACAAGAATTTAGAAAGGACATTTTCCTGCCAAAGAATAATTTTTCCTTGATGTTATTTCTTATCCAGGCCAATATTCCAATGGAAAAAATAGGCTGGTCAAGAGTTCAATATAATTCTCTGTGACATTCAACCAAAAGTAACAAAATAAAACCTTCAGAGGCTGGGGATATAGTTCAGTAGGTAGAGTGTGTGTCTAGCAGGAATGAAGCCCTGGGTTCCATACTGGGTGCCATTTGTAACCAGGTGTTGCTACCACATACATGTAATCTTAGCAGCTAGTTTCAGCTATATAGTGAGTTTAAGGCCAGCCTGGACTACATGAGACCTCATCTCTCTCTCTCTCTCTCTCTCTCTCTCTCTCTCTCTCTCTCTCTCTCTCTCTCTCTCTCACACACACACACACACACACACACACAAAATAATAATATCAGAAAAGTGTTTGACTATTTCATAAAAAATGTTTTAAACAAAGACATAGAACCCTGAATAGTCTAATGTTTTTTTATTATTTGGAGAGTTAACTCTAAAGTTTATTAATAAAATAGCTATGAACATTTACTATAGGACAGGTGTTACCTACTAGATACAGACGCTTGGGGTGATTAATGAAAACAAAAGCTAACAAAATTGCACACACAGATGAAGGTTTCAGGACTGTCAGGGTTCTAAGATTATTGTAAACCAATTTATCTTCTTGTGATCTTGCCACAAATACTTAATAAGCAGTGATTAGAATGCTTGGATTTGTGCAAGTACAAGTTAAACGTGGTTTATGTTCTCTGTTGAGTCGAATGGTGGGGTAGGTGAGGGCACTAGCAAGTGTCCAGGGGGAGACGGGCTTGAGAAGACAAAGGGTAGGTCCTCCCTCCTGTCATGTGTGGACAGCAGTCTGCTGCAAAGGAAAGACCCATCTGACATATGACACAGGCCACATATACATGTTGAATATTATTTCACATTTGAAAGAATATTATTCATATATAGTTGATTGTTAAGCACTTTGTATGTAACAGTGTCTTTTAGAGAGGGCATTTCAGGTTATGGCCATTTTAATGATTCTTATGATTTTTCTAAAGAAGGCACGAGTAGTACAGGCTGAGACTGTAGTCACAGAATCCCATCATTAGGCATAAGGCTATCAGTAATTCCCTGAGGAAATGACTGGCCAAGTCACAGGAGAAGATGGGGAAGTGGCAATGGTAATGAAAACAGATACAGAGGAGTTGGCCCCTTACATGACAAGGGGCCAAACATCATCCTGGATGCTGTTTTACTGAGATCTCACAACGACTGACGTGGGCAAATTGCATTGGGGGTGACAGTCGTTCTTTTGATCATCGGTGGAGCAGCGAGGACAGGAGAGTGATCATTTGTCTGCCATTAGGGATTCTGACACCTTCTGAGGAGTGGAACCTTTTTACCTTCAGACGTGATCCTCTGGACTTGCAGTACTGACCTGAATGTAGAACTGCCTGTCAGGAACCTTACTGCTTGAGAGGCCATGTACATGCTGAGGCACCATGGAATAAAAACAAACAACAATTAAAAGACTCCAGTCTATTTGGAGATGACGTTAAGGATCCAATATCTGTATGTTGTGAGGTCCTGCACACCACTCTGTTCCTCCCCTACCCAGCAGAGTGCACAGCAACTTCTGAGCACTTGCTCAAAGCACGGGAACAAACGAGGACAAACCCAGTATTGCTCCACTGATTAAAGGGTTCCCATGAAGCCTCAGGCAGCCAGTGTCACCCTACAGACTGCCCAAGCTGCCAGGAGAACAGCTGAGCCGGTGTATGTTCAGATCTCTGGAGAGCAATCATCCAGAATACATACCTTGCAAAAGCTAGGGATATTCGGGTTGAGCAATGTTCAGACGGCTTGCAAATAGCACGCTCGTCTTTGTGTTGCTAAAGAACCCTTGCTAGGGAATGAAACACTTGCAATTTAATATGCAGTGTTCTCAAGAGTCCCAGGCCAAACCACCTCAAGCCATGAACGCCTTGGCTCTGGAGAGCTAAGCAAGGGTCAGGGCAGGGCAGGCTCTGGCCTGGTGCCTCCAGAATAAAGCAAACAGCCACAGGAAGTGGTTTCTGTGATTCAGTAGGTGGCACACTTCCTTTTGAGTCAGAACTGAGTCACAGCTGTGAGGGGCGAAAGGACCTTTTTCTTTATCCTTTCTTCCCTTTTCCCAATAGTAAAGTTACCACTCTGTCAAATGCTGGGTCTCCTTTAGTTTAGCGTATAGAAATGAAAAAAGAGGGGGAACAAGGAAAAGGTGGGGAGCACAGCAAACTGAACTGAATCCTGTTGCTCCCTCTTAGGGCCACCTTCTCAGAGACATGAAAGAAAGTTACCTTGGGGTGTCACCGGGGTCATGCAGGCCCTAGTTCTCCCAGATCCTATCTGACCCACTTCCAGTTGGAGCCTTAGATCACAGTTACATAAGCCGTGTTACTTAAAATGGTCCTGCTGGGCTCTCCACTCAGAACCTGGCTTACCCCCTGTCGCAGGTCAGCCGTCCCCGGTGCTGTCCCAAGCATGGCCATCGGTCAGCTCCGCCTGAAAGGATCCTGTTCTGAATGTACTGAATGCTGTTGGCAATGTTGAAAATCACTTTGAGGCCCAAGGAAAAAGCTCCACAGATATCAACAAGTCATAAAAACAGGCATGGTGCTCCACATCTTTCCCCAAGCATGTCTTATTGTTTAACATCAGAAGTTCTGGGAATGTACATATATTTAACTACATTTTTATCTGATGACCTTTGCCTCAGTATTTCTTTGTGGCTTCTTTCCGAGCCATCTTCTTTAGACGGGTAGCCTGTTTCTGAACATGGCTTCATAGGCCCGAGCTAAATGCCCGGGTTGTCTTACTCCTAGGAAACTGATAATCAGGCTGGAATCAGAAATCTTATGACAATGTTAATATCGCGCAGTCTGAAAGTTTAAAGAACACATTGATTTGTGTTCAGATTAGAGATAAACAAGGATTGTGACTGTTTATATAATTCAGTGTTGAGTATATTTATGTGCAGGGCCTTGGTGTCTGTCCTTAGCCCGGGTAAAGTGTGTGTGTGTGTGTGTATGTGTAGGGGGTTGTGGAGTTTTGTGGAACCTTATATAAGTCTCTCTATCTCTCTGAGGCTGCATTTATTTATTCTATAAGATGGATTTCTAACACAAGGATAGTATTACTATGAGAATGAATACTTTACACGGTGCCCGGGACAGCTCTTTCCTTATGTTCGGTGTTTACGATCAGTTTGTACCTGTTCTCTGTACTTACAACATCTTTTCACAGGGAGATAGGAACGGCATTTGGACACACAATATGGGCGAGCTGAGTCTAGTCTTGTCCAATGACATCATTTACCTCCAGCTCCTGTAGGAATGCCGTCCACAACACCTGCGCACATGTGACATCGAGTGGCATGTTGGACTCCTTAACAGACTGGTGGGGAGGCAAGCCAGGCAGTCTTCAAAGCCAAAGCCAGCTGTCTGGGCTGGACAGCCTGGCTTAGGGATGGCAAGCAAATGAGAAGGGAGTCCTCATCTGACACACGGGGAGGGAGTGCCAGGAGGATCAGCAGGGGGCAGGGCCAACAGCAGTAGCACTCACAGTGGGCAGACTGGCAACGAGTGTCCGGGTCAAGCCAGGCAAAGGCTGACAGGCAAGTAGAAATGTACATCCCATTAGATATGAAAAACCCTTCAAAAACTCCCTCTCCTGGATTCCTTTGGTGCCTCCTGAATCTCTTCAGTTGCTCCTACGATGACATTCATTCGCAGAGGGCAACGTAAACAGCTGGGCTCCTCCTTTCTCCTCCTCCAGGACGCAGGTCCAGAGCATCGTTGACATCACTGTGTGCTCACCTGTTTCAGAACTAGAACATTGTGTTCTGTGGTTGGTTGATTGTAGTCCTCCCTAGACTCTGAGCTCCTAAGCACAAGGAATCTCTCCCAAATGCTGAAGTTACAGACAAGTGCCAGCATGCCTGGCAAGGTCTCTGCCTTGTTCATCTTCTAAGCAGCTCTGGTCTGTACCTCCGTGCGTATCTCACTGTGGGTGCTCAAACAATGCTTGCTAATGTGGAAGACATTTAAAAAAAAATAAAATAAAGTCAGAAAAGAACATTGTTGGCATGAGAAAATCTGGAAGAGGAATTGGGGGCCTCAGGTGCTAAAGTCCCTGAGTGTTAGCTGGACAGGCTCCCTTGGAATAAAGGAGCCAGAAGTCTGAAGCCACTGGGACAGTGTGGAACAAGGAGGGTGGAAACAGAACAGTGCTGGCACAGGTTATCCAAGCTGACAGTTTGGGCACAGGCTATCCAAGCTGAAATCTCGCATTGTCTATGTGGGGTGGCGAGTGTGTGTCTCCTGGACGCTTCTGTTGAAATAGCTCACAGAGCAGAGTGACTCAGCAGTTAGAAGATGGGACATTCTGGCAGCTTTCCTCTGTAAATGACGAATCAAACAGCCCTGGGTGTCTAGAGCCGGGTGGCAGTGGCAGTCTCCAAAACAACACACACTCCTCTCTTGTCAGGCTATCACTGGGGGTGCCAAGTCACACTTTACTAATCTAGGGACAGACAGCATTTGCTTGACAGGCGTGGCTATGTCCTGCAACTGTGGGGATTCATTTTGACACAGGTTTATCAGAAGATCCTGTTTCTGAGAGCGAGACTTAAATGTCTCGATTCTCTACCATGGTGAGCCCGGCACAGAGCTCTGTGCCTACCTTCGCAGCATGGGCCATTTTAACTTGTTTCCCTTGTGATAATGGCTTGCTGCCATTTGTTTGTGAGCTCCGTGTCCCTGGCAGATAGATTGTAGCAAGACAAAGCTTTAAGAAACAGGCCCGGTAGGAAATCCTATCTGCTAGCTATTTCCTGGAAACTGCAGAAGTTTAGCAACACACTTTCATCTCAGTCACTAAAGCGAATATTCTCTAGATTTGTTGGGCAAATTCTGGTCACTTTTCAAGTAGGGACCCAAGGAGAGCTCACACAGAAGGCCTGAAGCTTTCCTACGGGATTTGGGCATGGGCTGTGTGAAACAGACTCAAGACAGTTTAATCATACCACTAAATGGCAGGGGAGCTGTAACATGCCTACAGACTGCTCAAACTTTCACATTCTATTTTTTGTCGACACACAGCTGAGATTAAGGAAGTAACTCACCCTGTCTCCCACAGTCTTGTTTGTCACCAACAATACAATCAATGATTCAGTAAGGTCTCAGGCCACCAAGGACCCGGAGTTTCCGTGGGACCTTCAGTGTACGCACAGTGCTGAAAATCCTTTGGAGTTTGTTTTACTTTACCTCTCTCTGTGTGTGTTTGTGTTCGTGTTCGTGTGTGTGTGCATATGTGTACATATATGGGGGTTGTGCCCAGCTCTGTGAGGGTGTGGAGGTTAGAAGTCAACATTGGGTGTCTTTTTCTGTTCCACACCTTATTTTTTGAGATTTCTCTCACCGAAACTGGAAGTCACTCTGTCACGGGGCCAACTGGCCAGGCTCCTGGGTTACAGACACAAGTCACAGCACTGGGCTTTCTGTGAGTGCCGGGGATTCACACTCAGGGCCTCATTCTGGGGCATCATGTTATCCAGTGACTCATCCCTCGAGCTCCTTGTTTCGTTTTCTCTAGAGACAGCATATCATGATGTAACCCAGATTGGTAATCCTCCTGCCTCAGCACTGAGAATACTGGTAGGAGTCATGCACCTGGCTTTCTCTGAAAGAGGAACTTGAGCCTCCAAACCCTGCACACTCTGCTTAAGGATAACGGCAAACTGTCCCCTCCATTACTTCCCTGTTTACCTCATGATCAAGTGCAATATTAGTCTCTTTTAGCATGCAGTGTTCATTTTACAGACCCCCCTTAAAAGTTAGGAAATGGTTGTTCGCTTGAGATAAATATCTGTGTAACAGAAACAGAGACAGAAAATACTCTGTTCACAGATTTACTTTCCATTTAAATTATTTGTTTTAAGTATGTTTTAAGTTATGGTGTTATTGTGAGTCCTTAGGATACCATTTTAGATTGCCTATAGTAATTTAAAAATGCAATGAAACAACCAGGCATGGTGACACACACCTGTGATAGCACTATAGATGCTGAGACAGGAGGATGGCAACTGGTAGGGAATTGGGGGAGAAGGGAGGTGAAGGGGGAATGAGCATGAACTGTTTCAGTAGTTTCCTGGGGACAGTTAAAAGTATGCAGGGCAGGGAAGGTGACTCGACCTGGAAAAGTACTTCCTACCCATTTTGATGTCCCGAGTTCAATCCCTGGGACCCCCATGGTAGAAGAATGGAATGGCGAAGTATGCCACCAATCTCATGTCCACGCTGTGCTGCATGGATGCACCTGCACACGCAGCAGAAATAAAGATAGGCAAATAAATGTCAGCAAAATAAACAAATATGTAATTAAGCGTTAAGCACACAGAAGAAATGCTGAGATATCTATAATCTCATAACCCAGGAATCTGGCTGACACTTGGGACACATAATTTCTTTATGTAAGGAGTCATACTTAACACACCATATTATTACTTTTAAATGTTAATGATAGATAATTCACTTCTCCCTGTGACAATTTAACTGTTAGGACATCATTTTATGGCTTCTTCATAATGTATTTAAGCAAACTGTATTTCACATACTATTATATAAAGACACTTGTAAGTAAGTATTTTTAGCAGTATCTCTGTTTTGGTCCTGACAAGTGAAATTACTAAATCGAAGTTTCTGGAGATTTTTCTGTAGATCAGGTTGGCCTTGAACTCACAGAGATTCTCCTGCCTCTGCCTTGCCAGTACTGAGATCAAAGGCATGCGCCCCCACATCCCACTTCTTACATGCTTTTATTTGTTTGATTTTCTGTGACATGGTCTCACTATGTGTGAGGCTGACCTCAAGCTCAAACTCTCCCTGCTTCAGTCTTCTCATAAACCTGTGTCAACTTAGGGTCCTGTGAGTGCTGTAGGGTCGCCTAGAACCATCCTGTGAGTGCTGTAGGGTCGCCTAGAACCATCCTGTGAGTGCTGTAGGGTCGCCTAGATCCATCCTGTGAATGCTGTAGGGTCGCCTAGAACCATCCTGTGAGTGCTGTAGGGTCACCTAGAACCATCCTGTGAGTGCTGTAGGGTCGCCTAGAACCATCCTGTGAGTGCTGTAGGGTCGCCTAGAGCCATCCTGTGAGTGCTGTAGGGTCGCCTAGAGCCATCCTGTGAGTGCTGGAGGGTCGCCTAGAACCATCCTGTGAGTGCTGGAGGGTCGCCTAGAACCATCCTGTGAGTGCTGGAGGGTCGCCTAGAACCATCCTGTGAGTGCTGTAGGGTCGCCTAGAACCATCCTGTGAGTGCTGTAGGGTCGCCTAGAACCATCCTGTGAGTGCTGTAGGGTCGCCTAGAGCCATCCTGTGAGTGCTGTAGGGTCGCCTAGAGCCATCCTGTGAGTGCTGTAGGGTCGCCTAGAACCATCCTGTGAGTGCTGTAGGGTCGCCTAGAACCATCCTGTGAGTGCTGTAGGGTCGCCTAGAACCATCCTGTGAGTGCTGTAGGGTCGCCTAGAACCATCCTGTGAGTGCTGTAGGGTCGCCTAGAGCCATCCTGTGAGTGCTGTAGGGTCGTCTAGAACCATCCTGTGAGTGCTGTAGGGTCACCTAGAACCATCCTGTGAGTGCTGTAGGGTCGCCTAGAACCATCATGACAATCTCTCTCTGCTCCCAATGCCTTTGAGATATGATGTGGGTTTATGTTAACAAACATTTGCTTAATTTTTAGAATATTTTCTTAAAATTTTTGGATATGTGTATATCTGAATGTGTGTATACATGCATGGTGGTGCCCTCTGAGGCCAGAAGAAGACATCGGATCCACCGAAGCAAGCATCTGTACTGTCCTGCTCTTGGGGTTCTGACAGGGTACATCCTCAGTTGTAGCCACTAATAGCACCTCCTGTGTACATTCACTGTGTTCCCTTTAAAAAGGACCCTGACAACCTCCTCTCTCTCTCTCTCTCTCTCTCTCTCTCTCTCTCTCTCTCTCTGTGTGTGTGTGTCTAGTTCTTTCTCGCTATCACTCTGCTTCTCTGCCTGTCTCTCTGTCTCCCCTGGCCTCTCTCGTCTCTTCTGCTGCTCCTGTCCCCAGAGGCTGTCTCCCTTCTCCCCTCTCCTCTTCTTACATTCCCTTTACCCCAATAAAAACCCCTCCACATGAACTCTGCTGCATGGTGTCTTTCTCTCTCATGCCACAATTTTTTTTTTTAATTACAACACCCATCTCAACAGTCAACAACAAAACTTTTTGGGCAGCAACTTTATTTTAGATCCTTTTCTAAGCCCTGGGAGATTGAAGAAGAAGAGCAAAGACCCTGCTTCAGAAGATTTGAACTACAGAGACAGAATTGCTCAACAAATAATATAATTTGAGGGTGTGTGGTGCTTTGAATGAGAAATGTCCCTCAGAGATTCAGGTGTTTGAGATCTTGCTTACTGGTGCTGTTTGAGGAGGTTTAGGCAGACAGTCTTGCTGAAGGAAATACCATGCTGGGACCAGGCTTTGAGACTGTTTAGTCTCATCCTCCTTTCAATTCATTCTCTCTGCTTCTTGCGTAAGTTTGAATATGTAAGTTCTGAGCTTCCTTTCTTGCTGCTGTGCTTGTTGCTGATGCTGCCTTCATATGTTCTTATCCCTCTGGAGCCATAAGACCAAATATACTCTCTTCCATAAGTTGCCTTGGTCATGGTGCTTTACAGCAATAGAAAGTAATAAAGTCAGGTTGCAAAGTATACTTGGAAGAGGAATAAAGCAACATGTGTGTCTTGGGGCTTTTTTTGTTGTGACAAGACACCAGGACCATGGCAACTCACAAATGCAAACATGTGACTCGCTTACAGTTTCAGAGGTTCAGTCCATTATCAGCATGACGGGGAACATGGCAGCATGCAGGCAGACATAGCACTGGAGTAGCCGAGGGTCCTCCATCTTTCAGGTAAAGGGAAATCGACTGAGACACTGGGCTGTATCCTGAGCATAGGAAACCTCAAAGCCCGCGGCTTTGTGACACACTTCTGCTAACAAGACCATACCTACTCCAACAAAGCCGCACCTCCTAATAGTGCCACACCCTTTGAGACTATGGGGTATATCCTTAGGTTAGAGTTTACGGGGTATACATGGTCTGAGAAGACTTTGACTGTAGGATTCAATGTTATCACAGGAAGAAACTGTTCCTAAACTCATAACTTTATTTCTAGAAACTCTGAGTATGAACAAGTCTAAAGAGAAATAAAAATTATCCATAATTCCAGGTGTTTAAACAGAACTTTTGCCGTTTTCTTTCTACCTTTGGTTCACTACTCACATTTCTTGCAGAACACACTGGTTTTAGACACTGCTGGAGTGCTCACACACTCAGTCCATGGAGATAGCGATAGTCACAGGCTTGTGAAGTCTGTACATCCAGTGAGCAGACTTCCTGCTCACAAAGGCCTGGCCACGCTCCGTGGGCTAGCAGTTAACAAAGGATTTCTGAGGGCAGCAGCCTCCAGTCATTTGGTTCAAAGCATTCCCTCTCCCTTCTAAAATAGCTACGTGGCAAACACACAGGCTTGCATTTTAATTAAAGTGGGTTAAAAATTCATTCCCATGGGTGGAAATACTTGCAAAATGCTAGAGATCATCAGAGAAACCACAGGGCAGGCACCAGGAATTACAGTGTGGGAATGAACACCACCAATAGGAAAAACCTTGCTATAGCAACCTTGCAAATTCTTGAAGGATATCCTGCCGCATCTAAAGAGAGGGTGGGGGGCAACCCCAAACCACAGTAAATTCCATCTCCGTCAGATCACTAAATAACACCTTTCTGCTCTGTGGATTTGCAAACGAGGAGTCTTTTGACTCTTTTTCCTGCTGTAGCCTATACCCACTGCGTCAGCAAGTCCTGCTGGCTCCGTCCTCCAGTTGAATCCTGACTCTCAACTGTCTCTCACCACCTGGTGATCACCCGGGTGCACAGTGCTGTGCTCTCTCACCTGGATTATTATCATGGATGCTTCTGCTGCTCCTCCTCCTCCTTCTTCTCTTCCGCTCCTTCTCCTCCTCTTCCTCCTCTTTCTTCTTCTTCGATTTTTTGAGATAGGGTTTCTCTGTGTAAGCCTTGGCTGTTCTATATCTCACTCTGTAGACCAGGCTGGCTTCAAACTCACAGAGATTCACCTGCCTCTGCCTCCGAAGTGATGGACTTTAAAGGCATGTTCCCCTATATCTATCAGGACAACCACTCTTTTCAGGTGCATGTCAATAGAGATCTAACTTTCTACCCCGAGGTCTTACCTTCTAAAGGTTCCAGTAATTCCCAATAATATTCTGGGCTGGGCAGTAAACCTTAGGACACATAAGTGTTGTGTGGGGTGCTTTTCAAACCGACACCTGCTCATCCCAGGCCCTGCCCTTCCACATGTCCTCCAGTGATGTGTTGGTCACATTCTTCCTGCCTCATATTAGCAAGTCCACTTGACCGGTGACGCTAAAACAGCATCTAAGAACCAGACCTGTCTGGGGAAGGGGCTTGGTGTCTAGGCTTCCACATGTGCTTGCTTCTTTCTCCTTGACTGCAAGGTTCTTCTTGCTGTGATCTCTGCTCCATCTGTCCTCTGATGTTTCCTTCTTTGGACATGTTGGCCTCCTTGCTGTGCTGTGGGTCCTTCAAACATGCACTGTCCTGTGTCCTTTACATGTGTAGCTCCACTGGTGTGTCCTTCCTCTACATGGCCACACAATCTGATGCTTTTGTCAGACCTCTGTTCAAATGTCACCTTCATTACATGGATATCCCTACCCACTTGTGAGAGCAAACCCTGTGAACCCACTTCTAGGCTCTAATTCTTTACTCATTTTATTTCTCTTTACATGACCCATGACAACAACAGATATGTGTGCCCTATGCTACCCTGTGCCTAGCACAGGGGGAAGTGTTTATGTGTTCACTGCATTGACAATGAGCACAATAACACACTCCTGAATAATCCTTACCAGGCACCACTTTGCTTTACAAAAGTTAACTTATTAAGATTCCCATATCATTTCATATCAACTGTTGCCATTTGTGCTCCACAGATAAGCAAGGTGAAATGTGGGAGATTACAGAATCTCCCCAAGGTCACAGAACTAGAGGACGCTGGGAGGAGATTTAAACACCGACAAGAAGGAGTGGACCCTTGGTGAGAATTGTCGACTAGCCAACCACGGACTTTGCTTTGTTCATGTTCCATCACGAGGGCGTAGACTAATGTTTGGCCCTCAGTATAAACTAATGAATTAACAGTTGATATGTGATGCGCTTCTTCCAGTTGTTTTTAGGATCGTAACATTAAGACATATGGTGAGCTTAAGTCAGTGCCTTGCATGTCGTCTGAGCTCAATACAAGTGGACGACATGCAGCTGCCTCCAGTTACCCTGGGGTGCACGAATGCCGCCTCCCTTCTCCCAGCAGCAAGGCTAGCTTTCAAATCAGTACTTCTCAAGTCGTGTTCAGATCTACCCTCAAATCTATAATGCTAGACTCAGCTCGATTAAAGTCTTCAGGGCAAAAATCAAATAATGGAATTTTCCCAGCTCTTGCAAAAACAAGGTAGTTTGAGTTTTTTTAAGTTATTTTTTTCTGATTTTTTTCCCAAACATCAGCAATTACGTCTTATCTGCTGGGTAGAAAAGTGTGTGCACATGAACCAAATACTAACAGGAAGAGGTGGAAATGGCCTCTGACGGACACCAGGAAGCAGACGTGTTTTATTTATAAACATTAGATCTGACAGCATGATTTACATCACCAGCATTGAATTCTCTGAAAAAACAAGTAAAATGGGTGTGCCAACATTTGTATAGCCACCTAGAGTGTGAATCTAGATACAGACACATGGATGTAGATGTCTTGATGCACTAAAAATCAGAATTTGTGGATTAAGAGAAATATAGCTGTATTTTATCATGTAACAATTGAATTCCAGAATGTTCTGCTTCCTGAGTGAGTTATGAAAACATTGAGTTAGGAGGCCACAAACGTAAAGAGTCAAAACCTCCTGCTGGAGATTTTCCAGTGGCTCCCTTGTCGTTTAAATTAGGACACCTGCAAGGACTGGAGCACCTGTGCCCGGTTCCTCATTCTGGGGCTCTCATCCACACACTGGCCATCTCACCCACACGCCGGGCCTCTCACCCACACACCGGGCCTCTCACCCACACGCCGGGCATCTCACCCACATGCCAGGCCTCTCACCCGCACCTCACCCACACGCCGGGCATCTCACGCACACGCCGGGCACCTCACCCACACGCCGGGCACCTCACCCACACGCCGGGCACCTCACCCACACGCCGGGCATCTCACGCACATACACGCCAGGAGCGCTGCAACTGCCGGGCTGTTCAGACCATCAAATAATATGGAAATTCTTTTTTTTTTCTTGTAACAATCACGAAAATAGGAAATTTTGTTTGTTTGTTTGGTTGGTTTGAGTTGAGTTTGTTTTTCACTGATTGGTTTTAGGTGTTTGGAGACAAAATCTCCTATAGCTGAGGCTGGCTCAGACTCGTTATTTTAGCTGAGGCTAGTCTTTAAAGTCCCAGGCGTCTGTCCTGTGCCCACATTTTTAGTGCCAAGGTTATAGGTGTATTCTACTGGGCCTAACTGAATTTCGCTGTTTTAAAACTGAAACCAGAAATACATATTTTTTTTAAAAAAAATCCATAAACTTTGAATTATCTTACTTAATTATTTTTTGCAAAGTAATCATTTCAACATAGGAAAAGAAGGGGAAGAAAACTGCAGCTGCTGAGCAAAGCTTAAAGACAGCGCGTCAAGCAGAGGGCCTAACTGTGCTGTCTGTCGGAAGGACAACTGGACTTAGCTGTTTTCACTGTGGGCATCAGCGCGTCACGTGAAGGGTCTAATAGCTTTCGGAAGGACAACTGGACTTCGCTACTTTCTTTGTGGGCATTGGCTAACAAATTCCCACTTCAGTCAGGCTTTGCTCTTGCACCCAAAGCCACGCCCTTTATGTAAATATTAGTGCGATTTCTACCACAAGCATAAACCACAGGGATAATAACCAGATCTCTCCTCCAGCAGTTCCACAGAGCTCCTCCTGACTGTAATGAATGTTGGTCAGCAGTCAGCAGAGACGTGTTTATTTGAAACATTTAAACATTCACTTGGGGCGAAAGAAGAACGCAGCAGCAGCAGCGCGCTTAATGGTGGTTCTCCTAGCAGAAGCAGAGAGACACGAAATCCCTGAAACCTGCAGAAAGCCCACCCTACACACAAAGTAAGAAATCACTTCTCCAAAAGCCAAAAGAAACAAAAGAATCGTAACAATTGGAACGTCCCCTTTCCTTAGTTTCCCTGCAGTGCTGGCATCCCGAATCCTCTCTCGTCCACCTTTTATATCATTAGGAGAGAACCTGTCTGAGCTTGACAGCCACGAGAGCAATTTGTCTTCTACAGAAGAATTCTCACTCACTCTAAGAACCAGCCTGGCACCCAGAGGCAAGCCCAGCAGACATTATCCTATGTATCAGTGTGGACCTGCTCTGTGCATCTGCTTTCGACACTGGTAGGACAGTTGTACGCAGCGTGTTTCAGAAAAACATAAATAGAGCTGGGGGTGTGGTTCAGTGGTGGAGTGCCGGCTCAGCGTGCAGCAGACTCTGGCCAGAGACGGAACCAAAGGACCAGATCGTCACCTGTTGCCATAGTAAAATACCCCAACAAAAGCAACGTGAGAAGGCCCTGTCTTCATCTTATAGCTCCTGGGGACAGTGTCACTGTGGGCCAGCACTGAAGAGCAGGACTTGAAACAGCCGGTCACTCTGTCTCCACCGTCAGGAAGCATAGTGATGAAAGGTTTGCTCCTTCCAGTGTGGGACTCTCTGTGGATGGGAATGATGCCATCCACAGATCCAGTGTGGGGCTCTCTGTGGATGGGAATGATGCCATCCACAGATCCAGTGTGGGGCTCTCTGTGGATGGGAATGATGCCATCCACAGAGACTGGATATTATGACCTCACATTCATCTTCTAGGCAAGCCTCATCAAGCTGACAGTTGAAATCAACCACTATACTCTCCCTGTTTAAAATATGGATTAATAGACAAAATGGTGCGAGCAGCCTCATATTGTAGACACAAGCTGCTGCTGCTTCTCTCTGGCGTCTTGCTTTATACGAAGACACAGCCAGCTTTAGGTTGCCTTGTAAGCACATCTGGTCACACTATGTGAAATAAAGCTGATATTACCATAGTCCCGTTTAAGTCAAGTCTAATAAACTTGAGGGTCATCCACTAAATAACTTGTTTATGCTACCTCAACCTGGCATGTATGCTAGTCAGCTTTTCTTCAAGGTAACAGAATATGTGAGATAATCAGTGTGGTATTCTGAGTGAGGAATATTCCCCAAAGGCTCAGGCAAGTAACTCTTGGTGTCTGGTTGCTGCTATTGCGGGGAGGTTTAGGAGGCTCAGCTTTGCTGGAGGAAGCACATCACTGGGGGTGACGGTGCGAGCTTTAGCCTCCACTTTGCTCTCTCTGCTTTTGGCCTGCAGTGGAGGCTGTGATTTCTCATCTTTTTGCCCCCTGCTGTTATGCCTTCCCGACACTGCAGTCTCCCTCTGAAACCATAAGCCCAGACAAATTCTTCCGCCAATAGCTTGTTCTGACCACGGACTTTGTCAGAAAAAACTAGTACAGCAGCATAATAATCGACGCAGTTAATTTGGGGTCACAGCTTAAAGGTTTCAGTCACGTTCATTGTCCTGTTGCTTTTGCCTGTAGTGGTACAAAGAGACATTATAGCCTCGGGACTGTTCATTTCTGGGGGCTGAGACCCCCACATGTCTTCCAAAGGCATGCACTTAATAAGTTGTTTCCTTGCACTAAGATACCATCTACTTAAGCTTCTGCTACCACTTAAGACTGTCACAGCTTGGTGGGCTTCTGACAGCTGAGTAATAGAGCTTAACTATTATGCTTGGGGTCCTAGGTTCATTCCCTAGTATTAGGGCTGATGGTAGGAAGCAATTTCATTTTAGAGTAAGACCTGTTGCTACAGAACTCTGATCGCAGCTATTTGGGAAGTAGAGGTAGGATGACTGTAAATTCAAGGCTAGCTACAGAGCAAGACATTGTCACAATAAATAAAATAAAAAATAAAAGCTGAAAGGGGACGAGAAGTAACTCGGTGTTAAAATGCTTTCCGAAAATGGTCCCATTCTTATGATGAAGGGTTACAGACGGGAACAAAACTTTTGAACCAGGCACGCTTGGGGATTATTCCAGATCCAGACAACAGCAGCCTAGGAAATTGTTGGGAGCCACCTTTTTGGGGTGACCTCTGCCAGGATCCTAACATGTGTCCCAAAATAGGGGTGTGAGGAGTAGAAAAGTTAGGTAGCCACATCAGACAGAGAACTAATCTCCAAAACAGACAATGAACTCAAGAAGCTTAACATCAAAAGAACAAATAATCTAATAAAAATATGAGATACAGACCTAAACAGAGAACACTCAAGAGAGGAATCTAAAATGGCTGAAAGACTCTTAAGGAAATGCTCAGCATCCTTAGCCATCAGAGAAATGCAAATCAAAACAACTTTGAGATTCCATCTTACACCTGTAAGAATAGCCAAGATAAAAAACACTGATGACAGTTTATGCTGGAGAGGATGTGGGGTAAAGGGAAGACTCCTGCATTGCTGGTGGGAATGCAAACTAGTACAGCCACTTTGGAAATCAGTGTGGTGATTTCTCAGAAAATTAGGAAACCTCAAGACCCAGCAATACCACTTTTGGGTATATACTCAAAGGATGCTCAATCATATCACAAGGATATGTGCTAAACAATGTTTCTAACAACATTATTTGTAATAGCCAGAACCTGGAAACAACCTAGATGACCCTCAGCTAAAGAATGAATAAAGAAAATTGGTCCATTCATATAATGGAATACTACTCAGCAGTAAAAAAAATAATGACATCTTGAAATTTGTAGGTAAATGGAAAAAAAAAAAGTATTGAGTGAGATAACCCAGACTCAGAAAGACAGATATATATATATTCACTCATAACTGGGTTTTAGACATGAAACAAAAAACAAAAAAACAAAAACAAAAACAGCCTATAATCCACAAACCCAGAGAACCCAAACAACAAAGAGGACTCTAAGAGAGACATGCATGGATCCAAATAGGAAGGAGAAAATGACAAGGTTTCCTGAGTAAATTGGGGGCATGGGGGTCATGGGAGAGGGGAGAAGGGAAGAAGGAAGGAAGGGAGGGGAGCAGAGAAAAATGTATAGCCCAATAAAAACAATTTTAAAAATTGATTTTAAAAAAGTTATTTAGGAGGACAGAGATAAGAGAGAAACACAGAGGCACAGGATAGTAACAGGAGGGCAACTCAGTGAATACTGAATGCTGAATTCTTAGTTTTGAGTTCTGAGTTCACCCGTGTTTAATTTTCCACACACTTTTGTACCCCAATACAAAAGCAGGGAAGCAGGCAAAAGACTGCTTTAACATGATACAAAGGACAACAGTTACTTGCCCCAATGCTTGAGCCATCAAGCCATTAATTCTAGAGAAAAGTATTTTATGCTTGGGGCAGTGAAAACACCCTAGACCAAGAATCGTGCAGGCAGCTACTCCCTAAATAGAACCTCCTGTTTCAAAAGAAGCAACAGAAGTATGCTTGAATTCTCTGACCTTTGGTCTGGATGGAGTGGATCTACATTTGTGGGCCATCTTAATGTCCAAAGCATCAAGTAACCACACCCTAGGTCCGAGTCTGTGGCCGCACTTGTTAACAATTTCAAATAAGCTCAGACTGTCTGACCTTTAGACAAGGTGGAATAGGTTCACATTTTTGGGCCTCCACAGGAAATAACATTAATGCAAACAAAATATTGAAAAGCTAATGCTAAAATGTATCTTCCATTCAATAAAATCTATGAATTAAAAACATTAAAAGTAAAGCCAGGTATGGTGGCACAGGCCTTTAATTTCAGCACTCAGGAGGTAGAGATAGGTGTATCTCTGTGAATTCTAGGATAGTCAGGGCTGTTACACAAAGAAACCTTGTCTTGAAACACACACACTAATATATATATTAGACTCTGCTTCCAGATAGAATTCATAATAATGTACAAGAAAGACTGTAGTTAATATTTCAAGAAATAAAGTTGAAAACAGGTCTTAGTTTCATCATGACTGCTGTGATGAAACATTATGACTGACAGCAACTCAGGAAGGAAAGGGTTTATTGCACTAACAGCTCCCTATAACAGATCATCAAAAGCAGTAAGGGCAGGAACTTGGACGCAGGAGCTGATGTAGAGGCCATGGAGGGTACTGCTTACTGACTTGCTCCACAGCACCCAGGGCCATCAGCCCAGGGATGACACCACCCACAGTAAGATTGACCTTCTCCCATCAAGTAAGTACTCATTAAGAAAATGCCCTACAACCAAATCTTATGGAGGCATTTTCTCAATTGAAGTTCCCTCCTTTCAGATAACTCTAGCTTGTGTCAAGTTGGCATAAAATAAGACAGCACAACATATAATTTAGAATATAATTAAAATGTGCGATGTCAGGTGTTGTGGCTCAGATCTGTAATTCTGACAACCAGCACCTGGGAGGCTGAGCCAGTAAAGCCAGCTTGGGCATGTAGTGAGACACTGCACAAAACAAACAAAACAAAACCCGCAAATAATTGTATCAAGTCAGGAAAGTGTTCTAAGTCAGCATCTACCTAAACATATCCACAGAGCGTTATGGAATTGTTTGTTTGTTCTCTGCTGTGGTACTGGGCATTGAACCCCAGGCCTTGCACATAGTAGGGAGACTCTCTACCACTGAGCTGCATCACGGATTTCAATCATGAAGTACAGTTTTAAGCGTAAATTCAAGAATAGTCTCAGGACCTCTAGGTCTACACTTAAGGCTTAAGATTCATTACAGCTGCCTTCACTGCTAGTTGACTTTATTAATCCAGTTTCTTGTAGCAAGTTTTCTTGTTGAACTATATGGACCACTAGCCCACAAATAATGACCTGGAGACTTATTATTAATTATGAAAGCTTGGCCTTAGCTTAGACTTTTTCCCAACTAGCTTTTATAACTTAGTTAACCCATATTTTTTTTTAATCTCTGTTCTGACACATGGCTTGGTTAACTCTTCTTAGTATAGCATGCTCAATTTTGCTGGCAAAATTGCACACTTAGATTTCTCCTCCCTGTTTCTCTCTCTCTCTCTCTCTCTCTCTCTCTCTCTCTCTCTCTCTCTCTCTCTCTCTCTCTGCCTGAAAGTCCCACCTATTCTCTCCTGTTTAGCTATTGGTCATTTAGCTCTTTATTAAGCCAATCAGACGTTTTTTTAGGGAGAGATACATCTCACAGTGTAAACAAATATTCTATAACAGTTTATCAAGGTATCAAGGTTTTACAGTTTAGGTTTCTGGTTTTTTTTCGGGGGGGTTGTTTTAGTTTTTTTGAGACAGGGTTTTGCTGTGGTTTTGGAGCCTGTCCTGGAACTAGCTGCTCTAGACTAGGCTGGCCTTGAACAGAGATCCACCTACCTCTGCCTCCCTGAGGGCTCGAATTAAAGGTGTGCACTACCACTGCCCAGCTAAGGTTTTACAGTTTAGAATGAAGCGTGATGGCAAGTGCTTTGGTCCCAGCACTTGGGAGGAAGAGGCAGGTGGATCTCTGGGATCAAAGCGGAAAAGGCAGAGAAATCTGTGGGCTCAAAGCTTATAGTGAGTTCTAGGCTAGACAAGAAGTCTCTCAAGGAATAAGAAAAAAAAATTGTAGTGAAAATCATAATATAGTACATCTTCTTGCATCTCTAAATTTTTAGATGAAAATAAGGATCAGATATTTTTGGTATAGTCAAGTCACAGGTAATCAGCACCCAAAAGACAAATGGATGGCAATTTGAAGTCAGTGTCTGCTATATAGCAAAACCTTGAGCAAAAATATAAAATCAAATGAAACATTGCAATGACATTTAGAAAAAAAAGAATTTACTATGCCATAGGCAGAGTTTCTCTGTGTCCTAGCAGCCACTTCATAATAACCACAGTGAGTCTTATTATTAATTAGAAATGCTCAGCCAATAGCTCAGGTTTATTACCAACTAGCTCTTACAGCTTAACCCATTTCTATTCATCTATGTGCTGCCCTGAGACTTGTAGCTTTTACCTCTATTCCATTTTGTGTGTCTGATTCTTTCTCTGTCTGACTAGAGACTCCTCTGACTCCACCCTTCCTTATCCCACCATTCTCAGTTTGGCTTTCCCGCTTAACTTTATCCTGTTTAGCTATTAATCAGTCAACTTGTTTTATATATCAATTATAGTGACATGTATGCACACATGTATGCACAGAACTATTCCACAGCAGTATGCTTTATGAGATTTCTTTACTTCCTACCCCTTCACATCCATCTATCACATAGTCCTGTCTATGCTACACTAAAGACCTTGCCCGTCTTTGATGCTCTTGTCTTAAAGTCTCTCACTAGACTACTGTCTTCTTGCCAGTTGTAGTTACTTTCTGGGCACTGTGACAAAATTCCTGGAAAGGTATTTTAAGGAAGGAAGCAATGTTTTATTTTTGTTCACAGTTTTCGAACTTTTCGTTGGCTGTGGGGAAGAAGGAGTGGAAGCTGGAGTGTGAAGCAGCTGCACACGTTGTATCCACAGGAGGTCAGGAAGCAAACAGAAATGCTTGCTGGAGCCCATTCAATGTTTCCATTCTTTTTATTTAGCCCAGGACTCCAGCTAATACGATTGTGCTAATCATGGTCAGGGTAGAGGTCCCTCCTCACAAGCATCTGTATGCTGTTTTGTTTTGTTTTGTTTTGTTCTGTTTTGTTTTACTGAGACAGGGTTGCGGCGCGCAACTCTGCCAGCAGAGAAGACGACCACAAAAGGATTCTTCTTGGAACGTACTTTATTGGAGCGCAGAAGACTGAAGATAAGATGGAGGCGAAAAGACCCCGAGCCCGACCGCGCGCGCGCGGGAGGGGGGGGGGGGGGGGGGGGGGGGATATATACAGCGCCTGGTCAGCCTATGACGTGTCATTGCTTGATTGGCTCGGCCCACACTGATGCAATTGCGTGAGCAAGACGTGTGAGCAATTGATAGGTGGATTCAAACCACTCTTGGGCTGGTAGCGAGCGTGCGCAGAAGTTGTGTACTACTAGGGACACTAGCAAATGGCGGCAACGGGCTTAGTGCCAGACCCTGAAACATGACAGCTGACAGCGCCGAGGTGCGCAGAGCGCCTGGCACGCAGAGCGCCATGGCGCGCTACATCGGAACATGACAGCTGACAGCGCCGTGGTGTGCAGAGCGCCGTGGCGCGCTACATAGGGTCTCACTAGGTGGCCCAGGCTGGCCTTGGATTTGCTATAGAGACCATGCTAGCCTGAAACTCACAGAAATTTGCCTGTTTCTGCCTCTCAACATTGCTAGGACTGAAGGCGTGGACCAAGTTATATGACTCCAGAAACATTCTTCTGTATTTGCCCAGAGGTATATCTCATAGGTGATTCTAAATATAGTCAATTGACAATGCAGATTAATAATGGCGACACCTTGAGGTATTTAAATATTCTAGACCAAATCACCTGAGTCCCTTTCTTAAAATCCTCAGGGCATTAAATTGTGTTCAGAGTCAATACAGGCTTTCTTGCAAAGGGCCATTGCTGCAGCTTCTGGCTCCCCCAGCCTGGCACATTAATGTGCTGGCTGTATCCCAGGCACACATTGGTCTTCCCCCATTTCTTTGATGTGCCAAATGCTTGGCATTCTTTCTGCCTGAGCCAACGGTTCCTATATGTTTAAGACCACCCTAGAAGTATTGATCTTTCGATACAGACAGTCACTTTCAATAGTGCTGTCTGTTATCACTCTTCTGGCACTCCGGGAAGATCCTGCTGGTTTATCATGATCTGTATTCTCTTTGGAGACCTGTTACATGTGGTTAGGTGAGGTCAAGGGCATTTGACCAGTGTCAGCCAATGAAATACAAGAGTAATTAAAACCAAACCTCTTGTCTTTTCATGACACATCCATTAGCCTCACTCACGTCTTTGTTCAAATGCCACCCACTCAGCAGCCCCCTCTTCCAGTCTGTATGAGTCTGGTTTTTCCCATTCAAATGTACTTTTTGCTACTGAAGTCATTTCTTCTTTGTTTCTTTATCTAATATTTTGGGTTCTACTAATAATATTAAGTTTCCCAAGACAATGGACTTTGAGCCTTTGCTGTGCTTTGTCTAGTGTGTCTGTTGTGGTGTGTTACACATAGCTAGAGCTGCAGAAATGTGCATAAATTAAATGAAAAAAGCCAAAGTTAGGAACTTTACCCCATCTTTCTTTTGAAGACATCTAATAGGAATATGACCCTGGGCCACACGACCATGCCTGGCCTTCAAAGTGGTTTTGAGAAATAGAGATAAAAAAAGGGTTAGGGGCTGGGGAGAGGGCTCAGCTAAAGTGTTTGCTGCACATCATGAGGACCTGAGCTTAGCAGCCATGCGAAAAGCTAGACGTCTTGGCATGTGTCAGCAATACCAGCAATGACAATGACAGGCAGGCAGAAGGACGTTACAACTCATTGAGCAGCTGTACTAAGTCAATGCCCTGCAAGTTCAAGGAGTACAAAATAGCCATCAACTGAGGACAACACCGGATGTCAGCTACTTTACTTTGCACACATGCAAACACATACACACACACACGTACATGTGCCACAATACACATGAACAAACACGTGTACCTCAACACACACACACGAGAAACAAACTAACAGTGCTTTATTGAGCACAAGAATCCAGTGTTTGAAAGGTCCAAACAGCATGGCACTAGCATCCTGATAAAGACAAATACGCTCTGGGTTTGTCACAATATGACACGGATGTGTGGATGTACAGATGAGCATGAGAGGAAGAGAAGCAACCTCATGGTATCTTGGTTTTGTTTCAAGGATCCGTGATGATAAAATACTTCAACAAAAGCAATCTAGGAGAGAAATGGTTTGTTTAGCTCAATTCCAAGTACTAGTCCATCATAGCAGAAAGCCACGGCCGCAGGAGCTTGAGAAAATGAACGTTTCACATCCACCATGGGCTGGCAAGAGCAGAGCCGTAGAGCTTGCTGTCTCTGCGGTCACAGAATCCAGGCCCCCTGCACTCATGCCAGTCCCTCACTGGAACCACGTCCCAGACTATTCTATGGCATGTCTGTCAAGGTGACAACTAAATTCACCATCACAAATAATTGAAAATACGGTGTTTAAGGGCATAATTTTATTTCCAAAAATGTGACTTTAAATGTAAAATAGTTCGAAAAGAAACGAAACTCTTTATCTACAGTTGTTGCTTATGTAGGTCTCAAAGGAGGAGCTATTTGGATACAAGGTTGCAAGAACCTAGTAAACTTAGAGCTGGGAGAAACATCAGAAGTGTCTTGAGCAAAGCAAGAGTTGCTGAATTGCCAATAAAAATTTAAAACCACACTGGAAAAAAAGTCAAATCGCAAAGGAGAGTTCTATAGTCTGGGCCTCTTGATGAGAAGCTGCAGCTGCCGCCCCAGCGTGTGCATTCTTACCACGTCCCAGGTACCCACTGCAGTTTGTGCTGTCTGTCTTGGACCATAGTCTGAGATGTGGGTGGACAGGGCCCTAGCCCCCAAGCGTGAAGACGCCTCCCTAAAGAAATCTTCCTCTGCCGGGGCGGTGGTGGCGCACGCCTTTAATCCCAGCACTCGGGAGGCAGAGGCAGGCGGATCTCTGTGAGTTCGAGGCCAGCCTGGTCTACAAGAGGTAGTTCCAGGACCGGAATCAAAAAGCTACGGAGAAACCCTGTCTCGAAAAATCCAAAAAAAAAAAAAAAAAAAAAAAAAGAAAGAAAAAATCTTCCTCTCTCCACCTCACTGGCTTCCTAGACATTATTTCAAGGATACGATGTGTGAGTGGAGAGAATCTCTGGGAGAAGGCAACTGATGAGGCCGTGCAAACAGACTGTAAGGCGACAGCCTGAACGCCTTTTCTGTCTATATGCAGGTTCTGAAAGCTGTCTCTGTTCCTTTTAGGGGTTGACAATGAAAGGGGCTGCGTAGATATTCTACAATTAGCGATTGTAGGCACTGGGCTACAGTCCCTGGGCGGAGGCATTCTACAGTTAAAATTGGGGTAACAATCAAGCACACACACACACACACACACGAGAGAGAGAGAGCTGTTATTGTGTACCCTAGTTAGCCTGGACTCTAACTTGATTACTCAGCCTCCTGAGTACAGGGATTGTAGATTTTGATTGTTCAAGTAAAAAAAAAAAAGTAAGAGCTGGGCATGGTGGCGCACGCCTTAAATCCCAGCACGTGAGAGGCAGAGGCAGGCGGATCTCTGTGAATTTAAGGCCAGCCTGGTCTATAGAGCGAGTTTCAGAACAGGTTTCAGAGCTACACAGAAAACCCTGTCTTGAAACAAACAAACAAAGTAAGTTCTTGAATGCTTATATCTGTGTTCCAGAGAACTGATTGACCCAGCAGTAACATGTTTCATACGTGTGTACATATGCATATATGTGTATATATTTTGAGATAGGGTCTCATGTATTCCAGGCCAACTTCAAACTTGCTGTGTAGCTGAGGATAATCTTGATGGTTCTGCCTCAACCTCCCCAAATCTGAGAATACAGGTGTGCACTACCAAACCCAGTTTGTGCGGAGCAAGCATCCTTCCATGGATGCATACTCTCAGCCCCTTGTGTGACTTTACATGACTACTTCACCGGGTGTGAGAGCATCTACCTGTGCTGTCAGCATTTGGCAGGCTGAGGCAGGAGGATAATGAGTTTGAGGCCAACCTGGTCTATAGCAAGAACCTGTCTGTTAAAACAACAAACAAAGAAGCCAGCTAAAAACAAACAAAGGTAAAAACAAGGCACACTCCTTCCTTGAAGTCACTAGAACCACTTGCTCCTTCATCTGTCTCTTCTACAAATATGTAGAACATGTAGTATCCACAAACTTCAGTTCTAACGGAGAAACCAGGCCATGATGTATCAGAAAGTGTTAAGTGCTGTGTGAGAAAGAGAGAAGACAGTGTGTATACACACAGCAGGACTACGGCAACGGGGCTGTATAATAAAGATGGATAATCTGGCATTTGAGGCCTAGCAGCAGATGTCGCTCAGTCCTGGTTCTGGGGTAGCTTTTCCTGCTCCTTGTCAGCATCATAGAAGAAGCCAAATTATAACCTCCTCTCTGTGAACCAACCCACCTTACCAGACATGCTTCATCCATAGCAATGGACTGAACCCTCTGGAATGGTGAGTCCCCAATTCTCCCTCCCTCAAGTTGTCTCTCTGGTGTTTTGTCATAGTGGCAGGAAAAGGCACCAAGATGGGATATTTTTTGAGGCATAGCAATGAAGTTTCCTGTCAGGTGGTATGGATTATATGAGAAAGATAGAACTGAAGGATATTGCTTTGGACTAAGCAGAGATAGGACAGGGGAGGCATGAGCAACATGTATTCCTGTGTTTTGCCTAATTTTGGAGCATTGTGGGATATTTGATGACACTGTGTAAAGATGTGCCTCTGTCCTTCCTTCTACATAGGACACCTTCTGATTGGTTTAATAAAGAGCTGAACAGGAGAGGCAGGAGAGGATAGGTGGGACTTCTGGGCAGAGAGAGGAACTTTGGGAACAAATCTGGTGTGAGGGATTTACCCGCCAGACAAGGAGGAAGCCGGATGTAAGATCCTGAGGAGAGGAAACAAACCACATGGCAGAATGTAGATTAGTACAAATGGGTTAATTTAAGTCTTACAAGCTAGTTCAGAGCTAGCCTAAGCCTAGGCCAAACTCCCCTGTTTAATAAGAAGTCTTCATGTCATTATTTGGGTCCGAAGATAGCCCAGCTACATTGCAGTGTCAACCAGTCCTAATGAACATAATAAAAATGAGGCATGGATGCTTACCAGGTAATTGTGAAGCTCTGGGAGCAGATACTACAGTTATAATTCTGCCTTGTTTCTTGGGAGTTGTGTCTCCTTGGCAACATCTAGCGGCATCTGTGTGCCTCCAATTCCTTCTCAGAAACATGAGGATAAGGATAATTCCTGCCTCAAGACACTGCAGACATTTATGTAATCGATAAATAAAACTTCTTAAAATCAGAAGCTGGGGCCAGGTATGGTGATGCCTGCCTGTAATCCCAGCTCTCAGGAGGCTGAGGCAGAAGAACCCGGCAAGTTTATGGCCAGCCTGGGTTTCATAGCAAGTACCAGACCAGGCTGAGCTGTATAGGAAGATATTGTTACACAAAGCAAAACCAACCAGCAACAACAATGACCCAGAGGTTGGGATCTGCATCAGATAACAGTATAATCTGAACAGTTCATATGAGAGGTTCTGTTCTCTGTCCCATAAGAGTACCCACCTTTCCTTCCCATGGGTGACTCTCAGCTGGGAAGCTGCAAACTTTTCTGGGTACTAAAATAGGGTAGGCATGATTTTCACTAACCTGTCATGATGTTAAAAGGAAAAGAGCAAGAACCCGTGGGACACACCAGCCGGAGTATATATACACACAAGCAAACACAGGCATTCTCAGCAGTTATGCTCAGAGCCACACACTAGGTCTTGTAGTGCTGGATCAATAGAGAGCAGGGATTCTGAAAAGGAGATGTACTTCAGAGTTTAGCCTTGCCCTTATTCGTTCTTATTGGTTTGCCATTCAGCCCAGTCTTGGTATCGTGCCCTGCCCCAGAACAAGGAAACCTCTGATATCCATACAAGTACGGCTCCCGTTTTCCAGGTAAGATTCTGTCTCTACCTCTGTGACCTTGGAGGCTCTTCCCATTTTCACTCCTTGTCTTCCACTCTTCCAGTTGGTGCTTTCTTTAGGGATTTCAAACGGCATCCCTCTCTGATTTTTTAAAGAATCCTGTTTCCCAGCATTTAACATGGCTAGAACTGACTCCTATTTTATAAAACCACTGCTAAGCAAGCTTAGGTGAACAGAAGTTCTGATTAAAAAGTGGAACCTGCCTGGGTACCAGCATTTGGGATCTACTTCCTTGAGGCAAGTAAACCAATAGTTTAAGGTGGTGGTGCACGCCTTTAATCCCCACACTTGGGAGTGAAAGGCTGGCAGATCTCTGGGGGTTTGATGCCAGCCTGGTCTGCAGAGCAAGTTCCAGTCCAGGACAGTCAGGGCTACATCCTGAAACCCTGTCTTGAAAAACAAAAAACAAAAACAAAAAAAATCCCCAAAAGTTCAAGTTTATCCTTGGCTACAAAGCAAGTTAAAGGCAAATCTGAGCTACATGGAATTCCGTCTCAAACAAACAGAACAAGTAGAGATAAAAACTGAACTAAACCAAACCTTAAAGGTTCCATCCAGAGCAGGGTACAGCTTCAAAACCAACACTGTGACTCTCCTAGAACCTAGCAGTTTCTGGCATACCATTATGTAGAGTGTGTCTTTGTTCTGTTGTTTTTCTTCCTGCCCGTTTCCTGAATGCTGGTAAGTTAAGAGTTTCTATGTATCCTTCATATATAGCTCCAAGTTTTGTTTTTGAGATGTCAGTTTCCTCCTCTCCCAGACATCTCTCATTCTCAAGATGTTTAAGTTCTTACTTTGTTGTGGACAGCAGTTAAACTCTTCAAATTCTTTTGCTTTACCTAAACTGAGGACTTTTAATTCTTCCTCATCTACAGAAAGCAACTGTAGTGATAAGCAGAAGGAACATTTATTTATACCAACACTAGTTGTATTAAATTGTGTTAAATTAAGTTGTCTTAGAATGCATGATACAGACCCATTTATTTTAAAAGTCAATTATTTAACTAACTTATAAAGGTAAATGTATTTATCAGTGTGTGCATATGTGTATGAGTGCATATAGAGGTCAGAGGAAAATCTTTAAGAGTCAATTCTCATTTTCCACTTTGTTGAGGCAGGATCTCTCTTGTTCTGTTGATGCAGGATCATTCTCCTACTGAGGCAGGATCTCTCTTGTTCTTTTGAGGCGGGGTCTCTCTTGTTCTACAGGGCACGATCTCTCTGATTCTGTTGAGGCAGGATCTCTCTTGTTAATACTCCGTCTTAGCTGTTCTCAAGCTACTGCTGATTACCTTGACTCTGCCTCTCCTCTTGTTATAGGAGTACTTGGCTTACAGATGTTTTCTCTGGGGGCCGAATCAGATTATCAGGTTTGTGCAATAAGAACTTTCATTTGCTGAGCCCTCTCCCAGTTCCCCTTTTCAAATGACATCAATTGAGCCACTAAAGTAGGTAATGCCTGGGTCTCTGTGAAACAACTAGGGGAATCAGTGGTAACCTTGCTCTGACAAAACGTATGATGAATTGGCAAAAAGAGATACTATTCAAAAGAAGGAAATGGAAATCTTAGACTAAATATGGCGGTGAATACCTAAAATCCCAGCCTGTGGGCGGTGACGCAATAAAATCAGGAATTCAAAGTCACCCTCTGCCAAGCTGGCTAGGCAAAACAAAAGAAAGCGAAACAAAGAAGATCTGTGAAACAAAGAAGATCTGTGAAACAAAAGTAAACAAACTTGTTGTGCAGACTCTAAAGGGTGAGAAAGTAGGAAACACTGCGTAGGCTCACTAAAGGTTGATATCCTTTAGTGAAGACAGATGAAGGAAGATTTCTGGAGCCTGAGATTAGATATGAAAGTTTAGAAGAGATCATAATGATAATGGTCTGAACCTCTAAAAATGAAAGCAAGTCACCACAATAAATGTTTTCTTTTAAGAGTTGCTGTGGGCATGTTGTCTCCACACAGCAATAGTTACTCTATCTAAGACAATGACCAGTTGCTTGCACAATGAATTTGAAGCCTGCTCCACGGTGAAATGGTCCTGTAAATCAGGCCATGTACCCATGGTCAGGGTACTCATAGGCCCCAGGACTCACCCTCTACAATTTTGACAAATGGACAAAGCAACAGCCTTTCCTCTGAATTAGGATTTATCTACTCATAGGTTAGTGCCATGTCAGAGGAGTTGCAGTGAATGTGGTTAACACAGATCAAAGTCCAAAGAAGAAGTGACTGCGAAGTGCTTAGCCACACATAGGGCATCCATCTCATGCCAGGTAATTTGAAAAAGAAGGTTATAACTAATATAAGAAAAACTATATACAATAAGTACAATAACTATATTCAATATATACAGGCAATAAATACATCAGCAATGTCTAGTCTATTAACATTTGACAAATTCAGAGAAAATCCTCCACATCTGTCCTATCTAGGTGAGTTGTACCTAATTTACTTTTTTTCTAAATTGCATTACCAAAACTATCTTTTTATGTCTCTTAACCTTATTCACTTTACACCTCTTTGGTGAGTTTCTTTTCTGCATCTGGTAAACAAGGAAAACAATTATAACTATAATGTGTTCAATTCTGTCAGAGACTTGAGAAGGAAATAATATTACCCAACTAAGTAGGAAGTGCAAGCCAGTGACTTCCAAAAAAAAAAAAAATGTGAGAAATGACAGAAACAACTGGCTGCCTGGACAGTCACCCAAGGTTTCTTTGCAACATTGGGGCATCCATCTTTGGCCTAATGGTCTAGGATATCTGACAGACTTTTCTGTGAAGCAGGATATTCTGAAGGGCTATCCTACCTTGTCTTGAAAAAATTTGTAGTCACTTTCTTTTGTGTCCTGCTTGTCCAATTTGGAGCCAAGAACATTTTCTTGCCCATTGGTTAACTTTGCCAGAAAGAAAGTGAACTTCACGTGGAATTTCTTTGATGCCCATCAGATTCTATGAAGTAGATTGGTGAAACCAAGAGAAGACATGTCTCATTGTCATTAAAAAAGAGGGGAAAAAACTTACGTTATTAAAACATCTTAATAGCCATATTCTGTAGATCTCTAAAGTGTTGGAGTATGATCCATCTATCTAAAATATAACTCTGTTTGACTTTGAAAGCGTACCTAATATGACTACAAGTTCAATTATAATAGGTGACAAATTGCTAACCTACATTTCCTTATTAACCTAAATAGTTGGTAATAATAACTTTCAAGGGCTAAAAATTTGCATTATATTGCTAAATGAGTTGCACAGATACAATGCCTTGAACAAGATTAGACATGTACACAGTACATTCTAACAAAAAATAATCACAATCTTGAACAAGGTTGGAAATATATGTAGAGCATGTTCTAACAAAAATAATCTCAACTTAGTATATATAAAACATCCAAGCCAATGTAAAATATTTAAAGTCAGTAATTGCTTTTTTGGATTAAAAGTAAATTCAATAATCTACCTTTTACTCTTATTTCTATACCTCCACTTCTTTCTTTTGAGAGTAGATTCAATAATCTACTCTTATATCCTATCGTATCTATATCTCCCATTTTCCTTTCAAAACAAGAACTCTGAATATAATCTCCTTTGTTCAACTTTCTTATTAACTGTAAACAATAACATCTTGTAACCAAACAATGACAAATATCCATAACCCATTGAAGAACCAAAGACCACGACCCCACTTCTGGGGAATATAGGCATTATATTCTTATATTTACCTCCTGCTGTGTGGGGCTACAGCATCTTTAGTCAATCCTGAAAGGAAAAATTTGGGTTAGTTTTCACGTCCTGGGAGAGATAGCTGTATTGTTTGTTGTCCAGGCTCTGTGTATGTGAAAGCACAGGACTTGCCTCAAATCCTGGCAAGAGTAGACCGTAAGGTTGGGTTATCTCTGTTAGCCACCTCGAAATTGTCCTGAGTAGCTTGTAGTCCAAACTCAATCTTTAGGTGGTGTTTTTTCAGCTTTGTGGTGCTGTCATAGTCCTGGTGGAATCATTGTTATAGGGCCCCATCCTCCTTTTGGAGACTTCAGAGGTTGCTGGAAGGCATAGGTCATGGCTCACTGTAGAAAACAGATAGAGACTCAAACCCAGAATTATAGATAGGAAAGCAGATGATTTTTTCCAGAATTAGTACACTACATGACCACTAATATCATGATAAAAATTTTAAAGTATATGTATTTTAATCTTATAAATTTTTAGATAATATTTGTACCTCAAGAAAAGTTTCAAAGACTTAAAATAGAACCAAAGAATTATGAGATTAGTGGCAATAAAATAGTCCTTTAATTTTGTTTTCTTCATCCCATATCAGGCGGTTCTTCTGACATGAGATTTTCCTTTAACAAGCATGCTTGGGTTTAGAGAAGGAGAAAGCCACATTCCAACTCCAAAATAAGCTTTATTTTTTAACTGGACTGTGACTACAAAAAGACTATTTGCGTTTTATGTATGTAGGGAATAGCAAAAAGCAAATATTTGGGAAGATTTATAAGATTTTCTTCTGTTGGAATGTGATATACCAATAGGCAAATTTACTCTTTTTCTTGGGACATTTTTTTTCTGGATAATTTACCCTTTTTTTTCAGATGCCTCATTTTTCAGTGTTCTTCACATTCCTTAGCTGTATGCATTTATTTTTCTGAAAAGACAAAAACAAAACCCTTCCCTAACCCTGACTTTGGGGAGATTTTCTTTTGGCAAGTTACATCTGATCAAATGAAAAGCATTTGTTAGTTTAAAAGTTAGCATAGATTGAACAGCCATGCTGTTTGATTAAATGTTACATCTTTCAATCAAAGAGTATCTCTTGTTCAAATACAATCTTTATCAATTTTTGAGGTTTCTATAGCTTTTCTTCTCTTGTGAAAACAAAAGCAAAACCCTTTCCCCAATGTAATACATGTCTTCATTTTCATTCTGAGGTCAACACATCTTTAAAGTATACCAGCTGATTTAATTTAATATTTTTCTACTATCCAATGGCTCTCTTAAACTATTGTTCCTTTTGACTAACATTTAAAAATTTAAAGTTAATACGTCATTATGTAATCTATTTCTGGGGGTCTTTAGCATCCCTTTCTGTTTATTTAACATATCCTTTAGAGTTTGATTTGATCTTTCCATAACTGCCTGCCCTGTAGAATTGTGTAGTATACCTGTAATATGCTTTATAACATAATAAACAAAAAACTTTCATTTTCTTAGAGACATGTGCTAGATCACTGTCTTTATTTTTTTTTTGGAAGTTTTATAATTATATTTATGTACAGAAAACTCAGCAGTACATTTAACCCAGTTTAGTGGTGAGTTCTTTGGCCTTTGCCTTTTCCAGCTTGGCAATTCAAGCCACAGATTTAGGACCCAGGACGTTGCCTCCCCAGTGGCGGCGGATCTCATCATATCTGTCATTGTAATTGATCCTAATAGCTTCCACCAGCTTGGTCAGAGCACCCTTGTCTTCCGAGTTAACCTGTGTGAAGGCAACAGTGGTGCTCGTCTTCCTGTGTGCTGCGGCCAGTGCAGCCTTGATAGCCGAGACTGGCGGAGACGGGGGGGGGGGGGGGGGGGGGGGGGGGGGGGGCAGATTGAGACACGGAGGCTTCTTTTCAGGTGGAAGAACAGCAGCCTTTATTTTGCCCAGCAACCTTTTATACCTCTACTCCTTCTGTGGAGACCCACCGGCCAGAAAGAACACAAACGTCCTTGTCAATTACAGACCACAAGGAAGTTCCTCTCCCAGTCCCAACACTGTGGACCAGCCGTCCCAGCCTGGCCTTTCCCTTGATGATGCAGTAGGGGACCCCCATCTTGCGACACAGGGCAGGCAGGAAGACCACCAGCTCAATGGGATCTACATCGTGGGCAATCACCACCAGCTGAGCCTTCTTGTTCTCTACCAAAATGGTGACTGTATTGATGCCCGCTCGAAGGACAGGTGGTCTCTTAGTTGGGACATCCCCTTTGCCGGGTAGTTTTCTTCTCAGCACGGGCCAGCAGCCTCTGCTTCTTTTCCTGCTTGGTCTCTGGCCTGTACTTGTGGGCAAGTTTAAGCAACTGGGTAGCTATTTGCCGGTCCAGGGCCTGGGTGAACTGGTTAATGACAGGAGGAACTTTGAGCCACTTATAGAGGATGGCCCTCTGCCGCTGTAGCCTAATGTAGCAGGGCCATTTGACAAAGCGTGTGAGATCTCTCTTGGGCTGGATGTCCTGCCCAATGCCGAAGTTCTTAGGCCTCTTCTCAAACAAAGGATTCACCACCTTCTTTGCCTCCTGCTTCTTCACGACGGCGGGGGCCAGGGCCACCTTCTTCCCCTTGGCCTTCTTTCCCTTGGGCATCTTGCCAGGCTGGAGGAGAGAGAGCCACTGTCTTTATTTATACAGGTATACTCATGATGGCCATAACTTCTAGTAAATGTGTGATTATCAAACCAGCCTTTTCCAAAATCAAAGCAGCTTCCCATTAAAAAAACCTGAATAGGTATCAATGGTGTGGTGTACACATTTAAATTTTCCAAATTCTACAAATTGGAGCACATCCATCTGCCAGATTTTATTCCTTGGAGTACACTTCGGGCTGCTTCCTGCAGGTAGTGGTGTTTGGTTGTATAAAGAATAAATGGGATTTTTTTTTAACCTTTGCAATTAACATGATTTTTTTAAATAAAATTCTGAGGTCTCTAGCACATTTCCAATCAATAGTTGACAATTTCTTCATTACCTTGTACTAGATGGCCTAGCAAACCCATGTGGGATCAGATACGTGTAATTTATATGGGATAATTCTTATGCCTGATCATTTCTTGTAACTAAATAAATAATAGTCAGTTCTGTATTATCTAGTATAAATTCAGCAGTTTCAATATGGAAAATAGCTCTTTCTGCAAATTGCAAATTGAGTAGCTATATTAAGAGGTTCATTAAAATCCCTTAATATCTTGATAATAGTATATAATTCTGAAATTTGGACGGAATCAGAAGAGCTTAAATCCACGTTACTTAAAGTTTCTGATTTGTAACCTGCTTTTCCTGATTTATTTGCATCAGTGTAGTTGGAGCAGTGGGCTGCGTTCCCGTCCAGCTCCCGCACGGCTAGCTTTACCCAAAATCATCACATGGAAACTGTATTCTTTTAAACACTGCCTGGCCCATTAGCTCTATCCTCTTACTGGCTAACTCTCACATCTTGATTAACCCATTTCTAATAATCTGTGTAGCCCCATGAGGTGGTAGCTTACCAGGAAAGATTCAGCATGTCTTAACCTGCGTCTGTCTCGGAGAGGAGAATCATGGCGACTGCCTGACTCGGCTTCTTTCTCCCAGGATTCTGTTCTGTCTACTCCGCCTACCTAAGTTTTTGTCCTATTAAAGGGGCCAAGGCAGTTTCTTTATTAACCAATGAAAGCAACACATAGACACATGACCTTCCTCCATCACGTCAGTATAGAATGTAGGGACTCCAGTTATTGGTGTTTCCCATACAATTTGAGGAGGGATCCAGTTAGTTCTCTTTATAAGTTAAATTCTCTTGGTTTTGGGATATTTGTTGTTAATCTCTCCCCCAAAAACTTACTACAAGCTCTTTGCCAGGGTTCACTTTCTGCCCCATAATCTGTCAATTTCGTCATTATTAAGTACTATAATTTCTGCTGGGTCTATTGCTGCTAATTGATGAAGTCTCAATTTTTCTTTTAGAATTAACTCAGAGACCTTTTCCACATAAGTTTTAAATTTTTTACTCAGTTTATGTGGTAAAAAGATCCATTCTAAGATAACATCTTCCCTCTGCCTTAGAAGTCTGTAAGGGAATGCTTGGAAGGTAATACAACCAGAATAAAATTAAGCTTTGAATCTACATGTTCCACATGTACAATTTATAATTTCTCTTCTACAAATATCAATTCTCTCTCAGCTTCAGCTGATAATTTCCTGGGACTATTTAAGTCCTTGTCACCATCTAAGGTTTTGAACAAATTACTCAGTTCATCAGGTTTTATCCCAATAGTGGACTGTAGATAGGAAACATCTTCTAGTAACCTTTGAAAGTCATTAAGTGTCTGTAATTTATCTCTCCCAATTTGTACCTTTTGGGATATAAATTTTTTATAAATCTATTTTATAACCTAAATAATTAATAGAATCTCTTCTTTGTATTTTTTTCAGGAGCAATTTGTGATTCCCAGCAAAGCAAAATTTTCTTTATTTCTTCAAACATTCTTTCTGAAGTATCTACATTTGAATCAACTAGTAAGATGTCATCCATGTAATGGTAAACTATAGATTGAGGCAATTGCTATGTATCTTTTTCAGTTTCTGATGTACAAAATATTGGTACAGGGTGGTACTATTTAATATTCCCTGTGGGAGAATGTTTCATTGATAGCTCTTAGCAGGCTGAGAATTATTATAAGTAGGCACTGGGAAGCAAATTATTCTCTGTTTTTTTCATGTAAAGGTATAGTGAAGAAACAGTCTTTTAAATCAATAGCCATAAGAGGCTATCTTTTAGGCAAGAGAGAAGGCAAAGAAATTCCAGACTGTAGAGAGCCCATTGGCTGAATCACCTTATTAACAGTTCATAGATGTGTTTCCATTCTTTATTTTCCAGATTTCGTTTTAACAGCAAATACAGGAGAATTCCAAGGGCTAAATGCTGAGCATTTAGCTGTTCCTGTACCAACTGTTCTAAGGTTTGCAGTTTCTCTGTTGTTAAAGGCCATTGCACAACCCATGCAGTTTCTCTGTTTGTCTGTCAACCATTTTAAAGGTAGGGCTGTTGGTGCCTTTGAAGGATCAGTAGCTATTTTCCCTGTTCTTGAATAGCCACATATGGCTTTAGTTTTCCTCTCTGACCTTATACATTCAACCTATGTCATGCTCTGTTTTACCTGAGATAAATTTCCAATCCTTAAAAGCTGAAAATTTAACTCCTGAAGAGGCCAATTTGGATGCCAAGATTCTGGTGCATTTATTATGACGTCCACACCTGTGTCTACAGGGCATTCAGTGACGTCATTTATTTTTATTTTTAATTTTAGTCTTTGTTCATCTATAGAAGTTTGTGAAAATATTTGCTTTATTGTTTTTTTTCTGATTTTTTTTCTCTCTTATATAGCTGTTCTATCATCCAGAGCAGTATTGTCTTCTTACAGTGGGCATTAGGTTCTTTAATTGCTCTGGAAAGGAATTTCCTCCATGGTTATAGGAAATTAGTGAACCAAATTTGGCATGGGAGTTTGCAAGAAGGCACTTAAGGCATTTCCCAAGGGCAAAGGGTTATCTTTATTGTCCCTTGTTGAGCTACATTTATTTGTCCAATGCCTGCCTTTGCCACACCTTGTGAATACTTCAGAAGGGAGAGGCGTTCTGTTTGAATTATGATTTAAAAAAACATTGTCTCTAGGAACGCCCTGTTTACAGTCCTTTTTAGGTGACCATGTTGGCCATAATTGAAACATTGGACAGTTCTATGTTTCTTCAAACCACTGGAAATCACTTCTCCTATCCATGCACCATCATGATCATGAGATTTAATTTTGATTGTATTTCAGATCCATTCCTCCAAAGGTGCTGATCTTGCATTTAGTGGCCTAATTACCCTTTTGCATTGTGCATTAGAATTTTCAAAAGTCAGAGATTCAATTGTTATTTGTCTCACTTATGGATCTCATATCATTCTATTTACTGCTGAAGGCAATCTTTGTAAGAAATCTGTGAAGTCTTCCTTTGGGCCCGGTATAACTTCAGTAAATGACTCAATTTTCTTTTCTATGTCTCCAATTCAGTCCCAAGCATTCAAAGCTGTTGTGTAGCATCAATCCAGGATGTGGTCATTACATAGAGATTGCTTTTACAGATCAGCACAATCTCCCTTTCCAAGAAGCTGGTCTTGGGAGATTTCTGTACCTCTAGCTTTACTTTGTTGTTCAATGGTCTTAGACTCTTTTTTTCTTCCAGGTCATCCATTGTAATTGATGACCAGGCACTAAGACCACTTCAGCTAAGTGTCTCCAGTCTCTAGGGATAATTCTATTACAATTTGACCATGAGTTTAACATCGCTTCACAAAAGTTGAATGCATGTCATATGAGACTATTGTTTCCTTGAATCTTCTTAAATCTAACATTTCCACAGGAGTCCATTTAACTTTTGTACAGCCTTGGGGAAATCTATCATTTGGCAGTTCCTGTAAGGTGACTGGATAAATTAAAGTTGGTTGTTTGAAAACCTTAGGCCAATCCTTACTTACCTTATAATGCAACACTGAAACTGGTTCTCCTTTGAATTCTTCTCTCTGGATGTGAATATCTCTATGATCTATCTTATTAAGGTTTTCTAAAACTTGTATCTTAGCATTCACATTAACCAACATTTTTAGTGAGAAAGCAAAAATGATAAAATTGATGTTTATAATTGATATTGCGAAAGTCCCATCTAAATTAGTTACCATCTCATTTAATTGTTCCATTTTCAAACTGCCCAGTGTATTATCATACAGAGAACTAAATCCCTTCATAGTAATAGTGTTTCTCATTTTTTTAATGTGGGACAAAATCCTGTCTTTTTAACTAATTCTTCCCTTTAGGACTTCCCAATTGTCTTGCTAAATCTGCCAACAATGTCAATGAATTATGAGGTGTAGCATGTCTGAGCAGAGAACATAGGTGGTAAAAAGCTTGGCTGAGAACAGCTACAGTTGCTAGCCTATAACCATGATCTGAGAGTGGCAGCAAACAGAGGGGGCTATAGGGAAAGCCTACAACCACAGTGGAGAAAGAGAGTGAGCAGGCTGCCTGAAAACAGCACACAGAATTGTGCGTAAAAAGCATGTGTGACTGGCTCTACCAGTCTAGGTGGGTAAGTCCTGTGGCATTTGGACCTCAGGTGCTCCTGGAGTTTGTTTTTAGAGAGGCTACAGTAGGAAAATCCCATGCTCGCTAAGAGACTCGGTGAAAAAAGAAAAGAAAACCTAGCCAGGTGGGGAAGTGACTGTAGTGACTCTACATGCAGCACTGGTGGGAGCCCCACATGCAGCTCCACCCCACATGCACCGCTGGTGGAAGCCCCACATGCACCGCTGGTGGAAGCCCCACATGCAATTCCGGCTGGAGCTCCACTTGCAGCTCCGTCCCAAGTCAGTGGCTGCGAAGCCACAGGCAAAAGACTTTTTCATGAATTTGGGCCTTGAAGTAGGATGCCAATATGTAGACGAATTCTGATAGGTCTTAGTAAAAGCCTGGATTCAGATATAGGGTAAAATGCCGAGAGATGGGAGAGATGAAAGAGACCAACAGCAGCCACCCTACCTATTCAACTTCCCAGCTGAGAAGAGACTGAACTCCTGTCTCCTCCCGTCTTATCACCTCCTCTCTCTGACCACCCATATCACTTCTTGTCTGTCTGGACAGACCTCCAGACCTCTATGGTTAGCTAGTGGCTAGTTCTGCCCTCTGATCTTCAGGCAAGCTTTATTTGTACAAACAGATATAACCAGAATAGACAGCTTTTGCAAGTTTGTGAGGACAATGGCCCTGTCATGTCCAGAAGACACTGCTTTGTCCTGGCCTCCTTCTGCAAATTCTGCAATAATTTCTGAGGGTGTGTGTGTGTGTGTGTGTGTGTGTGTGTGCTCAGCCCACTAACTCTTACACTTTGACTAGTTGTAGTTAAGAGTTTCTTTGTTAACTATCAGCCACTGAACAGAGAGATTTTCCTTATGACGTCCAAGAACAGTACTGGGGCTTAACCTGTTTTAAGCAGGGTAGTTTTCAAAGTTCTCTCTTTGGTCTGACAAAACCTTCTAGAAGGACTAGAATGAGTCCCAACTTCTGGACACATTTCCCTTAGCAGAAACAAGTCTGTTGGAGATACACAGAGATAGTAATGTAACCAGATTGATTGAAGGTTGGTTTTCCTTTTCTTGAATGTTAGACCTGAATATTTTAGATTTGTGTGTCATGTAACCTGCAGTTAAGAAATTTAGAGCCTCCATGTAAAGCTTTATTTCTCAAGACTTGAAAAACTATGCTGCATAAATGGCCAAGAATTTCTGAATTCGACTAACTGTTGAGATCACAAGAAAAATCAGGCCCACATCATTTTTTTGAATAGTTATAACTTGTTTCAAAGAAGGAAGAATTCCCTCAAAGATCATGTAGCAGGGACTTTCCTGTTTATTTTCTCCTTTAGAAGACCTATTCACTGACATCATCTGGGGTTCAGCTGCCAAATATTCTTGATAGATAACTGGTGTTCCGTAAATTCATCGTTTTTGATTTAAAACACTGAGCTCTAAGTGTAGACTAACAAAAAGGGACTGTGACATACCACTTCCTTTTTACTTAGTTGATGTCTCACTACGTAGTCGGGCTGGACTGCAGCTCGTGACTTGCCTGTCTTGAGAGCTAGGATTTCAGGCATGTGCCACACACCACTAGTCTTTCTTAGCCTAAGATTTGACGTAATAATGAGGCAGAATCTCCTTTTTCTGAATTCTTCCTCTTATCTGCAGAATCTAGATTAGTGTACACACACGTCATACATACATATATATGGCACAAAAGCAGAATAGATACTTAGGGGAGTAATGATGGGGAAGGGTGGGTATTTCAATACATGCATGTATGAAAGTGTCATAATGGAACATTACTTCGTTCATTAACTGAAAACTAATTTTTATGAAATCATATTTAATTGTGGCTAAGTCGGGGCTAGTAAGAACATGAGTTTAAAATCATTGTGGTGATATTGAACTAGAATTCTCTTTGAGAACTTTCAGATTTCCAAAATGTAAGGATTCTGATCATTTCTCCCGGCAAATGATTGCTGGAGCTGAACACTGAAATGTAATCTAGAGATCAGGACATTTTGTACTGTATGTTTTACACGTCAGCCTCGCAAATCATGCCGCTTCCCCCAGAACTGGCAAGTTCTGAGAAAGCACACGTGTCCTAAGCAGACAGAACATATGTGCAGCGGGTCTTTCCCTAGCTGTGCAGATACGTTCCCTAGCTGCACCATTGCACGCCCTGCCGAAAATCTACACAGCAGGCTCCTCACAGTGACTTAGGTTAAGAGAAACCTGGTCTGGGCCATTTACATTTCGTATATGCTATGCTTTGTAGGAAAAAACCACATGACTTTGTATTAGTAGCAAATGCTGTCTCCAGACTAAATCCAGTGGATTAGAAGAATCCTTGGCAAATTGTTCCATATTCAGAAACTCTCCAAAATACTGAGGATAAATATTCTGAGGAAGAGGAAAGTGGCAGCAGTAGTGTGGGTGCAGGTATAAGTGTTTAGCTTTTCTAGATTCATACGTAAATAATATCTTATCCTCAGAAATGAAGTAATAAAGAAAAAAGATAGTCTGTGACAGGATGCTTCACTATTGAACATCTTTTCCTTTTTCTCTATTTCCTTTCTTCTTCCCTCCTTTTCTTCTTTCCTTCCTTCCTCGCACACATTAAAATTCTTTTGCAGTTAGTTTCTTATATTGTATTCTTGCATATGAAAAAGGGGGAAAAGCATTCCCAAATCTGGCACTTTCAGTCCCACCTTTGGAGGCATCCTGTCAATTCCTCGGGATGCTACTGGGCCCTAGGTTTTGTCATTGCCATTTTGTTCTAACCTGGAAGTGCGTTTGCAAGTGTGGATGCTGTGACTTTTGCTATGGGATATTTTGATTGCACTCCTGAAACTGACAATAAGGTTTACTTTGACACAGGTGTAGCTGACCAAACTTAGCCATAGAGGCTTTGGAGGACCAAGGGCATATAGAGTGACACAAGAAATGGGAGGATGGGGTTAGAAAGATACTCAGGATTTTTGGATTAAGGAAGAAGAGAGAATAGAAGTCACTGGTCCCTTCTTCGCTGTTTCTCTGAGCATTCAGGTTCTTACCCTAATATCTGACTCCTGAGTTTTTATTGATAAAGTATATTTAGATAAATGCTTTATTTGGCATCCATGGCATCCATGTCATGGCACGGGATCGTTCTCAGCCATTTATGCTGGTCTTCCAGTCACCAGAGTGGCCACCACAGCTGGCTTTTCCTCCCTACCCCCAGAGCTCTGCATGAGTCTGGGATTTTCATGGTACAGTCTTTCTGCAGCAGCCTTCAGTTGCTGTCCAGCCTCAGCCCTGAACACCAAGGTGGCCAGGCCCCAAACAACACCCCACTGGAGTCAGCTGCCCACTGCCAGCCAGCTGCGCCACTCAGGTGGCCCTGTGTCCTCGCTTCTCACTATGCTGGCTTCTTACACATGTCTGCTTTTCAGGCAGCTATCTCCCTCTCCCTGTGGTTGTGGGCTTCCCCTGGACACCCTCCTCAGGCTGCGGCCGTGCAGGTCAGCCAACTTGACATCCACTTGGACTTCGCTGCTCCCGCCACCACACACGCTTAGCCCTCAGACACACATAAGCCGTGTACCTCTCACATTCTGCCCAGCCTTGTGATGCAGCTACATCCAGCCTCACACTTGGCCAGATCAGGTGAGATGCCTGAGAATTCTTAAAGAGGCAGGATTAGTTTTTTTTTTTTTTTAAATAGTGTTTTTACCCATGTTAAGAATGGGAAACAATATTATGATACAGGGGGTTAGGTCTGTATTTGTTTCTACAATGGATGGTTTGAAAATGGCAAAATTCAATGAAAGGATAACTAAGTTAACTGAGATTGACATAAGGTCTATTATAATCATTATCACCTTGGTAATTCATGTTTTATCCTTAAAAATGTGGTTTGATATTGGTGTCAAATATGAAAAATTGACTAAGACGCACTCTTTAGAAAGACCTAATAATGAAACTAAGAAAAATTTTCACAGAGGAGGAGTTTAAAGCAGAACCTACCACACCACTGCATTATGAAACTGGAGAGGAATGGCCCAGGGTATTAGAAAACCAACCGTAATGAATCCAGTAACATTCAAGAATGACCACCAGATAATATGCACCTCGAAGTTAACTGGGATCCTGTAGAAATGTTGGATTTGAAGAGATTTAAGGAGGCAGTAGTATCATATGCTATGCACTCACTCTTTGTGAATCAGATGTTAAATTCATGAGCAACTCAGAACAGAATTATTCCTCAAGACTAGAAAGATATAGCTACAGCAATATTTGAAGCTGGTCTGTAATTACAATGAAAAACGTGGTGGAGAGAGAAAGCTAGGGTCATAGAACAACAAAGTAGGGTTAGAGATATTGAAATTTCCCCCAGGAACAGCTTCCTGGTGAAGGCCAGTATGCTGATTTGCAAAGATAGATTACCACTGATGATGTCACCTTGGCTCTGTGCCAGATAGCAGGTCTGACTGCGTGGGTCACGGTTGAAGAATCAGGAAAGAGGACTGGGGCATTTACCAAAATTATACAAGGACCAAAAGAAGCCCTCTCTGAATAATATTAGACCCAGAAATTAGACAAATTAATTAAATCTTGGCTTTCGAAAATTCTAATTCAGAATTCAAAAGGGTGATAAGACCTTTAAAGGCATGATCAGTACCCATAGACAAATGGACTAGAAATACAGCCGATATTGGATCTCACACTTATGATGATACTTGGAGAAATTTTAAGAAAAATGAAAAGGTTAGATGTTTTTATTGTGGTAAACCAGGTCATCTAAAAAGAGATTGTAAGCAAGGCTTTCCTAGAAACAATGATTCCTCCCCCACCCCACCAGGGATAATCCAAAGGAGATTCTATTTATTATTAAGGATATAAGATAGGTTTACAAAAAATTCAAGCATAGTAAGTACAAATTAGGAGAGATCAATTATGAACTCTTAATGATTTTCAAAATTTGCTGGGAGATATTAACTAGTTATGACTCACAACCAGATTGACTACTCAAGAACAAAGTAATTTATTTCAAACCTTACAAGATGATAAGGACTTAAACAGTCCAAGAAAATTATCAGCTGTGGCTGAGAGGACTGACTTTGGAAAAAAAGAAATTACTGGATGCATGTGTGACTCATTTGGATCCAGTGCTTGATTAGCTATTATTTTACCTTCTGGGCATTCTCCTACGGGAACTCTTATGCAGACAGAATATAATATAGAATGAATATTTTTGCCACACAGAGTAAAAATTTAAAGACCAATGTAAATTTTTTTTTTTTTTTTTTTTTTTTTTTTTTTTTGGTTTTTCGAGACAGGGTTTCTCTGTGGTTTTGGAGCCTGTCCTGGAACTAGCTCTTGTAGACCAGGCTGGTCTCGAACTCACAGAGATCCGCCTGCCTCTGCCTCCCGAGTGCTGGGATTAAAGGCGTGCGCCACCACCGCCCGGCCTAAATTTTTTTTTTGAATTGACTCTGAAATGAAAATTGAGACCTTGTCAGTAGGCAGGAATAGACCCAGCAGAAATTGTGGTGCCTTTCACTAAAGTTGAAATTGTCTCATTATGGAAAGAAAAATGAACATTGGCAAAAAAAAAAAAAAAAAAAAACTTGCAGTAATTATTTGGGAGAGATTAACAACAACTATCCCAAAAGCAAGAGATTTCAGTTTATAAAAAGAACTAATTAGATCTTTCCTCATATTGTATGGGGAGCACCAATTTATGGAGCCCATACATTCTATACTGATGCAAATAAATCAGGAAAGGCAGGTTGTAAGCCACAAAATTTAAGTAATGTGTCTCAAAGCCCTTATAATCTCATTCAAAAGTCAAGAATTATAGGCTATTCTTATGATATTATTGATTTTTCTGAACCTCTTAATACTGACTCTCAGTAAACAGAAAGTGTTTTACATATTGAAACCGCTGAACTTATTCCCTATGAATCAGAATTAACTTTGTTATTTATTCAGTTACAGGAAATAATAATGCATAACACATATCGGATCTCAAATGGGTCCACCAGTCCTTCCAGCATAATGTAATGATGAAATCCATGATCTATAATAGGAAATGTGCTGGAAGTCACAGAATTTCATAAGAAACACTGTATTAATAATAAAGGGTTGAAGAAAATTGTTCTATCATTTGGCAATAAACCAATGCCCTACTTGTTCTTTGTATAGCCAAACTCCATTACCTCCAGAAAGTAACACAACAGATACTCAAGGAAATGAAATGTGGCAAATGGATGTGTTTCATTTTTCAGTTTGGAAAATTAAAGTATGTGCACCATACCATAGACACATATTCAGGATTTCAATGGACAGCTGTTTTCGGTTCTTAAAAGGCTGATTCTGTAATTGCAAACTTATGAAAAGCTGTGTCCATTATGGGGATACTTGTACAAATTAAGACTGACAATACTCCAACATATGACACCAGTAAAATAAAACAGCTTTTTGCATATTACAACCTAAAGCTTATTACATATTACAACCTAAAGCTTATTACATATTACAACCTAAAGCTTATTACATATTACAACCTAAAGCTTATTACAGGTGCAGCACATGATCCTTCAGGAAAATGATCTATAGAAAGATCTAATTGCACTTTAAAATATTTGTTTAATTAACAGAAAAGGGTAATAAAGAACACCCAGAGAGAGATTATACAGTGCTTTATTAACTCCAAAATTTTAAATGCTAGTGAGAAAGAAACAACAGCTGTGGAGAGACACTGAATAGTCAAAAAAAAAAAAAAAAAAAATTAAATCAGCCTGTATAGTTTAAAGTTGTGTTGACCTCAGAATGGAAGCCACAATATATGTTAGGTTGGGGAAGAGGTTTTGTTTTAGTGTCCGCCGGAGAACCAAAGCTATGACACCATCAAAATGAATTAAACTCGAAACTGAGAGACCTCTTGATTAGAAGAGACAATAGTTCAACAATCAGCATGGCCATTCAATCTAAACTAATTTATAAAACTGACAAATGCCTTTCATTTGATCAGATATAATTTGCCAAAAAGGAAACTCCCCAAAGTTAGGGTTGAGACAAGGTTTTGTTTTTGTCTTCCAGGGAGAATGAAGAAATCTAAAGGCCACTGGACAAATGAGATAACTAAAGAAAAGGAATGCATCATCCAGAGAAAAAGTCCCATGAAAAAGAGTAAATTGGACTAATATACATTTCCAACAGGATAAAATTTCATAAAATTTCCCAAATGTTTGCTTCTGCTGTTCTCTACAGACATATAAGGTAAGTGGCCATTTTGTAGGGCCAGTTCAATTAAAAATTAAAGCTGTCTTTGGAGTTGAGGTGTGACTCTCTCCTTCTCTAAATCCAAGCGTGCTTATTAAAGGAAAATTCAAAATCTCTATCTCATGTCAGAAGAGCTACTTGGTATGGGAGGGAAAATAAACCAAAATTAATGGACTTTTCTATTGCCACTAATTTCATAACCCTTTGGTTTTATTTAGACTCTTTAAAGCTTTTCTTAAAGTATAAATATTATCCCAAAATTTATAAGATATATATGCATATGTATACATATATATACACTTCTGTTGTGATATTATTATTATTATTTTTTTTTTTGGTTTTTCGAGACAGGGTTTCTCTGTGGTTTTGGAGCCTGTCCTAGAACTAGCTCTTGTAGACCAGGCTGGTCTCGAACTCACAGAGATCCGCCTGCCTCTGCCTCCCTAGTGCTGGGATTAAAGGCGTGCGCCACCACCGCCCGGCCAAAAATATTTATTTATTTATTTATTATGTATACAATATTCTGTCTGTGTGTATGCCTGAAGGCCAGAAGAGGGCACCAGACCTCTTTACAGATGGTTGTGAGCCACCATGTGGTTGCTGGGAATGGAACTCAGGACCTTTGGAAGAGCAGGTAATGCTCTTAACCACTGAGCCATTTCTCCAGCCCTCTGTTGTGATATTAATGGTCATATAGAGTACTAATTAGTTCTAGAACATAGTCTTCATTCTACCTTGAGTCAGGTAGCTAGGAATTAAGCTTCTGTACCCCAGATGTATATAATAGATTGTGGTCCTTTAACCTCTGTGAGATTCGCTGCATATGACTTTTTAAATGTTTAAATTTTCTGCAGTGACCCATGACCATTCTTGGCAGTGACCTTTGAGGTCTTTAGGAAGATGATGGGCCCCACAACAATGAATATACCTGGATAGTGATAATGTCACTAAGCTGGCAAATATCAGCTTTGGACTACAAGCTGCTCAGGACAATTTAAAGGTGGATTAGCTAAAATGATCCAGCCTCACAGGCTATTCCAACCAGTACTTCAGATAAGTCCTATACTTTCCCATCTTACTGAGACTGGACAATAACTAGCTGTTCCAGGACAATAGCTAGCTGTTCTGGGTCCTTTAAAACTACCATTGCTCCCAAGACAACAGAAAGCAGTCTAGAAAAAAAATGACACCCACATTCCCAAGAGGTGGGGTAGGTGATATTTGGTCATTCAATGGGTTATGGATATTCATTGTCATTTAGAGGTGATGGTTGCATATTATCGCTGGGCATAATAGGGGAGGAAACTAAGCAAGGAAGTTCAGATTTAGGGATCTCATTTAGAAAATAAAATGGAGGTATAGATATGATAGGATAAAAGAGTAGATTACTGAATGCACTTTTACAATAAAAGTGCAACTACTAATCTTAAATATTTTACATTGGTATGGATATTTTGTATATTGATACAAATTCAGAAAAGAAAATTACATAAGAGATATAAAGGGTATAAGATTTAGAGACATAAAAGTTTAAATTGTTTAGCTAAGAAAATGTTTTGGGTTGATAATACAAGTTAGGATAGAAAATAAATTAGGTACAAAACTTTGGACTCACCAAAATAGGATAGATAATGGAATATTTTCTCTGAATTTGCCAAATGCAAATGGAGCTGACATTATGAATGTAATTCTTACCTGATAATTGTTCTTATTGTATATAGTTTTACTATGTTAGAGTTAAAATATTCCCTTTTTATTTAGACTAAAGGAGGAAATGTTGTGAGACTACCAATACTACCAATAAATACTACCAAGACTACCAATAAAGTTAATTTCGAATCATAGGGTGGAGTTAGCTGATCAAAATTAGCCATAGTGGTTTTGGAGGACCAAGGACATATAGAGAGACAGGAAGTAGCATGGTGGGGCTTAGAAAACTTCTCTGGAATTTTTGATTGAGGAAGGAGAGAGGAGGTCACTGGTCACTGCTCTGCTGCTTCTCTGATCATTCAGGTTCTTATCCTGATATCTGACCCCCAAGTATTTATTGATAAAGAATATTTAGATAAATATTTCAGGCTTTATCTCTTTTTGCTGTTTGTTTCATTTGTTTGTTCTGGAAATGTGACCTTGCTATATAACTCAAGCTTTTTCTGACCTTGAACTGCATCTCAGCCTCCAGAGTGCTGAGGTTATAAATATGAATTACAAGTGTGTGCCACCATGCCCAGTTACTTTTCTTCTAGTTATCAAAATGAGTCAACAAAGAGTTTTGGACAACAATGATAACTGAGGTGTTCCTAAAATACCAGTAAGGTAGAGTATTCCAATCTTGTCATCAGAAATAACTAAAACTTTGTATATATACAAGTCACTAGCTACTGCATTATAAGTACTACCTGGTGAAGAAAGATGGCAGTGTGCTGGGCTAGAGAGGTGGCTCCCCAGTCAATGGCACTGCTGGACTAGAGAGGTGACTCCACAGTCAAGGGCACTGCTGGACTACAGAGGTGGCTCCCCAGTCAAGGGCACTGCTGGGCTAGAGAGGTGGCTCCCTAGTCAAGGGCACTGACTATTTTCCAGAGGAATGGGCTTGATTTCCAGAACATCTGAATGAAATACTCACAGCTGTCTGAATCTCTAGTTCTAGAATTACCCAACACTCTCTTCTGATCTTCTCCAGCACTACATACATCTAGAAAAAAATAAAGCAGAACTCTTTTTCCCAACACATTCTCTTCCTCCTTTGGTGTCTTTCTTTTGTGGGGTGGACTTATCACCTAAGGTGGCTGCCAGAATGATCTTGAATGGGAGTATTTATTTGAGTTTACTTGAGCAAGGACAACATACCAATGGTTGCACCAAGGAGACCTATGCTTCTGCCTCCCTATAGTTGTTACTTGTCTATAGCTCCTTGGGGAGGGTGGATTCTCATGAGCCTCCCCTCATCCATGATGGAATGTTGAGTAGCTCATTCTTTTGCGGTCTTGTGCAGGTAACCAGTGCTGTTGTGAGTTCGTGGATTAAGCAGCCATGTCATGACTAGAAGATTGTTTCATGGTGATCTGTTCCTTTCTCCAGTTCTTTCATTCTTTCCGTACATTCTTCTGTGGTACTTTCTAAGCTGTGCTGCTGCTGCTGCTGCTGCTGCTGCTGCTGCTGCTGCTGCTACTACTACTGCCAGTGGTGGTGGTGGTGGTGGTGGTGTGTGTGTGTTATAGATGTCCTATTTAGGACTGAGCACTCACCAGTCAATGTTTACAGCACTTTAAACAGTTAAATGTCTCTATTGACCTATGTCCACTGAAAAGAAACTCCTCTGACCCACTAATTATGGTTGTAAACATAAACACTTTGAAGGTCCTTTGACAATATGTTCATTTAGGGAAATCAGTTTTAGTAGAATCCCTCATAGGCCCAATGACCTCCTCAGACATGGACTTTTAACCAGGTACATAACTAGGCATGAATTCCTCCCATGAAGTGGGCCTTGTATCCACATGTTGATATCCAGTTTTCGTAGCACCATTAGTTAAAAAGGCTATCTTTTCTCCAATGTGTGTTCTTAGCATGTTTGTAAAAATAAATCAGGTGGCTATAGCTGTGCAGGCTTATAGCTAGATCATCTCTTTTATTCCGTATATCTGCATAAACTGTTCCTGTGCCCATACCATGCTGTCATTTATAACTTGAAATCAGGCATAAAATAATTCCAGTATTATTGTTATTGTTGAGGACTGTTTTGTCTCTCTAGTGGTTTTTATGTTTCTATATGAATTTTTAGTTTTTTTCTTTTATTCCTGTGACTGTAATACAATAGCATTGCTTCCTCTTTCTCTTTCTTCCTTCCAAACCCTCCAATGTTCGCCTCCTTGTTGTCTCTCAAATTCAAGGTCTGTTTTTCATTAATTGTTATTACATGCTAAATGTATATGTAGATAAATATATATTTAAAATTATAACCTGCTCAATCTTTAAAATATTGCTTGTATATATATTTCCATGTAGAATATTGTATAAGAAGAAAATTGTTAGACTCCAGAATCTGAGACATCTCCTTAAGAAATATTCTCATTAGAAGTGTCAAGTTGGTTACTTTGCCTTCACACATCCTTTCTGTCGCTGTCAAAAAATCTGAAATGGCATTCAAATTATTTTAGATAGGATATATCCTAATCATGTATTCTGGATTAAGAATGCATCCCAACAACCTATGGTTAAGGTTACTTATCATAATAACCATAGAACTGATGGTCTAATTATGAAGAAACTAATCATTTCACCTGAAACAAGTTGATAATAATTATAAAGTAACAAGGATACCCAAGTTATAGGGTGGGTAAGGAGTTAGAGTCATGCACTACTTAACAATGAGGCTATGCTCTTAGAAATGTGTCATTAGGCAATTTTGTTGTTCACACTTAGTAGAATGACCTTTTCAGACTTACACGGTATATCTTAATACATACCTAGACTATATGGTATATGTGTACAGTCTAGATAAAGGGTACTTGAGGCCATGGTGAACAAAACAACAAGAGATTAAATCAAGCACAAGAGAAAATGATGCAATCAAGAGACATAATAAAAACAAGATATAAAAGTCTGGTGTGAGTGTAACAGGGCACACAGTCTTCCAGTAAATGTTTTATACATTATCTAGAGCAAATGTAGAGCACAGTAAAAAGATAAGCCAGTATCGGTCATTTGTTACCACTACCCGGTCTTCTGCATTGTATACAGTGGCGTGCGCTGTACTTTTATATGTCTGAAAGTGCAATGGTTTGTTTATGCAGGCACTACCACAAGCATGTCAGCAAAGCGTCGTGTGACATCACTAGGTGATAGGAATGTTCCGGGCTCCACTAAAAACTTATGGGCCCACCTTTTATGTGTAGGTAGGAATGTTATGAGGTGGATGCCTTTATATAAACAGCTACACAACTCAAATAAATGTTCAAATACATGAGCTTATGGGAGCCATTTCTATTCAAACCACCGCATATTGTTAAGTGTGCTACTAGTATTGCAACACGAATCTATTACCTCAAAAAATCTAACCGCTGGAACACAGAAGCTAGTATGATGGCATTGAAGGTGTGGTTGGACTAAGAGACCTCTTTGGAACCAAAGTCTCATGGAGCATCTGGCTCACTAACTTCCGTGTCACACCATGGGGAGAGGTGACATTCTTTCCCTCTGAGGTGTCAGTGTCGTCTTGGCAAAGAGCAATCTAACTGCAGTCAATCCTGCCATCCCTTAGTCTTACACCTCTCAGACGACAGCAATGTGAGAAGACATTTTTTTTATTAAAGGTTATGTATTTGTTTGTGTATGTGCGTGTGAGTAGATGAATGTGCCTGTGCACAGAGCACTCATGCTGTGCGTAGAGCACATGCGCCTGTGCACAGAGCCCAGAAGAGGTGCTCCCCTATCACTGCCTTTTCCATGAGTCAGGGTCTCTCCCTGTATTAGTCAGGGTTCTCTAGGGTAACAGAATTTATATAATGAATTTCTATCCATCCATCTCTCTATCTCTCTATCTGTCTGTCTGTCTTTAAACCTACAGACAGAGAATAAGATTATTACCACAATTTAAAGCCAAATTTGAAGAAAACTTTAATTAAATACTGGCCAGGCGGATGGCCTCTGGCTAGGTCCATATTCAGGTTCCTGGGAAATGGCCCCAAGACACAGTTTGCAGTGGTTTAAGTATTTCCCATAAAGTCCAATCAGAGGCAAACATACATCATGATGTACCTCTGACCTACATTCACTGAGGGAAAAGTGCTCATCCTGATGTATTTCCTGTCTGTGAACCTCCTTTCCACATATGGTCAAGCACATTGGGTCACAGACTTGCTTAGGGGAGTGAAAACACGTGGCTTGTTAACCCCCATTAGCAATAGTCTCCGGTATTTCAGGAACTATCTATCCTCGGTCAAGGGACTCGTAGATCAGAGACATTCTTGTTTCATGGATCTCTATGGCATACTAATTAAAACTTAAAATGTAAATTTGACTCCCAAACTATCAAATTCAGGAAGTTTGTATGAATGTGCTTGTGCGTGTGTGTGTGCACGTGCGTGCGTGCGTGCGTGCGTGTGTGTGTGTGTGTGTGTGTGTAGAGAGAGAGATTTAGTAGAATGACTTAACAGCTTGCTGTCTAACTAATCCAACAATGGCTGGCTATGAACAAAAAGTTCAAGGACCCAGTAGTTGCTCAGTCCACAAGGCTGGATGTCTCAGCTGGTCTTCAGTAGACACTGGGATGCCAAGGAAGTGGTTTTCAATGACAGTAAACGAATGGATTTGCTAGCAAGGCGAGAGCGAGTAGGCAAGGAGCAAACACTTCCTTCTTCTGGGGCTGGAGAGATCGGGTATGAGCACTGGCAGTTCTTCCAGAGGACCTGGGTTCACTTCCCAGCATCCACAATGGCAGTTTACAACTGCCAGTAACTCTACCTCCAGGCGATCTGACACCCAGGCAAAATACCAATACACAGAAAGTAAAAAGAAATAAACCATTAAAAAACAAAAACAAAAAAAAACTTCCTTCTTCCATTTCCTTATTTAGGCTTCCGGCACTAGGTGTGGCCCAGACTAAAGGTGGGTTTCCCAGCTCAAACGCTCTGGATTGGAGGTGTGTCTTCCTATCTCAAAGATCCAGATTAGATGTGAAGCTTCCCACTTCAAATTAAGCAAACATCCCTCACAGGTGTGCCCTCTATGGGGGGGGGTCACTTAATTCCAGATGTAGTCAAGGTGACAACCAAGAATGGTCATCATCCTCCCTGAATCTGGGGCTTGGTTCAGCTAGACTTAAAGCTAAGAAGCCCCAGCTCTCCTTCTGGCTCTGCCCACCTTGGAGTTGGTGTCAGGTGTGCATGAGACATCAGGCTTGTTACAGAAGCGCTGGGAGGAGAGGCAGGAACTCTGCTGCTCTGGTTGTTGAGCAATGGTTAACCACTGAGACATCCCTCCAGCCCTAAGAAGACACATTCCTAGTCCTTAGAAATTCGCCAGTATCTGCCATTCTGTTATAGCAGATGAATAGACTTAGTCACCTGAAAAACAGTACATAGTCTGCCCAAGCTGGCTGCTACTGTCCTTTCTACTGTATTCCATTCCTCAAGCAAAGTCGCAGGCTCCGTTTTCTTATTTTAACTTCTGAAGAGATGGAAAATCATTTTAAAACTATACTAACCTATGCTTGATGACACATTCCTATAATCCTAGAATTTGGGAAATAGAAGCAGGAGGATCAGTTCAAGGTCAGCTATAGCTGCAAAGTTTGTTCAAGAACAACCTGAGCTCCAAAAGACCTTATGTTAGAAAACTAGTTTAAAAAACAGAAGTTTAGTAGATGTGCTTTCAAACCAAGTGTTGCAGCTGTTAGCAGGCCATGCTATGTGTTTAGTGATTTAGAGGATAAAACGTGATCAGCCATCACAGTTAAATACAATTAAAACATCAAGGTCTGTCCCATATTATACAGTATATATTATTATTATTAATTACTATTATCATTATTATTGTGTGTGTGTAATGTGTGTGGGTGTGTGCATGCATGCCATGTTGCCCAAATCGAAGTCAGAGAGCAGCTCTGTAGCAGTCAATTGTCTTTTGTCTCCTTTACATGGTTCTGGGGATTGAATTCAGGCTTTCATGGCAAGTGCTTTAACTGTGGAGACACCTAAAAGAAATGTTGTCCTGTGAAATTTATCCCACGCCTCTGTATATATGTATATGTGTTGTCAGTTGTGAAATTAAATGGGGTTGTAGTTAGAGAGTTGGGGCACACCCACCCTGGTGGCAAAGAATTTCAACCAGCAGTTTCATGCCTGGGAACTCTCTCAAGATTTCAAGTTTCAAGTTTCATCCCAAACTTGCCTGGTGCATCTTAACAGGATTCTGAGGCTGTTTTCCTTCATCCTTTCAGGAAGTGAAGCCCTGATCTAACTCTTGCACGGGATGGGGTGGGGGAGCAGAAAGGGTCGGAGGAGCAATGAATGTGGGTAGAAAGTGCTAGGCAGAAACCTGTCACCTCCTCGGGGTCCTCTAAGGTGACAAACATCTCTAGAGCAGAACAGGAAATGTGGCTCACTGGCTTTCTTTTTATGTCTTCTCTCCTTTTGCTCCCTAAAAAAATATTTTATTATTTATTAAATAGCAATAATACTATTTTCTGATGAGCTCCCTGTGCCCCCTGTACACACACTTCTAATTTCTTTTGAAAGTATCTAGGAAAATCTGGAATTATGTGTGGATATTTCTAAGGGCAGGAACTAGCAGAATTGGCTAGCCTGTGTACACTTTATATACAGTTCATAAGTAGAGAGAGCCTAGCTGCTACTGAGTTTGTGAGCTCTGGGTGATGGCATTCTGGTTCTAGGTATTAACTTTAAATTGTGTGTGTGTGTGTGTGTGTATGTGTGTGCACATATGTGTGAGGGAATTCATGTGTGTGTATGTGAATGTGTGTATATGTGTGTATATGCACATGAGCATGTGTGTGTGTGTGTGTGAGACAGAGAGAGAGAGAGAGAGAGAGAGAGTGAGTGTGTGTGTGTGTGTGTGTGTGTGTGTGTTAGGGAATAAAGGCAAGTAGACCACTTATTTTAAATCTAAGCTGGATCCGCAGCCTTTCAGCTAGATTCTTTTCCCCTCTTTCCTTCTCATGGATTTTATTAATCTGCAGTCATTAGACCATCTGTAGGTTTTCCCACTCGAAAGTGATTTAGACATCTGACCTCTGCACAACAGTTTAGCTAAAGCTTATGATTCCAGCTGTAACACAAACATGTCATCCTGGGCCTCCTGCTGCTTGCGACTGGCTCCTGGCTAGCCCGCGTAATGGGTTTCATGGAGTCCTCTGCCTCCCCCAGTGGATTTTGATTGCCCAATTTGTATCCCCTTACATTGTCTTCTTGAATGTTCATTCTGCTGTTCCATTGTTCGATTCAGAAACTATAATTTGTAGACCTGAGAGGAAAAATTAACGTAATTTCAATCTAATGCACTCATGTCGAGTGCCTTAGGCTGTCAGATGGAATAGCGGGACACTTTCTAGACATAGGAATGCAGACAGCACATACAGCTGAGTGGGAGGACACACATTCTCTCTTATGAATCAAACTGTCTTTCTTAGGATCAGCGTAGCTTTTCTTCTTTAAGAAAGATGTTTCTGACTGGACATAACTGAGAGCAGATTCACCCTGGTTTAGGCAAGGAAGGAAATTTCCTAGCTCCCAGAGTTCCTCAGTGCAAGGCGAGGTCAGACTTCAGGGACAATCAGGCCGGCATTCCAGCTCTATTGACCTTTGGAGTTTATTAGTGCTGCCCATGCCTGTGTCTTAGTTTATTTTCCATTGCTATTAATACTTAAATCTGAGTAATTTATGTTCTGGAGGGCTGCAAAGTCCAGGAACCTGGTGCTGCATCTATGAGGGCGCCTCCCTGCTGCATCAGACAGGGCACACAAGCAGAGCTTAGGTTTACAACAAAGCCAGCCCTCAATAGCTCATTAATCCATTAATATGGGCAGAGTCTTCAAGACCCTATCAACTCCCAAAGATCACATCTATAAACCTAAGGGTTCCATTTCCTACAGTACAGGTAAATCTCAGGGGAAACACATAGCAAAGCAGGCCACCTCAGTTTTAGCGTGACTTCTGTTGCAGGTGACGGTGACGGAAGCTGTTCCATCTACAAGAGATTTCAGAGAAAGCAAGAACTGTCCCTGGTAACTCTTTAGTTAAAGGAAGTTTCCTAGAAATCCTCATACAATTCTTCTGATATGTTTTTTTTTTTTTTTGGAGGGGGGGAACGGTGTTTGGATTGTGGAAGTTCCCATGGCCTAGGCAACAGGATTAAGCTAATGGAAAAATCCACTCTTTAGTAGTTTCTGATTTACCTTATGGTAAGAGCTGTGGTCTAGGAAATTCCTTGTTGTAAAGGAGGAATTTCAAGGAGGAGTACAAAACCCATACAGAGACACTGGGTAGTTGTGGCACACGCCTTTTATCCCAGCTCTTGGGAGCAGAGGCAGGTGGGTCCCTGAGGGTTCAAGGCCAGCCTGGTTTACAAAGTGAGTTATAGGACAATTTCCAAAGCAACACAGAGAAACCCTGTCCTGAAAAACAAAACAAAACAAAAAAATTGCTCAGGCCGGGCGGTGGTGGCGCACGCCTTTAATCCCAGCACTCGGGAGGCAGAGGCAGGCGGATCTCTGTGAGTTCGAAACCAGCCTGGTCTACAAGAGCTAGTTCCAGGACAGGCTCCAAAGCCACAGAGAAACCCTGTCTCGAAAAACCAAAAAAAAAAAAAAAAAAAAAAATTGCTCAGAGCCTCTCTCCCGCCAACTTTAAATAGTCAAGATGCTTCCATAACTGTGGTCTTGGGTGTTCATTCATAAATAGTGAAAAAACTATTTTGTCTGCTCTCTTTCCCTTTCTCTTGTGGGTCTCTCTCTGTTACTCTTTCTGTTTCTTTGTCTCTCTCTTTGTGTGTCTCTGTCTGTCTCCGACTCTCTCCTTTGCTCTACCTTTCTCTCCACAAATGTAAATGGCTATCAGGTTCTATTAGTGACATTGGCCTTTCTCCATGTCAGTCTTTCTACCAAAATGACAAAAATCAGATGGCTGAAACCACAGAAACTTACTTTCTTACAGCTCAGGAGGCTGGAAGTCTGAGAATTAGATCAACGTGTAGACTGCCTTAGGACTCCAGTGAGAGCCGAATTCTGGGCTCATGAACAGACATCTTTGCTTTTAATCCAGCACTCAGCAGATACAGGCAGGAGGGTCTCTGTGAGTTTGAGTCAGCCTGGTTTATGTAGCAAGTTCCAGGATGCCCACAGAAAGATCTTGTCCCAAAACAACAAGCAACAAGCCCCCCGCCCCCCAATCTTCTTGCTGCCCTAACATAGCAGAGGAGAGACAAACCTTTTCCTGTCTTCCATTTCTTGTTAAGGATACAGCTTTGCTGAATTAGAACCTCACCCTCAGGTCTCAATTTAACTGTCATCCCCTGAAGACCTCTAGACACCGTTATATTTGTGGCTAGGACATTAACTCTGGGGGAAGCCAATACAATCCATACCAGTGCCTCGATTTTATCTTTCAAAGCTTACTGTGACCTAAGCTTGCTTGTCTTTCATCAAATAGCTTAGACTCACTCCAAGCTCACAGCACTCCTCCTGCCTCGGTCTCCCCAAAGCTGAGAGTGCAGGCGTGGGCCGCCAGTCTTCGGTGCCCAACTGGCAGCCGTTGTTTGGTACCTAAAACCATCTGTTTTAACTCAGCTTGGATCATGTGTCATGAGTGTTAATAACGGAGCAGGAAAAAGTGCAAAGTCATGTTTTTTTGTTTATTTGGGATGTGTGTGTGTGTGTCTGTGTGTGAGTGTGCGCACATGACCCACTCAGTATAGTTAATGTTGTTTGTATGAATAAGAAGGAGGGAGATTATTTATTGGAGCAAGAACAGCATACTAATACAGAGACATTACTAAAGAAAATTGGTCACTTTCCTGCAAGAGACTATAATCCCCTCCCCAGTCCATGCCGGAATGTTGACAGGTTCAACAGTGCTCCAGTCCTGTGTAGGTAATCATAGCTGTGAAGGGTTCATTGGTGCAGCAGCTATGCCCTGCCCAAAAGACCCTGTTTCCAGCACTCCTCCCCATCCTCTGGCTCTCATTTTTTCTGTCCCCCTTTCTTTGATGTCTTCTGAGCACTGAAGGGGTGAATAGATACCTGTTTAAGGCTGAGCACTCTACCCAATAGCCACTTATTCTTCACACTTTGACCAGTCAAGAGCATCTGCATTAACTGCGGCCCAGTGCGAACAGAAACTTCTCTGAGCAAAGTTAGGAGCAGTGCTATCTATATGCAGAAGCATTTAGAAAGCAGTTTGACATTGTGCTCATTTAGGGACGCAACGGTAGTGGACTCACTTGGGTTTTATGAGTTCCCTAGCTTTGGGCATTTCATCAGGTTCACAGTGCCAGGAATGGAGGAGCAGATCTCAAATCTAACGAGAAAGTGGTTGTTTACCCCATAACAGCCCTACTCCTATGGCATCTGTGGGCACAACTGGCCTGGCAGTCAACACATGTCAGACAAGGCCCATTGCTTTTTTTTTTTTCCCTTTTCATCTCTTTTTTTAAATTATTATTTTTTTTATTTGTTTGTTTTGGTTTCTTGAGACAAGGTTTCTTTGTGTAGCCACAGATGTCCTGGAACTAACTTTTTTTTTTTTTCTGGAACTATTTACACCAGGCTGGCCTCAGACTCACAGAGATCTGCCTAATTCTGCCTCCCCAGGGCTGGGATTAAAGGCATTCATCACCACTCCCTGACCAGGTCCACAGCTTCTTAAGACTGTTTATGGCGGGCAGTGGTGGTGAACATCTTTAATCTTAGCACTTGGGAGGCAAAGGGAAGCAGATGTCCAGATATGAGGCCAGTCTGATCTACATAGTGAGTTCCAGGACAGCCAGAGCTACACAGTCAAACCCTATTTCAAAGAAGAAGAAAAGAAAAAGAAGGAAAAAAAACTGTCATGATCTTCCTTTCCCAGCAGCCTGTGCAGAACAAATACGTTAGAGGTCACAATGATCCCCAAACTCTGTGGAGTTGACATTTAAGCCAATTTTTCCCTATCTATCTATCTATCTATCTATCTGTCTATCTATCTATCTATCTATCTATCTATCTATCTATCTATCTATCTATCTATCTTTAATTTGGGTCAGGGTCTCATGTATCCTAGGCTGGCTGTAAACTCACTAAGTAGCAGAGGATTTTCTTGAACTTGTGATCTTACTGCCTCCACCTCCTAAGTACTGGGATTAACAAATGTGTGTTACCATGCCCAGTTTAAGACGGGGTTGTAGAGAGGGAAGACGAGGATGAAGTCTGCAATGGGATCAAAGCCTAGTGCAGAAGTGTAGCAATGGGAATGGTAGCAAATGCCTAAGGACTGCATAGCGCTCCGGCAGGAAACAATGGCATAATAGCCAAGCCAAGGGACTCAATGGGTGACAGGAGGCTCTCCTTTAATGGAGATCATAAATTAGATATTAGAGCTGGGTGGTGGTGGCACATGCCTTTAATCCCAGCACTCGGGAGGCAGAGGCAGGCAGATCTCTGTGAGTTCGAGGCCAGCCTGGTCTACAAGAGCTAGTTCTAGGACAGGCTCCAAAGCTACAGAGAAAGCGTGTCTTGAAAAACCAAAAATAGGGGCTGGAGAGATGGCTCAGTGGTTAAGAGCACTGGTTGCTCTTCCAGAGGTCCTGAGTTCAATTCCCAGCAACCACATGGTGGCTCACAACCATCTGTAATGAGATCTGGTGCCCTCTTCTGGCATGCGGGCATACATGAGGCAGAATGTTATAAACATAATAAATAAAATAAAATCTTAAAAAAAAAAAAAAGAAAAACCAAAAATAAATAAATAAATAAATTAGATATTATAATATGATTAGATATAAAAAGGATAAAGAGTTAAAATTGTTTTGAGAAACTACAAAGCTTAAATAAATTATTTATAATGTCACCAAGAATACAGATAAAGGAAGAGAAAAAGTCAGAGATAGTGGACGTTCAAATCATGATAGGGCTGCAAACTTAGGCTGAAAAATTAAAGGATCTTCCTGAGAAAACACAGAGGGAGATGTGTGGAAGAAAGGCGCCGAACAGCCATCACCGCCCCAGGAAGGATCTTGCTATCAACAGTTGCACAACTGTACGGAACCACTGAAAAGGAAACCGTGGACACAGTTCTTATTCCCTCAGGGTATGTACCATATTCACGCTACGATAAAGGTGTATCGGCTGACTTGAATAACAAACGAATGCGAGGAGTTTCTCCTCCACAAAGCCCAGTATATGTCAGGCATGTTTTGAAGTTAATACAGTTTTTCCACTTTCATCTAAATGAGTGCTATGAACATGCTTCGTTATTCATACAGTTGAAGAAATAACGAACTGGGGCTCCTCTATCAGAAGAAGGGGTTAATTAGCTTAGGTTTCAGTCACATCATCTGGCTGTCAGAACATCCAGGTATATTTACACAGACATTTCCAGTGGGCACGGAGCCTGGACATGCACTGCTCTGTGACCTAGTTTTCTCCTTGGACTCGGGTCCACTCTTGGGTTGAACATGGCCTCTCCTCCCCTTGGCAGGTCAGCTCTCACTGACCTTTCCTTCTGTGCCAGAAGTTGCTACTGTCAGTCTGGATCTCTAGGCTTCTGTGGAGCCAGTGTGCAGTGGTCCCGTTTACATATCCTAGGCCCACTTGGCTCTCCTTGGGGAGCTCAGATTCTAAAGGTCTCAGGATCTTCAAGCA